>NC_142869.1:174490000-175115000 GCF_051225735.1 Oryctolagus cuniculus | reverse complement strand
GTCTAATTTTAAAAGTTTGACACATGTATACATAGATTTTCCAGCAGCCATGCATTGCATAAAGGGAAACATTGCAGGAATCCGATGAAAACTATAATTATTCTTTTAGCGTATTTGTTTGTTGAAGAATGATAGGTCTACCATGTATAGTTAAAATTCAGCCCCCACACACAGACTTCAGGGACAATTCACTTTGTAGTGATTCTTACACAGCGTTGCCTTTTATTTTATTTATTTATTTATTTATTTTGACAGGCAGAGTAGACAGTGAGACAGAGAGAAAGGTCTTCCTTTGCCGTTGGTTCACCCTCCAATGGCCACCACACCGCGCTGATCCGATGGCAGGAGCCAGGAGCCAGGTGCTTTTCCTGGTCTCCCATGGGGTGCAGGGCCCAAGCACCTAGACCATCCTCCACTGCACTCCCTGGCCACAGCAGAGAGCTGGCCTGGAAGAGGGGCAACCGGGACAGAATCCGGCGCCCCGACCGGGACTAGAACCCGGTGTGCCGGCGCCTCAAGGCGGAGGATTAGCCTAGTGAGCCGCGGCGCCGGCCCACAGTGTTGCTTTTTTACGTTGGGAAATCACTTTATCTGACCTGAAAGCGTCAGTGGAGATGGAAGTCCTAATTGCTCTGGTTACAGACAGAAAAGTAGCAGTAGTAAACAATCAGAAAATAATGAGTTTTATCTTTTTTGATCTTTTAAACCTGTTATCTTTCTAGCCTAACAAGAATGCATAGATACAGCAGCAATCTTGGAAGCTTTGAATTTCATAATTGTGCTTGGATTTTTTTTTTGAAATATTTATTTATTTATTTATTTATTTGAAAGGCAAAGCTACAGAGAGATGGGGTCGGTGCTGTGGCGCAGCAGGTTAAAGCCCTGGCCTGAAGTGCCAGCATCCTACGTGGGTGCTGGTTCTAGTCCCGGCTGCTCCTCTTCCAATCTGGCTCTCTGCTATGGCCTGGGAAAACAGTAGAGGATGGCCCAAGTCCTTGGGCCCCTGCACCCACTTGGGAGACCTGGAAGAAGCTCCAGGCTCCTGGCTTCAGATCAGTGCAGCTCCAGCCGTTGCAGCCATCTGGAGAGTGAACCAGCGGATGGAAGACCTCTCTCTCTGTCTCTACCTCTCTCTGTAACTCTTTCAAATAAATAAAATAAATCTTAAAAAAAAAAAAAGGCAGAGAGAGAGAGAGAAAAAGAGAGAGAGATTGATTGATTCCCCATCTGCTGACGCCTGCGACAGCCCAGGCTGGGCCAGGCTGAAGCCAGGAGTCTGGAGCTCCATCCACATTTCCCACATGGGTGACAGTGGCCTCCTAACTTGAACTATCTTCCACTGCTCTGCCAGGCCATCATCAGGGAGCCTAATGGGAAACGAAGCAGTTGGGATGTGAACTGGAGCTGAATGGGAAATGGAGCAGTTGGGATGTGAACTGGAGCTGAATGGGAAATGGAGCAGTTGGGATGTGAACTGGAACTGAATGGGAAATGGAGCAGTTGGGATGTGAACTGGTGGCCATATGGGGTGCCGGCATTGCAGGCTCCGGCTTCACCCACTTTGCCACAATGCTGGCCCCTGTGCTTGGGTTTTATAGGTCTGCTTTGCCTACCCCCCAAACAAGTTCACATATAAAAATCGGTGGTAGGGAGCCGAGCATTGTATAGCAGTTAAGCGGCCACTTGGAATGCCCACATCCAAGCATCATTTTTTTCTATGCCTGAGAAGAAGTGTCCTTGGTCGTATGATTGGTATTGCATTGAAATCTCTAAATTGGTAGTATGTACATTTTGATGATATTGATGCTTCCAATCCATGAACATGGAAGATTTTTCCATTTTTTTTCTGTCTTCTGTTTCTTTAATGCTTTGTCATTCTCATTATAGAGCTATTTGATGTCCTTGGTTAAATTTATTCCAAGTTATTTAATTTTTTGCAGCTATTGTGAATGGGGTTTATCTTAGAAGTTCTTTCTCAGCCATGGCATTGTCTGTGTGTGCAAAGGCTATTGATTTTTGTGTGTTGATTTTATATGCTGTGACTTTACTAAACTCTTCTATGAGTTCCAGTAGTCTCTTAGTGGAGTCTTTTGGATACTGTATATATACAATCATGTCATCTGCAAATAGGATAGTTTGATTTCTTCCTTCCCAGTTTGTATCCCTTTAATTTCTTTTTCTTGGTTAATGGCTCTGGCTAAAACTTTCAGGACTATATTGTATACCAGAGGTGAGAGTAGGCATTATTGTCTGGTTCCGGATCTTAGTGAGAATGCTCTCAACCTTCCCCCATTCAGTATGATACTGGCCATGGGTTTGTCATAAATTAGCTTGATTGTGTTGATGAATGTTCCTTCTAAGCCCAATTTGCTTAAGGTTTTCAAAATGTAAGGATGTTCTATTTTATCAAATGCTTTCTCTGCATCTATTGAGATAATCATATGGTTTTTATTCTTCCATTTGTTAATACAATGTATCACATTGATTTGTGAATGTTGATCCAACCCTGCATACCATGAATACATCCCACTTGGTTGGCGTGAATGATTTTTTTTGACGTTTTGCTGAATTCAATTGGCTATTTTTTTTTTTTTTGAGAATTTTTGCATCTATGTTCCTCAGGGAAACTGGTCTATGGTTTTCTTTCTCTGTTGTGTCTTTTTCAGGTTTAGGTGTCAAGGTGATGCAGGCTTCATAGATGGAGTTGGGGAAGACTCCTTGCCTTTCAATTGTTTTGAATAGCTTAAGAATTGTAGCTAGTTCTTCTCTAAATGTCTGGTAGATTTCGGCAGTGAAGCCATCCAGTCCTGGGTTTTTTCTTGTTGTTGTTGTTGGGAGAGTATTTATTACTGATTCAATTTCTGTCTTGGTAATGGGTCTGTTTAGGTTTTCTGTGTCTTCATAGCTCAATTTAGGTAGGTTGTATAAGTCCAGCAATCTATCCATTTCTTCTAGGTTTCCCAGTTGGTTGACATACAGCTCCTTGTAGTAATTTCTGATGAATCTTTTTATTTCTGTGGTGTCTTGCATTTTCTTTTTGATCTCTAATTTTATTGATATGGGTTTTGTCCCTCTTTGTTTTGGTTATGGACCAGTGGTGTCAATTTTGTTTATCTTTTTTAAAAAATTAGCTCTTTGTTTCACTGATATTTTGTATTTTTTTTTTGCTTCAATTTTGGTTATTCTCTCTCATTTTGGGTTTGGTTTTCTGTTTTTCTAGATCCTTGAGATGCAATGATAGCTCATTTAATTGGGTCTTTTCCAATTTCTTGACATAAGCACCAATTGCTATAAACTTTCTTCTTAACACTGCTTTTGCTGTACTCCATAAGTTTTGACATGTTGTATTATTGCCTCAATTTGTTTCCAGAAATTTTTTTTTATTTCTCTTTTGATTTCTTCTGTGACTCATTGTTCATTCAGAACCGTGTTGTTCAGTCTCCATGTGTTTGCATATGATCTAGAGATTCCTGAATTGTTGATTTCCAGCTTCATTCCTTTGTGGTCAGAGAAGATGCGTGGTATGATTTCAGATTTTTTAAATTTGCTTACACTTGCCTTGTGGCCTAGCATGTGTTCAGTCCTAGAGAAAGTTCCATGCACTGCTGAGAAGAATGTGTCTCTTAACAGTTTTTGTACTAAAGTCTGTTTGGTCTGATATTAGGATAGCTACACCAGCTCTTTTTTGATTTCTCTTAGCATGGAATATCTTCTTCCATCCTTTCACTTTCAGTCTGTGTGGATCTTTGTTGGTGAGATATGTTTCTTGTAGGCAGCAATTAAATGGGTATTGTTTTGTCATGCATTCAGCCAGTCTGTATCTTTTAACTGGAGAGTAGAAATCATTTACATTCAAGGTGACTATTGATAACTTATGACCTGGCCTGCCATTTTTCCATAAATATTCCTATTGTTTAACTTGGACTTTCTTTGTACTTTTACAAAGATTTTTCTGCCTTCACCTACTTTCATAATGATGACCATGTTTCTGTATGTAGCACATCCTTAAGCATCTTTGGTAAAGCTGGGCATGTGGTGACCATTTTTTTCAATTTCTGTTTGTTATGGAAGGTCCTTATTTTACTTTCTTTCATAAATGAGAGCTTTGCAGGGTACACTATTCTGGGTTGACAGTTTTTTTCTCTTAAGACTTGGAATATACCGCACCATTCTCTCCTAGCCTATAGGGTTTCTGATAAGAAATATGCTGTGAGTCTAATTGGAGATCCTCTGAAAGTAATATGGCTTTCCCTTGTGTACATTTTAGAATCTTTTCTTTATGTTTTACTGTGGAGAGTTTGACTACAGTGTGTCGTGATGAAGATCTTTTCTGATCAGTCTATTAGGAGGTCTGTGCACTTCCTGTACTTAGGTGTCCCTTTCTTTCTCCAAACTGGGGAAGTTTTCTATAATTATTTCACTAAAAAGGTCTTCTAATCCATTTTCTCTATCCACAACTTTAAGAACACCTAAGTGGCCGGCGCCGCGGCTCACTAGGCTAATCCTCCGCCTAGCAGTGCTGGCACACCGGGTTCTAGTCCCGGTCGGGGTGCCGGATTCTGTCCCGGTTGCCCCTCTTCCAGGCCAGCTCTCTGCTGTGGCCAGGGAGTGCAGTGGAGGATGGCCCAAGTCTTTGGGCCCTGCACCCATGGGAGACCAGGATAAGTACCTGGCTCCTGCCATCAGATCAGCGCAGTGTGCCAGCCGCAGCACGCTGGCCACAGCAGCCATTGCAGGGTGAACCAACGGCAAAAGGAAGACCTTTCTCTCTGTCTCTCTCTCTCACTGTCCACTCTGCCTGTCAAAAAATAAAATAAAATAAAAAAACACCTAAGACCAGTATGTTGGATCATTTGATTGTATCCCATGGATCTTCAACACTGTTTTTTAGTTTTCAGTTTTCTACTTTTTTTTTTTATCTGACTGTAAAATTTCCAGAGATTTGTCTTCTAACTCAGATATTCTTTCTTCTGCCTTACCAAGTCTGCTATTAAGTCTTTCTACCTCATTTTTTAATTTGTTCTATTGATTTCTTCATTTCCAATATATCATTTTGATTTTTATTTAAACCCTATCTCATGGGAAAACTTTTCATGCATATCATGTATGAATTTCTTTAATTCATTGATTTGCTTCTGATTACTTCTAAGTAATTCTATGATCAGGTTTTTTTTAATTCTGTTTCTGGCATTTTTTCAGTCTCTTCATCTTCACATTCTAGTATTGAGTTGTTGTGTTCCAAAAAAAGAAAAAGAAAAAAAAAAGGGTTGTTGTGTTCCTTTGGGGGCATTATGTTGTCTTCCTTATTCTTGTTTCTTGAATTTCTGTGTTTATTTTTAGGCATTTGTGAAGATACTTGTTTTTTGTTGTTTTATTTTTCCCGTGCTGGCTTTTATCCTTAGCCTATGCCTCTGTGGCTTAGTGGAGTGTATGCTGTTTCAGTGACTACCCAGAGGCATGTGCTAGTTGTGGCCTGGGAGCTCTGTTCTGTGTTCCAGGGTGAGGAGAGTGTCCAAGGTGGCACTCAAGTTAGGCATGGTAAATCTTTTTTTTTAATCAGAGGGGAAGATTTGATCAGCTCTGTTGGCTTAGTCTCACATTTGCCTCCTCTCCTCTCCAAGGAGATCATTGTCCAGGTGCTAGCCCCAGTGGGTGCAATACTCATGTGTGCTGCTCTAAGAACCACACAAAGGATCCTTGCAGTCCTCAATGTGACTTATGCAGAATTCTAATAAGCAATATTATCTGGTTTCCTAGCCCTTGTAAGACCCAGTGAAAATTAGCAAGGAATACTAGAGGCAAGAACACTGAAAACAGTAATAACAGACAGCTAGAAGCCCACAGCAAGAGGGTGTAGACACAGCAAGATATGAGAAGTCAGGAATCCTGTGGCAATCTCATTTTTCAGAACGAAGAACGTAAATAGCTCTGGAAACACCAGGATGTATATTATTTGGAGTCATCAGTAAAAGACAAATCACAGAAAGGCAGCAAATAAACAACAACCTGGGACAGCCATTCCCACCCAGAATAAGTCTGGTGCTTAAGGGCTACATTTCCTTTATAAGGAACAATCCCATTCATCCCAAGTAGTTCTGCCTCATTTGGCAGCCCTGTGTTTTTTTTCTGAAGCAGCAAGGGGGTAATTAAATGACTCTACAGATACAAATGAATTTGCATAATGACAGATGTCTTTTACTTGTGTGAGAATAGAGGAACAGCAATTTTTAAATCATGGTGTCATTCTGATCATGGGTACATGGAAATAAAAACTGACTGCTGTTGGGGCAGGTGTTGGAGTACAGCCGGTCAAGCTGTTGCTTAGGAACAACTGCAACCCAAATGGGAGTGTTAGTTCCAGTTCTGGTTATTCCACTTCAGATCCAGTTTCCTGCTAATATGTACTGGGATGATGGCCCAAGTGCTTGGGTTTCTGCCATCCATGTGGGAGACCTGGATGGAGTTCTGGTCTCCTGTCATAAGCTGGGCCCAGTCCTGGCTGTTGCAGGCATTTGGATACTGAACCAGCAAATCAAAGATTCTCATTCATTCATTCATTCATTCTGTGTGTGTGTGTGTGTCTGTGTGTGCTTTTCAAATCAATAAACACTTTGTAAACCAGCATTATTAAGACAAAGTCCAATCCTGTCACTGATCTATGTGTCAAAGCAATTTCAGAGCCCACATGTGACTTACACTGCCTGGCATTCAAGACACAGGCTGCTGTAACAGTCAGGCTTGGGTTGTCCTAGGCCCCTTTCTAAATTTCTTTTGCTTTAAGGCATGGCAAGAATGCTTCTTTGTCCAGGAGGGATGCTCCTTCCATCAAAGTCCCATTCAGACCTTCAGCTTTTGGAATGCCTTCTTGGGAG
Source organism: Oryctolagus cuniculus (assembly GCF_051225735.1). NCBI lineage: Eukaryota > Metazoa > Chordata > Mammalia > Lagomorpha > Leporidae > Oryctolagus > Oryctolagus cuniculus. The sequence goes on along the minus strand of NC_142869.1, from coordinate 175,108,128 downwards.
AGTGACCGAAAGGGCCCCTCTCTGAGGATCCATCTTCCATGGAACCTAACTTAGAGAATCAGAATTGCTTGCCAACCAATTGGTTGCAAAAGATACCTGAGTGAGTTGGCTCAAACTCCACATCCATCAGATCACCACACAGGTCTGCTCCCCACAGGGACGTCACCCTTCTGTTGCCTGCTGACAGCTTTCCCCACCCCTCTCCATTCTCATTTCGTTAGCAATGTGAGTGTTCACACCCTTTAATGTGAACATGATGGGTGTTAATGAACGTAATCCATCTGTGTAGCTCCTGTGATTGTTTTCCCCAGTAAATCTAGTGACGAGTGATGTCCAAGAGGAAAGGGGAGAGCTGTCTGGAGGCATCTGAGAAGACAAAAAGCAGGCAGGGTCAGAGTGGTCAGTGAATATGAAAGGATCAGAAACGCCCTCAACTGGTTGTGTGTGCATGCCTGGGTGTCTGGGCTGGGCACTTGTGACCCTGGGTAGTCCTGCCTACTCCAAAACACTCAGATTAGTCAAGCAAGTTTAACAAAGCAGATGGCACAGCATGTGAATTGCAGGAACACTGCTAACCTTCGCAAATGAGCAGCGTGGTCTGCATGGGTAATTACGACTCTGCATCAAGAGCTACAAACTCACCCAGATTCTACCTCCCACTCTCTAGTGAATCTCCATCTGACAAGGGATTTGCTGAGAGGGGTGGGAGAAAGAGGAACATCTTTTGTCTGAAACAGAATGCTGGTCAGGAAAGAACAGATCAAAAGAATTAAATCTCTCTCCAATGAACTCAGCTTTCCTGATCTGTGCTACGTTTTTCAAATCATCTATAGTCAAGCATTGGGAAAGGAACTATAACCTCTTCTCCTGGAGGATTTGTTTTAACAGCTTCCCAATAAGGCACTGCCTTTGATTGCATTACAAGCTATTCCCAAAGAATCTGTGTTTGAGGACATTATTTACCAATGTGGACCATTTGTCAGTGAGTGGAGAGACTGATGAATTGACAATTCACAAAGATGAGAAAATGCATTGATTAAGTTGACTTTGTGAATATGCTAGACAGCAACAATGCCTGGAAAATGCATTCTGACTTGTATATTTTATCCTGGCAAAATGTCATGGCTGTAATCCCATGGAAAAGATCATCATGTTGTGACTATTTTATATCATTATCACAAAAGTGAATTAGAGGAGCCGGTGCTGTGATGCAGCGAGGGAGGCTGCCACCTGCAGTGCCGGCAGCTCATGTAGGTGCTGGTTCGAGTCCCAGCTGCTCCACTTCCTATTCAAAATCTTCACTGTGGTCTGGGAAAGCAATGGAAGATGGCCCAAGTCCTGGGGCTCATGTACCTTTGGGGAGACCCTGGAGCAGGTTCCTGGCTTCAGATCAGTGCAGCCCCAGCCATTGCGGCCATCTGGAGAGTGAACCAGCAGATGAAAGATCTCTCTCCCTCTCTCTGCCTCTGCCTCTCTGTAGCTCTGCCTTTCAAACAAATAGAGGGAAATTTGGATAACTTTGCAATGCAAAAATAATCATGCTACCAAAGCCATGTGTGTTTTCAGTATCTCCAAGGTTCATTTCCTTGTCATCTAAGCCTGGTAAGAAAAATCAGCAAGGAGGAACTGCACCTGTGATTTTTCATATAAAGGAGCAGTCTCCTCTAATCCTGAGAAGGCAGCGCATTGCCTTCGTTCTCCAACTGCAGTCCTAAAGTTTTCTTCACCAAGCCAGCTGCATTTGAGGCACAGAAGATTGTGCTGACCTCCTATGGGCTGGTGTGCAATTTTCCCCTGGGCTGTGTCACCAGCAGCGGGGGCTCAGGAGACCGTCGTCAGACATCACAGAATGGATAAGCGTCATCATTTGTTGGTTAGACCTTTCTGGTTGGCACTGGACATTGGATGGCAGCAGTGGTGGGTCCAGGCGTAGAGCTTGTGTGGAGGAACAGGAGGCTGTCAGTAGGCAACAGAAGAGTGACATCCTTGTCAGGGAGCAGATCTGTGTGGCGATTTGTTGGATGTGGAGTTTGAGCCGACTCTCATGCCTATCTTTCTAACTGATCAGTTAGCTGTCTACCATCCAGCATAGCTGTACCAGAGCTGGCAGTGACGGCAGAAGAGAATCAGACCTGCTGACTGCCAGTGAACCACTTTCACTCTAGACTAAGACACGTGCAGAAGTTAATACCTGGTAGAAGGTAAGCAGGGCTCATTTGGACAGCACTTGCAAGTTGATGCTTTTTATTATCTGCTTAGCTATTCCCAAACAATTGGTGATTAAACACACCACTTGTCAATGTAGGTATGTATCAGTGAGTAGAGAGAAGTAGGAGGTTATGTGGCTTACAGAATACATTTTCAGAGTCAGGAGAGGTCTCTGCTAGTGACAGGAGGAGAATCTGGCCAGAGGGACACAGGAAACTGACACAGCAAGCCAGAAACAAGGAGCAAGTATGGCAATGACTGGTTCACAGAACCGAGGAGGAAGGCGAGATCAGGAAGACGTAAAATCCCAGGCTAAGGAATTCGGAGACTTACTTGGTAGGCAGTGAACGGAGCACAACAGGAAAGCTAGGAAAAGTGGAAGGAGCCAGGAATTGCAATCAACATGTGTAGGGCTCAGGATAATCCAGAAAGAGAAGCCTATCAAAGCAGCAAGGAAAGGGCTCGGCTCCCTGTGGTCGTAGTGCCAGTGGGACCACAGTGCAGCCTAATGGAAGCTGGGGGCGAGGAGCAGAGCAGAGCTTCCTAAAGATTTACTTTCCTGAAGCAGAAGAGATTGTTTTTAGCCTATCCCGTCATCATGGTTGGCTTCATAAAACAAGATTATTAGTTCACAGACCTTAATTATTTCCAGTTTACAGGAAGTGATACACACACTGGTGCTGTATTCAAAATAGCTTCCCACAGTAAAGTTGGGCTCATATGCACGTTGGATCTATTTCTCCCAGAGAAGGAGCAAAGACTATTGACTTCCCAGGTCAAGGGGATTCACTCATATAACAACATGTGTCCAATGCAGTCATCACACAATGAATCTTTTTTTTTTTTTTTTTGACAGGCAGAGTGGACAGTGAGAGAGAGAGACAGAGAGAAAGGTCTTCCTTTTGCCGTTGGTTCACCCTCCAATGGCCGCCGCGGCCAGCGCGCTATGGCCGGCGCACCGCGCTGATCCGATGGCAGGAGCCAGGTGCTTTTCCTGGTCTCCATGGGGTGCAGGGCCCAAGCACCTGGGCCATCCTCCACTGCACTCCCTGGCCACAGCAGAGGGCTGGCCTGGAAGAGGGGCAACCGGGACAGAATCCGGCGCCCCGACCGGGACTAGAACCCGGTGTGCCAGCGCCGCTAGGCGGAGGATTAGCCTAGTGAGCCGTGGCGCGCACACAATGAATCTTAATACTTTCTTGACATGCTAAGAATAAACTCCCCTAGTTGTTAAATGCAGTATCTCATTCTAGGTACAATGCTCCAGAATAAGAGGAGAAAGCAAAGAGACAGAGGGAAGAAAATATATGCAATCATGTATAAACCACAATGGAATTCTAGCTGAGGTTCATCAGGAGAGCTATAAATTCTTGAAAATTGTAGAGAAGCCATCAAAAACGAAACCTGGGTAGGCACTTGGGACACCTGCATCCCATATTGGAGTCTGGGTCCAAGTCCAGCTCCACTTCTCATTCCAGCTTCCTACGAATGGTGCACCCTGGGGGCAGCAGGTGATGGCTCAAGTGCTTGAGTCCTGGCCACCCACACAGGAGACCTGGACTGAGTTCCTGGCTCTTGATTTTGGCCTGGCCCAGCCCAACTGTTGCAGGATTAACCAGAGGATGGGACCCTTCTCTCCTTTTCTCTCTCCCTGTCTGTCTCTCTCTCTCCCTTTCATACAAATAAGATTAATAAACACAAAGTAAAAAAGACTCCCTAAGCCTTATGATTTTATACCATGCTAATTTCTGCCAAACTAAATATTTCATACCTTGTGTAATTTGAGGAAAACCCAGGAAACAGATGTAATAAGAAGTACACCTGCTAAAATATGGCAGCCAAAACCTGCTAAATATGGGGTATAAAATAGAAAAACACTTCCAGATATATACAGTTATATGCTTATTTCGAACCTCTCAAGAAGGACAGTTTTGTAAATAATTTTATTATAGTTCTAAAGCTAGGTGATAAAGAAATGGATTTCTCTCAGAGTTGTACTTGGGTCTATCCCTTATAGCTGTGTCTGGGCTTAAGCAGTTAATTGGCTGCTGCAATATATTTACCTCTGCTGACATTCTTTTGAGGTTTCTACAACCTGAGTATGTATCAGCTTCTCCAACCTTCTCTCTCCTTTCCTTCTCTCAGTACCTCCATCCATGCCATTCACTCTCCCTACCCTTCCATCTCCACTGTCTTTCTCTTTTCCTAGTCTCTCTGTTCATCAAAGCCCAGGTTAAAACAGACCTCGTTCCTGAAATCTTCCCCAAAATGGGTCAAATCATTCTGATCGCTCTATGTCTGAATCTTACAAACCAAATCATTTGATACTGATAATGCCATTCTTGTTACAATCATTACAACGCCTGGTGCTTACATGCCTTCTCTCTTACCAACCTTGTCCTATAACCTCATTTTACTGGGGGGGGGGGGGAGACTGAGGTTCAGAAAGCTGAATAACTTGCCCGAAGTCACATGGGAAACAAGTGAAATAGCCATAGTTCAAGCTCAGCACCCACCGGCTTGAAAACCCATGATCCTTCCACGCCATGTGGCTCCCCTAATCACAGATTTCTGGTATTACTGTGTCACAAATCCATTCTCTGCATGATTCTAGGTAATTTTAAAATTAACCCACAGCACCTGCTTTTCCCTTTGCTGAGCCCATAAAATTGTCTGGTTAATGTGAGAGAAACCAAATTAAATCGAGTTGAGTTGAATTCAGTCTCTTACCTCAACTGCCTCTTTTTAAATCTACAAATGAGTCACCACCACCACATCGCATTTTAGTTGAGGAATTGCCTCTTCATCTGTTAGGGGTGAACTGTTTTCAATCCGCTCTACTAAAATCTAGGTAGTAGCCCTCTGTGTCTGAACTCTTGAAAAACACTAGTCTTTGTGGAGCAGAGTTTAGAGGGAACGAAGTTTTCATGGCCATTCCCCTCTCTGCTGTGCGTGGGACCTACCTTTGTCACCTGGACTATTTCTTAAGGCTAGAGGAAGAGTTAGATGCCTCTGCAGCCCCATATACTCTTCCAACTGAAGGTGCTGCATTAGAAGCATCAGACATATGCAGGAAACAGAAGAGGGTCCTAGCACACCGTGAGGATCCGCTTGTACTTCCTTGCTCCAACATCGCCTTCTCAAGCCTTCCCTGACCACTGTTTGTAAAATTGCAAATTCCACCACAGCATTCCCTGCGCCTCTCGTTCTCGTAACGCACTATGTATTTCACAACGTTGCTTGTATCCCTTCTCTCTTCCACTAGAATGTGAAGTCCATGAGAACAGGGATGGGGGACTGTTTTGTTCTGTGACATATGCCCAGCACCTGCGACAGTGCCAGACGTTCAGGAGTGCCTAATGATACTTGTCAGGTGAAGGGAATGGATTGTAAGCAGACTCTTTAAGGGTGTTGAGAAGCTATTCCCATTCTAATGAGGCAGAGAAGAAGGTTAGTATTTTGCATCACTCAGTCCTGATTTAGGCTGAAACCACAGAAAATATCTGCTATTATTGGTTGAGAATCAGCTTTTAACATGCATAGCAAATTCTGTATGCAGGCCACACTTTTTTTTAATTTTTTTTAACTTTTATTTAATGAATATAAATTTCCAAAGTACGATTTATGGATTACAATGGCTTCCCCCACATACCGTCCCTCCCACCCACTACCCTCCCCTTTCCCACTCCCTCTCCCCTTCCATTCACATCAAGATTTATTTTCGATTATCTTAATATACAGAAGATCAGCTTAGTATACATTAAGTAAGGATTTCAACAGTTTGCTCTCACACAGAAACATAAAGTGAAAAATAATAGATGATTTTTTTAAATGATGATGAAATCAGATCAGACCTATTGTCATGTTTAATCCCAGTGAGAGTCAAGTTGGGAGTTGATAATTTCTTTTTTCTTTTTTTTTTTTTTTTTTACAGAGGATCAGTTTAGTATACATTAAGTAAAGATTTCAACAGTTTGCACCCCCATAAAAACACAAAGTGAAATATATTGTTTGAGTACTCGTTATAGCATTAAATCTCAATACACAGCACATTGAGGACAGAGATCCTACATGAGGAGTAAGTGCACAGTGACTCCTGTTGTTGACTTTACCAATTGACACTCCTGTCTATGGCATCAGTAGTCTCCCTATGCTCCGGTCATGAGTTTCCAAGGCTATGGAAGCCCTCTGAGTTCTCCGATTCTTATCTTGTTTAGACAAGGTCATAGTCAAAGTGGAGGTTCTCTCCTCCCTTCAGAGAAAGGTACCTCCTTCTTTGAAGACCTGTTCTTTCCACTGGGATCTCACTCACAGAGATCTTTTGCCAGAGTGTCTTGGCTTTCCATGCCTGAAATACTCCCATGGGCTTTTCAGCCAGATCCGAATGCCTTTAGGGCTGATTCTGAGGCCAGAGTGCTATTTAGGGCATCTGCCATTCTATGAGTCTGCTGAGTATCTCACTTCCGATGTTGGATCACTCTCCCCTTTATTCCATCGGTTAGTGTTAGCAGGTACTAGACTTGTTTATGTGCTCCCTTTGACTCTTAGTCCTTTCATTATGATCAATTGTGAACTGAAATTGATCACTTGGAATAGTGAGATGGCATTGGTACATGCCACCTTGATGGGATTGAATTGGAATCCCCTGGTATGTTTTTAACTCTACCATTTGGGGCAAGTCAGCTTGAGCATGTCCCAAATTATACATCTCTTCCCTCTCTTATTCCCACTCTTATGTTTAACAGGAATCACATTTCAGTTAATTTTTAACACTTAAGAATAACTGTGTATTAATTACAGAATTAAACCAGTCATATTAAGTAGAACAGACAAAAAAAACTACTAAGAGGGATAATGTATTAAGTTGTTCATTAACAGTCAGGGCTATGCTGATCAAGTCACCGTTTCCCATAGTGTCCGTTTCACTTCAGGAGGTTTCCTTTTTGGTGTTCAGTCAGTTGTCACCGATCAGGGAGAACATATGGTATTTGTCCCTTTGGGACTGGCTTATTTCACTCAGCATGATGTGTTCCAGATTCCTCCATTTTGTTGCAAATGACTGGATTTCGTTGTTTCTTACTGCGGTATAGTATTCTAAAGAGTACATATCCCATAATTTCTTTATCCAGTCTACCGTTGATGGGCATTTAGGTCGGTTCCAGGTCTTAGCTATTGTGAATTGAGCTGCAATAAACATTAAGGTGCAGACCGTTTTTTTGTTTGCCAATTTAATTTCCTTTGGGTAAATTCCAAGGAGTGGGATGGCTGGGTTGAATGGTAGGGTTATATTCAGGTTTCTGAGGAATCTCCAGACTGACTTCCATAGTGGCTTAACCAATTTGCATTCCCACCAACAGTGGGTTAGTGTCCCTTTTTCCCCACATCCTCGCCAGCATCTGTTGTTGGTAGATTTCTGAATGTGAGCCATTTTCACCGGGGTGAGGTGAAACCTCATTGTGGTTTTGATTTGCATTTCCCTGACTACTAATGACCTTGAACATTTTTTCATGTGCCTGTTGGCCATTTGGATTTCCTCTTTTGAAAAATGTCTATTGAGGTCCTTGGCCCATCTCTTAAGTGGGTTGTTGGTTTTGTTTTTGTGGAGTTTCTTGATCTCTTTGTAGATTCTGGTTATTAACCCTTTATCTGTTGCATAGTTTGCAAATATTTTTTCCCATTCTGTCGGTTGTCTCTTCACTCTCCTGACTGTTTCTTTTGCAGTACAGAAACTTCTCAATTTGATGCAATCCCAATAGTTAATTTTGGCTTTGACTGCCTGTGCCTCCCGGGTCTTTTCCAGAAACTCTTTGCCTGTGCCAATATCTTGAAGGGTTTCTCCAATGTTCTCTAGTAACTTGATGGTGTCAGGTCGTAGATTTAGGTCTTTAATCCATGCTGAGTGGATTTTTGTGTAAGGCGTAAGGTAGGGGTCTTGCTTCATGCTTCTGCACGTGGAAATCCAGTTTTCCCAGCACCATTTATTGAATAGACTGTCCTTGCTCCAGGAATTGGTTTTAGATCCTTGATCAAATATAAGTTAGGCCACACTTTGAATAGGACCATTCTTATCAAATAAGTGGCCTTTTTTGTCTTTTGTGTGATTTTCCAGATCTTCCTTAAACACAAATTTTAAGTATATTTTCACTTCTATCGCCTCATTGCCCACTGGTAGGAATTGTTTATAAGAAAAGCCCTGTACTTTTGATGTTGTAGGAGTCCATAAAGAATACTGGTCATGGTACAACCTTCAGAAATAGGATAGGTTTACTCTGAGGTTCAGAACCCAACCAATTTTGGACTGCATTCGTGTAACGTAAGAACTGAAGTCATGGGTAGTGTGACCATTCTGTACTGAGCTGGCCTGCCTTCCTGGCAGAATGTTTCTGGAAGTGGATTGGTGAGAATGGTCCCTGTGCAAGCTACTCTCAGTTCCAGCAGCCATTCCAGTATCTAGTTAAGATTACCCAGGAGATGCTCAAAGGCTCTGACTGTCCCCTGTGTGCCTGCCTCTCTGACTCCAAACCCACAGATCAATTTCAGGACAGCAGCATGCAAACATAGAGCTTTCTAACCCAGCAAGCTGGGGGAGCCTCATGATTAGCAAATCTGCTGGAGTAGAGCAAGAGCTGATGGGTGCCTGGCCAGCAGCCTGCTCCCCTTCTCCCTCACAACACCCCAGTTTGTCTCAAAATAGGCATCTACTCTCCTCCTCACAGCCAGAGCTCCCCCAGCCCCAGGAAGCACAGAATGGAAAGCGAAAGAGACAGGTGTATGGATGGATCCCACCAAGAAGCGTACCGCCACTGGGAAGCTTCCTCTGGCCCTCTGAGAATGCCCTGGGTGGAAATGACCTCTGGTTACTCTCCTGGGACTTTCGGGCTTCTCTGTAACCCTGCCCCACCCTGAACACTCTCTATCCACCCTGCACATTACTGACTCCTGAAGAGCTTTCAAAACCCTACAGATGGCCAAGCGAACCCCTAGTCTTTCTATGGGACCAACACATCCAGCTTTCTTTTGAGTTCTCTGGGTGATGATCTCATTAGCTGATCCTGTCTGAGACACTTGGGAGAGCCTGGGGCAAGGGACTGTCTTTAGGGGGCCTTTTCTGTCACCCGTAGTGAAGCTGGATCCAGGGGCTGGCCTCTCAGCTCTGGGTCTGCTGGTTTCATTCTATGTGGCCTTCGAGGCCTGTCCTCTCCAATAGAATAGCCCCTTTTCTCCGAGATGTAATTCTTTCCCCACCAGGCCTCTTTTCATAAGGATCCACACTGCTCTCGTGCTCCTCCACTCTTGTAATGCGGGGCAAACCAACCAGCATTGCTAATCTGTGCATCTCGGGAGGATTTGAAGCGAGGGAAGCATCTGTGTAGGAGAGGAAATAAATGGAGCCAACAGAGTTAAGAGTCCTTGCAGGGTTGTGTTGATTTGTGGCTGATATGGGCTGTAGTTTTAGCATTCACTCCTGCGTAAACAGGACAGCTTCTTCCCCCACTACCTGTACTGCCGTCCAGGGACTCAGATGCGCCATGGGCTGCTTTCTGACCATCACAGCATCCAGTGGGGTGGAGACAGTATCTCCGATGGATGTTGCTCTATCCCAGTCTTCCAACAGATGACCCAAGAGGATGAAACTCTAACACCAATTAGATTTGAGGAGGCGAGGTAGCGGCTGCTGCTGTGGGCTGACCTGCATGTGCCCAACCCAGTGAAGGCTTCGTTTGAATGCTCCCCTCTCTACTTTGTTATCAGAGGGGGATCCAGCACAATACAGCGCTTGCCTATTGATTTCTTAAAAAAAATAGACCAAAATTGCTTCAGCATTCTAAACTTCAGCTTAAGTGCCTGCCAGTTCCTCCCGGTGCTTTGGCAACTGTTTGCCTGTAGGCTCCTCTTAGCATGCTCTATTTCAAACTTTCTCGCTGATTTCTTTTTCCTGTTCTCACCATGTGATTAGAGAACAAAACTGTATAGTGATATGTAACACACCATGTTGTAAATCGCCTCATTATCCTGCTGTTGCATGGACAGTTAAATCACACCCCCATATAAATAGTGACAAAGACCCATCTCTCCACTTCAAATTCCAGACACCTGTATCACAGATGCTACCACTGTCCCAAACGCAACCAGGGGAGTATGTGTCTCCTGGAACTGGTATGATAACAGATACTAACTGTGTTGGCTTTTGTTTTGCAAATTGCACCTAACTTTGGTAGAATATTTTGTATTTATTACTTCTCAAAGTCCGTGGGCATCCATTGTTCGGAAACTGAATCCACAGGGCTTCCCCTGCACTGCCTCCTGCCAGCCTTTCTCGCAGAGACCTCATTAACACCACCCGGGGTCCACACACACAGATCTTCCAATGCTAGTTCAGAGTTTAAGGGGGAAATATTTATTTGAGGACACTTGTATCTGTTTTGCAAGAGATATTGAGGGCCTTGAAAAGCTGTGAATGATGACATGGTCTCCCTTAACTGACTTCTTATCAACATCCTATGTCAGATAATGAGAAGAGAACTTCCAGAGCACAAGTGGGGCTATCGACAAAGGCCACTCGGATGAGAACACACAGAGGCTGTTTGTTCAGTCTGCTGTAGCAAGAGTGTCAGCCACCATCACGTGGGTGTGGCAGACACACTGATCCAAGCTGGGGCGTGGGAAAGCTGTGTAATGGAAACGTTGGAAGGCTCCAGGTGTGCCTTGAGCACAGCTTGTTGACAAGAGGAATCTGGAAGTGACCTACCTAGAAGCCAGGCACCCTGTGTGTGATTGGTTAGGGAAATACATTTGAGTTTCTCTGGTTGTTCCAACATTGGTGGTGAAGACAAAAATGAGGAGAGCAGTTACTGAAGTTCTGGTGGCTGGGGGCCGAGTGCAGCAGAGCGTGTGGCTTGGCATCCTGGCCTAGAGGCTGCGGGCTATGGGCCAGTGCGCTGTTGTCATGTGTGATCTGACTACTGTGCATCTGTCTGTTCATCCTCTCAGTGTTCAGTGGGCTCCTGGGACTTGGACTCCCAGGGAGCATTTTCTCAGTACCTGAGTGACAGAAGCAGCTTTGAGGTTCAAGGGGTCACATCGACCCTTGAACAGGGCTGGGTCTAAGAGATTTTACTCAAATACCCTAGGCAGCACGCCCAGGGTCACTTTTCCTAGAATGGTCCCAATCACCCACCTCTGCTACTGTATTCTCCACACGAGGCTAATTAGGGTCTCCCTGGAACTCTTGGTCTCTTCTCTGTCAGTGACAGACCTGGAACCCTGACCCTGGATGAGCCTGGATCAGGAAACCTTCCAAGCTCTTAGGACAATGGATTCTTTTTTTTGTAACTTTTATTTAATGAATATAAATTTCCAAAGTAAAGCTTATGGATTACAATGGCTTCCCCCCCCCCATAACTTCCCTCCCACCCTCAACCCTCCCCTTTCTCACTCCTTCTTCCCTTCCATTCACATCAAGATTCATATTCATTTCTCTTACATATAGAAGATCAGTTTAGTATATATTAAGTAAAGATTTCAACAGTTTGCACCCACATAGAAACACAAAATGCAAAATACTGTTTGAGTACTAGTTAAATTACAATGTACAGCACATTAAGGACAGAGATACTACATGAGGAGTAAGTGCACAGTGACTCCTGTTGTTGACTTTACAAATTGACACTCCTGTTTATGGCATCAGTAATCTCCCTATGCTCCAGTCATGAGTTGCCAAGGCTATGGAAGCCTTTTGAGTTCGCCAACTCTGATCTTATTTAGACAAGGTCATAGTCAAAGTGGAAGTTCTCTCCTTCCTTCAGAGAAAGGTACCTCCTTCTTTGATGACCCGTTCTTTCCACTGGGATCTCACTCACGGAGATCTTTCATTTAGGTAATTTTTTTTGCCACAGTGTCTTGGCTTTCCAGTATTCTCATGGGCTTTTCAGCCGGATCCGAATGCCCTAAGGGCTGATTCTGAGGCCAGAGTGCTATTTAGGACATCTGCCATTCTATGGGTCTGCTGTGTATCCCGCATCCCATGTTGGATCGTTCTCTCCCTTTTTTGTTCTATCGGTTAGTATATCAGACACTAGTCTTGTTTATGTGATCCCTTTGATTCTTAGTCCTATCATTATGATCAATTGTGAACTGAAACTGATCACTTGGAATAGTGAGATGGCATTGGTACATGCCTCCTTGATGGAATTGAATTGGAATCCCCTGGTATGTTTCTAACTCTGCTGTTTGGGGCAAGTCAGCTTGTGCATGTCCCAAATTGTACATCTCTTCCTTCTCTTATTCCCACTCTTATATTTAACAGGGATCACTTTTCAGTTAAGTTTCAACACTTAAGAATAACTGTGTATGAATTACAGAATTAAACCAATAATATTAAGTAGAACAGACAAAAAAATACTAAGAGGGAGAACATATTAAGTTGTTCATCAACAGTCAGGGCAAGGGCTGATCAAGTCACTGTTTCTCATAGTGTCCATTTCACTTTAACAGGTTTCCTTTTTGGTGATTGGTTAGTTGTCACCGATCAGGGAGAACATATGATATTTGTCCCTTTAGGACTGGCTTATTTCACTCAGCATAATGTTTTCCAGGTTCCTCCATTTTGTTGCAAATGACCGGGTTTCATTGTTTTTGACTGCTGTATAGTATTCTATAGAGTACATATCCCATAATTTCTTTATCCAGTCTACCGTTGATGGGCATTTAGGTTGATTCCAGGTCTTAGCTATTGTGAATTGAGCTGCAATAAACATTAAGGTGCAGACCGTTTTGTTTTGTTTCCCAATTTAATTTCCTTTGGGTAAATTCCAAGGAGTAGGATGGCTGGGTTGAATGGTAGGTTATATTCAGGTTTCTGAGGAATCTCCAGACTGACTTCCATAGTGGCTTAACCAATTTGCATTCCCACCAACAATGGGTTAGTGTCCCTTTTTCCCCACATCCTCGCCAGCATCTGTTGTTGGTAGATTTCTGTATGTGAGCCATTTTCACCGGGGTGAAGTGAAACCTCATTGTGGTTTTGATTTGCATTTGCCTTATTGATAGTGATTTTGAACATTTTTTCATGTGCCTGTTGGCCATTTGGATTTCCTCTTTTGAAAAATGTCTATTGAGGTCCTTGGCCCATCTCTTAAGTGGGTTGTTTGTTTTGTTGTTGTGGAGTTTCTTGATCTCTTTGTATATTCTTGTTATTAATCCTTTATCTGTAGCGTAGTTTGAAAATATTTTTTCCCATTCTGTCAGTTGCCTCTTCACTCTCCTGACTGTTTCTTTTGAAGTACAGAAACTTCTCAATTTGATGCAATCCCAATAGTTAATTTTGGCTTTGTGCCTGGGCCTCCAGGGTCTTTTCCAGGAAGTCTTTGCTGGTCCCAATATCTTGCAGGGTTTCTCCAATGCTCTCTAATAATTTGATGGTGTCGGGTCGTAGATTTAGGTCTTTAATCCATGTTGAGTGGATTTTTGTGTAAGGTGTAAGGTAGGGGTCTTGCTTCATGATTCTGCACGTGGAAATCCAGTTTTCCCAGCACCGTTTATTGAATAGACTGTCCTTACTCCAGGAATTGGTTTTAGATCCTTGATCAAATATAAGTTGGCTGTAGATGTTTGGGTTGATTTCTGGTGTTTCAATTCTGTTCCATTGGTCTATCCATCTGTTTCTGTACCAGTACCATGCTGTTTTGATAACAACTGCCCTGTAGTATATCCTGAAATCTGGTATTGTGATGCCTCCAGCTTTGTTTTTGTTGTACAAGATTGCTTTAGCTATTCGAGGTCTCCTGCGTCTCCATATGAATTTCAGCATCATTTTTTCTAGATCTGAGAAGAATGTCTTTGGTATCTTGATTGGTATTGCATTGAATCTATAAATGGCTTTGGGAGAATGGACATTTTGATGATATTGATTCTTCCAATCCATGAGCTTGGAAGATTTTTCCATTTTTTGGTATCCTCTTCTATTTCTTTCTTTAAAATTTTGTAATTCTCATCGTAGAGATCTTTGACATCCTTGGTTAAGTTTATTCCAAGGTATTTGATTGTTTTTGTAGCTATTGTGAATGGGATTGATCTTAGCAGTTCTTTCTCAGCCATGGCATTGCCTGTGTATACAAAGGCTGTTGATTTTTGTGCATTGATTTTATATCCTGTTACTTTGCCAAACTCTTCTATGAGTTCCAATAGTCTCTTAGTAGAGTTCTTTGGATCCCCTAAATAAAGAATCATATCATCTGCAAAGAGGGATAATTTGACTACTTCCTTCCCAATTTGTATTCTTTTAATTTCTATTTCTTGCCTGATGGCTCTGGCTAAAACTTCCAGAACTATGCTGAATAGCAGTGGTAAGAGTGGGCATCCCTGTCTGGTACCAGATCTCAATGGAAATGCTTCCAACTTTTCCCCATTCAATAGGATGCTGGCAATCGGTTTTTCATAAATTGCTTTGATTATATTGAGGAATGTTCCTTCCAAACCCAGTTTGCTTAGTGTTTTCATCATGAAAGTGTGATGTATTTTATTGAATGCTTTGTCTGCATCTATTGAGATAACCATATGGTTTTTCTTCTGCAGTCTGTTAATGTGGTGTATCACATTGATTGATTTGCGAACATTGAACCATCCCTGCATACCAGGGATAAATCCCACTTGGTCTGGGTGGATGGTCTATCTGATGTGTTGTTGTATTCTATTGGGGAGAATTTTATTGAGGGTTTTTGTGTCTATGTTCATCAGGGATATTGGTCTGTAATTCTCTTTCAGTGCTGCATCTTTTTCCGGCTTAGGAATTAAGGTGATGCTGGCTTCATAGAAAGAATTTGGGAGGATTCCATCTTTTTCAATTGTTCTGAATAGTTTGAGAAGAAATGGAGTTAGTTCTTCTTTAAGTGTCTGGTAGAATTCAGCAGTGAATCCATCTGGCCCTGGGCTTTTCTTTATTGGGAGGGCCTATATTACTATTTCAATTTCTTTCTCGGTTATGGGTCTATTTAGGTTTTCTACGTCTTCCTGGTTCAATTTAGGTAGATTGCATGTGTCCAGGAATCTGTCCATTTCTGATAGATTTCCCTGTTTGCTGGCATACAACTCTTTGTAGTAATTTCTGATAATTCTTTTTATTTCTGTGATGTCTGTTGTTACGTTTCCTTTTTCATCTCTGATTTTATTTATTTGGGTCTTTTCTTTTTTTAGTTAGTTGAGCCAATGGTGTGTCAATTTTATTCATTTTTTCAAAAAACCAGCTCTTTGCTTGCCTGATTTTTTGTAACTTTTTTGATTCAATCCTGTTGATTTCTTCTCTGTTTTTAATTATTTCTCTTCTCCTACTAGATTTGGGTCTGGTTTGCTGTAGATTTTCTAGATCCTTGAGGTGAATTGAAAGCTCATTTATTTGGTGTCTTTCCAATCTGTTGATGTAGGCACCTATTGCTATAAACTTTCCTCTCAACACTGATTTTGCTGTATCCCATAAGTTTTGATATGTTGTGTTGTTATCCTCATTTACTTCCAGAAAGTTTTTTATTTCTCTTTTGATTCTTCTATGACCCAGTGTTCATTCAGGAGCATGTTGCTCAGTCTCCGTGTGTTTGCATACTCTCTAGGGATTCCTGAGTTGCTAATTTCCACCTTCATTCCGCTGTGGTCTGAGAAGCTGCATGGTATGATTCTAATTCTTTTAAATTTGCTGAGACTTGCTTTATGGCCTAGTATGTGTTCAATCCTAGAGTAGGTTCCATGCACTGCTGAGAAGAATGTAAAATCTTTAGCTGTAGGATTGAAAGTTCTGTAGATATCTGTCAGATCCATTTGGGCAACAGTGTCAATTAAATCTACTGTATCCTTGTTGATCTTCTGTCCTGTTGATCTGTCTATTTCTGAGAGTGGAGTATTGAAGTCCCCAGTACTATTGTATTGGAATCTAAGTCTCTCTTTAAGTCCCTTAGCATATCTTTTAAATAAACCGGTGCCCTGTAATTAGGCGCATATACATTTATAACAGTTACATCTTCCTGTTGAATTGAACCCTTAATCATTATATAGTGCCCCTCTTTGTCTCTCTTAACAGTTTTTGTATTAAAGTTTATTTTGTCTGAGATTAATATGGCTACACCTGCTTTTTTTTTTTTGTTTCTGTTGGCATGGAACATCTTTTTCCAGCCTTTCACTTTCAGTCTGTATGCATCTATGTTGGAAAGATGTGTTTCTTGTAGGCAGCAAATAGATGGGTTTTGTTCCTTAATCCATTCAGCCAGTCTGTGCCTTTTAACTTTAGAGTTCAATCCATTAACGTTCAATGTGACTATTGATAGGTAGTGACTTTGCCCTGCCATTTTCCCAAGTTATTTTCTAGTATATGCTTTGAGCTTCCTGTGATCTTTTACTGGTAGGTTTTCTTCCTTTACCTTCTTTCATATAGATGGCCGTGTTTCTGTGTTTCTGAGTGTAACACATCTTTAAGCATCTTTTGCAGGGCCAGACGAGTGGCAACAAATTCTTTCAATTTCTGTTTGCTATGAAAGGTCTTTATTTCACCTTCATTCACAAATGAGAGCTTCGCAGGATATAATATTCTGGGCTGGCAGTTTTTCTCTCTTAGCACCTGGGCTATGTCTCGCCATTCCCTCCTAGCCTGTAGGGTTTCTGATGAGAAGTCTGCTGTGAGTCTAATTGGAGATCCTCTGAGAGTAATCTGACGTTTCTCTCTTGCACATTTTAGAATCTTTTCTTTATGTTTCACTGTGGTGAGTTTAATTACAACGTGTCATGGTGAGGATCTCTTTTGGTCATGTTTATTGGGGGTTTTATGAGCTTCCTGTACTAGGATGTTTCTGTCCTTCTCCAAACCCGGAAAGTTCTCTGCTAGTATCTCACTAAAAAGGCCTTCTAATCCTTTCTCCCTCTCCATGCCTTCAGGAACTCCTAGACCCCGAATGTTGGGTTTTTTAATAGTATCCTGAAGATTCCCAACAATATGTTTTAGATTTCTAATTTCCTCTTCTTTTCTTTGGTCTGACTGTATCCTTTCCTGTTCTCTGTCTTCTAAGTCCGATATTCTCTCTTCTGTTTCACTGACTCTGTTCTTAAGGCTCACTAATGTGTTTGTCATTTGATCTGTTGAGTTCTTCATTTCATTCTGATTTCTCTCACTATCACACTTTCCTGTTCTACTAGTTTCTGCAATTCATTTTGGTTCCTCCTTAAGATTTCATTTTCACAAGAGAGATTTTCTGTCCTGTCCATTAAGGATTTCTGTAGTTCAAGAATTTGCTTTTGAAAATTTCTAAATGTTCTTATAATTTTTTTGAAATCCATATCTTGCATTTCTTCTATCTCATCATCTTCATAATCTTGGCTTGGGGTGTTTTGTTCATTTGGGGGCGTCGTAATGTGTTCGTTGATCTTGTTCCCTTGGTTTCTGTGTTTATTGCTTGGCATTTTGGAGGAAGTCTTTGAATTCTTTCCTTACTGTGGTGTTTTTTTTTTTCTTGTTATACTGTGACTGTGTTAAGTGGACTGTCTGTTGTTGGAGGAGCCTTGGAGGCTTGAGATGGGTGTGGCCAGAGAGCTCTGCTTAGTTCTTCAGGGTTAAGGGTGTGCCAAAGGTGACACACTCAGGTTAGGCGTCATAGATCTCTCTCTCTTTTTTTTATTATTTTTTTTTTCAGGAGGGAAGTAATACCACACAGCTGAGCAGAATTGATGGTAGTTAGCTTCCAATCTCTGGCTTCTGTGTGTATAGCATTCGTCTGCTTTTTTTTCCACAGACCACCCAAAGAATCTGTTCTGCCCTCAATGTGGGTTCCATTTCTCCTGCAGTGTCCCACCAGGTGGCCAAGGTTACTGAATTGTAGCATCTCTGGAGAGTACTCACGTGACCTCCATGAGTTCTCTCACCCACCGTCTCTTCCCCCCCCCGCCCAGTTCATTAGCTCCACCCTTTCACTAAATCCTAACCTCCTCATATTTCACCCCCCCCCCCAGAGTAAGGTTTTTCTGTTTGACTGAGTTCGCATACAGGCCTGATGTCACGCACAGCCCTGGTGTCGCGCACAGCCCTGACGTCATGCACAGCCCTGAGGATGCGCACCTTTTACGTATATCTAGAATGGCGCCTGCTCTTTGTCTCTTGCTCGCCTTTGCAAGGTGGGCAGAGAGAGAAACTCGTCCATACTGGTCCCCCCCACCCTTTTTTTCTTCTCTCCTGAAGTTAGTCTGGTGAACTCTCTCCCGTGGGCCTTCAAGCCTAGTTCCCTTTCTGTCTGCTGTTTCCCCAGCCAGCGTCTTGGGTTACTGAGCTCACCTCCCCTTCCAGCGCGGATGTGTAGACCCAGAGCTGTGAGCGTCCTTGCTCTCCCCGCAGGTCGACTGTGTCACCTCTACTAGATCCAGAAGAGTTTCCTCTGCATTTTTTTCCCTGGGCTTTTCCCTGTATTTACTGTAATTCCTCTTTTATCAACCTATCTTTTCCCAGACTATCAGTGCGCGTCCTCACTATTCCACCATCTTGGCTCTTTCCCTGGACAATGGATTCTGATTAACACTGGGACTCCCTGGTGTTTCTGGAAACTGCTGGAAGCTTCCAATGGCCATTGTTAAATCATTTTCCATTAAAAAAAAAAAAAAAACTCTTCTTATATGTTCTAGATTGCATGGGAGGAAGAAAGACTTTACAGGTATCAGAAGCCCAAGAAAATGTCTAGAAGGAAGCTAGGACTGTCAGGAAGTCCTGGGTGGTTCAAGTACCTGCATGCTTTACTCCTTTACAGTGACTGAGAACCCACTGCAGACCAGATACTGTGGCGAGCAGTGGGCATTCTTTTACTTAGACAGTGGAGGAGAAGACCCGGGGAATGGTGCAAGAAATGAATACACAGGCAGTGGGTCACAGTACAATGGGGACACAGGGCAGGAGTTGAAAGACCAGAGTCCCAGGATCCAGGAGGTGAGACTTCAGTGTTGTGCTGTTAGCAACCAAGAGGACCTGGAAGAGGATTTGGAGGGGAAGGTCATGAGGTGAGGCTCCCAGTGGGTTGTTGGGTGATCAGCGATCCTGCTAAGCAGCACCACTAGACAATGGCAGGTAAAAATGCCAAGAGTTAGAGTTCTGGCTATGCTACTTCCTTCCCTCACACTCTGAGCCCTGGAGTGTGCTGCTGTCAGTTACTGGAATGCTCTCCTTCTGCTTTATGGCTCACTAAACCATTTCACCCAGGAAGCTTGTCCTGGTGTCCCCAGGCTGGGTGTGGGCTCCCCCCTAGCTCTCCCTGCCACCACCTCATCCTCTCCAGTGGATGCCTTTGTCCTCTGCCCAGTGGGAGCCATGTTGATTGAGGAACCACTGCCCTCCCAGGGCCAACCAGCACCTGCCTCGCCCTGGGCACTCAACAAGTACAGACTGAAAAATGGATGGATGGAATGGCCTCCTTCCTTAGCTAAAACCCCAGTAGACACACATTCTCCAGATGCTTCCACACTGCCTGGTACATGGTAGTGTCCCATAAATAGGGTGGGAGGACAGGAGGGAGAAAAATGGAATGGCCACCCACGTCACAGCCATCCTTTGAGTGTTCTCACTCCAATTCCAGCCTCACCACAACCCTCTGGGCTCTCACCTGTCCTCCCTGACCAAAGAAGGGTCTGACAGTGGTTCTTGTGGGAAAATTGCGATCATAGTTCTATCAAATCCCAAGTCTCCGTGTTTTAAAATACTTACACAACAAGATCATGCGTTTCATGGTAAGATCATGACAAAGAAAATAATCTATAAACATTTTGTTCAACTGAGTAAAAGATCTTCCAGTAATTATTTTTATTTTTTATTTTTTAATTATTATTTTTTGACAGGCAGAGTGGACAGAGAGAGAGACAGAGAGAAAGGTCTTCCTTTTTGCCGTTGGTTCACCCTCCAATGGCCACCGCAGCAGGCGCACTGCGGCCGGTGCACCGCGCTGATCCGATGGCAGGAGCCAGGTGCTTCTCCTGGTCTCCCATGGGGTGCAGGGCCCAAGCACTTGGGCCATCCTCCACTGCCCTCCCTGGCCACAGCAGAGAGCTGGCCTGGAAGAGGGCAACTGGGACAGAATCCGGCGCCCCGACCGGGACTAGAACCCGGTGTGCCGGCGCCGCAAGGTGGAGGATTAGCCTAGTGAGTCGCCGCGCCGGCCCCAGTAATTATTTTTAAACTACATCATTATGCATAGCATTCAATCTATAAATACTTAAGCCATTTAAATTTTATTTGCCAATGACATAAAATCCCAATTTTAGTATGCTCCACCTTCATTATTTTGTTCCTCAGATAATAGGATATGATGTAGTGCTTTGTTCATAATTACCAGGACCATTGGTTGGGAACAGGCAGTGCAGAGAGCAGACATTATTTGCTCAGCCAGGACAGGGGCTTCTGACTGTTCTAGAAGAACGAATTGAGTCTCAGATTGCTTTGTAAAATCCTGTTCTGGAGGGAGCCCTTCTGGGTTCCTGACATGTGCATATCAAAAGCTAGACTTCGCTAGTGGCAAAACAGTGCTGTGTTCTGGATGCTAAAACTAATTCTCCCCGTTAAACAAGAAAAATTTCACACATTATTGTCAATCAGACATTGAAATAGATTCTCCGGGGAAGAGAAAGAAGCAACATTATTCATGTCATTTAGAATGAAACCAGGCCATCAGTTTATCTTCTCCCAGGCTGTTTGTCCTTTTTTGAATGAAGCTTCAGGGCTCAGTACTAGAAACAGGGTGGAGGACAGACATTCACAATTGTTTTGTTGCTTTCTTTTAATCTGCAGAAAAAGAAATTCAGGCCCTAAATCAAGTATGAAATCAGATCACAGAATCTCCTAAGAGCATTTGTGTAGTATTGTGCAATTCCACTTACTTGAGTTGCATATGCTCCACACAAAAAAAAATTTAATGAAATTATAAAAATCATTTAGGGAACAATGCATGTGTCTAGAAGTCATTGAAATTCTGCTCTGCTACCACTGGTTCTGTGTTCCTGGGTTTCCAAACCCACAAAATGCGGAATAGTAATAGACCTGCCTGATGGCACTGTTGAGAAACTTGACTGTAACCAGGTATGCGATGCCTCCAGTGTGGATGCCTCCAGTGTGTGGAATCACAGTTCACGGCCACGTTCCGCAGATCTATGAAGCATGGGCCAGGTCTCTTTCACCCATCTTTGTACTTCAGGACCAAACATGGTGCGTGGCACATGGCAGTTGCCCCATAAATATTTCTTAAATGGGTTAATTCATGAGTGGTGGCCAATCTACTTTTATCCTTTCATACCCTTTTATATCCTAACATCTATCCCATGGAAATAATTCTTTTAACCTTTTGTCCCTGGGTGTTCGATGTTTTTCTGTAATTGTCACTGTGATTGGCATCTCTCTCCAAAGAGCCTTGTGTGAAGAGCATTGTAAAGAATGCATAATCATCTCCTAAAATCAAGGAAATTTACAAAATTGGTTCCAAATTCTTCATGTGAGCCATAGAGAGGCTAAGGCTTTGGAAGCCAGTGCAGCCATCAGCATCAGCCCTTCGACCAGAATCCAGGTGCTAACTCCTCGTCCAAGACATCTTTGCTGTAGACCAGTGTTTGTTTATTGCTCGTGTACATGTGGATGTGTGGATGTGGATATATTTAGCATACGTGCTGTACTTGCAGTACAAAGTTGATACAACTGATGATATTTAACCTGTATTTAACACAGAATATTGATAGGTAGAGTCTGTGCCATCAAACCTCATTTTCCGGGGAGGTGAAGTGACTGGGGGAACTTTATAGAACATTTCAGTTGTCCATTCGTACTACTAAAAATTGAATAGAGGGACATGAGTTGAGTTCACAGGGCCACGTTGCAAAGGCTGCTGGGAATGCCAGAAAACCTCACCAGCATCAACTACCTGGGGGACTTCCATCTGAGCTCTGGAAAAGCAGTTCAATAATGTCCCTGAGTTCACCAGACGTAGGGAAAGTGATTCATATTAAGACAGTTGTAAAAATATTGAGCCTAACCTGGGAAGAGTCCACTGCAGCCAGAAGAGAGAGCACCAAGTCGGGCCCCAAGTGCTCAGGGAGCCGCCTCCTCATTGTGCAAAAACGCGTGCTCATCCAGCTCCCCAGTCTGTGCAATGTCCCCTGCCCACCAGACGAGAAGCACAGTGCAAACACGGGGAGAACCACACTGTTGCTCCCTGAGTGTGCTGTGGGATACCCTCAACAAGCCCTCCACAGAGAGTGCCAGCAACCTTAGCGATCAGAAGTCAAAGCCCTTCCTCTACATGTGAGGAAACTGGACCCCAAGAAAGAATCCGACTTGCTCAAATCCTGTAACTGGTTAGTGCCTAGTGCCTCCCCGGTTTGTGCCCCAGACCACCCCCCACTGCATCAGAGGGTTGCTTGTTCAGTTATTCTTCTCAGCAGGACAAGTGTTGGCTGGGGATTGTGTCATTTTCAGAATCACAGGTCTCATGACCCACAGCAAGAGTTCCCGCGACAAGGGTGCCCTGTCTATCATCACAGTCCCTAAGCAGTAGAGATTCTGGTTTGATCTGAGTTGCGCATGACCTAGCACTCAGGAATGTCTGTTAGAAGGAAAGTCTTGGGTGTGTTTCCGTGAGGGACCCTAGGATCTCTTGGAAAGAGCTCCTTCAAGGGAGGACAGAGGCGAGGTAACAAGCACAGCCCACTCTGGTGGCCGAAGGCAGCGCGGAGACAGCTGATCAAGTGGCCTGACAGTGATGACGTTCCAGCAGCTACAAAGCCTAGAAATCAAGATCTGCTGCACAACAACTCAGCAAGACAAAGAGCATCAGGAATGCATTGTGGACCTGGACAGAGAAAAGTCAGGGAAATGATTGTCCCAGGTCGGAGTGAGCCAGCGTGTGCTACTGGGGGCCAAAGTTTTGTAGCAATGAGAAGTAGCACAAGCAACCGCTGTGAGGACCACAGAGAGCACTGAGCGCCAAGGCTGGCACACCGTTGTGAGGCCCCAAAAGTGCTGCTGCTGCTGCCTGGATACCCGGTGACAGAGAACCCAAGCACCAAAAGCCAGAAGAGAGGGCTTTCCACTCAAGGCCCTGCCTGGGGACCCGCAGTGATTATTGGGGGGAGACTTTGGGCAACTAAACAGAAGGGCCCCCTGAGAAGACACAGCCAGGAAATCTTGCTTTATTGGCATTGAGACACTTGCTTTATCCCAGGCCCGTGTTTGCAGACTCCCGCCAGGCTCCTTGTCCTGACATCTGTGTTGGAGGTGAAAGACATTCAGAGTCGTGCAAGAGGCAGGGTCAGGAGCCAGGTGCCTCCTCTTTGTGCCTGCACTTAGCCACCCTCACCCCCAGCTGCATTGTGTCTGGAGGAAAGAGAAGCATGACTACACTGCTGTGCATTCTGCCTACCTAGGGAAATTATAATTCACACGGCAGCTACTCTCGGCAAAGCCGCTGGGAAAGTCCCAGAAGGAAAGGGTCCCCGCAGCTCAAGGGGACGTGGAAGCAAAGGCAAGGCCACTTTGCCCTAATCCCCCAGCGTGGCCCCTCTCTAATGCCTACAGTTAAAGGGCAAAGCAGTGAAATCCCGCCTGGGGGGTCCTTGCAAAGAACCCCCTGCCTCCAGAAGTGACTGCGGGGGTCTCCCAGACCAGGAGGGGAGTTTTCCAACTCCTGCTGCTGAATTCTGCCAATCACGCTGCACCTGCAGCAGGGGCGGGGCCTCTAACTGCCCACACATAATTGACCGGGCTCCTGTGACACCACCTTCTAGCAGACACCAGGAAGGAGCGAGGCCAACTGCTGCAGCCTGCAAATTCCCCTCGCTCATAATTACGTGTCAAGAGAGGAAGGCTCGGGCAGCAATGAGAACTGCATCATGAGGGCTGCCATCCGCCTTCCGCCTGCCCCACACTTAATCGCCTCCTGAAAGGAATGCAGGGCCACTGCCTGCTAATGCGTTTAATTGGCACTTCCATTCCCTCTGGTGGCTCCCGCTGGTATTTAGAGACTGTTTGCTAAGCTTTATAGATTTTTATCGACTTGGCATTTCCTTTGTTTTTGATACATTCAGCTGTGCTATTCGGGTATTCTCTAGTTTTAAATTGTTTTACCTCTTTTTTTTTTGCAACTTTAACCAATTAGTGCTCAGCTTCTCCTAACTTCAAACTCCCACATCTGCCTAGTAGCTGCCCAAACTGAGTCTTGGGAAGATGGTCCCATGCCTCCCTCCCTCCCCTCTGGCCCATAGGTGAGCAGGTGTGTCTTCCTACCCTCATGTCTGTATATCCATGCCTTACTACAGTATTTGTTTATAGTCATTCTGAGACTAAGTTCATTGATTCCTTTTTACAAAAACATAAAGAACCTTGACATTAGGTAATATCAGGTTACTCTGGTCATCAGAATCATCTGGGATGGTTACTTATTTCCCCGATTTAGTGTTTAATGAAGCTAGCATATAAACATAATTTTGTACCAGATAAGAGCATAATTTCAGTCTTCAATATTAATGAAATGATCAGATCCAGTATATCACAGTTGCATCTAGAGAAATACAGAAGGCGGAACATGCAAGAGTAGAAAAGCCACAATGCAGACAGAAGGCTAGGTGCACGCAGAGATTGACACACTTCTCAGACTCATCTTTTATTAATGAGTTGCGGTGGTAATGGTTTTATAGAAGAAAATTCAGTAGCTTTTAAGATGAGATTATCCAGTGGGAAGCCTATGAGTGCTAACCCGCTCCTGTCTAACTCACACTTCCTGTTTGCTTGACAAAAGAGAAAGAAAATAAAAAGAATAGGTATATTCCAAAACAAGTGTTAAAATTTAAATAACAAGAGGTAAGAAACTGCAGACAGAGGCTGGTGCTGTGGCATAGTAGGCTAAGCCTCTGCCTGTGGCGCCGATTCTAATATGGGTACCAGTTTGAGTCCTGACTCCTCCAATTCCAGTCCAGCTCCCTGCTAATGGCCGGGGAAAGCAGTGAAAGATGGTCCAGGTGCTTGGGCCCCTGCACCCATGTGGGAGACCTGGAAGAAGATCTTGGCTTTGGTTCGGCCCAGCCCCAGCTGTTGCAGCCATTTGAGGAATGAACCAGTGGATGGAAGACCTCTCTCTGTGTCTGTAACTCTGTTTCTCAGATAAATAACAAAAAAGAAAATGCAGACAAATTTCCTATTGTTCCCCAGTGTGGAGCCAACATTAAGAACCTTAATGTCATAGATTTTGGGTATTAAATGGAACCGCATTCATTAGGGGACATCTAAAAATTACTGGTTTTAACTTTAAAATGTAGCAATTCATTAGGAAATCTGGCTTCATAGGTTTTTGCATATAAAACACTCAAGCCCATTGCCGGCATCCCAAGTCAGGAAAGGACTGCTCCTGGCTGATCTTTGCCCAGGCTTCGCTAGGCTACCTGTTGCCTGCAGTAACTCTGAGACTTCAGGCAAATCGCTTCACTGCCCTGAGCCCTGAAAATGCACCAGGAAAAAGGACAACAGTCTCTCTCCCACTAGGGGGCGCCTAAAGGAGGAGACGCGATCATGGATTCATTTGTGGAAGAACTGACAGACACCACAGTGACCAGGCCCCGTGCTCAGTGCAGGAGATAGTTTGGCAAACAACTCAGGAGCACACCTCCTGTCCCCCTCCTCCTTCCTTGAGCTGCAGCCCGGTCCCCATCAAACCTGGCACACTCCCCTGCTGGACACGCATCTGGCTGGTGCTCCCTCTCCTTCTCCTGGCTCCCTGAGTCTCTGGGGATGACTCCAGTCCCTAGGCAAAGCCCTCCCCACCCATATCCAAGTGGCTCCCTCTCAACCTGAAGCCCTATCTGCCTCCCCACGAGGGGCACCAGGCCACTTCCTCCCTGAGCCTGTAGGACTCCGCTTCCCAGCTAGGAAACGGTATGTCGCATGGGGTTTGGTTCTCCCCAAACCCATAGTCCCAGCATTGCCCCAGGCAGCTGCAAAGAAGGATCAGGGAAGCTCCCTAAATGTGCAGGTTCACCAGCCCAGCCCTGCACCAACCGGGCATCAAATGACGTCTGTGAGAAGCCAAGTTTGGAATCCACTGCTTTCAGTCCCAAGATCTCTGTTGCTTGGTTTTCTCAGATGAGCAGGCATTCCCTCTGCTACTTGACCCAAGGCCTGGCCCTCTAACCTCCTCCTAGCTCATCTCTCTCCTCCCTGGCCTTTCCAGTTCCTGCCAGGAAATCTGTACTCTCCACCGTGCGGAATGAAAAGCAGTGTCTCTGAATTCCAGCCAGCCCTTGGCCCTGCACCGTGCAGAGCGGGCGCAGTGCAGTGGACTTCACAGACTCTGTTCCAGGCGATTGATTAATGTGATCTTCATTATGGCTACAGCTGTTTCTTCAGCTGCATACACACAGTAAAATTCAGCCTTTCTAAGGTACAGTTAGGTGAGTTTTGACAAACACATATATTCAGGAAACCACCAGTGTATTCAACACAGAGAACAATTCTATCACCCCAAATGTCTTTCGTTCCATTGTACACTCTCTGCTCCCAAGCCCCTGATAGGTTTTCTGTTCCTACAGATTTTTACATTTCCCAGAATGTCATGCCATACAAACGGAAACATAGAATGTATTGGTCTGAGACTTTAGAAAGGTCATATATTTAAACAAATATTATGGGCTGACTCTTTTTTTAAAAAAAAAGATTTAGTTTTTATGTATTTGAGAGGTAGAGACAGGGAGAAAGAGAGGGTTCATCCACTGGTTTACTCCCGAAATGTGCACAGCAGGCCCGGGCTAGGAGCTCGGAATCCACTCCGAGTCTCCCATGCGGGTGGCAGGGACCCGGTGACTTGAGCCCTCCCAGGGTGCACATTAGCAAGAAGCTGGAATCAGGAGTGGAGCTGGGTATCAACCACGGGCACTCCAATGCGGGATGCCAGTGTCCTAAGCAGCATCTTAACCACCAGGCTAAACGCTGGCCCCTGACTGTTGCTTCATAACGCTTTGGTTTTCTGGCATTTATAATCTGATTTGAATGATACTATTCTGTGGGTCACGGTGCTTATTGTACTGCATGTGACTTATGAGAAAATCTAGATGTGGTGGGCCTCTCATCTTGTTCTTCAGGTGAGAGACAGAATAGCAGAGCCCTTTGTACAGATCAGTTGCAGCTTCCTAATTCTCTTCCCCCATGGTTAAAATTTTCCCCTCTGCACTTCTCCCACCTCTCCCACTCCCCTGGCCAAATCCTGTCTCTGATATTGCCCAGTTACCTAGAGGAGAGAGGTGGGGGCTTCAGTGCTGCTGGACCAGGGAGCTTCTGCCTTGAGCTCAGCAAGTTCCTTCTAGCCTCTCCTGCCATTCCCATCTTTCCTTTCCTTGAGAAGCAACAGAGAGATGATGAAGAAAAATGCTTGATTCTATGGGCTGCCAGACTGCCAAGATGCCCCCCCCCCCAAAATATGGGATCAGTAAACTCTCCCTAAAGGAGAACAGAGCGGGAAGAGGAGGGAAGGCACAGGCAGAGCTTCCACACAGTGGGAAATGAGCAGGAGCCAGGAGGTGACCTGCGCCCTGAGCGGGAAAGAGACCCACAGCTGCAGGAGATCACCCAACAGACGCAAGCAAAACGGGGGACTGAGAGCAAATCCCTTGTGTGCCAGGAAAATCGGCAAAGGGTGTATTTTTACCCAGTCCTAAAGTACCGCATGCTCCCTTGAGAAGTAATCCCTACTGAACAGTCTCTGTGTCTTTCCCCGCCTGTAGCATCACACAACAACCCTTTCCATACTAACCCTACTATTAGATCCGTGTCATCCACAATGAGAATAGTATCGTCTCCATTTAGGTGAAGGAAAAACAAACAAACAAAAAAACCTCTGAAGGTTTTCTTCCCCAACAGCCAGGTTCTCCAACCCTCTGTGAGGATGAGCAGCTCTCTGACCCAGATGTGCTATGAGGCTCAGAGCCCAAACCTGGAAAGAGACACACTCTCCTGTCCTGCGTGCATTGTCAACCTGGGGGAGGCTGCGAGGAAAAACACGCTTCTAAAAGGCAAACTCCAGTCCATATATTCGGCTTTTCCTTGAACGCTCTCGCGCTGCAGTCCACACAGTGGGATCTGCTGCCTCAGCGTGGGACTCCACTCCGTGTTTTCCAGCCTCCTTTCACCTGCTTTTCAGTAGATCAGGGTTTGATCCTGAGCGGTTGGCTAAAAGCAGCCAGCAGGAATTCCTGCTGCCGGTCCACAAAGGCTGGTCCAGAGGCTGCTGGAGTCTGCTGGGCAGTGAGAAATCCACCTGCACCACAAAGGCGGGAGGCACACCTGAGTGGGACTGGCAGGACGGACCAGGCAAGTATCGCAAGCTGGTGGGCTCCTACTTTGAGGTGCTGTCTCCACTGCGGGGTGTGCGGCTCCAGTCTGCGGGAGGGAGAGGCAGAGAGAGAGGTGTGACACTGGATTTACCGCCTCTGCCAGCAATGCTTTTGGTAAAGGGAATTCTCTCTCTCTTGATCTTGTCTCTGCAAGGTCAGGTGCTCTTTGGGGAGCAAATCACTTAGATGGTTTAGGTTTGCTGCATTAGAAGCATGACCAGTGCTACCCTGCAAGGAGCAAGTAAAAGATAATCTGATAGAGTATTGCCACACGCAGTGTGCGGGGTGGGATGCATGTGTGTGTGTGTGTGTGTGTGTGTGTGTGTGGCGGAGCTGATTTATTTGGCGTGAACTGTTAAACGTGTGAGGACTATTTAAAGAGGGGGGCTTCTTTTTACATTTAGAACAGAGGAGCTTGTTATAACAGGGATACTAATATATAATAATACTACAAGGCAACGCTTTCTGTAAGCACACACGCACTTCCCAGGCTGATCACCAAAGGGGAGCCTGCTTTCCACGCGCTTGCAAAATAAATCAGAACCGAAGCAAAGTGAACTGAGCGATGTCTGGAAGGAAGACAGCATAGAGGCTCTCGATATTGGAATACTTAGATTAAATGTAAAGTAATAGGTTCTGTGTATTTAAAGTGTTAAACTGCCTGCTTGGGTTTTCCCTTCTGAAACTTCCCGTAGCATTCGGTTATCCCTGAAGAAGTCTGATTTGCACCCTCGTGGTTGGCAATCTTCAGAACTTTGCTGCACCTCCCCGGGAGGAAAGAGGCTCACTGGCACTCTGTAGAGAGTAGAATTGACTCTCGCCTTTTCTGTGCGTAATACCTGATCATCACCATTAGCACAGCCTTCCCAGTGGGTGTTTCTTCCCACTGCTCTATTGATTTGCATCATTAACAATTGATAGGGAGCTCTTGGTTTGATTAAGAAGCCAAAGAATGAAGAAATCATGGATTCCTTCTGTTTGTTTTCCAGGGACTTTTCCACCTGATCTAGCTGTGTGTAACAGGATGAGGGAGAATGGGAAAGAACCTGAAGTGTAATTACTGCTTCTCAGGCCCCTCTTTGCTTTTGCCGGAGCCAGAGAATTCTAAAATCCTTTGTAAGCTTACAGGCAAACTTTGAGCTCCTCTAGTTCACGTGCAGTTCCCTTCTTAAAATTAGAGCTCTAGACGGTTGTGGGACGGATCATTTCTCCTGAGCTCACTGGGCAAGTTCCGAGTGCTGGCTCACGGTAACAGCTGATCCAGGAATTCCGTGCACACATGACGTGCAGTTAGCCTTGATCCTGAAGAAATGCCATGGTGACCAATCAGGATCTGAATGAGCACAAAGCTCTTTCCTCGTGTTCTTTCCAATGCCGTGTGTTATAAGAGTAGCCCTTGTGAGACAATACCTACTCACTTGAAACGTTCAACTTGGAAGTCCACTGCATTTGATCTAGTCAGAAGAATTTCTTTCTCTTTAAATTGGTGTCTCAGCTGTACCACTAACTCCCAATCTGTAGTAGTGTATTTGAAAGGCTATCTTTTATGTGGAGCTGCTGGCTATTATAGAGATCCAGGGCTGCTGAAAATTAGAAAGAAAACTAAGAGTAACAACCATTTCTCAAAAGTCTACTGTTTGCCATTAACTATCCTAAGGGCTCTATCGCTATTGTCCCCATTAATTCTCACTGCATTCTGATATATCCTCACTTTACTGCCCAAGAGACTGTTTGGAAAGATGGGGTTCCTAGCCTAATGTTACCTTCTGAGTGGGGAGCAGAAGCCAGGTGCGTCTGCTCCTAAAGTCATGGTCTTTCTCTACTAGTCCATTGCTCCAGTCTCAGAATCCCAGGCTTCGGGGTTCAAGATTCAGTCGGAATAAGTGAATGTGGCCTTAGTAGTCTCTTGCTAGTGAATTGCGCTGGAGTTCTATGAAACCTGTAGACATTGTCAATAAAGCCTGACTCCCCAAAAACCTTAATCCACATGTGGCAGGGTCTCTAATTTAATGATTGAATGGGTGGAAAGAAGGAAGAGGAGAGTCCCCAGGAGCCGCCTAGAAGAGGGGCTGTCTTCCTTCCAGAGGCCTGATACTGAACCGAGAGAGAGCAGGGGGTTGACTGAGCAGAGGCTGAGCCAGTGCATCTAAACGGGAAGAGTGTTTTATGTTTTTAATTTCTTCTCCTTGTTGCAAGCAGCCTAGCCTGGAGCTGTTCCTGTGGGGAGAGGCTGGGTCCCCCATGGAGAGGCTTTCCAAGGGCCCTCGCCCGGCTTGGAGCACTGGTTCATTCAACATATCTTCAGAGCTGACTACAATTCCTTCAGTGGGACACTCTTGTCCTCAGTAAACCAGAAATGACAGCCGTTCTCATTTCCAGAGTCCACATCCCTGATAACTAGCCTCTAATTTCTTTCTTTATAACCCAAGGGATTGACTACAGAGTGAGAGGTTGGTCTGGAGACCAACACATCTCAATTGTTTAAATTCCTGAAACGTACTGCTTTGTGTTTGTGATGTTCCCAGTAACGCGCCATCTGAGCACTTCTTGTTAACGTCTGGCTGTGTAATTTTGGGGATTCAGGGAACCGTCTCCATTATCATCCTCCTTCCTTCTAAAATCTTGCCCCATATCTGCACAGACAGGCACGAGATTTCAATGATTATCCTGCTTTTACAAATACTTGTAGCCAAAGCACTTTTTACCCTGCTAACCCAGTTCTCATCTTTTACTGTTTGGATTGCTGAGCCTTTGGACAGGGACTAACCCAGAAACCCGGAGCTCACCACTGACCTTAACTGTAGCCACACTAGACAGCGTCTGATAAATAAAGGAGGAAGGTGATCAGTGTTATGCAATGGCGGGGGGGGGGGGGGTGTTTTAACACTTCAAGGGAGCACTTTAGAAGCAAAAAACTGTTTCAATCAAAATGCTAGACTGAAGCTTCAGCAAGGCAAATCCATCTCTTTTTTGTTTTTTAATTTATTTGACAGAGAGTAACAGACACAGAGAGAGAGAGAGAGAAAGGTCTTCCTTCTCTTGGTTCACTCCCCAAATAGCTGCTAAGGCCTGCGCTGCCAGGAGCCACGCTCTTCCTCCTGGTCTCCCATGGGGTGCAGGGCCCAAGCACTTGGGCCATCCTGCACTGCCCTCCCGGGCCACAGCAGAGAGCAGGACTGGAAGACGAGCAACTGCAAATAGAACCCGGCACCCATATGGGATGCGGATGCCGCAGGCGGAGGATTAACCAAGTGAGCCACGGCACCGGCTCTTTACAATGGACAAACACGGAAGTGTTCTCCAGCATACAGAGCAGAATTCCGCCTGGAAATGGCGAGGCTGGCAGTGCCTCTAGGCTCCAGTCCCACCCACCCTCATCTCCAGTTAACTCACCACCAATCGAAAGACATTCTCTCTTACAGTGGGAGGTGACGTAAGGCTCACAACAAGGAACCCTGTGTGTCCATCAGTGCTTAGAGACCTGGTTCTCTGCTGTACTCACTGGGCATGGGGCACCTGCCTGCATCACAGCACTACTCGTTCTGCATTTCCAGATCTGGTGGAGCAGTTCACTTATCAGCGTCAAGTCTGGCCGTCTTCACACTGAGACGGGTCGTAGTCTCCTGCCCATCCTCTCCCTCATCCACCTCCCTTTCTTCTACTTGAGGACTTCCTAGCCCACAGTAGTTGCTCTGTAACTCAGTAAATAAGTCTAAGAACTGATTTCTCCAGGCTCAGATAAATCACACCTCAGAATGCTAAAAGTGCTTGTGGAAAAGATCAATCAGTAATTGTGGGAGGGAAGCTTTGCAAATCCAGAGGGCTGCTGAGAAGTGAAGACACAGAAATGCCAACTTTCAAAAGTGTGTTTTTTAGCTGTAGTTTCCCAAAAAGCAAAGACAGGTAAAACGATAACTGGCAAAATTCTGGAATGCATCACTAAATGGGTGCTATGTGAGGACTTAAGAGAGGGATCGTGTGATTTGTACAAGCCAGCGTGCATTCCCCAGAATGGAGCCGTCCCGAGTGAGCCATAGTTCTGTTTTATACGTAGGTTCTAAGCTCAGTGAAACGGGGAATACTCGAGACTGGAGATTCATAGCTCAGTGGCATGCTCTGATCAGTCTCTGTTGTGGTTTCTACGCCAGCAGCTGCACGTCCTTGGCTACAGCACATTGATCTTAACTGGGCTATAGCCGATTGATCACAACCTAATTATGCCCCCAGGAGTGCCTTGGGTGAGAGAACTGTCCCAGGACAAATGCTACAAAGCCTCGTCAAATGGTGTCTAGCATTTCTTAGTTTTAGCATAGCCCTTGACACAATCTGCCATGGTGTATTTTTTCACTTAACAAATATACTTATTTAAGTGTGTATTCTGTGCCAAGCATTGCTATTAAGCGTTTAATCAGTGCTTCTGGCTCCGAAGCAAATTTCAAATTAGCTGATGGTGAGAAGAGCAAAGCTAAGTCAATAATTGATTACCCGAAATTCTCTTTGAAACAGCAGGAAGTTGATTGGTGGATTAATCCATGTGTGTCCGGGTCTCCGGGGGCCACCTTGCCTGGTCCCCTGCTCTCTCTGGTGAGCTCAGAAAGTCCTCCTCGGACCACCTTCTCTATACAAGCAGGTGCCCCGTCGCTTTCTGCTCCCTTATGCTTCCTTTTCCTTACTGTACTTTCATTCTTCGCTGTTACCGTGTTCATGTAGTTCTCGTGTCATGACCTGTTGTCTCTGCCTGCCTTAGAGTGATGTGAATGAAGAGCAGCATTTCACAGGGCTGGGTCTTTTGTTCTTGCTGTTCAACATGTTTATCAGTGACAACTGTCGCCATTCCTGGAAATCAAATTTCCAGATGATGGAAAGCACCCCCGGGACAGCTGACATCGTGAATGAGGGAATAAAAATGCACCATAAGCATATGTGGAACAACCTTGATCATTGGAAAAGTATAATTAAATGGAAGTTATCGTTATTTTAAGTGGGTATAAATCCATGTCAACGCCAGTAAAATGGAATTATCAAGGCTAGAATAAGCTCATGCGTGTAGGTTCAGAGACTCAATTACACGGTGGAAGATGAAGGAGTCTTGAGAGGGCAGCACCGTGCATGTAGAGATTCAGCCAGGAGAAGGTGGCTGTGCTGAGTGCTCAGCCCGGGTGCTGAGCAGGGCATCCCCACCCGTGAGGGTGTCACGGTGTGAGGTGGACACGGGCGAATCACCAGGTGGCCGGCCGAGGGGCACATTCAGAACTGCAGCGGGAATTTGGGGTGTCTAGCCTGAATGCAAGAGGTCTTGGCCAGGTGGGGGGAACTGTCCGTCACTCTCTGGGGTGCTCACATGGAAGAGAGGAGCTGGTTGTGTGCATGGGGGTGGTTGTGTGCTAAGTTAGAACCACGTGGTCCTACGGGCAGATGTCCATTCAGGGTAAAGAGGATGATGGGGGCCCATAGTGGAAACCTGGGAATCTGCAGCCTCTGGGCAAGGCTGGAGTTCATGGTCACTAGAGATGCTCAGAGAGGCTTGACACCACTGGGGTCAGCAGGGATCAGCTGGACAAGAGAGCCTGGCTTTCGGGTGGCGGCTGAGCCAGGAGGTCTCTGTTGTTCCAACCCTGATATCTTCTGAAGGTTGGTATTTTCACTCTGTCTGGACTGATTCTCTTTGTAGTAGTCTGACACTTGACTGAAATGGTACTTAGCACACTCAGCAACCCCTGGAGGAAAGAGCTTTGAGATCTGCGGGGCTTGGGCGTCTCTGTGACTGCTGTTCCTTAAGTAATTCCCTCCCAGCTCTCCGCTGGGTGTTCTTCCCGTTCTCTGTCAACCAGCCCTTTCAGTAATCCAGAGTTTGACAGCTTTGGTCCTTGGACAGCCCTCTGAACGCCATTATCACACTCTGCGTTGTGAATGGGAGTATATGCAGCGACTCTTTGGCCTTTTGCAGTCATGTGCATGAGCCTGAGCCCTCCCCAGAGGGCCTGGGTAGCACCTGGACTCCGGCTGACAAGCCAATGTATTTTAACGTGAAAAACTGAAAGAGTGCTGAAGACTGCAACTTGCATAGGCTTTTTATCAGGAATGCCCTCTTTCTCTTTTACACACTTCTATAGCATTTTAACTTTTTCAGAATATGTGGGTTAGGTTCTATTTTTTTACGTGAAATGTAAGAAAATTATGATTAGTCCTAGCCCATATATTTGTGACGAATATTACATTTTCTTAATTAAGAAAGTCTTATTCCCAGGGGAAAATTGTCTATGCACACAAGGACCCAGTGACACCAGATTTCCACTGTTAATTTACAGTTTTCAAGTTTCACAGAAACAAGGGCAAACCCAGTAGTGCTTCACCCACTGTGCCTCCCATACATGACAAACAGAAAAGCCCGTCATCCCAGACACAGTAATAGACACCTGCCTCAGTGAAGCTTCCAGTAGAAAATCAATAACAAGACCTCAACTGCAGACTAACCTTGAAATACGGTAAAAGCACATTTGGCTACGCAACAAGGATTGACACCCAATCCATTGCCTTCCTCCTCCCCAGCATTTGCACAGCACTTAGGTGCTACCTAAACAACTATCTATTTTTTTAGAGATTGATTTATTTATTTGAAAGGCAGAGTTACATACAGAGAGAGGGAGAGACAGAGAGAAAGGTCTTCCATCTGCTGGTTCACTCCCCAAATGGCCACAACAGCCAGAGCTGGACCAAGCTGAAGCCAAGAACCAGGTGTTTCTTTCCAGTCTGCCATGCAGGTGCAGGGGCCCAAGCACTTGGGCCATCTTCTGCTGCTTTCCCAGGCCATCAGCAGGGAGCTGGATTGGAAGTGGAACAGCTGGGACTCGAACCAGCGCCCATATTGGATGCCAATATTGCAGGTGGATGCTTAACCTACTATGCCACATCGCTGACCTCAACAAGTATCTATTTGAAAACCATGAAATTGTTACTATTTTTTACTGAAGTGATAAGTCATTTGATTGTTGGGATGTTGAGTGACACTAAGGAAATAAATTAGGTTTTTCCGGGTCAAAATTTAATTACCTAGGGTACTGTAGTGAATATAGACTTGAATAATTATAGTCTCCTAAAAACATCTATTAGGAGACAGAACACCCTATCTGTGGTGAAGAACACCCTATCAGTGGAGAAGTGAGAGATGTTCACGTATCAGAACAGAGAGAAGCAGGGGAAGCAGTAAACAGAATGGGGAGCAGGCGTGTTCATGGTAGTTGGTAGCTACTAAGCAGCCCGGCCAGATTCCCTCAAGAAAGCCAGGAGCACTGAAGCTGAATTGAATCTTCACAGCTCTGGCATTTGACTGAGATAATACCTAGCACACTCAGAAACCCCTGGATGAAAGAGCTACTTGCTGCAAACATTATGAAGCTGTCGTCAAGTCACACAGCACCCCTAACTTCTTCTTTTCTGCGTTACCTGGTGCATTGGTCTCTGGCTGAATTTCAGAGAATCTCTCTTGTGCTTCCTTGCAAAACTCTCTGGCTGATTGTATCTTAAAGTATTTCCTTCTAGCTACTCATTCACTTTCCTCCTGGAGCACTTGAAGTCTAAGACTGCCTCTGCCCTTGCAGAGAGATCAGACAAGAAAGAGCTCTGCTCCCATGTTCATTCCAGACCCCTTTTTTTTTCCTCTTCAATGAAGAAATATTGAAAGTCCCGGTGCTAAGAAGCTGACTGGTGAGAGGAAAGAGAATAAATACATTAATGATGAAAATCATTGACAGATGCCATGAGAAAAATAAAAACAGCGGGATGATAGTGATCGGGGAGGAGGTGAGATCTGAAAGGACCCAGAGGAGCCAGATGCAAGGGAGGATCTTCGGGTATTGGTAACAGCAGAAGGAAAGACAGAAGGAAATCTGATGTGGCTGCATATGGTGCGTGAGGAGGAGAGAAGCAGGAGCTGAGGTCAGGAGGAGGAGGCAGTGGTCTGGTGCTAGCTGGCCTTGTGGGCCATGCCGTGCCAAATAGTTGGAATTGTATTGTGAGTTGAATCAGAAGTCACAGAAGCATTATTACAATCATATTGGCCACTAGGTAGATAATGGGTGGTGGGGAAAACATAAGTGGAGGGATTGAGGATGTATTTTGGAAATATAGCTAATAGTACCTGCTGATGGATTGGATATAGGGAATGGAGAAAAGAGAGGCACAAATTCTCCATTTATATGTCAAAACAGAGGCTCCAAGAGATTAAGGAACTTTTGTTTAAGGCAACCAAGCTGTACACGGCACAGCTAGGACTCTAATCCGGCTTTCTAATCTAAAACAACAGCCCTTCTCATTCTTGCAGAGTGGCGTGAGATCTGCATAGAGAAAGGATCAATAAGAATTAAGTCCTATGATGCAGTGCTTTTGATTTGAGGCTGTGTATGGTAGACAATGTGTAACATTCATTCAACCAGTTGGTCAACTTACGGTTACTTGCCTTAAGTCATTGTACTCAGCGGAATCAATATGCTGTCTCTGACACTAGGCGTCTGTGACCACAAAGTGTACTTCAGCTAACTTCCTTTCAGAGGTAGTCTTGTTTTCAGAACCAACGTTTCCTCATCCCAGCATAAATTATTAGAGGGATACCAGAGAACAGAACAAATCTGTCATTGCTGGTCACGTTCCACAACTTTATTTAATTGGCCTTGATAGATAGGCTATTCTTTAACTCTTTGTGAGCCATGAACTCTACAAATTTAGTTTTATGTTCTCCAGCTGATTTACTAAGTAATGCGGAAGAGTCCTTCACCTCTAAACTGTGAGCTGTCCCCAGCCCTTTTATACAAGATCAAAGAAATAATTTTTTTGTTTATTTGCATGCTTTTCAAAAATACAACTTTAGGAACATAATAATTCTTCCCACTGCACCCGCCTTCCCACTCACACCCCCACCCCTCTTCCTCTTCCCTCTCCTGTTCTCAGTCTCGTTTTTTACTAAGATCTATTTTCATTTAGCTTTATGCACAAAAGATTAACTCTATTCTAAGAGTTCAACACTTTATATGAGGAACAAAAAGAAAATTAGAGAAAAAACATAAAAACAAAAACAAAAACAGTTCCTCAACAGTCCAGAAAAGGACTGTTCAAATTCATTGCATCTCGAAGGTAATTTGGCATTTTTTTTGCAATTTAATTATCTTTAAAGAAAAACCTAAGAATGACACATCTTTTTGTGGGCACTTAGACATAACTGTAACTTATGAGACACTAAAATGAAGTAATTCTTTGGAAACAAGTTTTACTATTAAGTCTCATAATACAACTCTTTGAGGAGAGAGGTCCTGTGTGGGAAATTAGAGCACAGTGACCTCTGTTGTTTATTTAACAAGTAACACTATTATGTATGACATCAATGATCACCCGAGGCTTTTGACATGAGCTGCCTAGGCTATGAAAGACTTTGGATTCACAAACTCCTTCAGTATTTCAACAAGGCCATAAGCAAAGTAGAAGTTTTCTCCTCCATTCAGAGGAAAATACATCCTTCTTTGGTGGCCACTTCTTTTCACTGGAGTCTCACCCACAGAGGTCATTCATGTAGAGCATTGTTTGCCACAGTGCATTGGCTTTTCATGCCTGAAATGCTCCCCTGGGCTTTTCAATCAAACCAGAATGCCTTAAGGGTTGACTCTGAGGTCAGAGTGCTACTTAAGGTAATGGTCATTCTATGATTATCTGTATGGACTGCTTCCCACATTTGGAGAATTCAGTCCTTTTTAATTCTATTATTACCAAACACATAGTCCTATTTATATGATCACTTTAACACTTGATCATATCTATATGATCACTTTAACATTTGATTCTATCCATAGGATCTCTATAATACTTAAAATGCTATCTTTACAAGCCAGCTTGAGGAGGGTTGGGGGATCCCATGGCAAGTTTTTAAGCTATACCCTTAGAAGTAAGTCTGTAGAAATGTATGCAGAAATATACTGCTTTATGATTACAAACTTCATACATTTCACAATTACAACTTTAGGATCATGGTGATTCTTCCCTCCATTCCCACCCTCCCACCTGCACTCCCAGCCCACTTCCTCTATCCTCTCTTATTTTCTTATTTTTAGCTAAGATCTATTTTCAATTAACTTTATACACATATGGTTAATTCTATGTTAAGTAAAGAGTTCAATGATTAATATGAAAGAAAAAGATGAATAAGATAATTTTTTCCTTCCATTTCTTTTATTTTTTTAATTTTAAAAAAATGGTCCTCAGCAGTTAACGCAAGGACTGTTCGAAGTCGTTGCTTCTCAAATTATCAATTTCACTTCTACAGGTTGCCTCTGGGGTGTGCTATTAGTTATCACAGTTCAGGGAGAACATACTGTATTTATCTCTTTGGGACTGGCTTATATCACTAAGAATGGTGTTTTCTAGATTCATCCATTTTGTTGTAAATGATTGGATTTTATTTTAACTGCTGTGTAATATTCCATGGTGTACATATTCCATAATCTTTATCTAGTCTTCAGCTGACAGGCATTTGGGTTGATTCCTATGTCTTAGCTATTGTGAATTGAGCTGTGATAAATATGGAGGTACAGGTAACTCTTTCATATGCTGATTT
The DNA here is from genome assembly GCF_051225735.1 of Oryctolagus cuniculus. Taxonomy (NCBI): domain Eukaryota; kingdom Metazoa; phylum Chordata; class Mammalia; order Lagomorpha; family Leporidae; genus Oryctolagus; species Oryctolagus cuniculus. The sequence goes on along the minus strand of NC_142869.1, from coordinate 175,068,962 downwards.
TATTTCCCTAGGGTCAATTCCCAGGAGTGGGATGGCTGGGTCATATGGTAGGTCTACATTCAGATTCCTGAGATAACTCCATGTTGTCTTCCATAGTGGCTTTACCAGCTTACATTCCCACCAACAGTGAAGAAGGGTACCTTTTTCCTCACATCCTCACCAGTATTTGTTTTTATTGATTTCTGTATGAAAACCATTCTAACAGGGGTGAGATGAAATGTCATTGTGGTTTTGATTTCCATTTCCCTGACAGCTAGTGATCCTGAGCATTTTTTCATGTGTCTGTTAGATATTTGGATTTCCTCTTTTGAGGAAATTTTAAGTCCTTTGCCCATTACTTGACTGAGTTGTTTGTTTTGTTGTTGTGGAGTTTCTTGGTCTCTTTATATATTCTGGTTATTAATCCTTTATCAGTTGCATAGTTTGCAAATATTTTCTCTAATTCTGTGAGATGTCTCTTCACTTTCCTGAGTGTTTCTTTTGCAGTGCAGAAGTTTTTCAATTTGGTATAATCCCATTTGTCGATTTTTGCTTTTATTGCCTGTGCCTCTGGGGTCTGTTCCAAGAACTCTTTGTCTATGCCAATGTCTTGTAGGGTTTCCCAAGGTTCTCTAATAATTTGATGGTACTGGGTCATAGATTTAAGTCTTTATTCCATTTTGAGTGGATTTCAGTGAAAGGTGTAAGGTAGGGGTCTCACCTCAAGTTTCTGCATGTGGAGATCCTGTTTTCCCAGCACCATTTGCTGAAGAGGCTGTCCTTGCTCCAGGGATTGATTTTAGCTCCTTTGTCAACTGTAAGTTGGTTGTAGATCCTTGAGTTGATTTCTGCCATATGTATTCTGTTCCTTTGGTCTATCCATCTGTTTTTGTACCAGTACCAAACTGTTTTGATTTTAACTGCCCTGTAGTATGTCTTAAAATCTAATATTGTGATGCTTCTACTTGTTTGTAATGTATAAGACTCCACTAGCTATTCAGGGTACCTGTGTTTCTATATTAATTTTAGCATTGTTTTTTCTATATCTGAAAAGAATGTCTTTGGTATTTTGATTGGTATTGCATTAAATCTGTAAATTACTTTTGGTACTATGGACATTTTGATGATATTGATTCTTCTAATCCATGAACATGGAAGTTTTTTTCCATTTTTTAATCTTCTATTTCCTTCTTTAATGTTTTGTAATTGTCATCTTAGAGATCTTTGACATCATTGGTTAAATTTATTCCAAGGGATTTGATTTTTTTGTAGCTATTGTGAATGGGATTGATCTCAGAAGTTATTTTAGGCCATGGCATTGTCTGGTTATACAAAGGCTGTTGATTTTTGTGTATATTGACTTTACATCCTGCTACTTTTCCAAACTCTGCTTGACTTCTAATAGTCTCTTAGTGGAGTCTTTTGGATCCCCTATATATACAATCATGTCATCTGCAAATGAGGATAGTTTGACTTCCTCCTTTCCAATTTTTATCCCTTTGATTTCTTTTTCTTGCCTAGCAGCTCTGGATAAACTTCCAGGACTATATTGAATAGCAGTGGTGAGAGTGGGCATCCTTGTCTGGTTCCAGATCTCAGTAGGAACACTTCCAACTTCCCCCTGTTCAATAGGATGCTGGCCATAGATTTTTCAAAAATTTCCTTGATTTTTTTGAGAAATGTTCCTTCTATTCCCAATTTGCTTAGAGTTTTCATCATGAAAGGGTGTTGTACTTTGTCAAATGTGTTTACTGCATATATTGAGATAATCATATGGTTTTAGTTCTTCAAGTTGTTGATGTGATGTATCACATTGACTTATTTGCAAATGTTGAACCATCCCCGCATACCAAAGATAATTCCCACTTCGTCCTGGTGAATGATCTTTCTGATGTGTTGTTGGATTCAACAGGCTAGTATTTTGTTGAGGATTTTTCCATCTACATTCATCAGGGAAATTGGTCTGTAGTTCTCTTTCTCTGGTGCATCTTTTTCAGCTTTAGGTATTCAGGTGATGCAGGTTTCATAGAAGGAGTTTTGGAGGATTCCATCACTTTCAACTTTTTTGAATAGCTTGAGAAGAATTGGAGTTAGTTCTTCTTTAAATATATGGTAGAATTCAGCAATGAAGCCATCTGGTCCATGAATTTGTTGGGAAACTTTTTATTACTGATTTGATTTCTGTCTTGGTTTTTGGTCTGTTTGTATGTCTTAATGGCTCATTGTAGGTTGTATGTTTCCAGGAATCTATCCATTTCTTCTAGGTTTCTCGTTTTATAGACATACAGCTCTTTGTAGTAATTTCTTATGATTTTTTTATTTCTATGGAGTCTGTTGTTACATTTCCTTTTTCATCTCTAATTTTATTAATTTGGGTGTTATCCTCCCTTTTTCTGATTTGTTGGGCCAATAGTGTGTTAGTTATGTTTATTTTTTCAGGAAACCAGCTCTTTGTTTTCCTGATCTTTTGTATTGTTTTTTGGATTCAATTTTGTTGATATCTTCTCTAATTTTAATCAATTCATTTCTCCTCCTAGTTTTTGGTTTGGTTTGCTGTTGTTTTTGTAGGTCCTTGAGATACATTAATAGCTCATTTATTTGGTGCCTTTCTAATTTCTTGATGTATGCAACGATAGCTATAAATTTTCCTCTTAACACTGCCTTTGCTGTATCCCATAAGTTTTGATATATTTTACTGTCATATTAATTAGTTTCCAGAAATTTTTTTTTATTTCTTCAGTGACCCAGTGTTTGTTCGGGAGCATGTTGTTCAGTCTCCATGTGTTTGCATTTATTCTGGAGATTCCTGAGTTGTTGGTTATCAACTTCATTCCATTGTGGTCTGAGAAGATGCATGGTATGATTTTGATTTTTTTGAATTTGCTGAAACTTGCTTTATGGCCTAGCATGTATTCAATCCTAGAGAAAGTTCTGTGCACAGGTGAGAGGAATGTGTGTTCAGAAACTATAGGATGGAAAGTTCTATAGATACCTGTTAAGTCCATTTGGTCTATAGTGTTGATTAACTCTGTTTCCTTGCTAATTTTCTGTCTGATTGATCTGTCCATTGTTGAAAGTGGGGTATTGAAGTCTCCCATTGCTACTATATTTGAATCTATGTTTCCCTTTAGATTCCTTAACATTTCTTTTAAATAGTCAGATGCCATGTAATTTGGTGTATATACGTTTATAATAGTTACATTTTCCTGTTAAATTGATCCCTTTAATCATTATATAGTGCCCTTCTTTGTCTCTTTTGACAGTTTTTGTGTTAAAGTCTCTTCTGTCTGATATTAGGATGCCTATACCATCTCTTTTATAGTTTGTGTTAGCATGGAATATCTTTTTCCATCCTTTCACTTTCTGTCTGTATCATTTTTGGTGGCAGGTGTTTCTTGTAGGTAGCAAATAGATGGGTTTTCTTTTTTAATCCATTCAGCCAGTCTTTGTCTTTAAACTGGAGCATTAAGGCCATTTACATTCAAGGTGACTATTAATAAGTAATGAATTGCTCTGCTTTTTTTCCTTCTATGTTCCTATTTTTTACTTTGGTTTTCCTTTGTACTTTTACTGGGAATTTTTCTGCTTTCACCTCCTTTTGTAGTGATGACCTTGTTTCTGTGTTTCTGTTTGTAGCATATCCTTAAGCATCTTTTGTAAGGCTGCTAGGTGGTGACAAATCCTTTTGGTTTCTATTTGTTATGGAAGGATTTTATTTCACCTTCATTTATAAATGAGATCTTTGCATGGTACAGATTCTGGGTTTACATTTTTTCTTAAGACTTGCAATATATCTTGCCATTCTCTCCTAACATATAGGGCTTCTGAGGAAAAGTCCACTGTGAGTCTAATTGGAATTCCCCTGAAAATGATGTCATTTCTCTTATGCACTTTTCAGATTTCCTTATGTTTTACTGTGGAGAGTTTTACTACAATGTGTTGAGGTGAAGATCTATTCTAGTCACGTCTATTGGGAGTTATATGTGCTTCCTGTACTAGGACGTCCCTTTCTTTCTCCAAATTAGGGAAGTTTTCTGTTATTTTACTGAAAAGGTTTCTAATCCTTTCTCTTTCCAAGCCTTCATAGTTTCCTAAGACCCGTATGTTGGGTCACTTTATAGTATCCTGTAGATCTCCAACCAAGTGTTTTTTAGTTCTCTGATTTATTCTTCTGTTTTTGGTCTGACTCTAAAATTTCCAGAAGTTTATCTTCTATCTTGGATATTCTTTATTCTGCCTCACCAATCCATTATTAAGACTTTCTTCTGCATTTAATTCTTCATTTCTAGTATTGTATTTTGATTTCTCTCTTTTTTAAAAGATTTATTTATTCATTTGAAAGAGTTATACAGGAGAGGAGAATTATAAGGAGAGGCAGAGAGAGAGAGAGAGAATGAATCTTCCATCTGCTGGTTCACTCCCCAGATGGCCACAATGGCTGGAGCTGCATCAATCTGAAGCCCAGAGCCAGGAGCTACTTCCGGGTCTCCCACATGGGCACAGGGGCTCAAGGACTTGGGCCATCTTCTACTGCTTTCCCAGGCCATAGCAGAGAGCTGAATTTGAAGTGGAGCAGCTGGGACATGAACTGGTGCCCATGTGAGATACTGGCACTGCAGGTGGCATCTTTACCTGCTACACCACAGCAATGACCCCATGATTTCCCTTTAAGATCTTAATTTCATGGGAAAAATTTTCATTCATATCATGTATAGCTTTCTTTAGTTTGTAAATTTGCTTCTGATTGCTTCTAAGTAATCCAATGATTAATTTTTTAATTGTTTCCGGCATTTTTTTCCTCAATCTCTTCAACTTCTAATATTGAAATTTTGTAGTGTTCCTTGGGGGTGGGGGGATCATAGTGACTTCCTTATTCTTATTTCTTGAATATTTTCCTTTATTCTTTGGCATTTGTAGAATTTTTTCTGGTGGCTTTTGTCTTTGGTATCTGTCTCTGTGGCTTAGTGGGATGTCTACACTTTCAGTGAATACCAAGAGGTGTGTGCTGGGTGTGGCAAGGGTGCTCTGTTCAGTATTCCAGGGTTGGGCAAGTATTCAGGATAAGACCCCTGCTGGGCGCTGTAGCTCTCCTCTGAGATGATGGATGCCCTGGTGTTAGTTTCCAGTGTGCTCAGCACTCGTCCACTCTGCTTAATGAACTACACATTGATCTGTGGAGTCTTTAATGTGAGCACGATTCCCTCTGTTATGAGCTGTTGTAGGTAACTGAGGAGCTTAGAGAGTGTGGAGAAGCGCCCTGTGGTTGCCCAGGACCTAGCCACACTCTGTCTCCTCTTACACAGTCACTGTTTCCTCAGACTCAGCCTCCAAGGCTCTCTGGGTCATAGATTGTCAGTGGGGCCACTCTGCTCCACTAGCCAGTCCTGTCTGTAAGGAAACTCAGGTGTTCCCAGAGCCGCTGTCTGTGTATGGTCCTCCCAATCAGCTTAAATGTTGGTGAGGGAGTGGGTTTTATAACCTCTGGTTAGGTCTGTGCATAAAGTACCTGCCCACTGCAGCCCTACTCACTTCTCAATGGTGCTGTGAGGGTAGCAGAGTCCCACAGGTGGCACTTCTCCTCCTGTTGTGAGGCAACTGGTGCAGTGCAACTGCCATGCACAAGGAAGGAATTCTTCTGAATTGTTGTGGCCCTTTTGATTGGGTGGAGTGCAACCCCTGTTATTTATTGTTGGGCACATGCACAGGAGGTGGGGTGGCAGCTACCTGCCTGTGTCCAAAAAACAAACAACAACAAAAAATGTTGTGAGCCCGTGAACCCTCCCACCTGCTGGTTGCAGGTCTCTGCTGTAGCAGGGGAGGTGGGGAAGAGAGGGACACACAGTCTCTCTCAGTATTTTTTCTTCCTCTGCTGTCTTAGGGGTTCATGAGGAACTTTAAAAGCAGTTCCCCAAGCTCTCCCTCCTGCTGTATCAGCAGGGCTGTGGGACCATGGATTCCCCCTCTCACCTGGTTTGCCAGGCAGGTGTCTTCCTCCCTGGATCCAAGCTTCCATTGTTTTCTGTTGTTTGCTCCTTCTGCGTGGGTCTGGACCATTTCTATTGCATGTACTGGGTCTGCTGCTGGGGTTCTCCCAGAGTGCTATCCTGTGAGTGTACTTTCTCCCCTTTGTAAACATTCTTTTTGCCCCATGTAAGTCAGACTGTCCTGTTGCTATCTTGGAACTCCCAAGAACTAATATAATAAACTGGGAATACAGATCCCACTACTGTGGTTACATTTGTTCCTTCACTCCTTCAGTACTTACTGAGTTCCCAACACTCATACACACCAAGTATTATTCTAGGTATTGGAGAGTTACAACTGTGCAAGAGGCCAAGTTGCTACCTTCAGGGAGCTTCTGCCTTGCAGGTGAAACATGCATGACAAATGGACAAACAAGATGATCACAGATTTTTTTCCTTTTTGGATGATTCTCTTATTTATTTGAAAGGCAGAATTACAGAAAGGGAGAAGGAGAGAGACAGAGAGAGAGACCTTTCATCTACTGGTTCACTCCCCAAATGACCACAATCATCAGGGCTGTGCCAGGCCAAAGCCAGGAGCTTCATCCCATGTGATGGCAGAGACACACGCACTTGGGCCATCTTCTGCTTTCCCAGGCACATTAGTAGGCTGCTGGATAAGAAGTGGAGTAGCCAGGACTTGAATAAAATGTCTCTTCATCATCTTAGAGCCATAACTGGAATTTGCACATACCTTATCCATTCACATCCTGTCAGGCAGAACTTAGTTCATGACCACAGGTAGGTGCAGAGGAGGCTGGGACATATTGTCTTCATCTGCATGGTAATGTGCCCAGGTAAAAATTCTGTTACAAGTCAGAAGGGAAAGTAGATATTAAAGGGCAAATGGCATCCATGCCCTGGTTGTGTACAAGGGATAAAGAGATCGGTTTGTCTGCAACCTTGTGAACAAGAAACGAGTAAAAGGAGATCAAGTTGGATAAGTGTGTGAGAGACAGGTCATTTGGGGCCACTTAGACCACAGAAAGTTGTTTACATTTTATTCCAAGAGCAATTGGATGACACTGAAGGATTTTCAGCAGTGGAGTGGCATGGTCCAATCTGCCTTTCTGAAAGAACTCTCTCGATGCTATGTGGAGAATGAATGAGAGAAGTGCAAAAGTGGAAACAGGACAACATGTGGTGAGGGGCTACTGTTCTCCACAATCTGAATGAGCCAGGCAGACTCAGACACAGAGCACAGTGATACAGTCATAGAATCAGGGTATCAGTTAAAGAGACAAGGAGCAAAAACTCAGTGTTGCTATCCTTCTCTCTAAAAACATGGGGAAATTCATTGCACAAACAACTTAACTAGATGAGCATGTCCTTTGTAAAAGTTCAGTGAAATCAAACCTGGTTTTACTTGTGGGGACCCTTGGCTCCTTAAAAGGATAGAAAGCACCTGTCATGTTGGAGCCTCTGTGGGCTCTCAGATGGTAGTGCTGGAGGAACTGTGAGCTCATATAAATCCACCTGATTGTGCTTCAGTGTCCCATGGGTGGGACAAGTGGCTTGCCAAGGCCAAGTTGAAGCAGTTGCAGAGTAAGTACAGGAAGCCGGGCTTTTCTGCCCACATCCACGAAGGGTTATCTTTGATCTCCTACTTTGTCCTGAGTCACATACAGTCAGGCAAGGTTCTGGACCCTTTGCAAGCAACTGCCTCCTTTACCTCTCCCCAAAGGCATTTGCACTGTTTCTGAAGCCATTGCATCCATCTTCTCAACTACTGAGTGGGACTGGCCAGATCTCAAAGGTAGATGACGTGATTTTGAAGGATTGCATTTCAAATTGGCTGAAATGATTTGATGTTTGAAGAGGGGGTCCAAAGATGGTAACCTTAAGTTTGAATGCAAATGCTAATGAAAACCCTCAGCAGAGCTCTGAATGCTGAAGCCCTGGGAGCTTCACCAGAGAGAACCCCAGCCTTATTTGGGGGCCATTCTCACATTCTTCATGTAATTAATTCTTGGTTCCTCTGAGAATACCTGCTAAAGTGCTCTCTGCTCAGAATGCTTTGAAAACAATGGGAGAGAGGGAGCCAATGAAGATTTAATTATTACAAATACACTTTTACATAACCATGGATCCATATTTGATTGTGCAGAAGTATAGATTCTGGAATGACTCATTCCCTGCCAGAACCTGGAAATCAAGTATAGCACAGTGTCTTATTGTCTATAAAGGGATCTCAGAAGGGTTCCTAATTAAATAGAAACAAGCCCTAGTATAGCAAAAACTCATCTAAAAATCAGTGCTGTTTGACTGGATTTGAAGTGCAATGCTAGCTTGGTCTACTTGTTCTTATACAAATGATAGTATCATCACAAATCTCTAATAGAATTAGACTCTAATAGAGTCTTCCACCCTGAAATTGAAAGTATATCCTCATTTTCCGGAATGAATTTCACATGCACATGAACATGCATACACACATAGATATACAAAAAGGAAATTTGTACGAACATCAAATGTACTACATCTGGCAAAAACTGAGTAGACTAGACTTTTTAAATTTTTTTATTTTTCCACCTGAAGAAAACTTTTATTTAAGAACTACAGACTTCATGCATTTCATAAGTACAAGTTTAGGAATAGTGATTCTTCCCACCATATTCGCCCTCCCACCCACTGTCTCCCACCCCTCCACTTCCTCTCTCTCCCATTCCCTTTTCCATTCTCCACTAAGATCCATTTAGTATTAACTTTATACACAGCGGACCAACTCTATACTAAGTAAGAGTTAAACAATTTGCACGGTATAAAAAAAAAAAAACTGTTCCTCAACAGTTGAGACAAGGGATGTTCAAAATCATTGCATCTTGAAGTTGATTTCACTTTTTTTTAAGAACTTAATTAACTTTAACAAAGCAACCAAGAATGATACATCTTTTGGGAGCACTTAGGCATAGTTATAATACAACTCATGGAGGACAGAGGTCCTACATGAGAAGTTAGTGCACAGTGACTCTTGTTAATTTATTAATTAATATTCTTATGAATGACCTCAGTGATCACCCGAGGCTCTTGATATGAGATGCCTAGGCTATGGAAGCTTTCTGAGAAACAAACTCCATCAGTATTTAGACAAGGCCATAAGCAAAGTGGAAGTTCTCTCTTCCCTTCAGAGAAAAGTACCTCCTCCTTAGATGACCACTTCTTTCCATTTGGGTCTCACCCCCTGAGATCCTTCATGTAGGACATTTTTTGCTTCAGTGTCTTGGCTTTCCATGCCTGAAATGATCTCGGGGGCTTTTTAGCCAGACCAGAAATCCTTAAGGGCTGATTGATAGGTGAGAATGCTATTTAAAGTGATTGTCATTCTGTGAATCTGCTGTGAGGACTGCCTCCCATGTTGGCGCATTCACTCCTTTTTAATTCAATCTATCATTATTACCAGACTCCTAATCCTATCCATATTAAGATGGTATTTTTACCACCCACCTTAAGGGGATTTGGGGTCCCATGGCAAGTTTTTAAACTGTACCATTAGAAGTAAGTCCATAGGAATGTATGCAGAACTATACAGCTTTATAGTTACTAACTTCATAATACAACTTCAAGAACATGGTGATTCTTCCCACCATGGCCACCCAGACTCCCAACCCCTGTTCCTCCTAAGTCTCTTATTCCCACTCTTATTATTTACTGGTATCTATTTTTAATTGACTTTATACACGTTTAACTCTGTGTTAATTAAAAAGTACAACAAACAGTATTAAAAACTGTTCCTCAACAGTCAAGACAAGGGCTGTGCAAGTAATTGCTTTTGAAAGTGTCATTTTCACTTCTACAGATTGCCTTTTAGGTGTTCTGTTAGTTATCACAGGTCAGGGAGAACATGTGATATGTATCCCTTTGAGACTGGCTTCTTTCACTGAGTATGATGTTCTCCAGATTCATCTATTTTGTTGTAAATGACCAAATTTCATTTTTTTAGCACTGGGTAATATTCCATAGTGTGCAAATCCAATAATTTATCCAGTCTTCAGTTGACAAGCATTTGGTTTGATTACATGTCTTAGCTATTATGAATTGAGCTGCAATAAACATGGGGTTGCAGATAACTCTTTCATATGCTGATTTTATTTCCCTTGGGTCAATTCCCAGGAGTGGGATGGCTGGCTCATATGGTAGGTCTATATTCAGATTCCTGAGATAACTCCATGTTGTCTTCCATAGTGGTTTTATCAGTTTACATTCCCACCAACAATGGATTAGGGTTCCTTTTTCTCCACATCCTCACCAGCATTTACTGTTTGTTGATTTCTGTATGAAAGCCATTTTAACTGAGGTGAAGTGAAACCTCATTGGAGTTTTGACTTGCATTTCCCTAATGGCTACTGAGCCTGAACATTTTTTCATGTGTCTGTTAGATATTTGGATTTCCTCTTTTGAGGAAATTTTAAGTCCTTTTCCATTTCTTCCCAGGGTTGTTTGTTTTGTTGTTGTGGAGTTTCTTGGTTTCTATATATTCTGGTTATTAATCCTTTATCAGTTGCATAGTTTGCAAATATTTTCTCTAATTCTGTGAGATGTCTCTTCACTTTCCTGGGTGTTTCTTTTGCAGTGCAGAAGCTTTTCAATTTGGTATAATCTCATTTGTCAATTTTTGCTTTGATTGCCTGTGCCACAGGGGTCTGTTCCAAGAACTCTTTGTCTATACCAATGTCTTGTAGGGTTTCCCAAGGTTCTCTAATAATTTGATGGTACTGGGTCATAGATTTAAGTCTTTATTCCATTTTGAGTGGATTTCAGTGAAAGGTGTAAGGTAGGGGTCTCACCTCAAGCTTCTGCATGTGGAGATCCTGTTTTCCCAGCACCATTTGCTGAAGAGGCTGTCCTTGCTCCAGGGATTGATTCCTTTGTCAACAGTAAGTTGGTTGTAGATCCTTGAGTTGATTTCTGCCATATGTATTATGTTCCTTTGGTCTATCCATCTGTTTTTGTACCAGTACCAAGCTGTTTTGATTTTAACTGCCCTGTAGTATGTCTTAAAATCTAATATTGTGATGCCTCCAGCTTTGTTTTTATTGTATAAGATTGCATTAGCTATTCGTGGCCTCCTGTATTTCCATATAAATTTCAGCATCGTTTCTTCTGTATCTGAGAAGAATGTCTGATATTTTGATTCGTATTGCATTGAATCTGTAAATTGCTTTTTGTACTATGGACATTTCGATGATATTCTTCCAATCCATGAACATGGAAGATTTTTCCATATTTTTTATCTGTTTCTATTTCCTTCTTTAATGTTTGTAGTTGTCATCATAGAGATCTTTGACATCCTTGGTTAACTTTATTCCAAGGTATTTGATTTTTTTTTTTTTGTAGCTATTGTGAATGGGATTGATTAGAAGTTCTTTCTCAGTGATGGCAATGTCTGGGTATACAAAGGCTGTTGATTTCTGTGTATTGATTTTATATACTGTAATTTTACCAAACTCTTCTATGAGTTCCAATAGTCTCTTAGTGAAATCTTTTGAATCCCCTATATATACAATCATGTCATCTGCAAATAGGGATAATTTAACTCCCTCCTTCCCAACTTTGTATCCCTTTGATTTCGTTTTCTTGCCTAGAGGCTCTGGATAATCCTCCAGGACTATCTTGAATAGCAGTGGTGACAGTGGGCATCCTTGTCTGGTTCCGGATCTCAGTGGGAATGCTTCCAACTTTGCCCCATTCAATAAGATGCTGACCGTGGGTTTGTTGTAAATTACCTTAATTGTATTGAGGAATGTTCCTTCTATACCTAATTTGCCTAGAGTTTTCATCATGAAAGAGTATTATATTTTATCAAATGCTTTCTCTGAATCTATTGAGATAGTTTTTAATCATACAATTTTTGTTCTTCAGTTCTTCACTGTAATGTATCACATTGATTTGCAAATGTTGAACAACCCCTGCATACCAGGGATAAATCCCACTTCATCTGGGTGAAAGATCTTTCTGATGTGTTAAATTCAATTTTCTGGAATTTTGAGGATTTTTGCATCTATGTTCATCATGGAAATTGGTCTGTAGTTCTCTCTCAGTTGCATCTTTTTTTTTTTTTTTTTTTGGACAGGCAGAGTGGACAGTGAGAGAGAGAGACAGAGAGAAAGGTCTTCCTTTGCCATTGGTTCACCCTCCAATGGCCTGCGCTGCGGCCGGCGCACCGCGCTGATCCGATGGCAGGAGCCAGGAGCCAGGTGCTTTTCCTGGTCTCCCATGGGGTGCAGGGCCCAAGCACTTGGGCCATCCTCCACTGCACTCCCTGGCCACAGCACAGAGCTGGCCTGGAAGAGGGGCAACTGGGAGAGAATCCGGCGCCCCGACCGGGACTAGAACCCGGTGTGCCGGCGCCGCTAGGCGGAGGATTAGCCTAGTGAGCCGCGGCGCCGGCCCTCAGTTGCATCTTTTTAAGGTTTAGGAATTAAGGTAGTGCTGGCATCATAGAAAGAATTTGGGAGGATTCCCTCCTTTTGAGTTGTTTTGAAGAGCTTGAGGAGAATTCATAAATGAGAGTTTTATGGACTACAGTATTTGTGATTGTTCTTCTCTTAAGACTTGGAAAATATCTCGCCATTCTCTCTTAGCCTGTAGGGTTTCTGCTGAGAAATCCTCTGCGAGTCTGATTGGAGATCCCCTGAAAGTAATCTGGCATTTCTCTCATGAACATTTTAGAGTGTTTTCTTTATGTTTTACTATGGATGGTTTGATTACATTGTGTTGCAGTACAGATCTTTTCTGGTCGTGTCTATTAGGAGTTCTGTGTACTTCAGGTACTGAGATGTCTCTAACTTTCTCCTAATTGGATAAGTTTTCTGTTGTTATTTCACTACAAAGGCCTTCTAATCCTTTCCCTTTCCACGCCTTCAGGAACTCCTAGAACCTGTATGTTGGGTAGTTTGATAGTATCCTGTAGGTTCTCAACAATGTTTTTTAGTTTTCTAATTTCTTAATATTTTTTGTCTGTATAATTTCCTGTGATTTGTCTTCTAAGTCAGATATTGTCTTCAACTTCATGGATTCTGTTGTTAAGGCTTTCCACTGCATTTTTTATTTGTTCTATTGAATTCTTCATTTCTAAGATTTCATTTTGCTTTCTTTTTAAGATCTGAATTTCATAGGAGAACTTTTCTTTCATGTAATGTATAAGTTTCATTACTCCATGCATTTTGTTCTTTTTACTTCTATGTAATCTTATGCTCAATTATTTGAATTCCATTTCTTGGAATTCTTCAGACTCTTCATCTTCACAATCTAGTATTGAAGTGTTGTATTCTTTTGGGGGTGTCATGTTCCTTATTGTTTCTTGAATTGGTGCATTTTTTATTTGATATTTGTGGAGACACTCATTGGTTTCATCTTTTTTGTTGCTGTGGGTGGCTTTTATCTTTGGACTATGTGTGGATTAGTGCAGTGTCCACTTTCAGGAATTCATAGAGGTGTGTGATGGGTGTGGCCAGGAAGCTCTGTTCAGTGCTCCAGAGTGAAGAGAGTGTTAAGGTGACACCCAGGTTGGGTATGGTAAATATATATTTTTTAAATATATTTTAATCAGAGGGGAGGTTTTTCTTCTGGCATAGACTCAGCTCATTTCCTCTCCTCAAAGGATTCCAGGGCCTGGGCACTAGCTCCAATGGGTATAATATTCATCCGCTTCCACAAGAACCATACAAAGGATCTGTGCAGTCCTCCATGTAAGCAGATTCCCCCACAAAGTTCCTCACCAGGGAACCAGTGAGCCCTGAGTGTGTGGAGCCTCCCACAGTGACCACCAAAGTCCCAGCCACACCCTGAGTCCTCCCATGAAGCCTCAGTGTTTTCACAGTCCTGGCACACAAGCCTCCCACAGTCACGAGCACTCAGTCTCCCCACCAGACTCGGGAGACTCTGCTCAGCTGTTTGCTGGGCTCGGACACAAGCTTGTGCAGCTGTTATGTACATGAAAAATGGTGCCCACCCTATATCAGCTTGTTACAGGATGCCATTACAGGGTGACCAGGGAAAGAGAAACGTGCCCCCCCTTTTTCCTCCTCTAGTTTGGCAGGTATACTATCCTCCGCAGGGCTCCAAGCCAGAATCCTTTTTTTGATTTTCCTGCAGCTTTATCACCAGTAGCTTGGGCTGCTGCAGCTTGGTCTCACCTCTCCAAAGCTGGTGTGGAGGCTCTTGGCACTGGAGTCCTGATTTGTGTGTGTCCACACCCTCCACGCAGGTCTGCTCTGTTCCTCTAATTTGCAAGGAGTTTCCTCTGCCGTTTTCTATCTAACTCTTCCTTGAGACTGTACTCTCTCCTTTTTTAAAACTATCTTCTCTTTGCCTAGAGCAGTAAGTTCCCTTCCTACTCTGCCATCTTAATCTAATCTCTGGACATTTAAATAGATACTTTTCAGGGTCAGCGCTGTGGCATGGTGGGTAAAGCCGCCATCTGCAGTGCTGGCGTCCCATATGGGTGCAGGTTTGAGTCCCAACAGCTCCACTTCCTATCCAGCTCTCTGCTGTGGCCTGGGAAAGCAGTAGAAGATGGCCCAAGTCCTAAGGCCCCTGCACTCCTGTGGGAAACTCAGAGGAAGCTCCTAGCTTTGGATTGGCACAGCTCTGGCTGTTGTTGTCATCTAGGGAGTGAATCATTGGATGGACGATCTCTCTCTCTCTCTCTCTCTCTCTCTCTCTCTCTTTCTCTCTCTCTCTCCTTTTGCTTCTCTGTAAATCTGCCTTCCAAATATATAAATAAATTTTAAAAATAAACAAAGAAATAGATACTTTTCTACATACAAATTAAACCTCAGTGAAGTTGATTTGAAAACCCAAAGTACACCATAAATTTCAACATTATATTCCATTATATTTTGGGGTCATCAACCTCAGATATTAGCAAGGATTTTTAGTTGAATACAATCAGGATGCAGCAGCACTCTCATCAAAAACCTTCTGTATTGGGACTAATGTTTATCAGGAAATTGCCTTTTCACCCTAATTCATGTCCTTTTGAGATAAAAGAAATGTATTCCTCAGAATAACAAGGTTATGCAGCACCTAACAGCCCTGTACAATCTGAAAATGCAGATAAACCCAGGAAATCAGTATTTTCAGTGGCAAGCCTTAGCAGGTGCTGAGAAGTATTCAAGGAGAGTATTGAGAGAGATTTTTAATAAAGCAGGAGGGGAAATCTGGCTTTAAGCCTGTCATGCAAATGCCAGCAGCCAATATTTTGAAGCAAATCTTAGTTCCAAGTCATTTCTTTTCTGTCATATTTTTCTGGTTCCTCTTGATAACCCAGATAACAGTTTCTAAAAAAAAAAAAAATATTGACATGGCCAAATTGTCTAGCAGTACTGGGATTAGAACATTCCAGAAAGGGTCCAGGACAGCTGTAATGGTCCCTCCCTTAGCTTGATCCCCACTTTGTGCCTCCTTTCACCCCACCTACCAGTGCCAAATGGATCTGACTTACAGACATGTCTGTTAAGCTTCTCCCATGCTTGGAAATGTCATGGGTTTTTTTAAAAAAAATTTTTAGCCATGATTTTTTAAAAATCCTCAAAGATGCTCCTGTACTTACCAAATCAGGAATACACTGCTTGAGAGGTGAAGGTCTTGCAATATCTCCCCCATGATGCTTTCCAGGGATCGCCAGTGCCATCCCTGCTGCTTTGCAGTCCTGCAACATTCCCATCAGTTTCCTTCAGGCCTCTGTTTCTCTCCCTTCTTCCTTCTCCTTCCAGATTGTAGCCTGGTTCCATGATCACGTCAGCTGTCAGTCCCTGCAGGCTCCCCTTGATGTTTCTACCACAGTTTAAAACATCAGCCCTCTGTCCTGGATGTCACCCCATAAGGGAACATCGTGGCCTTTATCTCGTTTTCTCTGGGTTAATGCTTGTTCTAGACCTTGAGATCCCTGCAGGGGATTGTGGCTTACTTGTTTCTCTCTGCCTCCCAGTGCCAAGCACAGGGCCTTTTATCAAAGTATTAGTTACTGCTCCTGATTTCAACATACTGCTGTGCACATCGAATGTATGTATATGCAATCAGAACGACCACGTTTTAGTCAGCATGTGCATTTAGTATTCATGCAGAAAATTCAAAAACAGTCTCCAGACTACAGGAAGTGGACTTGTATGAAAAACACATCCCCTTCACTTGGCCTAAGGACCCCAGGTTCTAGGCGACTATGCCATGTGACAAACACACAAGATGAGAAGAGCCGAGTGCCTTCTTGGGAAAGCTTCCAGTCTCATAAGGAGAAAAATCTGTGATGGCACATATGCAACAAGCCCTGATACTCCTGATGACATTGGGACGCTGAAAGGAGTGATTCAGCCTGGGGATAGTTTAAGGCGTTTTCACCACTGAGTGAGCAGAGGAGGAGGGGACCGCGCAGGTAAGGAGGCTGGCAGAGGCGGGGTCAGCGCCTGGAGAGGGTGACTGATCATTATGTTTTCCACCAGAGGCAGCCAAGGAAGGGGAACAGAGGAGAGTTTTTCTGTATGAGAAACACTTTGTTCCATGAAAGAGAGACCAGAAGCAAGATGGCGGGCAGCCACTGCTATTGCGAGAAGTCAAATGGCAAACAGGGCAGGCTTAAGTAAAAAACGCGAGCAAGCGGGTTATTTGAGAACTTGGTGGCTGAGCGTGTGAGAAGGGGCAGCTCTTGGGAGAGAGACAAGGCTGGCTGCCCCTTTACCCACCAGGAACCTAGGGAGGTCCCATCCACCTCCAAGGCTGCCCAGGCTGCAGAGAGGCAGCTCTGGTGGAAACACGATTAGGGCACTCTACTTTTGTTTAACTTTCCACAAATAGAAGTAACCTCCCCTCCCAGTGGATTACTACACTCTCGGATATTCTGCTTTCAAGCACATGATCAGGAATACATCAGAGCAGAGTAACAAAGGGTGAAATAATAATAGCACCTGTTTCACAGAGGTGCTGCCATAATTAGAAGTTAATGCATGTAAATTGCTCAGCCTGGAACCTGCAGGGGATATGTGCCTCTGATGTCAGTTACTCCTGGTGTTGTTTTCCTGTGTGAGCTCACTGGTAAGGGGGGTGGGGAAGAGAGAAGGCCCACTGGCCCTTCTAAAACATCCGTACAGTTTCAGCATTGGCAAGTCCTTCCTCCCGAAATAAGCATAAGGATGCTTTCTCATTTAGATGCAGATTCTATACAAAATGTGAAAATTCGTCTTTTTAGAGGGAGCTCTGGAAATTCTGCTCTTACAGCACATGTGGTTTGCACATGACACTCCCTCATTCTTTGTGTGCCAATCACCTGTGGGTCGTTGTCAGATTAGAAAAATTAAAGGTGCAGTTACCCTGCTAGAGTAAAGTGAATAATTGAGTCTGCCAGTTTTCTTTTGAGGAAAATAGCTTTTCTTGTGGAAATGCCACTTGGAAAACTCAGTAGTGCAGTTTCAATGTGTTAAATTTTCTGGCATATTTTTAGTGCTCTCTCTTGGTGAATAAATTTTAACAGAACAGGGTAAATAGAGGGGCATTCTTGAATTCCACTATCTGCAGAAAAGAATATTTCTTCTTTTTTAAGATTTATTTATTTATTTCAAAGGCAGAGTTACAGAAAAAGAGGGAGAGACAGGGCTGGGCCAGGCCAAAACCACGAGCCAGGAGCTTCCTCCGGTTCTCCCACATGGGTGGGAAGGGCCCAAGTACGTGGGCCATCTTCTACTTTGCACAGTGCCTTAACAGAGAGCTGGAAGTGAACTCGAACCAGTAATTATTCATTTTTTGATGTTTAGTTGAGATCAAGCGCAGATACAATACTTTTTGATTTGCCATTCCTTTAAACAATTTTTAATCATTGAGAACTTTTCTCCAGATATGAAAAATAAAATGGAATTTTCTGACAATGAGGATCTTAAGAAATAGTGGCCTATATATCAGTAGTTTCTTTTTTAACTTTCATTTAATAAATATAAATTTCCAAAGTACAACTTATAGATTATAGAGGCTTTTCCCCCCCATAACCTCCCTCCCACCCACAACCATACCATCTCCCAATCCCTTTCCAATCCCATTCACATCAAGATTCATTTTCAATTATCTTTGTAAACAGAAGATCAACTTAGTGTATACTAAGTAAAGATTTCAACCGTTTGCACCCACACAGAAACACAAAGTGTAAAGTACTGTTTGAGTACTAGTTATACAACTAATTCACATAGTACAACACATTAAGGACAGAGATCCTACATGGGGAGTAAGTGCATAAGTGCACAGTGACCCCCATTGTTGATTTAACAATTGACACTCTTATTTATGGCGTCAGTAATCACCCAAGGTTCTTGTCATGAGCTCCCAAGGCTATAGAAGCCTCTTGAGTTTGTCGACTCTGATCATATTTAGACAAGGCCATAGTCAAAGTGGAAGTTCTCTCCTCCCTTCAGAGAAAGTACTTCCTTCTTTGATGGCCCGTTCTTTACGCTGGGATCTCACTCACAGAGATCTTTCATTTAGGTCATTTTTTTTTTTTGCCACAGTGTCTTGGCTTTCCATGCCTGAAATACTCTGATGGGCTTTTTAGCCAGATCTGAATGCCTTAAGGGCTGATTCTGAGGCCAGAGTGCTGTTTAGGACATCTGCCATTCTATGAGTCTGCTGTGTATCCCATTTCCCATGTTGGATTGTACTCTCCTTTTTAATTCTGTCAGTATTAGCAGACACTATTCTTTATGTGATCCTTTTGACTTAATCCTATCATTATGATCAATTATGAAATGAAACTGATCACTTTAACAAGTAAGATGGCATTGGTACATGCCACCTTAATGGATTAAATTGGAATCCCCTGGTACGTTTATAGCTCTACCATTAGGGGTAAGTCCGATTGAGCCAAACTATACATCTCCTCCCTCTCTTATTCCCACTCTTTTATTTAACAGGGATTACTTTTCAGTTAAATTTAAACTCCCAAGAATAATTGTGTGTTAATTAAAGAGTTCAACCAATGGTATTAAGTAGAACAAAAAAATACTAAAAGGAATAAAATACTAAGTTGTTCCTCGACAGGACAAGGGCTGATCAAGTCACTGTTTCTCATAGTGTCCATTTCACATCAACAGGTTTCCTTTTTGGTGCTCAGTTAGTTGTCACTGATCAGGGAGAACATATATTTGTCCCTTTGAGACTGGCATATTTCACTCAGCATGATGTTTTCCACATTCCTCCATTTTGTTGCAAATGAGAAGATTTCATTGTTTTTTGCTGATGTATAGTATTCTATAGAGTACATATCCCATAATTTCTTTATCCAGAATACTGTTAATGGGCATTTAGGTAGATTCCATGACTTAGCTATTGTGAATTGAGCTGCAATAAATATTGAGGTGCAGACAGCTCTTTTATTTACCAATTTAATTAACTTGGTAAATTGGTAATTGCCTTGGTACATTCCAAGGAGTGGAATGGCTGGGTTGTATGGTAGGGTTATATTCAGGTTTCTGAGGAATCTCCAAACTGTCTTCCATAGTAGCTTTACAAGTTTGCATTCCCTCCAACAGTGGATTAGAGTCCCTTTTTCCCCACATCCTCACCAGCATCTGTTGTTACTTGATTTCCATATGTAAGCCATTCTAACTGGGGTGAGGTGAAACCTCATTGTGGTTTTGATTTGCATTTTCCTGATTGCTGGTGATCTTGAACATTTTTTTCAAGTGTCTGTTGGTCATCTGAATTTCCTCTTTTGAAAACTGTCTATTTAGGTCCTTGGCCCATCTCTTAAGTGGGTTGTTTGTTGTGATATTGTTAAGTTTCTTGATTTCTTTGTAGACTCTGGTTATTAACTATTTATCTGTTGCATAGTTTGCAAATATTTTTTCCCATTCTGTCGGTTGCCTCTTCACTTTCCTGACTGTTTCTTTTGCAGTACAGAAACTTCTCAATTTGATGTAATCCCAATTGTTAATTTTGGCTTTGACTGCCTGTGCTTCCCGGGTCTCTTCCAAGAAGTCTTTGCCTGTGTCAATATCTTGAAGGGTTTCTCCAATGGTCTCTAATAATTTGATGGTGTTGGGTCGTAGATTTAGATCTTTAATCCATGTTGAGTGGATTTTTGTGTAAGGTGTAAGGTAAGGGTCTTGTTTCATGCTTCTGCATGTGGAAATCCAGTTTTCCCAGCACCATTTATTGAATAGACTGTCCTTGCTCCAGGGATTTGATTTAGATCCTTGATCAAATATAAGTTGGCTGTAGATGTTTGGGTTGATTTCTGGTGTTTCTATTCTGTTCCATTGGTCTATCCATCTGTTTCTGTACCAGTACCATGCTGTTTTGATAACAACGGCCCTGTAGTATGTCTTGAAATCTGGTATTGTGATGCCTCTGGCTTTGTTTTTGCAGTATAAGATTGCTTTAGTTATTCAAGGTCTCCTGGGCCTCTATATGAATTTCAGCATCATTTTTTCTAGATCTGAGAAGAATGTCTTTGGTATTTTGATTGGTATTGCATTGAATCTGTAAATTGCTTTTGGGAGAATGGACATTTTGATGATATTGATTCTTCCAATCCATGAGCATGGAGGATTTTTCCATTTTTTGGTTTCCTCTTCTATTTCTTTCTTTAAAATTTTGTAATTCTCATCATAGAGATCTTCAACATCCTTGGTTAAGCTTATTCCAGGGTATTTGATTGTTTTTGTGGCTATTGTGAATGGGATTGATCTTGGCAGTTCTTTCTCAGCTGTGGCATTGCCTGTGTATACAAAGGCTGTTGATTTTTTTGCATTGATTTTATATCCTGTTACTTTGCCTAACTCTTTTATGAGTTCCAATAGTCTCTTAGTAGAGTTCTTTGGATCCCCTAAAGAAAGAATCATATCATCTGCAAAGAGGGATAGTTTGAGTTCTTCCTTCCCAATTTGTATCCCTTTAATTTCTTTTTCTTGTCTGATGGCTCTGGCTAAAACGTCCAGAACTATATTGAATAGCAGTGGTAAGAGTAGGCATCCCTGTCTGGTACCAGATCTCAATGGAAATGCTTCCAACTTTTCCCCATTCAATAGGATGTTGGCAGTGGGTTTTTCATAAATTGCTTTGATTGTATTTAGGAATGTTCCTTCCATACCCAATTTGCTTACAGTTTTCATCATGAAAGTGTGTTGTATTTTATCGAATGCTTTGTCTGCATCTGTTGAGATAATCATATGGTTTTTCTTCTGCAGTCTGTTAATGTGGTGTATCTCATTGATTTGCTAATATTGAACCATCCCTGCATACCAGGGATAAATCCCAGTTTGTCTGGGTGGATGATCTTTCTGATGTGTTGTTGCATTCTATTGGCCAGAATTTTATTGAGGATTTTTGTGTCCATGTTCATCAAGGAAATTGGCCTGTAATTCTTTCTCTGCTGCATCTTCCTCAGGTTTAGAAGTTAAGATGATGCTGGCTTCATAGAAAGAATTTGGGAGGATTCCCTCTTTTTGAGAAGGATTGAAGCTATTTCTTCTTTAAATGTCTGGTAGAATTCAGCAGTGAAGCCATCTGGTCCTGGGAGTTTCCTTGTTGGGAGGGCCTTTATTACTGAATCAGTTTCTTACTCGGTTATGGGTCTGTTTAGGTATTCTATGTCTTCATGGCTCAATTTAGGTAGGTTGTATGTTTCTAGGAATTATCCATTCTGATAGTTGTTTGCTGGCATACAACTGTTTATAGTAACTTTTGATGACTCCTTTTATTTATGTGGTGTCTGTTGTTACTTTCCCTTTTTCATATCTGATTTTATTGGTTTGGGTCTTTAGTTAGTTGTGCCAACAGTGTGTCAATTTTGATTATTTTTTCAAAAAACCAGCTCTTCATTTTGCTGATCCATTGTAATGTTTTTTGCATTAAATTCTGTTGATTTCTTCTCTAATTTTAAATGTTTCTCATCTCCTGCTAGTTTTGGGTCTGCTTTGCTGCAGTTTTTCTAGATTCTTGAGATGCATTGATGGCTCATTTATTTGGTGCCTTTCCAATTTCTTGATGTAGGTGCCTATTGCTATAAACTGTCCTCTTAACACTGCTTTTCTTGTATCCCATAAGTTTTGATATGTTGTGGTTTTTTTATTTATTTATTTTTTGACAGGCAGAGTGGACAATGAGAGAGAGAGACAGAGAGAAAGGTCTTCTTTTGCCGTTGGTTCACCCTCCAATGGCCGCCATGGCAGGCGCGCTGTGGCTGGCGCACCGCGCTGATCCAATGGCAGGAGCCAGGTACTTATCCTGGTCTCCCATGGGGTGCAGGGCCCAAGCACTTGGGCCATCCTCCACTGCACTCCCTGGCCACAGCAGAGAGCTGGCCTGGAAGAGGGGCAACCGGGACAGAATCCGGCGCCCGACCGGGACTAGAACCTGGTGCGCCGGCGCCGCAAGGCGGAGGATTAGCCTAGTGAGCCGGGGCACCGGCCAATATGTTGTGTTTTAGCTTCATTTACTTCCAGAAAGTTTTTTGATTTCTCTTTTGATTTCCTCTCTAACCCACTGTTCATTCAGAAGCATGTTGTTCAGTCTCCATGTGTTTGCATATGGTTTAGGGATTCCTGGGTTGCTAATTTACAGCTTCATTCCATGGTGGTCTGAGAAGCTGCATGATATGATACTAATTCTTTTGAATTTGCTGAGACTTGCTTTATGGCTTAGTATGTAGTCAGTCCTAGAGTAGGTTCCATGTACTACTGAGAAGAATGTGTATTCTTTAAGTGTATATATCTGTTAGATCCATTTGAGCTATAATGTCAATTAAATGTGCTGTTTCCTTGTCGATCTTTGGTCTGGTTGATCTGTCTATTGCTGAAAGTGGAGTATTGAAGTCCCCCAATACTATTATATTGGAGTCTAAGTCTCCCTTTAAGTCCCTTAACATATCTTAAATAAACTGGTGCC
Organism: Oryctolagus cuniculus; assembly: GCF_051225735.1. Taxonomy (NCBI): domain Eukaryota; kingdom Metazoa; phylum Chordata; class Mammalia; order Lagomorpha; family Leporidae; genus Oryctolagus; species Oryctolagus cuniculus. The sequence goes on along the minus strand of NC_142869.1, from coordinate 175,046,097 downwards.
CTGTAACTAGGTGCATATACGTTTATAATTGTTACATCTTCCTGTTGAATTGATCCCTTAATCATTAGATAGTGCCCCTCTTTGTCTCTCTTAACATTTTTTGTGTTAAAGTTTATTTTGTCTGATATTAATATGGCTACACCAGCTCTTTTTTGGTTTCTGTTGGCATGGAATATCTTTTTCCAACCTTTCACTTTCAGTCTGCATGTATCTTTGTTGGAAAGAGGTGTTTCTTGTAAGAGCAAATAGATGGGTTTTGTTTTTTAATCCATTCAGCCAGTCTGTGTCTTTTAACTGGAGAGTTGAGGCCATTTATATTCAATGTGACTATTGATAAGCAGTGACTTTGCCCTGCCATCTTCCCAAAGATATTTCTAATATATGCTTTGAACCTCCTGTGATGTTTTAGTGGGAGATTTTCTTCCTTACCGTCTTTCATATTGATGGCCATATTTCTGTGTGTAACACATCTTTAAGCATCTTTTGCAGGGCCAGACGAGTGGCAACAAATTCTTTCAATTTCTGTTTGCTATGAAAGGTCTTTATTTCACCTTCATTCACAAATGAGAGCTTAGCAGGATATAATATTCTGGGCTGGCAGTTTTTTTCTGTTAGTACTTGGGCTATATCTCACCATTCCCTCCTAGCCTGTAGGGTTTCTGATGAGAAGTCTGCTGTGAGTCTAATTGGAGATCCTCTGAGAGTAATCTGACATTTCTCTGTTGCACATTTTAGAATCTTTTCTTTATGTCTCACTGTGGTGAGTTTGATTACAATCTGTCATGGTGAGGATCTCTTTTGGTCATGTTTATTGGGGGTTCTATGTGCTTCCTGTACATGGATGTCTTTTTCCTTCTCGAAACCTGGGAAGTTTTCCAGTATCTCACTTATAAAGCTTTCTAATCTTTCTCTCTCTCCATGCCTTCAGGAACTCCTAGAACCCGAATGTTGAGTTTCTTAATAGTATCCTGTAGATTCCCAACAATATTTTTTAGATTTCTAATTTCTTCTTCCTTTCTTTGGTTTGACTGTATACTTTCCTGTTCTCTGTCTTCTAAGTCCCATATTCTCCCTTCTGCTTCACTGATTCTGTCTTTAAGGCTCTCAAATGTGTTTATTTGTTCTACTGAATTCTTCATTTCATTTTGATTTCTCTTCAGTATCTCAATTTCATGTACTACTAAATTCCTCATTTCATTTTGATTCCTCCTTAAGATTTCATTTTCACAAGAGAGATTTTCTGTCCTGTCGTGTATGGATTTCTGTATTTCATACATTTTTTGATAACTTCTAAATGTTCTTATCATAAATTTTTTGAATTCCATATCTTGCAGTTCTTCTGTCTCATCATCTTCATAATCTTGTATTGGAGTGTCACGTTTATTTGGGTGTGTCATGATATGTCTTCCTTGTTGTTTCCTCGGTTTTTGTGTTTGCTGTTTGGCATTGTGGAGATTTTCTTTGGTTTATTCTTTTTTTTCCTACTGTGGTGGCTTTTCTTGTTATACCATGACTCTAGATTAAGTGGACTGTCTGCTTTTGGTGAATCTCTAGAGGCTTGTGGTGGATGTGGCCAGAGAGCTGTGTTCAGTTCTTCAGGGTTAAGGTGTGCCAAAGGTGACACACCCAGGTTTGGTGTGGTAAATCTTCTCTCTCTCTTTTTTTTTTATTCAGAAGGGGAGTAATTCTGCTCAGCTGAGCTCTTCTCCTTGATGCCAATCAGTGCCTGAACACTAGCCCCAGTGGGTACAATATTTGTCTGCTCTGTCCCAAGGACCACACAAAGGATCTGTGCAGTCCTCAGTGTAAACTCAGATTCCCCTGCAATGTCTCTCACCGGGTAGCCAAGGCTACCGAGTTTGTGGCATCTTCCCCCGAGACTACTCATGTCTCAGCCACACTGTGAGTTCTCCCACACACCCTCTTTTTTTTTTTTTTTTTCACAGTCCCGGTTCATAAGCTCCACAGATTCACTAGGACTTAGTCTCCTGTTATTACTCCCAACCAGAGTCAAGCTTTTTGCTTGGTTGAGGGTGGGCACAGCCCCGAGCTGGTGCAGCTGTTACATATGTCCAAAATGGCACCTGCTCTATTGTCTCGCACACCTTTGTTAGGTGTGTGGAGAGAGTGAATCGTGTCCATACCATCCCTTTTATTTTTTTCTTCTGTCCTCTAGTTAGGCTGGTGTACTTTCCCCCATGGGGCTTCAAGCCTCATTCCCTCTAGGCTCTTCCTGCCGCTTTTCCACCAGTGTCTTGGGCTACTGCGATTTCACCTCACCTCTCTTTCCAGCGCTGGTGCGGAGGAAACTCTCAGCAGCTGGGCTCCCGAGCCATAGGCACCCGTGTCCTTCACATAGATCCACCGTGTCCCTCTAATTCTGGAAGAGTTTCCTCTGCAGTTTTTTCCCTAACTCTTCCCTGAGACTTCACTATCTCCACTTTTATTAAACTACCTTTTCCGGGACTATCAGTGAGCTCCCTCCCTATTCTGCTATTTTGGAGCCCCTCTCCAGAGCTCTATATCAGTAGTTTCTAAGAGAACCCATGAACCCTTTTGGAACTGCAGGTTGGTAACCATGGGAGGGTACTAGAGATACAATTAAGGCATAAGGATAAGCTAATCTACAATGCAATGAAAAATAATTTCACAAGCAACAACACCTCATTTTCTGCTCTAAAGTAATCACAGGGATTCCAGGCCTCATCTAGACCTGCATACGTTCTTCAACTTAGATTGACCATTTTTGGTGTGCAAGCCTGATGAGATATGGAGAAAAGTTGGAAGCAGGGAGAGGAGGAGGAGGTAGAGAAGAAAAAGGAACTCAGAGAATACCAAGCAGTTGGGTGGTGGAGAGAACAGGCACAGAGCAATGGAAGAAATTGCTTCTCCAAAACAAGAATTTAGAGGAAGACATGGCCCTCATTAACCTCAGAAAGGCTCTAATTTTGAAACAGGAATATAACATGAGAGATTTGTTTTGTACTTTGAGAAGCAGAGAGCAAGAGAGGTAGAGAGACAGAGCTTCCATCCATTGATTTACACCCCAAATGCTCACAGCAGCCAGCACTGGGCCAGGTTGAAGTTGAGAGCTGGGAATTCAATCCAGGTTTTACATGGGTGAAAGGAGCCCAATTACTTGAGCCATTACTCTTTACTGCCAGGCTGGGGTCAGGAGCCAGAGCTGGGAAGCCAAGGCAGACATCGCAATATAGGATGCAGGCGTCTCTACTGCCAGGCTGAACACCTGCCCAACATGCAGAATACTAGCACAGCCTTGTAACTACTGGATCAATTTCTTTGTATGATTTCTAAACTCAGCAGTGAATACTTCAAAGATGGTGAGTCACCTGGAGGGTTGAAGCGGTGTAGACTGGATACGGCTGAGTGGGAGCCACAAGCATACAGGAGAAGTAACTCCAGCGAAGACCACAATGATCCATTTCTAAGTACCGGCACTCATGGGAATAATGATTTTTGTGTGTTCATAAAGGATGTAACAAATTGCACACTAAATTCAGGTGCACAGAGAGCTGTGGTGGTGGCTGCGGCTGCGGCTGTGGTGGTTTCCATTTCCATGGCAGGTCTCACCTTGCTGTGCAGCACCCACCTCTGTGTCCTTGGTGTGGGTGCGCGGGAGACTTAAGCCTGCACGTATCTGTGGCCAAGGCTGTCATCTGCAAAGTGTTTCTTGGGGGAGGGGGGGCTCAATCCCCTTTTCCCTGTCTCCCTCCCAAAATGGCCAGGGACCTGGGTGGCATGCAGTCCCCGGGGCCTGCCCTGCTGTCCATGGGCTGCTCTGACGAAGCACCATGAGCTGGGAGGCTTACAGCCAGAACATTAAGACATCCGGGTCACCAGTGTCTGGCCCTTTCTGGGAACTCCGAGGGAGACACTGCTCTGCCCTTTGCGCTTCTGGGAGTTGCCAGCCATCCTTGGCATTTGTGGGTTTGTGCAAGCAAAACCTCATTCCCTGCCTCCCTGTGTGTGGCTGTCTGTTTCCTCTTCTAAGGACTTCAGTGGCTGGATTATGACCCACCCTAATCAAACATAACTTCGTCTTAAGTGGATTACATCTGCAAGATACCCTGTTTCCACAGAGGGTCCCAGTCACATGTGCTGCGGTTCAGGAGCTCAACCTGTGTTTCCAGGGGGCACAACTCAGCCTGTGACAGGATCCTTCTATGTCTTTGGCCACTGGCTGGGCACTGCACATGCATTATTTGCTGAAGGGCAGCAACTCTGGTGGGTGTCACACTGTACATTACTAAAGGGCCTGGTCCCGCCGTTTTCTGTCCTTTCGACATCTGGACTGTGCACAGGGCACTGTGGTGCGCCTCAGCCCCATCCCATGGACACACATAGCTGCCTCACCTACCAGGACTCCTCAGGGCTCTCAGGCCAAACTGAATGCAGAGCTGCTGAGCGGAAGCTTGCAAGCCAGCCAGTCTATGCCTGGGTGAGAGCAGGATGCACCCTGGCTGCAGCCCCAGCTTTGAGTCTTCCAGGGGAAGCCAAGAAACACACACGTGTGCTTCCCTGGGGCCCCTGCGGTGGTTGTTCCCTCTGCCAGGCATGCTTCTCCCCTGGGCAAAGGTGGGCTTTCCCTCCGTTGATGCAGAACTCAAGCGGACATCTGTAGACTCCCTGCCCTTCCTACCTAAAGCAGTGTCTCCCCTCCATCCCTTTCTCTGCTTGTCTTCCTGAAGTAGCATTTCAGAGGCCTGCCCTAAGGAAAGGACAGATGTTCTGCTTCCTGCTGTACTGGTTTGTGAGCTCTCCCTTATAAAACAGCCCTCCCCTCTTCCACTAATTCAGTCACTAATTCCTTCCACAAATAACGTCACTGTCCAGCATACGGTCAGAATACCCAATAGGATATTATGCAGTCTTGAAAACAGAGCCTGTCCTTTTTTTTTCAGTATTGAATCCTGACACCTGGCATAGAATAGCTACTCAGTGAGTCCCTGTAGGAATGAATGAGTTAGCGAATGAGATTCCGCGAGAAAGTTGGCCTATGCAAGACTTTGCTTTGCTAATACTGCCAAAAATGCAATGCACAGTTGTTTCATGCAACTGTATCCAAGGCCAAACATTGCAAAGAATAGGTAGTAGATAGCCTCATAGCTAAGGAATATCATCTTTTGAAGGCAATGATTATTTTGCTTTTAAAATTGCATACAGATTAGCCGGTGCCGCGGCTCACTAGGCTAATCCTCCGCCTTGCAGCGCCGGCACACCGGGTTCTAGTCCCGGTCGGGGCGCCGGATTCTGTCCCGGTTGCCCCTCTTCCAGGCCAGCTCTCTGCTGTGGCCAGGGATTGCAGTGGAGGATGGCCCAAGTGCTTGGGCCCTGCACCCCATGGGAGACCAGGAGAAGCACCTGGCTCCTGCCATCAGATCAGTGCGGTGCGCCGGCGGCAGTGCACCAGCCGCAGCAGCCATTGGAGGGTGAACCAACGGCAAAGGAAGACCTTTCTCTCTGTCTCTCTCTCTCACTGTCCACTCTGCCTGTCAAAAAATTAAAAAAAAATTGCATACAGATTAAATAATGCTGGGTGGGATGGTAGAGGTAATTTTCAGGAGTGAGAAAACCTCAAGAATGATGCGCTAAATTCCGATGCAGCAGAAGGCAGCCGTGCTCCATAGCATACAGGAGCACAGTCTTTATTCCACCCGGGGAAAACAGAGGCAAATGACCCAAAAGAAAGATTTCCTCTGGCCCTTTTTCAAAAATTTAAATTCCGGGAATAGCTTCTTGCTGTGTCCACAGCATAATAAAGCGACTCTCTCACCCAGGCCTCCAGCCCCAAGCCATCCAATACAGACTGACACACTCCTTAGGCTCAGCAGGTCCATATTAATTTTAAGGTCTCACAAAAAATATTTTTTTTTAAATCAGAAGTCAAGAATGAGAATTTAGGTCAGAGGAAACATAATATCTTATATACCATCACGGTTCTCATATACCATTTTTTTTTTAATGGAGGAAAGAATACTTAAAAGTAAAAATGCCTGGGATGTGTGAAAATCATAGCATGACCTTGATTTGGGTTTTCTTTGGTTAAGGAAGTGTTCTGTACAAATAATAAGCTAGAAAAACTTAAATGTGCTCATGCTCAAAGAATGCAACCCCAGTCATCCAAAAAAACATCTTCCAGGTGGATTCATTTCCCCAGGATGCCCAGGCTTCACAATAACATGTTTGAGAGGAGTGATTAACACAATTGCCTACTAAAATATTTTAAGCTCTGATCTGCTCTGAAAAAATAAAAAAAAGCACACAGCATGACACCAAGAGAAAATGAGTGCAGTGTGGGAAAATGCATTTTCTTTAAGGTGCTGCAGCCGCTGTAATTTGCGCCTTCTGAAGTGCAGAGAGAAGCATCATCAACATGTACAGACAGAAGAGGAGAAATAATGACAGGACGGCGGCATGTGCCCCGCTGGGAAAATAAGAAAGCAGCTCGCACCGGCAGAGCTGAAAGAAAGGCCCCCGAGCAAACATTTCAGAAAGAGCCCCTTGCCTTTTGTGAAAAGGAAAAGCAGCAGACATCTAAACCCCACCTGAGTCTTGGCAGTCCCTCGATTTAGGTAAATTAGAGGTGCCGCAGGAGCAGCACCTGGCTCCGATTCCCTTCTGTCTTCCTTGTCTTTTGTGTTCATACTTAGAATACTTCTATCCTCATAAGGCGGGATTAATGGTTCGCGGGGGATTATGAGGGGATACATTTTCAGTTTAAGTGGATTATCTGAAAGCTGTGGTAGAGAGGGGATGCTCTAGTGGCTGGGTTAGGTGCAAGGTATGTATGTGTGTATGCATGTGTGTAATGTGAGAGGAAGAAGGAAAGAGAGACATTTCCATCTGCTGGTTTACTCCCCAAATGGCTACAATAGTCAAGGGTGGGCCAGGCAAGAGCTAGGATCCCAGAATTCCATCTGGTCTCTTAGTGGATGGCAAGAACCCAAATACTACGGCCATCCTCTGCTGCTTTTCCAGGCACATTAGTAGGGGGCACGAATTGGAAACAGAGCAGCCCAGACTTGAACCGGCACTCCAGGATAGGATGCTGGTGCTGCAAGTGGCAGCTTAACCCACAGCCAAACACTGGCCCTAGTGCAAGGCACCATCTGCAAGCTTGGAGAGGGTTCCATAAAGCCCAAGGCAGCCTCTCACTTCCTAGGAGTAACTCCCAGGTGAACTTCCTGGAGGCCTCCTGTGGTATCCAGACATCTGGGTTATATCCTAATTGGCACGATTAGGGTTAAGAGAGGGGGCTTTGGACACACGAGCTGTCACTCTCTAGCTAATGTGATTCTGGGCGAGTCACTTCAGTAGGTGGCGATCAAAATGGGTGGGGAATTGTATCTGTCTTAGCAAGTGGCTGTGAATTTTAATAAAATGTCCTATTTAGAATACTAAGCATGTATCTAATACATGGTAAGGCCTCCATGAATCTTTAGCTATTATTGTTATTAAGTATTCATTTAGGCCAAGACCCAACGTTAGCAGATCTGCTACAAATCACGGAATGGATCTGGGGAAAATGTCACTGCTCCTTTTTGTTATTACATTCACCATGAGGCACCATTTGTTTCAGAAATCCTAGAGAGGCATGAGAATTGCTGAGAGGAGGCAGAGAAGAGCAGGCCACCCTGTTCAGGCTTTGAGCCCAAGCACTTAAACAGGTCGCCCAACTTTTGCAGTGCTAGCTGATTTGAGCGGTTTTCAGCCAAGTCACCAGACCACTCAGAATCTCATTTTATATGAAGGGTATTATAATGCCCCCCAGTTTCATGGCCTCTGATTTAAAGGGTTGTGGATTCTTGAGAGAATTCACCTGATCTCCTGGGATTTTTGGTGGAGACTTCATTTTAGGAATGAGGAATCGTTCCCCTCTTCCTCATCATGCACAAATAACTAGGCCGGAGAACCTACCTTCTGCCCTGGGTGGCCTGTCCCCTGATCTCCAAGTTCCTGCTCAACCCGACACCTCTCTGGGCTTAATCTGACCACTCCAGGGGACAGTCTCAGAATGCACTTCCTACAGCGGAATCTAGACTCTTTTCTTGACCCCACCACACTTCTCTCTCAAATCCTCAATCACGTATAATTCAACAAAATACCCCAGCCCTGGGGCACAGGGTACATGATCTCAAGTCCAGTTTGGTCCTGAAGGTAAGCAGAAAACAGGGGGTATTTCCAACTACACAACTTAGGCATCTGTTTCTGTTAAACCATTTGTGCCTCTGAAAGTCCCTCTGGCTTGGAGCCTGTCGTCTTGTGGGGAACTGCTAAATGCCACATGACACATTGGTCGATGTGCCACCGGTGCTCTTATCCAAATCAGTAATACAATGTGAACCTGGAGTCATGCCCCTGGAGTGAGTTGTCCCTTCACCAATGTCCACCTGCTGATCAAATTCAGCCCACTGTTTATATCATAGATCTACCCTGAAAATGTGGCTTATGTGAGAATTGAGCTTGGCAGTTACCATGCCCTGTTCCACATCAGAGCATCTGGGTTCAAGCCTCAGCTCTGGCTCTTGACTCCAGCTTCCTGCTGAGGGAGACCTTGGGAGACATTGGTGATGACAGCCATCGCGTTCCTGGCACCCATGAGGCATTGCATTCCCAGCTGCTGGCTTCAGTCCTGGCCCACTCTCAGCTGTCATGGGCATTTGGGGAGTGGACCAGTGGATGGGAGCACCCCCTGCCTCTCTCTGCCTCTCAAATAAAATTTAAAGTAAAATAAAATAGTGCGCTATCAATAACCCATGTGCGAGTACGTCTGTCTCAACCATGAATATCTCATGAGATTTACTTTACTGGCGTTTAGATGGCTCCTCCCAGCCTCGTCGCTCTTACCCAATTGGACAAGAATGTGTTGGTTTCAGAGGTAGTGAGGGAGAAACACATGTGCACTGTGATCTCAGCTCGATTCCTTGGCAGCACACGAGGTGGTTGCAGTCATGATGTTTAAATTTGTGTGATGACCCCGGGGAGCTTCAGGGTCAGCCTCAAAGCATGTCGGCTTTGTCTTTTGGATGTCACTTCTGAGGGCAAGGTCCCACGGTGTGAATTCAGATAAGCTGCAGTGCAAATTCAGGGAACCCCGGGATGCTTTCTAGAAACCATGCTCCCCCTGCCTTCCCAAGTGTGCCTGACAGTTCCCACAGCCCCGGGAAAGCAATGCTTTCAATCCCTGTTCCAGCGGCCACTTCCCTGTAGTCTTAGTCCTCAAGGGGGTTTTCTCCTTGGTAAGGTGGCTTTATAGACCTCCTGGGAGAGGATTACAGTACAAGTGAGAACAAAGGAAAAAAACGACTTTTTATTTCCCTGAATCTCTCAATTACATGTCATCTGGAAATACAAAAAAACTGCCTACCAGGCTTTGCTCACCCACACTTCCTGATGCTGTCGGTGAAAAATACGAGGTTAGCACCCTTCTCTCTGCCTTTTCCCTTTGCCCCCAGTTCCCCTGTCCCCCAGGCTGACCCTCTGCTAGTGTTGGCGGGAATACTCCTCGTCACTGACTTGCAGGGGAATTAAAAGGAAAAACTGAAAATGGAGACTCGCTCTCCTTTGTTGCTGCCTACAGTGTAATATAGATCTCCGAAGCCCAGAGAACAGAAAAACAGAAAAAAGTTCTGGCAGAAGGAAGGCGCACACACAGAGAGAGATTAGCTTCCTGTGCTGCACTTCAGATCGACAGATTTGTACTTCGGAGTCCATTTCTGCTGCTAGGAAGTTGAAATGCACAAGCTGAAGTGTAGTAAGTCTCAGTGAGTAGGAAGCGGGTCTGTTCATTTCCAGCTCACAGGAATCGCAAGTTGCCAGTATTTGGTTTTGCAGCAGCAAAAAGCTAGGACACAGAGCTTCTATTTTCTAAGCATCTAAGAGGTAAACTCAGAAGCTGCGTTTCTCGTGCTGTAAGTCACAGCACCTGCAGTGTGGCTGAGTGACAGGTGCATCATTTTTCTGAAAGGCTGTGTTACTTTCAGCAGAGCCTGTTATTCTTAGCTCTGAAAAATTGTGCCATGCAGCAGGGCACCTGAGGCTGCGGAACAGGGAGGCCAGCACCTTGCAGGCTGCCTTATGTCTGACAACTTGAAACAATCCACGAAAAAGGCAGAAAAATCCGTCTTTCAGAGGTGTGTTCTGGATGATGTGAAATGTCTAGGACTTGGGAGACAGGTGATCACGTCTTCTCCTGTGTATCCGTGGTTTTGATACTGTGAAATCACAGTTGTATTGTAAAAGTAACCAGAAATCGTAAGGAGTGTTCCCTGTTGAGGATTCTCAAAAGCTCAGGATGTTTGATTAGCTGAAACAAAGAAATATCATACTTTTACCTTCTTGTAAAATAGTGTAGGAGGCTAGCGTCTTCATGTGAAGACATTTCTTTTACAGTTGTCTCTAGGGAAAAAAATCATCCACTTAATTTTTCCCAGTCCTTAGAAAAGATACATAAATTTAAAATGTAGCAGACCTAGTGTGTAAAAGGGGGAAAAACTGCTTCTCCCAGCATTCTGCTGCTTTGCAATTAGCTGTGCTGGTGCATGTGAGTCAGGTCATTACACCTACATATTTTGGTCCTGCCTTCCTTCATACGAGAAAAACATCTCATAATTACCATGAAATTTCATCAGTGTCTTTAAGAGAGTAATACAATGCCACAGTGCATAACAATATACATCTGTATGTGTATGGATTTATTTCTGGTTTGTGTCATTTAAAAGGCAGCTGGTCGGTGCGACATGACTGGTCGCAAACCGCAGTCTGAGCAGGAGGTGGCACAGACCAACATCCATGCCCTGCCGAGTGTCTGTAATTTTGTGGTGTTGGAACGGAAGAGCTGGGTTTGTTAAATTTTGCCTTCTGTAAGATTTGTACTCTTGCATCGTTGTTCTAGTTGTTATGGTTATTTCTCATGTATTTACTCTGCTGACCGATTCAGTCTACACAACCCTGGCCCAAAGTGAGTAGAATGGAAAAACTGGCTCTGAACCCAGCCAGGTCTCTGTGGGGGCCAGATGCTCAGCCCTAACATGGAGAGCCCACACTGATGGTGCCAGCCTCACCGGACCTGAGCCATGGTTTCAAGTGCACTGCCGGTGACCGCTCACCAATCTCAGTCTGAATTCTCAGGACCTAGTGAAGCCTTCACCCAGGCAGTCATGTCAAAACCGATTTGCTGCTGACTGCGGTGGGGCCAGGGGACGGCTGCTCCCTGCTGGAGGCCTGGGCAGGGTTTAGATAGTGGTGGACTTTCGGCATTCATAGACGAGCGTCAGTGTAAGAGCAATGCAACTGTTTTGCAAAGTATGTGCATTTATGTTGAGATGGGTTTCTAGGCATTAGTGCTTCTGGGAATAATACAGGAGTGTGATGATCTATTGCACCTAAAGCACTACTCCTTTCTGGTTTTGAGGCTACATACTTACTCCTGCATGAAGCGGAAAGCCAGCCTTTGACCACAGTGAACCCTGTCTACCTCTCCACAATTCTTGGTTGTATCCCACACAACCAGACCCTGGACGGGGAGGGGAAAAGGGAGGGGAAGGATGAGAGACTGCACACACCAAAACAGGGGCTCCTAAGGCAGGACATCCAAGGGTTTTGGAAGGGCATCGAGTTCCCCCAGGTAGGGTCATTTAAGGAGCGATTGACAACTGTCAATCATCCCATACCTGGTAACCCTTTGGCCATTTTTCAGTGATCTCTACTATTATTTTTCCTTAAATAGACACATCGTGTTCACAAAAAAATTTATATTAAAATCAAAAAGTTTACCCTAAAGGGAAATCTTGTATCACAATCATAAAATGAGAAGGTCGTGGTAAAAATACATGGTGTGGAGATAGGATGGAAATCAGTACTTCTGCATACTGAAGCATCCGTCTAAATTAAAAGAGAAAAGAGCAGCTACTGACATGGTGACAGGGCCAGCCTGGCCCCAACCGAGCTGACCTGAGACTCTCCCCGGCTGAGAGGGCACTGACAGGACGGCAGGCTAAGCTGCTGCCTGTGACACCGGCCTCCTATGTCACAGTGCTAGTCAGGCCAGGCAATTCCACTTCCGATCCAGCTCCCTGCTAATGCACCTGGGAAGGCAGCAGCAGATGGCCCAAGTGCTGGGGCCCCTGCCACCCACGAGAGAGACCTCAATGGAACTCCTAGTTCCTGGCTTCAGCCTGGCCCAGCCCTGGGCCCTGGCAGCCATTTTGGAGTGTGAAGCAGCAGCTGGAAGTGCTCTCTTTATCTCTCCCACTCTACCTGTCAAATAAGCAAAATAAATCTTAAGGAAGGGAGGAGGGAAGGAGAGAACTGAGGCGGCAGTAACTTCCTCACCATATAATTTAATGTTATTTAACTCCTCATCTGCAAATTACCTAAAATGCCCCCAGCAGGAAGGAACCAAGGGCAGACAGTGCTTGGACCAGCTGTCCCCCTCAGCCCCTGTGGAGCAATGCCGAGCCCCGTGGATTCTAAGCCGGGTGACTTCCACAGCCCCCAGCACAGCGAGGGGCACACAAGAGACACTAATCAAAAGCCCTAAATCAGAGCTCATTGATGTTCTACAATCTTTTGGCTCCATTTCATAAAAAGTAAAAAATTAACAGTGATATTTTATATTTCCTAATATCCCATTCCTCCCCCTTGGGAGAAAAGACTGTTGATAAGAAACTAAAAAAACATAACCCCAAACTCTCAAAAATGAGCTGCTGAATAGCTCCCACGGGATGTCTAAGAATGCATAGGTGAACTTAGTGTCAAAGGACAAAGAAATCTCTCTCACGAAGTGGGCACACAGAGAACTGTTCGGTTGCAGAGGAGGTGCTCAGGGATGTCCATGCAGCCTCCAGCGAATCCTGGCCCCCGGGAGCTGGCTTTGTGCTCTGTTCCCCATCCAGGTGCTCTTTGCTCTTCCTTCCTTGTAAGGCCCCTGCCTGTCACTCACATTCAGCAAGGGGGTGGGTGTGAGCGGGGAGAGCGCGCAGGGGCTGCCGATGCAGGGCTGCACCTGCTCGAAGGCGCCGTCATGAGCATTCGTGGGGTGCTTTTACCCGGAGTCGTGTCAGCCTTGTGGAGGGCTATTTTCTCTAATCGGTGTCACTGGGACTAGAAGACGTGACAGTACTGGTTGTAGCTTGAGAATTTAATTTCAGGAGTGACGGCTCTGCATTTCTACAATTTGCATTCTTTAGAGGTTTCTTCCAAATAGTGCTTTGGCCGGCATCGTCGCCCTGCAGGAAGTAGTTTCTTCGGTAAATGCTCTGTTAGTATTGGATTTCAGTATAAGACCAGCACAATCAATTCTACAGATTAACCTAATTTACGTGTAATGAATTCACATGTGCTGAAGTGACAGCTATGCTGCTATTTGTAGGTGCACTTATGAAACGTGGCCTCCTATTCCGAACAAGCACTCGCTGCTGCTTTAGATGCCGTTGGCAAAGCTTTGACAGCAGGTCACTGCATTTTTAAAATCACAATGTTGGCTCAGGCTGTAATGAAACATGGTCTTAAAGCGGTATCTAATAACCATTAAAATACTTTTAGAAACCTCACCATGCCATTTCTGTAGAGTCTCTGGTTAGAAATGCCAGAAATCCACATGAATATAAAAACAACATGATACAGTATTGCAGAGAAATTGAGACTAATACATTTGGCTTTCTTTTTCAGAACTTTGTTGCATTATTTGAAGTAAGAGATTTTCCATCTGCTGGTTCACTCCCCAGATGATTTCAATGGCTGGGGCTGGACCAATCAAAGTCAGGAGCCTGGAACTCCATCTGGGTCTCCCCCGTTTCGGGAGTGGCCCAAGCATTTGGACCACTGTCTACTGCTTTCCCAGCATATTAGCAGAGAGCTGGATAGAAATTAGAGCAGCTGGGACTCAAACCAGCGCTCATATGGTATGCCAGGGTCACAGGCAGCAGTTGAACTTGCTGTGCTGAAGTTTTGGGTTTTTGTTTTGTTGTTTTTTGACAGGCAGAGTGGACAGTGAGAGAGAGAGACAGAGAGAAAGGTCTTCCTTTGCCGTTGGTTCACCCTCCAATGGCCGCCACAGCCGGCGCGCTGCAGCCAGTGCACCGCGCTGATCCGAAGGCAGCAGCCAGGTGCTCCTCCTGGTCTCCCATGGGGTACAGGGCCCAAGCACTTGGGCCATCCTCCACTGCCTTCCCGGGCCACAGCAGAGAGCTGGCCTGGAAGAGGGCAACCGGGACAGAATCCGGCGCCCCGACTGGGACTAGAACCCGGTGTGCTAGCGCTGCAAGGCTGAGGATTAGCCTATTGAGCTGCGGCGCCAGCCATGTGCTAAAGTTTTTTATGCAAAATATAAGCGTTTCTTCATTGCCAAAGTCCTAACTTCTGTAAGCGTCAGTGTAGCCATTCATGAAGTGGGGAAGATTGTGTCTAGCTCAGAGGGTGGTTAGAAGACTGAGACACCGCGTGGAAAGTACTCAGCACAGTGTGACAGTCCTGGGTTTGTAGTAGATGCTGTTAGTGTTACTATCACATGGCCTCCTCCCGGAACCATCAGATTCTCAGAAAGCAACAGGGTCTGCCGCAGACTTGGCCCCAGGAGGATGGGTCTCAGCCTAGAGAGGAAGAGGCAGGTTGACCAGATGTGGAAATACTGGTTCAGCTCTCCCCAGCATCAGACCCCTGTTTTTGTGACCCAGACCCTGCAGGAAAGAAACAATACCAGAAACATGAGGGATTTTCTCCAACATGGAAAACACTGAAAGGGGGAAGCTAACGAGGGGAGTGAGCAGGGTTCAGGAGAATGGAATTGTGGAAGCAGGTCGTCCACCCAGGGTGGCTCCTGCCCGCCGTGTTGACATTTCAACCAAGGCCACAGCTCTGGTCCCTGATCCGCCCTGGGAAGCTGACTTCTACCTAGTGCTACCTCTCCTGCAAGACATTCCAGAAGCTCAGGAAAATGTGCGTTCCTGGCTCACCACAGACCTTCATAATTTCATCAAATATATGATTTGAGTCTCAGCTCAGAAAGTCTTGGTGGTCAAGCAGCTCTGGGCTCAGTGGGCTCCCGGTTCGCTCTGGGCTCGCACCAGCTGAGCACAGGCGTGGAAGGACTCCTGTGGGTTGGTGTCTGCTGGAACTTGGGTCTGCAGGCCAAAAAGACCCCGGCTGACCCAACCGGTGTGAGGACAAGGCCTTGTACTGCTCACCGGTAGACTGCAGAGGCCTCTGCTCAGGTTGAGCCCCGAGGTGAGGGCAAGTCTGGGAAGACGATGAGCTTACACACTGAGGGGACGTGGCAGTTCCTAAACCCACGTGTCAACTTTCCTGACTTCCAAAGCTCCAAACCATCCCTCCAGGGATGCTGTAAACCCTGGCACCCCAAAGGGGCTGGACTCCAGAGAAAGGCGACGTCCACTTGTAGGCTGTGGGACTCTCTTCCTGCCTCCTCCCCCGCCCCATCCTCTGCGTTTCTTCCCTTTTTCCCTCCTCGATTCCTTTTTCTCTTCCTTTCTTCTCTTTCCTTTCCTTCCTTCTCTTCTTTCAATAAAGAACCATGATAAGAAAATAGAGGTACAAAGCAGACCCACAGTCTACCAAGAGGGCTGCTCAGAAAGGGGGCCCTTTTCAATGTCTAAGAGGCTCTGGGAGGAGCCAGTGCCGTGGTGTAGTGGGCTAATCCTCTGCCTGTGGTGCCTGCATCCCGTATGGGTGCTGGTTCGTGTCCCGGCTGCTCCTCTTCCGATCCCGCTCTCTGCTATGGCCTGGGGAAGCAGTAGAAGATGGCCTAACTGCTCAGGCTCCTGCACCCACATGGGAGACACAGACGATCAGCCTGGCTCTGGCTGTTGCGGCTATTTGGGGAGTGAACTAGCAGATGAAAAACCCTTCTGTCTTTCTCTCTCTCTCTGACTATAACTCTACCTCTAAAATAAATAAATAAAATCTTAAAGGAAACATCAGAAAAGGGGAAAAGCCAACCAGAACCAAGTGACAGCTGTGAGTTTCAGCCAGATCTCAAGCATCTGGAAGGCAATCACGCAGGTATTTTATCAGATACACCTCACGCTCACCCTCCGATGTTCTCATGTACACGGGGTTCTCTTAGTCTGCAGCTCTACATCTTCTCCAGCCATTAACACTTCATCTACAAGAACTGAATGTCTGAAACTGAAACCTCTGAGTAAGTTTGTGCAGTATCTTGCAGCTGGAACAGAGTGGATGTTCTCTTTTTCTTTCAGAAACAGGGAAGATTGACCAAGAGATCCACAAATACAACACGCCAGGATTCACCGGTTGCCTCTCCAGAGTCCAGTTCAACCAGATCGCCCCTCTCAAGGCCGCCTTGAGGCAGACGAACGCCTCGGCCCACGTGCACATCCAGGGCGAGCTGGTGGAATCCAACTGCGGTGCCTCCCCGCTGACGCTGTCCCCCATGTCGTCTGCTACAGACCCCTGGCACTTGGATCACTTGGATTCAGGTACAGTCCAGAGCAGCCTTGCACAGACTGCTTTATTTCTTTGAACCTCAGTTTCCCCAGCTGTAAAGTGGGTTAATACCAAACCTCACTGGCAGTGTCTTTGGAGGATTAAGGAAGAGAGCAAAGGAAGGAGTGAGCATGGAGTCCGTAGCACACACGTGAAAGAACCCAAAACTTACACGTGACCTGGTTGTGCAGTGCCTGGGTAAGACAAAGGTGAAGAGTGTAGGAGTGAATGACTTCATCTAAGATGATAGATGCCTACACTGGTGACTGGTGTGGCTGGGATGATTTGATCAAATCGCCTTCTCACTGTTGCCTCTTGGGACTCTGTGACTTGCTGCCACATGGTTCAAGTTCTGATATCAGAAAAGACGTTTTCCTAAAGTAGTAGAGATTTGTCTCTCAACCCTGCATTTATACAAATAGTATTGTAGCCTTCCAAATCTTTAAGAGCTGCATTTAGGCTTATAAAGTCTAGTGTATTTGGTCCCACTAAGATGATAAGATGATAAGATGTGTCATTTGAATGTACAGGACCCAAATGAAAAGATGTGGCTATTGGCTGCAAAACTAACTGGAGGAAAAGCCAATGTCTGCGTAACCCTGAGGGAGGGAGGGTCCAGTAAGCTGCATTTCAGGAGACTCAGCTCCTACTCCTTGCTCTGCCCAACTCAAGTATTCTTTTTTTACAAAGATTTATTTGAAAGGCAGATTAGAGGGAGGGATGGAGGAAGGAACAAAGCGATGCTCCATTCTCTGGTTCACTCGCCAATTGGCCTCAAGGGCTACTAGCACTGAACCAGGAGGCTGAAACTCCATCCAGGTCTCCATGTGGATGCAGGGACCCACGCACTTGGACCATCTTCTGCTGCTTTCCCAGTGCACTAGCAGAGAGCCGGATCCAAAGTGAAACAGCCAGAACTCAGAACCCACACTCACACGGGATACCAAGGGCACTTATAAAGAATGAAGCAGCTTAATCCACAGCGTCATGATGCCAGCCTCTCAAGCATACTTTCTTCAAAAGAAAAAAGGGAGGAGGGGCTGGCACTGTGGCACAGCGGGTTAAAGCCCTGGCCTGCAGCACCAGCATCCCATATGGGCACAGGTTCAAGTTCCTGCTGCCCCACTTCTGATACAGCTCCCTGTCTAATGTGCCTGGGAAAGCAGCAGGGGATGGCCCAAGTTGTTGGGCCCCTATACCCTTGTGGGAGACCAGGAAAAATCTCCTGGCTTCAGCTGTTGCAGCCATCTGGGGAGTGAACCAGCAGATGGAAGATTCTCTCTCTCTCTAACTCTTTCAAATAAATAAAAAATAATTTATGTACTTGAAAGGCAGTGTTAAAGCAAGCTCTTCCATCTGCTGCTTTACTCCCCAAATGGCCCCAATAGCCAGGGCTGGGCCAGACAGAGCCCAGGAGCTTCTTCTGAGTCTCCCATTTGGGTTCAGGGGCCCAAGCACTTGGGCTATCCCCTGCTGCTTTCCCAGGCACATTAGCAGAGAGCTGGATGAGCAGTGGAGCAACCAGGACTCGAACCTGTGTCCCTGTGGGATGCTGGCATTGGAGGCAGCAGGTTTACCCACAATGCCAGCCCCCTCAAGTATACTTTCTAAGCCTCCGCCTTTTCACCTACATGGTGAAGTGGGTACAATCTCTAAGTGACCCCCAAATGTGACATTCAGTAGGTCTTCCAGCAACGTGAGATGTTGCTGACGTGAAAGACAGGAAGGGGTGGGGCCGGCATCACTGCCCCTCAGCAGATTTCAGAATCCCAGGCCTCAGTTTTTCTATTTCCAAAGTGGAGATAATTCATAGAATTCTGTGTGAGCCACATTCAGCACAACCCTCTACATGGAGCAGGCTTTATTCCAAGCTGAGCTGCAATAACTAGGGGATTGTATTAGACACTATTTGCTAGAATGGCCACCAACTCCTCCCCCCACTCCGTCTTCAGTTTGTTCACATACACAGTGTGCATTTGATTGCTTGAATCATATTCCAGCCCTGCACACTGCATTTATCAGCTCCAGTGCAGCTCTCGCCATCCTAATTCCTTGCCAGGGTTGTTCGGTGAAGCAGCCAAAACTGCCCCATTGTCAGAGTAGCCACTTTACAGATGAAACAGTGCTCTAGGTTCCTGTAACATGCGGAGGGGCACCGTGTGCCAAGGGCACTGATAAAGAATTCCCTTTTATGAATGCTGTTAGGATTACACAGCAGGCTAGCTTTTCCTCCTGGGCTGGCTTGAACAAAGGAACACACATTCCTAATGCTGAAAGGAGAAAAGACACATGTCAGGGCCACGGAGGAAGAGAGATCTCTCAGATAAATTCCTCCAAGTGCCAGAGTGGACACACACAAGTTATCTGGTGCAAGAACTCAATGCATGCAGCTGTGAGCATGTGTGGTCTAAGCCAGCTGCCCAGGAACCAGTTTTAGTTCATTTTTTTTAATCATGCTTCATGCAAGACACCTTCATTCTTTTGATTGACTCATGAGAATGTACACGGGAACCGTTTCTGTGAGTAGTCCCTATTCAACTCAAAAGGCTGCAGCCCGGATAGTACAGAGGGCTTTTTGCAGAAAATTTTCTACTCGCATTCGGACAACAAGTTCATACCTGGTGTCAGCCAGATGCCAGTCATGTCAAAATTTGGGAAGTGCTTATGTCAAGCATGAATCTGGCCATGAACTCCATTAAAAGGACCGCACACAGCGTACCAACTACGAAGCAGAAGCTCTTTCAAATGACATGATCTGAGTTTCCTCTTAGGTGAAGGGGCGCAGAGAGCAGATGTGGACCGGAGGGAAGGTCACCTCCCAGCAGCCTCCAGCCTCCTGTGGCTCTGGTCAAGGAGGAAAACAGGTTCCTCTACCCTCTTTTGTTCTGTGCCTGGAGGCCTGCGAATTAAGCTGATAAAAGTCAGGTTAACAGGAGGGAAAAAACTCTATACATATGCATTTAGGAGCTGAGAAAAGGAGTTCAGCACATAGTTCAAGGCAGAAGCTTAGAACCTAATTAGTAGGAGAAGAGGCCTCTGTGGGGAGGACACAGGGTTGAGAGGTCAGACAGTGATGCATGCACCTGGGGGTGGTCTGGTCCTCTCCTTCAAAGCCAGTAAACCACCAGAGAGGGTTTAGGGAAGGTGTAAAAGCCACACCAGCGAGGGACGCTTGGCAGCCTCATTTCACAGAGGTTTCTGCTTTTTGATAAGGGACTAACAGGGAAGGTCAAAGCAGGTCTGGGGTCCTCACATCAGCAACTGCGCTCTGGTGTTGGAGGACCTACTTTTCTCATTTGAATTCTGACTTGCAAGCTTTGCCTGTTTCAGATAATCTTTTGTGTTTGAATAGAACAAGAATCTTTACTGTAAGACATTCACAAGCCCAACAACAGTGTACCCACAGAAATGCCATTTCTCACATGCACACTGAAGGGCCCCTGAGTCTGCGCATAGTTAGGACAGGAGAGGATGAGAATGAGTGGGTGCTGGCTGCAAAGGTCGGAAGTGGATTATTTCATCAAGTGCCTTGGATACCTGCAGCTTCGGCCCACCTGGAGTTTTCTCAGCAATGCAGAATGCCAGGCCCACCCAGTGCGCTTGTCAGGTGTAGGGCTTCTCATTCTCAGAGACACCTTAGAATTACCCCAGGAGCTTCTAAAAATCCCACTGCCCGCCCTGCACCTCTGACCAGTTAAATCAGACCCTGTGTGGCGGGTCCCTGGGTATCCTTAGGTGTGGCATCTCCCCAGTGTGTAGCCAAGGTGGAGATACACTCAGCCAATGAAAGTGGGAGAAGATGTCAGCGCGCCTGGGTTCCGCCCTTGCTCCACTTCCCACCCTGGGAGGCAGTAGTGATGGTTCAGTACTTGGGTGGATGCCTGCCAGGTGTGTAGGAGAACTGGATTGAGTTTCCAGCTCCTGGCTTTGGCCTGGCTCAGCCCCAAGTGTTGTGGAAGCTGGGGAAGGGACCCGCATAGAGAAGACCTCACTGTCTCTGCATTAAATTTTTAAACATTTTAAAAACTTATTTAAGCTCTTTGAAAAGGATTCATTTAGTTATTCGAAAGTCAGAGTTACACAGAGGAGAGGTTCAGAGAGAGACAGAGGTCTTCCATCCGATGGTTCACTCCCCAATGGGCCACAACAGCTGCAGCTGCGCCTATCAGGAGCCAGGGGCCCAAGGACTTGGGCCTCTTCCACTGCTTTCCCAGGCCATAGCAGGGAGCTGGATGGGAAGTAGAGCAGCCAGGACTCAAACCAGCACCCATAGGGGATGCTGGTGCTTCAGCGCCAGCCCCTGGTCAATCTCTTAAAGTTAAGCTAGAAAAAAAAAGACCCAAATAATGCAAAACAAAATTAAAAATCCATTTTAGGCAAAAAAAGTGAAGGTTGAGGCGGTGGAATCAAACAGGCTGTAGTGGGGCTGAGATTTTTGTACCCCAGTTACAACACCACATGAGATGCCTGCATCCCGTATCGGAGGGCCTGCGTGGAGGCCCGGCTCAGTTCCCAGTGCCAGCTTCCTGCTAATGCTCACCCTGGGAGGCAGCAGCTGATGGCTCAAGTAGCTGGGCCCCTGTCTGCCATGTGGGAGACCTGGACAGAGTTCTCTACGCCTGGTTCCCAACCCCAGCTGTTGTGGGCACTGGGGGTGGGAGCCAGCAGATATAACACCTGTGACTCTGCTTTTCAAATCAAACCAGATAAAAATATGTTTAGAAAGGAATGGGAGTGCTCGGTCTGCAGCATGGCCTCCAGTGAAGATACACCCATACCAGGAACAGCCGCAGTTCAAGGAAACTGTCAGATGGTTCTCCAGTTTTCTGAACAGGGTTCAAACCTCAGACTTCATCTGAAGGTTACCTGAAGATGATGCTGGGTGTGTGCATTTATGAAAATAAAGCAGGTACATTGTGGTGTCCAAAAGACCTCAGCAATCAACCAGGATGACCTACTTGCAGCAGGATAGCTTTTGCAGACACCTGGCATTAGGATGGAAATGACAACATAAGACGTCTCCCAACAGGTCTGTGATCTTTCTGCTCCCTTGAATGATATCAAATATGAATATAGGAAACATCTCCTAAGGGATGCTGGCTTCATGGGATGAGATACTTTTTCTCCTCTGTAGCACTACGAACTGAGCACCTCCCTACCTCGGCAGTGCCCTTGGGCTGTCGGGAGCGACGCTTATGGTTGGCTAGGCTGTGTACTGCACAGGTCCAGGCTATGCCATTTGCAACGCACTCTGTTCCCTCTGGAGCAGGGGTCACCAGACCACTAGGAGCAGGAAGTAGACATGGTATCATCTAACATGGCAAGAAAGGTATTTCCTGTTCATTTCTTTTTTCAAAGAGAAAGCTTGCATGCCATTACCACTTCCCACACCTGATATTCACCCTGTAATAGACAACAGGCCTCTGGCTAGAGCCTTCACAGGCAATAAAATAACTGAGTAGAGATACAAAGTTTTACCAGTGCAGAGACTTAAATAAGAAATTGAGTCGATTTAGTGAAAATAATTTGATAATTTTTCAGAGCTATAACAGAGCCTAGCATGGAGCTGTAATAACACATTTTTCGTAGGGGGAAATGATAGATGAAATCCTTCCTAATCATAATTTGGTCTGATTTGAACCAATTTACCTCTGTTAATCCTTGTTTTCCTCCTCTGAGAATAGGTACAGCCTGTTTCTAAAACATCATTGTATGGTCCTTAGAACTATTTTTAGAGCACTGGTTACCAGGCAGAGTTCAGGTTTATTTTGAGGTCACAGAACTGTCACAAAGTGCTACGGTTCACCTTTAGAATTTTCGGCCCTGGTCTTATTCTCTTTATCAAAATTCAAGCAGTCCTGTTTCCGTGGATTGGAATGGACTTGCCAGCAGGAAGACAACCACAGATGGTCACGCACATTCTGTGAAGCATAAAAACAAAACAAACATCAGAAAAAATAAATCCAAGAGTCTGGTGCCATCAGCTCGGCACTGCAGAATAACCCAAGCTGCTTTAGAAGGCGTTGAGCTGCAGGGTGTTTATCACATCATGACATTTGATACAATATACACAGACCAAATGCTGTTAAAATAGATAAGGCCAAGAAATGGAAATAAGCTAAGTGTCCATCAACTGTTGAATAAAGAAAATGTGGTATATGGGCACAGTGGAATACTATTCCACAATTTAAAAAGATGAAAATCTTGTCATCTGTGACAACATGGATGGAACTGGAGGTCATTATTTTAATGAAATGAGCCCGGTGAGAAAGTCAAATACCATATTATCTCATTCATGGGGGTCTAAAAAGAGTTGATCTCTTAGAGGCTGACCACAGGCTGCCCTGGGCAGGTAGGCAGGAGGAGGGATGGGAAAAGGCTGATTAACAGGCTCTCAGTAACCATTAAAGCAGACATAAACTATGGTGTCCTGCACAGGAGGGTGACTACAGACAACAGCAGTGGACAGTACATTAAAAACACAGAAGGGAGGATTTTTAAATGTTTTCATCTTACAACAATGTTGCAGGAGATGGACACATGAACATGACACAGAGTATCCTATAAACATAATTTTTACGTATCATTAAGGAAAGGAAAGTAAGCAAAGCACTTTGAAACACAAGGAAATCTAAAGATTGTGACCAGTTACTGCTTTACAGAGCTCTAGAACCTCCACACACGTTGAGTAGGAGGAGGTGGTACATCTCACCCCAGAGGGACCGTGGAAGTTGCCAGCAGTGGATTCAGAGTACCCACTGTAGCTTTGAGTTATCTGGTGCCCTGCCCTAAAGCTAAGCTGCATCTGATACTCAGAGGTCCTTGAACAGAAACTCGCAAAGCCCACTCCCACCCCAAGGGAAGTGGCAGGGACACGAGCATATAGAAGATACTTCTTGTCACTGGCTCTGTCTCCCAGATCCAGGGTGAGGATCCAAAGCCAGACTTGTCCAGTGGGTTTCCACAGATGTGTGTCCGTTGAGAAGTCAGCCCTCCCAGGGATGGGAATCTTCTCCCAGACAAATGGGAACTACTTGGTGTTGCTCGCGCTGCACTGGGTCCCAGAATATCTGGTCTGCTCAGACACTGAATTGAAATCTCAGACTTGCACTCACCACTTGTGAACAGTGAGTCTGATGTCTGAAGGCATAGACCCTCATTGCTAGGATTTTAAATGAGCTGATTTCTTGTTTATATTCCAAATTTCCTTTCTACTGTATGATAAATTTTTATATCTTCATGTGCAAAAGAGTTTTAAAACTGTATACATCTATTCAGTTTCCTTCATAAATACAAGCTGCCAGGTTTTTTACCACCTGCAAGCACTCTCAAGTAATCGTTCCAGCTCTTATAATTACACATTTCTAGCAAATCCCTTTTCTCATTCTTACACTCAGATTGCCTGATTAGTGCATTTGATCTGTTCTACTTAATCTTTTATCACCTTCAGTCACCAGCACAGTACACATTTATTCAAGTGTAAAGGAAAGTTATCCCCATTTGCCAATGTATGCTTTCCTGCAACAGCACCAAACACGTTTATATACATAGCAATTAAAATATGCTAGAGTTAGATTTTTTATCTGTTGGGCATTCTAGTTGCATCCCATCTTTTGTTCCTACAGTGCCTCCATAATAAGTAGCCTTGTACACATGATTTTTTTGGTTCAAAGGAGACTGCATTTCTGTCACTCTCATGAGATGTTCCATTTGATAGTATTTCTTGGCCTTTCTCCCCCACACCCTCACAATGCATTTTTCTAAATTTTACAGTTTCATTTGTATTTAATTGTGAGATTAAATATCTTTGTATGTGCTCTTATCATTTGTATTCACTTCCCCATGTACTGCCTGTTTATATATACCATTTATGTTCTTTTCTGTTGGTTTGTGGGCCATTTACTAACTGATTTATAACCATTCCTTAGATATTAAGTAAATTCATATTTTAATACATTGTTCAATGTTTGCCCAGTTAAACTTTTTTTTTATTTATGGGCATGTTCTCCACCTACGTGTAAAAGTTTCTGAATTTTACATGGTGAAATGAAGTACTTGGTGGCTTTGGGGTTTTGCACAGTACCTTCTCAAATTATTCCACATTTTTTCTAAAGATTATGTGTTTTATTTGGAAGATGTACGTATTTACTCCACTGGAAACTTATTTTGGTGGCAGGAGTAAGAATCCAACTTTTCTAAATGGTTGAATGGTCCAGTACTGATGCCTGAGCCTTCGCCTGCCCCACCTTTGACATTGTCTAAATGGCCTGTGTGCTGGCATCTACTTCTGGACTCCCTGGTCTGTCACACCGCTGGGACCCTTCAGGACACAGGAGCAAGCAGTCACAATGACGGAGCTTCTGTAAGGACACTATGGACCTCACAGAGCTGATTTCCCTTCTATTGAGTTGCTTTGTTTTTCAGAATTTTCCTAACCTTCCACATTGACTTTTCCCATGTGAATTCGAGAATTCCAAGGAGGTTACTGGGATTGTCTACAATTTCTGTATAATTGCCACCGGCTACCCAGTCATACCACAATGGACTTCTCCATCTCTTTCTCAAGTTGCGAGATGATTTGAATATGCTCCAAACATGTATGTCCTTAGAACTACCTAGGGAAATTAGAGACTGCAGATTAACAGATATTAGAAATGGGATTTTGTATTTCTAGCCAGCTCCCAGGCGATACTTACAGCCCTTGGATCACTCTGAGTGACAAGGATATAAACCTGGAAGCATTACCCTGAATGCTGAGTAAGTTTCACCTCTAAAGCCACTTGCTCCTACTGCTTTTTGTGCGTGTAGCTCTTTATCAACTTTCTCATTTTATGGTACTTGACCTAATTAAATTTTTCTTTCTAATCCAGGATCGTTTGCTATTTTATCTAAAAATTCATGCATTTAATCTAGGTTTCCAAATTCATTTCAATAGAGTTGAACAAAATAAGTTTTTCTTATAATTTCAAGAAATTTTCTTATCCATAATTTTTATATTATGTTCCCATTTCTTAATTAGATTATCTAACAATTTTTTTTTTTTTTTTTTTGCTTGCTTGCTTTCAAAGACCCAGCTCTTACATTGTTCTTACATTGTTGGTTTATCCTAACATTTTCGGTTTTCTTTTATCTTGAATTTCTTAAGTTCATAGTTGCTGTCCTTTTTAATTTGAATATTTAATTCTCTTATTTCCTCTACTGATGTGTGTGTGCCCATGGGTGTGCCATCCACTTAAACAGGAATGTGGGCCAAAGTCAACACATCTGAGCTCTTAGCCAAGGCCCTCTCTTCTGACTGCACTTCTGCTGCCCCAGCCCCACCTCCAGGACTGCACCCTGCAGGTGCAGTGTCTGCGCCTGGATGTTTTAACTACTTTTATCTAAGAGACCCAAAAAGAACTCAGAGACGGGCTGAAGTTGCCGCAGACTTGTGTCCAGCAAAGCTGGGAGGCCATGTGCTCTTCCAGGGCTGAGCCATGAGGCAGAAATGATCCAGAAGCAAAGCAGCACGGATGTGGCTGCCCCTGCAGCACTGCACACCTCACTGGCTGCCCCCTTTCCATGAGCTGCGTTCCAGGGGCTCCACATGCCTGCACGGGCGGGGGCTGTCTTCCTCCAAGGGACGAAACACTCAAACTGTTCTGCTATAAAAGGCAGAAGGGGTACGGACATCCAGCCTGGGACGGTTCCTCAGGTCATGGCCTCCTCCCTTCTGTGGATGTCACTTCCTTCCCAGTTCTCCTCCTCCTCTCTCGCCTGACCCCTTACGACAGAATCTGAACTGCATCCAGGTTGGGACCCTGCCCCTCCCACCCCACAGTGCCTGGCACTACACTCAGCGGTGCTTTTTCCCCAGGTCTGTGCCTGGCAATCATTTCGGCATTAGCCTCTGCAGGGTGATACAGCTGTATGTGTTGCCATGGCGACTTCTCTGTGGATGGCAGAAGCACGGACACCCGCAAGCCACAGTATTCATTTCTGTCTGTTTCCTGTGCCACATGGATGCTGTGAGAAGCCCAGGTCACACATGGATGCTGTGAGAAGCCCAGGTCACTGAAGGAAATGTGAGCTCAGTGTTGTCCGAGGACATCTCGCTGCTTGCCTCGATCAGTCCCCTCTCTACTTTTGCCCGCTGCGCCATGTCTTTGGGTATCCTTGTGTGTCACTCAGGCATCTCACAATACCATGTCACAGAGCTGTGGGGCCCCTCGAGGGAGCACCACACCTTCCAAATTACCCAGCATCATTTCTTTCACTGACTCATCATTTCAAAACTATTATCGACATCCAGGGTACAAATTCTTCCCAAAGGAATCCCTGCTGATCAGCACCTGGAAATGCTGGTTCCACCTTAGCTGGCAACCTGGGACCTGTGTCCCTGCCTGAGGCCTCCAAGGCTACAGAAACATCACCCAGATGAAGCTCATGACCCACCAGCACATGCTCTCTAGATGAAAGTCCACACGTAAACACTGCCAACAAATAAACGGTAGATTGCTTCACTCACTCACACATCACCTTGGGTTGGCGGGGCATGCCGCACCTGGACCACTCAGCAAACGTTCCTGATTTGGCTCTGGAGTTTTTCCTGGGAAAAATGGAAAATGCTCTGTAAAAACTTTATTTCCATTTAAACATAAAATTGATTTTAACAAAAATTCATATAATATGGAGTAAAGTTATTTTAAACATAATGAGTTGAATTGCTTTGAAAATTCTTCCTTTTAAAAAGGTTTAAAACGAGTTTTGGTCATTTACTGGGAATTCTTTCAGAGAACTGAAAAAGGATACAGATGAAAATTATCAATTTATAAAATATTTGAATTGCTGAAATGCTTCCAATGCCTGTGTTTTATCCTGACCATAGCTGCGCATGGACATCAGTAGCCATCTTTTAAAGAGAAGAAAACGTTGATCTCAGACAATAAATGCATTCATCCCCTCTGCTGTCTCTGAGTGAGCGCCGCACGCTCACCTGGCTGCACGCCTGGTCCCCAGCCCAAGAGTACCTTTCAGCAGGGTCGGAGCTGTGAAACTATGAGCTACTGTGCCTATAGCACTTTGCTCAGACCTCCACAGACAGCAGCACCATCTAAACACGGGCACAGACACTTCAGACTAGATGATTCTTCCAACAGTTTGAATTTAAACAAAGAATTCCAGTGCTGAAATGTTTTACTGTTTTCCATCACCTTCTAAATAGAAAGCAAACATCTGAAATGTGATCTGCATACCTATAGGTGAAGTCTCTGCTACTCAATACACCTTCCTTTTTCCCCACTTTGTTTGTTTTAGTATGGAATTGTTTGGCCCCCAGGCTGCTAGAGCCAGTTAAATTTATTTCTTCACGCACTGTGGACATGAGTAAGAAGCAGAGCTAGGCAAAAGTGCCTGGCTTTGTGAGAGAAGTTTATCGCATCACCTCCATAATGATGGGAGCCAGCGCCAGGGAGCAAACAAGAGGACGCTCCCGTGGTCAGGGCCCACGTGGGTCGCAAGGCTCCCAGATGACCAGGGGCCACTCCACCCACCAGCAAGCAAGGCCAGTTCTCTTCTGAGATCTCAAATTAATTCAAGAGGAAAAAAGTTCAAAAGATAATGGAAATCTGCTTAGCGGAAGGCTATTATATTCACTTTTCTGAAGTCAGCTGTCTGGAAGAAAAGACACTGTCTTGAGGTTGGAATTATAAATTTTCACTTGCGCTAATGCAGCTGAAAAGAGTATTTCAAAACCAATAGCCCAACTGGGCATTGAGAAAAGACTTAAAATATAGGCAGAATTAATTTTTAAAAGCACATTAGGTTTGCTCACTCCCACCTTCTAGCAGACCACACAGTGGAGCCAGAAGCCATCAGCAGTCTGTGACCTGGGTGTACTCCACACGTCTAAGGCAACCCGCATCGAGACTACTTTCTGAAAACTTGGGAATGCAAAGGGTCCACATCGCACCCTGATGGACCACAGCCACAACTCACACACCTCGCAAACGTTGGCAGAGGCAGTGCAGGTGCAGAGAGGAGCACATTCCTCACGTAAAACCCCAGACAGCGTTTTCTGCACATTGAGATGAAGTTTGCAGCAGAAGAGTAATGCTTCCTTAAGTGCCCTTTTGTATTCACTGTACTCCTTGAAAGACACACGATGATGCAAAAGGACAAGCAGTTATCTCACCGTTCCCCAAGGATTCATCTGGTTCAAGACATTCCCACATAGGAGGAGCGAAGGGAGGCCCTGCGTCCTCCCCTGTTCCCCAAAACTGTGACACAAACAAAACTCATCTCTTGATTGCGTCTTAGGTGATGAACACACAATCTCCATGAAGCTCCCAAACCACAAATCCTGGAAGTCCGCAGCCTTTACTGATACTCAGCTCCCAGTGACGTGTTCTCCGAAGTCCCAAAGACAACGGGTCCAGGGTCTCCACAGTACCTGCACCTATGGAGCCCTGCCAGTCCCTGGCCACTGCCTGGGAGCAACAGTGAAATTCATCAGGCAATGCAATGGCCTGAAAACAGGCACTTGTGCCTTATTCGTTAGGAGGGGTTGCTTCTCCCTTTTCCTACCATGATTTTCTAAAGCCCCATCTCCTTAGAAACTGACGTTATTTCCACAATCCGTGGATGACCAATTCTTGCTGAGACAGCTCTGCTAATAAGGAAACCAGACTCCATGAGCTGGGATCCCTGTATAACAGATCTGTTCAGGTAAATATCCAAGTCTGTGGCCCAGCGCGTCACACAATCCTCGTCAGTTACTCTGCTGTTTTGGGATATTTGACGTGCCGCAGTACGGCCAGGACACTTCAGCATGTCCACCCTGAGCTGGGGAATTCTACTGCCGCACAGTAGCACCCACGCAGGAACATGCAGCAAGGAGACGGGACTTCTTTCCAAAAACCAACCAACAGACTCCAGAGCAATGAACAACCCAGTGTTTTCTTTCTTTGTCTGTTCACTCTCATGTATGGCCTTGCATGCCTCGACAACAATGGCGTAGTGCCAACGTCATATTTCCCCTCCCAGCACACATGCTTCAGAGAACTAGTACTTTTGTTCTGAAGCAGGGAAGTATCCAAGGACATACCTAACATAACCACTTATTATACTGCGTTATGGTTTGTGTTTAAGCTGCTCTTAGTATGAATTAATAATAGACTTCCAGCCTACACTGAAAATACTAAAGAATTATAATCAGAAATTAAAGGATTGCTGCTATTATTGCTTCCAAACATTGAAAAGAAATTGAGCTAAAAGAATGGAACCGTGGGGCCTTCCGTCACAAAGATCATTAGAAGCACAAAACGATTCAGCCAAGGAAAAAAGTTGAGGTTCTCAGAATGCATTATTTCAATTCCCTCTCAGGCACCACATTAAATTAAAACACACACAAGGACAGCTGGAGGTGTGGGTCACCAAGGGTGACTTAAATTCTGTGACCCAGAGGGAGGTATGTACTCAGGCACTCTGGAGCCTACCAGAAATGCAGGCTCCCAAGTGCCCACCCCAACTCCATCAGGATCTGCATTTTAACAAGACTCCAAGTGACCTGCATGCACCTCACCATTCAGAAGCTCTGAACCAGCACACTCAGGAATCAATTTGCTTGCTTTTCCCCAAAGACACATCAGAATGAGACAAGAGGGGGAAGAAAACACCTCTAAAGGTACAGTAATTTTTCAAGACTAAAGGACCCATCATTCAAACCGTGCAGGGACACTTTAGTCGCAACCTCCAAAGCCCTATTTATATAGGAAGTGACAGCAGTCCAGAAAGCGCGCAGTGGACAATGTAGAAAGCAGCAGTTTCCCTCGGACACGGCTTTGATGATTCCTCCCAAACCTGTTACGTTCCCCCAGATCTGGGGCTTCTCCATCCCTGCAGTCTTGCTCACCTCATTTTAAACCTCCTGAAGCAGAGAGGGAAAGAAGTGATGACAAACCTCAACCAAGAGGACTGCGACCTTGTGATGAGTAAAGCACAGCCCCACACAGCGGGGCGCCCTGGCCCTGAGGCTCTCTGACCTTGAATTGTCTGTATCGATTCGTGCTCATCTGAGAACCACGGCAAGAGTCTGGAATGAGGAGTTCCAAGACCTGGTCCTCGTACTCCCGTCGCTGGCACCTCCTAGGCAATGTGGCTTGGACCCAGCCCCCACCCATTCTGCCTCCTCGTCACAGAAAGAGGTGTGGGGCTAAATAATCTATAAAAGCCAGATGTGAGCACCTAGAATCCACAAGTGCTCACATGATCCAACAATAACTTTGACAGCTGATTCATAAAGTTACAGCTAAACATTAACGAAGAACCAGTCCATCTGTCTGAGCAGTAAAGAGACATTTGTCTAACATGAAAATGGACACCATATAGCTTAGTGTTTATTTAGTAGAATACAAAGCCTGGGTATCTGTTGATAATGAGCTATCTGCAATTAATATACCTCTCTCTAGTTTATCAGGCAGAAGTCTGCAACAACAGCCTCGTCCAGGAGCATCAGTGTATCTTTTTCCTAAAAGGCAATGACACAATGCAGAAGTCAGCTTAGACTGACAGGAGGAGGGATTACAATGAAATCAACTGCTCATTCTATTCTTCCTTGTAAAGGCTGGCATGTTTTAAATAGGATGCACAGCAGAGGACGGCAAGGTCATTCATTCTGTTTCTTTTCACCTCATTATCTTTTCTGGTCATTGGATCTTGGACTATCACGCTCATGCCAGCAGTTACCACTTCCTCTAAGAACCTGGAAATGGGGCAGGCATCTGGCCTAGTGCTTAAGACACCTGTGTCTGTGTTCCAGTCCCAGCTCTGTTCACGACACCAGCTTCCCACTACTGCAGTCCCTGGGAGCACAGGTGCCGACTCAAGTAGCTGGATCCTTGCCACCCACATGGGAGACCTGCACTACGTACTCAGCTCCTGACTTGGGTCCAGCCAAGTTCCAGCTGTTGCAGGCATTGGAATAGGGAACCAGTAAATGGGATCTCTCTCTCTCTCTCTCTCTGCCTCTCAAATATTTGTTTTAAAAAACTGAAGATGTACAGCTTGTTTTGTTTCTTAAGTCACAGGCCAAAAATTCATATCCCTTTCTCATTGGAAATCAGAAATTCTAGCCGCCTGGCTTTCTTCAGAAACTGAGGCGAGGGTACGGATGCAAACCGAGACTCAGGATCACAGAAGCGCAGGCTGCGTCCTGTCTGCTGGACAGAACCCTGCTGCTCCAGAGAAGTCTCAGTCTCCACCAGTGACCTTATATCTTCAGCTTCTTAGTCAGTCACCATTTGTTTTCAGATCTATGTATGAAATACCAGTCAAAAGTGAAGGCTAAAACAAATTATTTGAGAACATTATTTTCTTCTGTGAACCTCAGATTTGAAAAGAAATTAAAGTGAAAATGAAACAAAGAAGCCAGAAGGACAGAGCATATATAAATCGTCTACCCCAGACTCTGCTGCAAAATAATGTTGTATTTAAATTAAATTAATAGCAGCAGTTTCGTTGAAGTGTCTCAAATTATCATTTAGATGCTGAAGCTCTAGTGGTTTCCATGGAGATCTTTTCTCTAGGAGATGTCAGATCCCATCTGATTTTTTTTGTCTCTAATAGAGGACAACCTGAGGCTTTTCATGCCTTTCATTTCGAAGGGGAACAGGGGAGGGGGATGGATTATGTTAGATAATCTTGATTGACTCTCATATGGACTGAAATGTACTTTATTTACAATTGGTTTCTGAGCCTAAAATCTACAATTTTACATATTTTGAAATTTCGTTAAATGAGAATCACAATCATCAAATTTAGTTTCTGTCATTAACCTACCTACTCAATGGGACAGACGAGCAATTGGATGCTAAAGAACTCAAATCTCTTTTGAATATTCTGTTCTTAAAAGTGTCTGGTTAATCAGTTTCTAGTACTTAAGCACCTGCCTTGAAGCCTCTATTTTTCACATTCTGTGCATGCAATCAAAAATTATAATCTGACAGTAATGATCTAAAGCACAACTGGCACTATCCAGGCTTCTTGAGTGCTTTTATAATAGTGGTGGCCATCTTCTCTGTGCTGTTTTGGCCCTAAAGGGATTCGTAGCAGTTACCAAGGCAATGGGATGTCTGTACTCCTCCTCTATCAGTTCAGGTTTCCTGGTTTACCCATATTGCTCGATGGATGCTGCCATCATGCAGAGTTAGCCTTTGTCAGCTAAGTGTCTCACACGTGCACACAGAAGCCTTCCCACATTGTTGCCCTCCTCTCACTGTCCTCCAACCATAGGGAAAACAAATGGGCTAACTTGGTGGATTGCCTTAGACCATCCAGTGATGGTGACCACTGCTAGCACCAGTGTGGACTGATGCCTTCTCACCACAGACAGCCCGGTTTAGTTTTAGGTGGTTTCTGGAACCAGCTTCCTGGGTTCAACTCCTGGCTATCCTATGACCTGGCCATATAACCTAAAGCACAGGTATATTCATCCAATTTTGTAGGAATAAAACAATCTCAGGAGGTTCACATGAGGAATAAGACAGTGGATAGATAGAACACTGCCTGACTTGCATTGTTTCCCAAACAGCATGTTCCTGAAATTTGAAATTCATGTTAACTTACTTTTAAAACTCCTCCAAAGAAGAAAAGTATTTCTAGATTGGTTACACCACAACTAACTACTTGATATTCTGCATTTGTCCAATTTTGCCTTTGAAAGTTGCTCCATGCTCACAGTATCTCAAGTATGAACTGGGGTCTTAAGAGTTTTATGTGAGAGGAAACTATAGTCTAATTGATGACTCATTCCATGTAGCCCTAGAATTCAGGAAATCCATCATATATGAACAACCTCTATGGTGATTTAGGGCCATTTTGTTTAATGTTGGAATCTAGGACTTGTCACTGGCACAAAAGGGTCCCAGCTGTCTCAGCTGCTAAGAGAACCTGCCAGCACATAGATTCAGGGATGCTAATTAGATTTTTGTAATAAAACCTTTCATGAACACAGTACAGAGAGCAAAACACCTCTAGAAGGGGAATAGAACACTTATATTGTCTATTCTATTTCTGGGGAAGGAAAGTATGCTTTTGTTTACCTTCTTCCATCCATGTCCCTTCAGTGTTCATTATGAGAAGCAACCTCCTCGAGGCCTGACCTTACAAAGTAGGTTTGTTTGTTATTATTTCCTTTTCAATATAAAAAAGAGAAAGGGGAAAAGCAAAACTGCATCAGGGGCTGGCGCCGCGGCTCAACAGGCTAATCCTCCACCTAGCGGCGCCGGCACACCGGGTTCTAGTCTTGGTCAGGGCGCCGGATTCTGTCCCGGTTGCCCCCCTTCCAGGCCAGCTCTCTGCTGTGGCCAGGGAGTGCAGTGGAGGATGGCCCAAGTGCTTGGGCCCTGCACCCCGTGGGAGACCAGGAGAAGCACCTGGCTCCTGCCTTCAGATCAGCGCGGTGCGCCGGCCGCAGCGTGCCAGCCATGGCGGCCATTGGAGGGTGAACCAACGGCAAAAAGGAAGACCTTTCTCTCTCTCTCTCTCTCTCTCTCTCTCTCTCTCTTACTATCCACTCTGCCTGTCAAAAAAAATTAAAAAAAATAAAAATAAAAAAAAACTGCACCAGTAGTAGGTTCTCAAACTGCTTCTCCCGTGAAAGACAAAGACAATGGAGGGGAAGGATGTCTGTGTTCAAGTGTGAATGTGAGTGATCGGAATATGTTTGGGAACCTAGAAGGTGTCTGCCTTCACTGAGGGCGAGCAGAGAGTACAGCCAGGCTCTGAAGCCTCCTCTGGGTTGCTGACTGACAAAGCTCCTGGGAGAAGAATCCCCCTTCATCAGTTCTTCCAGCACTGTGCCCTGCCTGGTCTACGCTGGGTAGAGAAGTGGGAGGGAACTAATCTCTGGGTGATACAAAGGAAACACAGTCTGTGGGGCTGACTGGACAGATCAGAAGGTTGTGTACGAGGGATATACCAGAAATACATGCACTTCTGAGAGACCCTAAAAAGTCAAAGCTAGGCTGGCACCACACTTTGGGGGTTATCCTCATGTAGAGTCATTTGACAATCCAGAAGAAAAGTATATTAATATAGTTTTGCTTATTTCATGCAAGTATGGTTTGAGATTGTTAATATCAAATCTATTCTGAACTAATACTCCAACCTTGGACCCACTCAACAATGTTTTCTAAAAGATGAGGGTACTTCATGGAAAATAGAATTAAAAGATAAATCTATTTTGGGGCTGGCATTATGGCCAAGCAGAGAAAGCCTCTACCTATGATGCCAGCATCCCCTGTTGAAGTGTTGGCTCTGGTCCTGTCTTCCGTCACTCTGCCATTCGAATAAATAAATCTTGAAAAAAAATTTAAAGTCCTTGCAAAATTTAATAATACACATTTTCCTTGAACTTTCTGAATACCCCTCGTGCCCCATCACTCTGCCTTTCTTGATACTCCAGCATCATTAAAATTGCTCAGCTCTGTAAGAAAACTGGATGGGAGTCATATGGATGTTAGCAGAATAGAACGTGTGCCATGAATGAGTTTTTAAAAATTTATTGATTTTCACTTTATATGAAAGGCAGAAAGAGACAGAAATCATCTATTTACTTGTTCACTTCCCCAAATGTCCATTACAACTAGGTTTAGGCAGGCCCAAGTCAGGAGCCCACAACGCAATCAGGGCCTCCCATAGGGAGTACTGTGCCATCCCCTGCTGCCTCCCGGGGCGCACATGGACAGGCAACTGAATCAGAAGTGGAGGATTCAGGACTCAAACCAGGCACTCAGAAACGGGCTGTGGGAATCCCAACAGCAATGGTAACCTGTGCACCACAACCTCCAGCCCCATGGAACAGCTCCGTCATCCACATCGCAATCTTGTGTAGTTGTCTCTCCGTGGTACCAGGAAAAAGTTACAATTAACTATCTATCAAAATAGTAGTTTCTCTGACTGCCAAAATCAAATGGCTTTGCCTCAAAGGAGCACGGACATGCATCAGGATGACTGTTTAAATTATAAATAAGAACATGAAAATAGAAATGTCACACACACATACATACACACACACCAGAATTCTGTCCTTGAATTTCATGAGACTTTCTGGTGATCTGAGGGTTTTTACTAATAGTTTTCTAACAGTAACCAAAATTTGGTGGACTAGGAACCATTAATATCTTTTCTGTAGTTAATATGTTCGTGTCCTTTAATGGGAAGAATAAGAGTGTTATCTTGCTTTAAGGGTTTGGTTGACAGTAAGCCGCTGACTTTAAAATTTTACCTGTATGGAACACGTTATTAGAAGCAGCTACACAAATGTTGACACATCCTTAATCCACTGATTTTCAGGATGCCACTCAACATTCACTTGGCCCTTGCCACTGCATTATTAGTCACTGAAACAGCAAACATAATTAAGATTGGGCCCTGCCTTTATGAGGATGACTACTGTGTAAGGAGAGACAAGAATTAAGATGGGGGGTGGGGGGAGGCTGGCGCTGTAGCATGGCAGGGTAAGCCTACGCCTGCAGTGCCAGCATACCATATGGGTGCTGGTTCGAGACCTGGCTGCTCTACTTCCAATCCAGCTCCCTGTTAATTGCCTGGGAAAGCAGTGGAAGATGGCCCAAGTGCTTGGGCCCCTGCCTCCATGTGGGAGACCTGGAAGAAGCTCCTGGCTTCAGCTGGGTCCAGCTCCAGCCATTGTAGTCATTTGGGGAGTAAACCAGCAGATGGAAGACCTCTGTCTTTGTCTCTCCCTCTCTGTGTATGTAACTCTTACTCTCAAATAAAATAAATCTTCTTTAAAAAAATTAAGAGTTGGGGCTGGTGTTGTGGTGCAGGTTAAGCCACCACATGCAACCAAATGGGCACCAGTTTGAGTCCTAACTGCTCCACTTCTGATCCAGCTCCCTGATAATGCACCCAGGAAAGCAGCAGAAAATGGCCCAAGTATGTGTGACCCTATCACCAACGTGGGAGACCTGTATGGAGTTCCAGGTTTCTGACCTTAGCCTG
The DNA here is from genome assembly GCF_051225735.1 of Oryctolagus cuniculus. NCBI lineage: Eukaryota > Metazoa > Chordata > Mammalia > Lagomorpha > Leporidae > Oryctolagus > Oryctolagus cuniculus. The sequence goes on along the minus strand of NC_142869.1, from coordinate 175,009,611 downwards.
CCCCAGCCCTAGCCATTGTGGCAACTGAACCAGCAGATGGGAGTCTTCTCTCCTTCTCCCCTTGCCCCATCACTCTGCCTTTCAAAGAAATAAATCTCTTATAAAACATTATGATTATACCTATTGAAAAGAGAACCAACTGCTTAGCCTGAGGTGGCGAAGGATACCTTCAGAAAAGAGGTAAGATATGATGGACAAAGAAAGGAAAAGTAAACCAGATGTCCAGAGAGCATCTCAATTAGCAAAATCATGCCAAGCTGAAGCTCTAGGAATCCATGTGCCCAGAATGCCGAGTTAAAAAGGTGGTCCCTAAGGGAAGACAGAAGAGAAATTCAGCCCAAGGGAGACCTTCCTCCCCAAGCCAAGAGTTCACATTTAGACCAAAGGCAATCCTGGAATATTTCCCAATGTTATCCTCCAGCTCTTGTCATTCTCCTGGAGTTTCTCAGGTCACCACTTCTCCCACTTCCACAGCTTCCACTATTGTCATAATGATAGCCTCAGGGGAATGGGGGAGAGGCCTCCCATTAGCTCTAAGCACCTGTGTTTTTCTGCAGTTTTGTGGCCAAGGATGCAATGATAGGTAGATTTTAGAACACAGAGAAACCATGCTTAACCTACCAGTCATATGACCTTTGTAACTCTGACTTTCAAATAAATCAATCTTTTAAAAAAGAATAGATTCAACTTTGTATACTGACAGAATCCATAATCTCCTTTTTTGGATGCTACATTTCCATGAGAATATAAAGAGAAAGGACTGTATTCATTTTTTTTTTCATTATCTTGAAGATTCTTAGGAGCTTCTAGCTTGAAAATAAATTAGAAAACTTGGAGCTTAACAAGGTCCTCCCGAATCATACCACCACCCTATTTCAGTGCTGTGTACACATTTAATTATCCCAAAGCACCACTCTGAAAATATTCCGTACACTGAACTGGTGCTGCCAGCCAGCAGCAGTAGCTCTGGTTGGTCTGCTTCTGTCAGGTTGACCTTAACTTCGCAAACAGAAGTCCAACACACTTGAAATCATTTGAGTTGAAGTACCTTTCATGAGTTATATAAGAAAGACCTGCGGATTTGCGTTTTGGGTACATTTATTTTAGCAAAACATCTAAATTTGATACAACTGATTGTTATTTTCTGTGATAGGGAAAGAAATAGAAAATTTATAAGACTGCTAATAAGTCTTCTCAACTGTTCTAAAACACGGTCCCCTTACAAATTCCTGAAGTATACGGTATTCTATTAAAGCATGTAAAATACCAGGTTCACAAAATGATCACTTTTTCAACTACTGCTGTCAGCGGCAAAGGGCTTATGTACAAATATATCCAGTGCCACCAGCTGAGAGTGGACAAAGGTGAAGGGGAGGCGCATTTCAGTTAGTGGAACTGCAGGTCAGCTCGTGGAGTTCTAGAATTCTCTACGACTCCTCCAAATGAGCAACAGTGCTTGGCCAGGCCTCCTGCAAAGAGGAATGGCTGGAATGAGGACAGAGGAGTCTGCGTTTCCTTATGGGAAACAATGGTAACGTGGGTCCATCCACAAATGGAGATTTCATTTAGAAAAAGCAGCGGGGCCGGCGCCACGGCTCACTAGGCTAATCCTCCACCTTGCGGCGCTGGCATACCGGGTTCTAGTCCCAGTCGGGGTGCTGGATTCTGTCCCGGTTGCCCCTCTTCCAGGCCAGCTCTCTGCTGTAGCCAGGGAGTGCAGTGGAGGACGGCCCAAGTCCTTGGGCCCTGCACCCCACGGGAGACCAGGATAAATACCTGGCTCCTGCCATCAGATCAACGCAGTGTGCCGGCCACAGCGCGCCAGTGGCGGCCATTTGAGGGTGAACCAACGGCAAAGGAAGACCTTTCTCTCTGTCTCTCTCACTGTCCACTCTGCCTGTCAAAAAAAAAAAAAAAAAAAAAAAAAAGAGCAGCGAAGAACTGTTTGAAGAAATAGGTATCAGATTGCTTGAGATCGATGGTCTATTTACTTGACTCCTCATTTCTTTCTGTGCAGCCAGTGCTGATTTTCCATACAATCCAGGACAAGGGCAAGCTATAAGAAACGGCGTCAACAGAAACTCAGCTATCATTGGAGGTAAGTGATGCACACAACAAGCTTTCCTGTGGCTCCCCACCTGTAGAAAGTGATTCTTTTCAATACCATGATAGTCTAGGACAAAAAAAGTCAAATAGATGCTTATATCATGCATTTTGCAGTTTTAATACAGCATCAGATTATGAAGTACATGGAAGGAACAGTGGTAAATTTAACCTGGTTACTCTTAATGCTGGTTCTTAAAAAAAGAAAAAGAAAAAGAAAAAAAGAATGGTAGTGGTAAGCTAAGCAAGCAAGGTCTGAATATGCCAGTAGGCAGCAGTGACAATAGCCAGGACATTTCTTTATCACCCCCTATCTTTTTCGCTCTCATTCTCTTGCATCCTAAGTGATCCAGGTTAGTATAAACTGGGAAGGGGGTTCAGATTCTCCCATCCCACAGCAGATACTGGATTCAGTATCCAGCTCCTACTCCTGTCTCAGGCTTCCTGCTAATGCAGACCTTGGAGGGCAGTGGTGAAAACTCACTGCTTGAGTTCTTGCCATCCACACGGGAGACCTAGATTGAGTTCCAGGCATCATCCCAGCCCAGTCCTTCACTGCAGGCATTTGGAGAGTTAATCAGTGAATGGAAGCGCTAGAGATCTGCATGTCTATCTCCCTGTCTCTCATTCCTGTCACTCTGCCTCTCAAATAATTTTAATTATTTTAAATGAGAAGGAATTTGAAGCCTGGTTTCAGTTATCTTAATAAAAATTATCAGATAATAAACCAGAATATCTAGAATATTCCAGGCTTTTCTTCTCACCATGGACAACTGCAGGATAATCGGACTCTGCTAGCGTCATCCCACATTTGGGATAATGCTAGCCTTGTTGCCCACTGCCTAGTCTCCCTGTTCCTTCAGTCTCCCATTCCAGGAAGTCCTTTCCTCCCTAACTACATACAGCTAATACTGTAAACATATCAAGGGTTTTAAACTCTGCCAACCAACATGGCTTAGACAGTAAAATTCTTTTCCACAGGAAGAAGGTAGATACCCACAAATGAACTTCAAAAAGTTTGTGAAACAATAGAATCAAAAGATAAGCTTATTTTGCAAATGTTTTTCAATCCATGCATATAAGAAGCTTGTGGAAAACATGTATTATGAAAAAAACTATACATGGATTTCCAAATTTTTGCACCAAAAGTCTTTTATTTTTCACAAAAATTTTTGAAGTACCTTTATATGAGTATAAAATGAGTATATATTCAGAAAGGGGCTTAAATCACATTGTCCAAAGTTCTGGTATATTCTTATCACGCTCCCTATCATTGCTGCTTTCTGCTGTAAAGTCAACTTTATTGAAGAATATTGTGCAGTGACCTTGACAAATGTATTCACTCATAACCACCACAAGATACAGAACATTTCCATCCCTCTCAATGCTCTCTCAATTCTTTTCATAGTAAAATCCTTCCCTTGTCCCACTCCCAACCAAGGCAACTGCTGATTTGATCTCGCTATAGATTCATTTTTGCTTTTAGAATTTGTTACCTGGAAGCATGTAGTCCATAGTCTACGGTACCTTATTTCCTTCACTCAGTGTAACACTGCTGAGATCTGTGCACACTGATACATGTCTCAATAGGCCATTTATTTTTATTGCCAAGTTGTTTCATGGAATGAGTGTACTGTAATTTGTTTTACCCACTTACCTATTGATAAATGCTTGGTGTGTTTCCAGATTTGAGCTATTATGAGTAAAGCTACTATGAATATTCTTGTATAAGTCTTACAAGTGTACCTTCTCTTTAGTAATTTTCAGCAATGCAATTCCTGTTAATATAGAAAATTGATATTTAAAATAAACTGCCATACAAGTTTCCAAAATGATTGAAACTTTTACAGTCCCATGATGAATGTCTGAGAGGCCAGTTTATTCCAGCTATTTCTAACACTTGGAATAGTCAATTGCCTTAATTTTAGCCACTTGAGTGGATCAATAATGGTATCTCCATGGTTTTTATGTGCAATCATCCAATTACTAGAAACACTAAGCATCTTATGTTTCCTCTGATTTTACTATCAGGATAATGCTTGCCCATAAAATGAGCTGAGTAGTGGGTTTTCTTCCTCTAAGACAGACAAGTAAAGGATTAGTAGTATTCCCTTAGGCTAAATTTGTTAATAGTGCAATTCAAGCCTTGTAAATTGTTACTGATTTTCAGTTTAATTGTTCTATCGGTTATTGACAGAAGAGTATGAAATCTCCAAGTATAATTGTGAATTGGTCTAATTCAGCCAATTCACATCACTTTTTGCTTCAATTTGTAGTACTGTTGGAGATAGATAATATACATATATATATATATCTCATAATGTAACTGTTATGTCTTCTTGATGAATTTACCCTTCTGTCATTATCACTGTATACTGCCTCCTTGTTATAACTACTCCAGTTATGATTAGTGTTTGTTTCACTCATTTACTTTTGTTTCTTTAATGTTTGTCTTATAATCATCATATAGTTGGTTACTCTTATCTACTCTGTCTCTCCTTTTAAATTGAAGTTTTTTAATTTTTTTAAAGATTTTATATGAGCGCCTGTTTGAGTCCCAGCTGCTCCACTTCTGATCCAGCTCCCTGCTAATGCACCTGGGAAAGCAGCAGAGGATGGTCCAAGTTCTTGGGCCCCTGCATCCATGTGTGAGACCCAGAAGCTCCTAGCTCCTAGCTCCAGATTGGCTCAGCTTCGACACTTGCAGCTGTTTGGGGAGTGAATCAGCAGATGGAAAGACCAACCTCTCTATCAAATAAATAAAATAAATCTTAAGAAACAAAAAAGATTTGACAGAGTTGCAGTGACAGGAAGAGACAGAGAGATCTTCCATCCACTGGTTCACTCCCCAGACAACCACAAAGGCTTCCTCCAGTTCTCCCACGTGGGTGCAGGGACCCAAGGACTGGGGCCATCTGCTGCTCCTTTCCCAGGGGCATTAGCAAGGAGCTGGATTGGAAGTAGAGCATCCAGGACTTGAACTGACACCTACATGAGATACAGGCATTGCATGCTTTGTCTATTACACCACAACACCAGCCCCTAATCAGAGGATTTCTATCCATTATATTTACTTAGACTTGCCCTAATCTGTATTGTTCCATCCGGTAATGTTTTTCACAAGTCCTCTTTGGTTTCATTTTTAAACTTCCATTGTTATTCTGTTTCCCTTCAAATCTCTAAACATATTTATAGCAGCTATTTTCATGTCCTTAACTGCTCATTCCATTATCTCTGTCACTTCTGGATATCCTTCTAATTGACTGACTTTCCCTCCAGTTGGGTGACATTTTTCCCATCTTTGTTTCTTTGCATGTTTGGTTATTTCTTGTTAGATGCCAGACATTATCAATGTTACACTGGGTTTTTTGGTATTATTGCTTTCCTTGAGAAGTACTGAAGTTTGCTTTGGCAGGCCATTAAGTTTCTCACCACTTGATATTTTTTAGTCTCATTTTAAAGCTTTTTAGGGGTAGATCGAGGGTAGCCTTTACTTTCATCCTGTTTTAGCGAAGCACCTGCAGTACAACTCTTCTAGAGCCTGTACTGAATGCCCTAGTTGTTCAATGCAGTCTCCACTATCATCTGTTGGAACATGAACATCTCCTAGCCCTGTGTTGTTCTGGGAATTTTTCTACTTAATATTGGTCTTTACCTGACTTTGTGGAATTTTACCATCTACATACACTCGTGCCAGAAACAGAAGTCTGATTGCATTTTTGTCATTGTTGTCTTGGAATTTGTCTTACATAGAAAGCAAGGTTTCAGAGAACTGTGGTCAGTGGGCAGGAAGTGTTGGGGGAATAGTCTAAGTTTTTTTTTTTTAACCTCTGGCACTTCTGTCTCCACCAGGGGTCATTGCTGTGGTGATTTTCACCATCCTGTGCACCTTGGTCTTCCTCATTCGGTACATGTTTCGTCACAAGGGCACCTACCACACCAATGAAGCGAAGGGAGCAGAGTCCGCAGAGAGCGCAGATGCTGCCATCATGAACAACGACCCCAACTTCACAGAGACCATTGATGAAAGCAAAAAGGAGTGGCTCATTTGAGGGGCGGCTTATTTGGCTATGGGCTAGGGAGGGGGGAACGCTGAGGGAGGAGGGAAAGGGACAATAGCACCCTGCTTCATATTCTTGAGCACATCCTTAAAATATCAGCACAAGCTGGGGAGGCAAGCAACAGAATATTCTTGAGACTGATCACCATACACAAAAAAACTTTTTAATATTTCTTTATAGCCAAGTTTCCCCTTCTATATCAAAACAAAATAATACAAAAACTGCTTTTAGAGTTTAAGCAATGGTTGAAATTTGTAGGTAATACCTGTCTTATTTTGTGTGTGCTTAGAGGTGTTCTAAAAACCCGTGGTAACAGGGCAAGTTTTCTACATTTTTAAGAGCCCTTAGGATGTGGATATTTTTTCTTGAGAAAAGCCGATGCACATACGTATGGCCTCCAACATTCTCTTCCTTTTGCATATAGTCAACTTTTAATGGGCTATTGTAGTAACTACTTCGTGTTCATATGATATTTCTTTTGATGTTCTATAAACTGGAAAAAGAGAGGGGCAAAAAGAACCTGTTTGCCAGTTTTCAAAGAGGTCTCAATCCGTGCTGGCTGAGGGTTCCTGCCTGAAACCAGCAGTTGAAAGAGAGAGTGTGTCACACCTGTGTGTGACAACATCCTCAACACAAGTGGAGAGAAGTGCGAAAAAGCCAGGGAAAGTAGTGTACAGTGGGATTGTTGGTTTTATTTTTCATTGAATTCTACAGATAATATTGTTCCATGTATGTAGTCTTAGACTTACTCAATATCTGTAACTATCAACTATAATACTGTGGTAACCAGCTGTTACAAAAGACTTTTCCTCTGTTTTACTTGCAACATACTGGACTACATTATATGTGTATATGCACCTCCATGGAGAATTAGAGCCAGATGTTATGATTTGTTTGCTGTTTCTTTTTATAGTCGTAGCAAAACTATGGACACTTTCTAATGAATGCATAACCTAGTTGTTTTTATTTTGTTTTAAATCCCAAATTTTTACGTCCCTGTAACAAAGTCCTACCAGGGACATAATAAAGTCACGTTATTGCCCCTACTCTGGAATCATATGGAAAACACTGCCATATTTTAAATCAACTTCTCCACGTGTTGTTCCATCCAAAACAGACACTGCCGTGATTCAGGGATCTTCAACAGACACATTTGAACCTCAAGTTCATCTCAAACCTGGTAACTGATTGTTGCTTCTCAGAGAATGGACATGTCTAGTTAATCACACCTCTTAGCTTAAACAGGAACCTTGATCAACAAATAAGTCATTTATTCCAACAAATAAGTCATTGATTTTATTTTTAAAGAATAGACTTTGTGTAAACAAATGGGGACAGCGTTCCCTATTGGAGCATCCCAAAACATTAAGTTTGTTTATTAAAAAGAGATTACATCAACATTACTTCTAGAATGACTACCATTATGACCACTATACTTGATGCCTCTTATTTGATAAGAATTTTTAGGCTCCAAATTTCAGGAAGTGAGTATGAACTCCCCTTCCTTCTCCTATAGGGAGATGAGATTAAAAAGATATGAAAGCTTCATGAAATTGGAATTCTATTTGTGAGAACTGTGTACGCATACTATCCAAGATTCTCAGCATGCCTAACTTATTGAGGATCTCAATTTCTTGAGCAATGGCAAACATCATCCCAAGCTGCCAATGGCCCATTGCGACAGTGCATGACACATCCCAAAGGAGACGTCAGACCAGGTCCTCTCCATTGAGGTCAAGGGAACAGAACAAAAGGAGTCTGATACCTTTACAAATGCTGGCTGACCTCGGGCTCTCATGAACACCCTTACTTTAAACACGCTTTGGTTATTCTTCCATTCAATACCTTTAAAAAGGCAAAGTATTTAATATGACAAAACTATCAAAAAATGTAGGATTCACATGACTCACAGAAAGCAAAGACTACGACTCTCACAGCAAAGCCATATAGACACAGAAAGCAAAGCAAGATGACTCTCACTAAGGGTTCTTTTAAGCATTGTCAAATTGGAGAGGCAAATTTTAAAAATTATGATTTAGATGTGGCTCCGATTTTTCAAACCTAGTTTGCCAGTATTATTTTGCACATAACAAATGATGATGCTAGATAGAAATTTATCATTTCTTGAATTTCTCATGATAGCCTTAGCCTTGATGCATTATCCCAACACGTTTCCTTTCTTCCCCAAATGATTACAGGATTAAAACTACCAAAGCACAGCCGCTGACACTAAAATGTTCTCATCCTTTTTCTTCCCTCTACTCTTGCCTCCTCCCTGCCACAACAGGGGAGAAGTAAGCTTCCACTTTTCTTTCATCATTTTTCATATCTGGGGCCCAAGAAGACCACATGGTCAGCAGTGATCCCACATCACCGTCAATTAAGACAGAGAGGTCTGACATCCCCTTTTCCCCTAAAAAGGTTACAACGTGGCCAGCAGAACAAGACACAAAAAGAGGGATTAGACAGGAAGTAACTAAGTGCCAAATGAGTGCTGGAAATCTTGGTCTGCCAACTGGGATTATGGGCTTCACCAACGTTCCTCTACCTGTTTATCCAGGCCCTACCTACTACATCCTAAATGCTAAATAATTTATGCAAACAAGAAGGAATAACTTTTCCCCTGCTCCCTCCTCCAACGGCAGGGCGCAATCAGCCTCGGTAGCCATGACGTTATTATCCAAGCTCCATGCCTAAACATGCTTTGTCATTCATACCCCACAAATCGTGACATCCTACATCCAAATACATTATCAAGCAAGCACAGAAAGTGACTGGTAGCCCCTTGAAATAAGAAGAGTAAATTAAAAAATAAAACAACAAAATCCTGGAGGCTACTTTAAGCCTTAAGGAATGCCGGTGGCCAATTGAGTTTTTTTTGTGCAGGAAGAATTCTCTGCACATAAAACAAACATCAGAAGACCTCTCTTTGTCTCTCCCTAACTTTGCCTTTCAAAACAACAAAAAACAAAAAACAAACAACAAACATCTGTGTTCCTAGAAGCAGGGAGTAGAGGACTTGAAACACGAAATGAGTGCCATTATAAACATTCAAAATAGCATATTTCCTAGAGCTCAAGGAAAGCAGCTCAGGAGGTAGTCATTTTATTGTGAAGTATTAAGAAGCACCAGAAAATAGCTTAAGAATTTCCCCTAGTGCCGGCGCCGCAGCTCAATAGGCTAATCCTCCGCCTTGCGGCACCGGCACACCGGGTTCTAGTCCTGGTCGGGGCGCCAGATTCTGTCCCGGTTGCCCCTCTTCCAGGCCAGCTCTCTGCTGTGGCCAGGGAGTGCAGTGGAGGATGGCCCAAGTGCTTGGGCCCTGCACCCACATGGGAAACCAGGAGAAGCACCTGGCTCCTGCCATCGGATCAGCACGGTGCACCGGCCGCAGCGGCCATTGGAGGGTGAACCAACGGCAAAGGAAGACCTTTCTCTCTGCCTGTCAAAAAAAAAAAAAAAAAAAAAAGAATTTCCCCTAGTGGCTTTCAACCAACTGCTCCAAAAAGAGAGAGAGAGAAAGAGAGAGAGACAGCGAGAGCGAGAGAGACAGACTTATGTCAAAGTATTCATTGAAAGTTGATAACAAAGCTTTGTCAGCAAACTTCCTATTGCTCTGCATTTGACCAGAAGGAAACTTTTACTAACAAGAGCAGGAATTCAGAAGCACCAGAAAAAACACTGGCACAAGCCAAAGGGTAGCTCTTCATGGTATTGTTGAACATTTGTTGGGCAGCCATTCCAAGGAAAAGCACGCAGCTACCGGACATGAAAACCCAAGTGTTTGGGTACTGCCAGAAGAAAAATTTAATTCCTTCTATGATACAGTCCTTTCTTCTCTCCATACCATATTGTTCTCTTGGGGTGTGACCATTTAATGAGCCCTTTAAATCTCAAAAAATTAACACTCAATTTGAATCTCTTAATACTTTCCCTTTCACCATCTTGTTAATAAGTAATTTTCAAAAAAAAAAAAAGCTACATTTATTAAACTGAATTCCAGTTTGCCAGCCACCAATAGGTCCGAATTTGCTAGTCTCTGTACAATCAGCTGATCCTGAAATAGGTGAGAAATGAACAGTAACAGGGCACCCAGCTGATTTGGGCTAAAAACCAATGGGTACCTCTTTTACAGGATGTTTTCATGAGTGGGCCCCAAGAGTCATTTACAGAGTCTTAACCCTTGCTCTCTCTCCCAGAATCGCCAGGTGACCTTGGTCAAGCCTCTGTTCCTCTTTGCCTGGTACTTAGAATCAAAGTGTGCCATCTACTTTGTAAGATGCTTGGGCTTGGGAGTTGTCACTGATTCTTGACTGCAGAATACTTTGAACAAGTGGAGCCCAGTGGAAGACTTACTCCATGACTGTGGGCATAAGTCACATCCAAAGGGACAGTGAGGCCACGACCCGGAACACGGAGACTTGAGGCTGTACAGCTGCTAGACTATGAATCAAGTACCTGCGTGGAGCGAACTTGTCAATTTGAGGAGATGGAACACAGCCAGAGGCAGAGCAATCAGAATTTTTTATGCCCAAAGCCCCACATTCCCATCTGGATGTGACTTATAACTCACCTTACCTATTCTCACACGTTTCGCAATGCGATCAGGCTGGCTTGTAAATCAGCCAACACAGAAGGCAAACGCGCACCACTCCTGTGTGGCCTGGTGACTTGGGGCCTACACCATGCTGACTCTGCATGGCAATGCTGCAAACGTTACTAAGGACCATTTCTCTCACAGCAGCTATTTTTTAAATATGAGTGGTATATGCAGCTCATTGACACTGAAATGGGGAGCTCTTGTTGGCAAACAAGTTCATCTCCCATTGAGCAAAGACTCTAAGAAGGTAATAAAGACATAAACGGACACATGTATGAATATACAAGTCGCACTTACAACTTTATTTTCTAGATGAAAACATGCTGTAGGAACAGGTCTACTAAGGCAGTCTGCACCGTTTCCAAGTCTGTTTATTTACAGTCACTGCTGGTTTCTGATAGGGCTGTGGAAAATAAAGACCCCTCTCAGGCCAGGAAACAGTGCTAGACGTTACTGATTCCAAGTTTTGTTTGGTCAGCTTTTCAATTTGTTTAGGTGGGCCTGGTAACTGCAGAGGTTAGAGTTGTGAAGAGCTGGACAAAATGTTCTTTCTGTAAGATCAATTAGGATTCCATCCCTGGGAAATAAAAATTTCACTCTCTAAAAGCAACAGCATGTAAACTAGAATGAAAGAAGGAAATTATGTATGTATGCCTAATATTCTTTGTGAATGTCTTTCATTTAACTGAAATTATATTAGAAGCCAGATTGATAAATAAAAAATTCAAAATAGTTTTAATTATCCTAAAAGTGATTCTTTGTTGTTTCATACCACTCCATTTCCGACCTTTGGCCAATGTCAGTTCCCAGCACTAAAGCATACATCAGGTGGGAATATAATGTTTTCCAAAGCTGTGGCAATACAATCCCTCCTCAAAGAAAGGTCTTATTTGGATACATCTATGGTTAATCTTCTTTTCCTACATAACTCTCCCTACCACCCCATTTTTCTTAAAGTAGTTTAATGGATATTGACTCCACATCTTGGATTAATTTACACACAGCTTGATAAAAATGTGGTTAGATTTAAGTGAATGCCAGAATATATTCGAATCCTTATTTAGAAAGGGAGAACGGTGCATAATGGGCAAATGGCTCAAGGCCAGTGAACCAGCTGACAAGGACTCAGAATTCATCTGAGGGTGCGACTCTGTCTAAGTGTGTTCCCAGTGCATTAAGAGCTAAGTCATTACTCCCACTTTCTGGTCTTCTATTGCCATTGGGAAGCCATTTCCTTTTAATCAATTCTCAGTGAAGCATTTAAACGTACACCAAATAAGTGTGAATTCCAGTTAAAAGCCCAGCTTCTCTGTTCTTGAACAATCCCCAAGGCCAATCAATATCAACAGCACTCCAGTATATTTAGAAAGCATTATGCCATGGTTCTATTTTGCAAATGTGACCCAACAGGTGTAGAGGGAATGTCACAAAGTGCCTTGAGACAAAAAAACACTATGCTAGTTCATAACAAAAAATCTTTAAAAGGATTAGCTGGCAAGTTTAGGGATCCACACCCCCCACTGTGAGCTTTTGAGCCACAGCATGCCTGTTTCCTTCCCAGGAGCCCCAAGCACAAACCATGAATACACAGAGATCAGTAAGATACAAGACATGGACTGCACTTTGTATAAGGGAATATACGGTATGTGACCAACGCATGGCATATGGGAGAAAAGAGTAGAGTTGCAGGGGAAGTGCTACATTGAAAAAACTTATCTGATTTTATACACCGTATGGTGTGGTATGGCACCGAGGACTTACTAGAGGAAAGGGAAAATCATGGTTATTATTTTCAAGAAATGATCTGTGTCTTTCCAAATGGATTTATGTATGAAAGCCAACTCTACAGAGTGCTTTGAGCCATCACTAGCTCGCCTTTCCATGAACTGGAAGATGCCTTTCCCTATCAGCACCCTCTTCCCTTCCCCACAAACACATTCGACGTCCTGCAAAGGACCACAGCTCAAAGTAGTCTTGCCAGGAAAAGTTTTCTGATCACGTTTCCACGATCTTTCCATTCGTCTTAACTCATCCTCCAGGTACATGGTGAGTAAAGCGATTTACTGAGATGGTAAGGAAGCAAGTCTGTATACCAAAGTCTTCAAGGAAAGAATCAAACCCTCATGTAGACAATCACCTGAACCAAAGCAAGCGAGAATTAGCCATGTCTTCTAAAAACACAAGTTCAAAATTATAATACTTACACAAGACAGAGGGGCAGGCAATTGGCGTAGTGGGTGAGATGCCAATTCATACAGTCATATCCCATAGCAGAGCATCTAGGTTCAATGTCTGGCTCCAGCTTCCAATTCCCTCTGCTGCCAGTGCAAACCCTGGGAAGCAGCATGTGAGAGCTCAAGGGGCTGAGTTCCCATCAACTATATGAGACCTAGATTGGATTCCTAGATCCTGGCTTTGACCTTGTCCAGTGCTGGTGGTTGATGGTAGGCATTTAGGGAGTCAATCAACAGATGGGAGTGCTTGCTCTGTCTCTAGAGTATATAAAAATATTTTCAGAAATTATAAAAAGATAAAGACATGACATAATCAAAGCTGAGAAATAAACTTATTTTGTATTCACAAATTGGGAGTTGGAAGACAAAATTCTTAAATCTAGGAAGGCAACAGCTAAAATAGGATATGAGGGCAATCTTTAAAGTCTTGAAAGTACAGTTTGCTCCCAAAGATCTAACACAAGGGTGGGAAGCCATTTAGCTATCTAGAACATCATTCATAGGACATAAAAATTATAGACTTAGAAATCAGCCTGCTACAGATTTGTTGAATTTCAAGTCCTGCCTGTCATTCCTTGACGGTGACAGACCAGATGACTCTGCAGACCTTAAACGGCCCATGGACTGACACTCCTCATCCCTGACAGCACACCAAGGCTAGGAACAACCTCTGAAGCTAGACACAATGCAAATGTAAGGGAAAAAAAAGGAAAGAAATACTTCACAGAGAAGTTAGTAAGAACTGCTGCAGGCCCATATATTATACATACACAAACACACACACACACACACACACGTATACACACACTCATATACACATAGAATCATCTTCCAAAAACATTATTTTAGCACATCCCATACCAGGTGCATTTTTAAAGTAAAACCAAGACGACAGAATTTGTTCACTTAATAAATATTTATGGAGGGCCTCCTAGATGTTTAACGCCATTCTAGACATTGGAGGTAGTCCAGAGAATAAGACAGTTCTCACCAACTTCCATTCTGGTGGGAGGAGACAGATGAAGAGCATATCAATAAATAATAAGCCAGAGAACGTGTCTTCTAGCCAGGGAATTAAAATGGGTGATATAACCGGGTGTCTGCTTCAGACAGGGTAGGGAGGTCGGTGCCGTCCAGAACTGAAAGAGAGGCAAGAGCCTTGCAGAGAGGAGAGGGAGGCCGGTTGTAGACACAGGAACTGCAGATATAGGAGCCCAGAGGAAGAAGGTGCTTGGAGGCTCAGAGAGAGGGAGACAGTGAGGACGCCTGCAGGGAGGCAGGGAGGAGACCCCACCCAGCAGCTCGACTGTGATGTTGATGCCAGAGACCCAGTGCTAATTCCAGATTCCAAACCACAACTTCGAAGAGTCGAGAGGTCGTGTCAATCAGAGTTCTCTAAAGCGACAGCACCCATAGGTGGGATGGGAGGAGGGAGAGGCGAGGGAGACAGGGAGCACACCTGGGTCCTGCGGTAAGGCAGCACCCACTAAATCTGGGGCCACACACTGCCAAGGGTGGCTGCGTGGCAAGAAAAGCAACAGACAATACATATTAGTGAAAGCCATGGACAGCAGAGCTTCCCCGTTCTTTCAAATGCAGCCATGGTCCTCACGTTAAGAGTGGACGGAAACTGAAGGAAAATGGTCCAAGTCGCTCCCTCCCATGCTGCAGACTGACACACACCAAACCCTCTCTAATGACGGGGAAGCCGGAGCCGCGTGCTGTTGTCTGCAGTTTCAGAAAAACTATCCCTCGTGCAGACTGGTCTGCACGTGACTGTGCTAACGGCTCAACTTCTAATTTGTGGATGAAGAACATTCATCCAGTGGGAAATCACTGTTTCTACGTAATGTCGAGTGAGCCCAAACCTCACTTCCACTGGGGGTGGTGTTTCTGAAGCTGGGCCAGTGGGTAGATGCCGCCTATTATTTACCGCATTGTAAATAAAATGCCCCTGGTTAAATCACAGATCTTGCTAGAAGCACATCCAGGCCTTTGTCAGAAATACAAGAAACTTGTGTAATATATTTCTGGGTGATCAAGTTATAACTCCTCCAAATTAAATTTACGGAGCTCATTCGCTTTTATTCCAAGCCGTAACCATGGCGTTTGCTTTAAATCATTCCAAGTGTCGCAGATATATTGATTACTGCCAGGCCTGTCATTAGCAATCTCAGTTTAAGCACTACTGGAACGGGCCCTGAAGTTTAATTAGTATCCCCGTCTGGTGTTGTAAAATACAAGCCTGGGACACATGGGAAAGAAAAATTAGCTAATATGAATCATCTTCAAAACACAGAGCCGGCAGATAAGGAAGCAGATAGTCGAATTTGCTCTGAATCAAAGTTCTTTGCCTTGGCGCCTGTACTGTATTGTGTGGTTAATTTAAGGGGAAAATATTTATTTACTCTCTCAAGAAGACAACTACTTTCTGAGATCATTGAGAAGAAACAAATGGCAGACATTGGTCCTCAAGGATACTGGGAAGCACGTGGGTTGCTGGGGTCAACATCCCATGACAACAATCACCCGCAGAAGCCATGGGGAACCGCTCCTAGGGACACCAGCTCCCAAAGGGGGTACAGGGGATGTCTCACAGGTGCACCCAGGATCACAGATGCCAAGTCCTTGATAAACCAGTCCGAAGCTTCACAAACGCAACTCTGCTTTCTGTTCTCACAGCCCACAGGCTGTTGTCAACGCTTTTTTTTTCTTTTTTCTTTTTTTTTTCTTTTTTTTTTTTTTTTTTTTGACAGGCAGAGTGGGCAGTGAGAGACAGAGAAAAAGGTCTTCCTTTGCCGTTGGTTCACCCTCCAATGGCCGCCGCAGCCGGCGCACCGTGCTGATCCGATGGCAGGAGCTAGGTGCCTCTCCTGGTCTCCCATGGGGTGCAGGGCCCAAGCACTTGGGCCATCCTCCACCGCACTCCCGAGCCACAGCAGAGAGTTGGCCTGGAAGAGGGGCAACCAGGAGAGAATCCGGCACCCCGACCGGGACTAAAACCTGGTGTGCCAGCGCTGCTAGGCAGAGGATTAGCCTAGTGAGCTGCGGCGCCGGCCGTCAACGCTATCTTGATGCATTTCAGCCTCTGGTTTGACGACTGCTCCTCCAAGCTCTCATGCACCTGTGCATTCCCCCGCATCCTGGCCTACCAGCGCCAGGCAGCCCAAACTTTACCTTTTGCAAACTTCCCATCTCCCACAGCCACTGGTTGTTCCCCTGTTGGAGCCCCATCTACGAATCTTGCTTAATGCTATCCAGGCTGGACAATTTGCAGGGCCCAGTCCAACATGAGAAACTGAGCCTGGACAAGGACAGGGAACTCGCTGTCACTTTCCAGGGCTTGCTAGCCTGACCAATGTGGACAGCAGACCCCGAGGGACTGCGACCTCTACAATGGGTGCCTGGACTAGGGATGAGTGAGAACACCTGCCAGCACACAGCCAGTGTGGGGTGACGCGGTGTCACTGGTTCACCGCGAGATGGCGAGGGGAACACGCCTGGCCCTGGCCTCCCCCCCAGCCCATGGGGCAGACAGCCAGGGCAGACTCTGAAATCATGCTAAGGAAAGGGCCGCCACACAGGGCAGAGTTCCGGGCTCAGGAGCCCTCCTGCCCCGAGGAGGCCTAGCAGATGCTGCTCCTTTCCCTCTGCGACCCCTCCTGGGATGCTGCCCCTCCCCTGCTGCGCCTAAACCTGCCCTTCACCATCAGCCATGGATGCTCACCCCTGCAAGTCCTCCAGCCTGGCAGCCACCTCCGTCTCCCAGGTCCTGGGAAAGCAGCACTTCAGGGACAAGCGCATCAGCTGGGGGTGGGGGAGCGCCTCTCCTTCCCTCTCCCCCTGCAGCCCCAGTGCTGGGCCAGCAATGAGTCTTGGGACTTCATGCAGGCTCCAGAATGGTATGAGCCAGTTCCTGCTGGCTCAAGACCTGATGCCTCAGGAATTCCCCAGGGGAATTTCCTGGGGGGTGGGGGGGGCAGCACTCTGATCTCTGACCATCAGGAAAACAAATCCTTGATGAGTTGAAATAAATATAAAGCAAGAGCTAGCAAGAAGCAGGCTTTGCTATAAACACTGCGTAGCTATTTGCACAAAAATGCAATCGACATCTTGGAGAAGCTGGAGTGTTAGGTGCCAGCTTCCGCGCGCCTAGTCTCGCTCCCTTTTCCCAACGAGGCAGAGAATTCCATCGATGTCGGCACCGTGCATTTACAGAAAAGGGAGAAGCTAGATTTTCACAGTGCTATGTGCTTTCACCGCAGACTACTTCTGACCTCTAAGTCCAGTGACATCTTTCCCCACATCAGTTCCCTGGCTTTTCCCTATCCCTGTGTGCCTGTAGGCAGGGCCCACGGCTCTGTGCCTAGGACTGAGAACGGAGACAGGCGCCTGCCATCCCCAGGTGCTGCTGTTTGCAGCTGCATCTGCAAAGTAGGAGCCTGGAGAGCACGAGTCGGAGTCACCCCAGGTGAGCCAGGCCCTCCGGAGAGCCTAGTGCAGAAACCAGCACTCAGAGCACTAAGATTTCTGCAGCTCTGCTATGGTTTAGTAGCAGCAACACCTGGCATTCATGAGTGCTTAGCCTGTGCCAGACTCTGTGCCAAATCTTTAGTAAACTCCCAGGAGGCCACTGATGTAGACGGAGATCCTGCACGAGGCCCTCGCGCTAAAGTTCCACATCACCGCACTGAGACTGGCTTGTTCATCCGACCTTCAGAGGGAGCGAGAACTGCCAATTCCCACACAGGCCAATTTTAGCTGGCATGAGGGGGAAGTCTCTGCCTTAGCCCTTAAGGGGTAAATCACCCAAAGTTGATCTGTTAAGGTAGACATCAGCCTATGTTTGCAAGAGGGGCCCACGAAAATGCAGTGGAATGAGGGAAAATGCAGAAGCTAGCCTGGCCAGCAAGTTCATCTCTGAAGTCTTGCTCTTGTTCAACAACCCTGTCAGGTGGGATCCAGCCCTTCCCGGAGGCAGCTCAGGGGGCTCTCAGCTCTAACACTGTGCCCATGGGGCCTGGGAGGATCTGGGGGAATTCCACTCAAAAAGCCCTCCACCCAACAATTTCTCCAAAGACAGGGGGAGGGGAAGAGCAACAGGGGGACCCACATTCACATCCACACAAACTCCAGTCTGAGTGCGGCGTGGGCTCTCGGTCCTTACCTGAGCCGCCCACCTGCTCTGTCACGTGTATTTCTCTGGTTCAACTTTGCCGCCTCACTCACCAGCACTCTCACAGTGAATCCATTCTCGCGCCAAGACAAGAGCCGCCAAGCAGCCATCTCCTGTAACAGGTCGACTCCGCGTATCAGGCCATCTCCTTGCTCGTCCTCAAGCTGCTGACACCCAATTGTTCCCTCTTTCCATACGCGACGCTGCGTGATTCATGAAGCACCACCGAAACCCGTTAGTTCATTTTACTGCACGTTGAAACTTTGTGTTTCAACACTTAGGTGGATAAACTACAGCTGATAGACGATTTTGCAGCATTCCCTTCTTTTTGGTTGATGGGGGAAAAAAAAAGGTCTCTCTTCTTCCTGACAGGGAGTCCTGACATCAGTTGCAATCCTGCATTTCTAGCAAGTAGAACGGTCCCTACGAGGGAGGGAGGGAGTGAGCGAGCAAACGAGCGAGGGGAATCATCAGCACCACCTATGCAGACAGGAACAAGCAGCCACACACAGGCCTGCACTAAGAGTGCTTTCCAACACTTGAACCCAGTGGCTCTCAGGTTTATTTGACCATGGAGTGAGGGTTTTTGTTTGTGCATCATAGAAATCTTCCCTTCACTTGGAAGAACAGTGATGTGGGCCAAAAGACAGGTGCCTGCCTCAGGCTGAGCCGAGAGCCTGGATTTCACTCTGTCCCTCTGCCACTCTTTGCCCTTGGAAAGCTACAAGGCTTTGTGTCCTTATCTGGGAAACCTGGGGTAATGTGACCAACGTGTGAGCTCAGAGTAACTGACATTCGAGGCATCTGCAATTCTCGGCACACACAGGCTTCCGGGAATCGGCAGCTATTTTTACCATTTCTCAAGAAACAGCACTAGCACAGTTCTACACCGCCTCAGGATACCTCAGATCCCACCCCAAACACTCTAAACGCCTTACTCACTAAATCATTAATAACTCCAACTCGATCCCTTCCAGGCATGAGGCTGCGGCAAAAGGATTGGCCAAGGTGAAGATCTCTAAAGAACCATCCAACTCTCACAATCTGGGGCAAGAGCGAGGCAGGGCGGGCCCAGCCCTCCAGCCCAGCTCCTGGGTGGTCCTAGCTGTGTCTTTGGCTCTCAGGATAGGGCAGAGGGCCTTGGGGAGACCGGGTCGAGTCTTAGGAGAATATAAAAGGAAAACAAAACAGTGGAGAAGTGCATTGTAGACCCTAGTGGAAATCCCTCCACGAGGAGTAATCTGGTTCCAAACCCACGGCAGCTGCTGTAGGACCCCAGCTAGGGGACAGCACAGCAGAGCCAGCTCTTGGCTGCAGCCAACTCTGTCCTCTCCTGGAGCAGGAGCTGCCCCTTCCCCACCTGTGGAAAACCCTGCTTGGCTTCCATCTGTGCGTTCAGCCCCATGCGCCTCATCTATAATCGCGCCTGGAACTTTCTAGAACATCTGCCCAGTTTCCTTGCTAACAGGCAGAGAAGATGCTTCAACACATTTTTCTATCTGTATGAGAAATGTGATTTTCCCTTTTGTGAAAATGACCTTTTAACAGGACAAAGGCAGGATTTTTATCTCCAGGACTATACTTTGTGGTCACTTGTTTGATAAATTAACCGTGGGGTGAAGTGTGCATGATGAGAGAGGACACAGCTCTAAGACTTGGGAAAATCGGGCCAGCACTGTGGCAAAGTGGGCTAAAGTTGCTTCTTGTGACTCCAGCCTCCCATATCCAAGTGCCAGTTGGAGTCCTGCCTGCTCTGTTTCTGATCCAACTCCCTGCTAATATGCCTGAGAAAGTAGCCGGAAATGGCCCAAGTGTTTAGGCTCCTGACATCCACGTGGGAGACCCAGATGGAGTTTCTGGCTCCTGGCCCAGAGCAGGCCGTTGCAGCCATTTGGAGAGTGAACCAGGGAGGAAACGTTTCTCTCTCTCTCATTCTGATACGGACAATGAACATATCATTCCCAATCCAGGTTCTTGTCTCCACAGAGGTAAAAACACTAAGTGAAGACTGGTATCATATGCAAACAGAAACAGTTTATTTAATAGTGAGGAAATAAAACACACAGTCAAGCACCAGTGTGGACTGCTCCACACAGAGAAATATTCAACGCGGGTGCCAAAGAGCTGCCCATAAATGTGAGAGAAAGAAAAACCAAAAACAGTAAGCCAGAATGGAAGAAATTAGTCTGAAACTGGTCCATGGTACAAAAAGGGAAAATGAGAATAATATGTCCAAGTGCATTCCACAGTGCAAAGAGAGCCGTCTTCTGCCTTCCACTTGCTTTTATAAAGATGGGAATGGTAACCCACCAGATCAGATACACAACCGGGGTGGGATATGAGCATGACCCACAGACCTGGATGAAACAGGTGCATCCTGGGAAGGTGGGCATAGCAAAGAGATAGGGTTAAATTTTACAGAGGTACAAGAATTCCAGAGTACCAACTCACCTAAACTTTTTTCTCTGAACATTTATATATTTATTTAATAAAGTCAGAGTTACAGTGGGAGAGGGAGAAACAGAGCGAGAGCAAGAGCGAGCGAGGACACTCTTCTGTCTATTGGTTCACTCCCCAAGGGCCACAACAACCAGAGCTGGGCCAGGCTGAAGCCAGGAGCCAGGAGCTTCATCCAAGACTCCCATGTGGGTGCTGGGACCAAAGCATGTAGTTCATCCCCTGATACTTTCCCAGGTGCATTAACAGGGAGCTGGATTGGAAGTGGAGCAGCTGGGACTCGAACTGTTGCCCACATGGGACGCCAGAGCTGCAGATGGCAGCTTAACGTGTTGTGCCACACACAGGTCCCTCACCTACACTTTAACTGCCAAGTTACACCATGTCTATTCTGTCTTTCAAATATATAAATAAATCTTTTTTAAAAAGATTAAGTTTGAAAGCCAGAGTTACAGAAGGGGGTAGAGAGAGAGAGAGAAGGAGGGAGGGAGGGAGGGAGGGAGAGAGGGAGGGAAACATGTAACTTCTTTTCCTCTGTACTATCCATGCCAATGATCATTTAAGATCATTCTGAGAACTACATATTTACATATATGAACCTTGACCTACCAATATCCCTAATACAGGTATAATCATATTAATGTTCCATAAAAACCACTTATTATTTCCACAAAGAAAAAAATCACTGAAAAAAGTCAATGTCACTCTACTCTAGCTACACTAACAACTGTGGTTGGTAAGCCATCATCAGAGACTCCAACAGACCTAGAGACCTGGTCATCAGTGTATGTGAAGACCTTGGCTTTTAACTCATTTAAAATTCTATTTCTTTCATTTATCTTAGGAACTGACCCTGTAAACTGCTCCATATCAAATAATTCCCAACCACAGGGGCCAACATATCAAGGCAGAAAGTAAAACAGTGGTTGC
This sequence comes from Oryctolagus cuniculus, assembly GCF_051225735.1. Taxonomy (NCBI): domain Eukaryota; kingdom Metazoa; phylum Chordata; class Mammalia; order Lagomorpha; family Leporidae; genus Oryctolagus; species Oryctolagus cuniculus. The sequence goes on along the minus strand of NC_142869.1, from coordinate 174,988,050 downwards.
TTTGTGATAAAAATAATATTAGAGGGGGTCCTAAGATGGCAATATAGCAACAGGACGATTTAAGTCACACAGGGCAAAATGGATAGTTAAAAAGGAGAGAAGATACACAGCGTTACAGCCATGGGAAATTCACGACAGGAAGCCAGGAGACCAGAGACTGGGCAGGCCCATGCTTTAAGAGTAAATAAGAAAGGGAAGCAGTGGAGGCTCAGACTAGGGAGGTTGGCACCAGCCCCCAGCAGCCCAGGTGAGACTGGAAATTGTGGGTCCACGGAGCTGCAATTAGCAGCAGGAGGGAAAGCTTGGTGAACTGCTTTTGAATATCCATGCGGGAAAAAATAGAAAGTACAGAACAAAGAGGTTGGGCACCGCCCTGCCCACATCCCTCTCCCTGCCACTGGGACCTGCAGCCAGCTGGGAGAAGCCATTTTGTCTGTCTACATTTTCCAAAGTACGCGGGGGACTGCCGCCTTCGCCTCCCACATACACACCCATCGATTCCGGGGGACACCTCACCACATCCCCCACCCAAACAAGAACCACAACATTTCAGAAGAATTTCTTCCCACCACACAAGCTGTACGACAAAGAGAAGTCCTGAATATTGAAAACTCGAGCCCGCTCTATCCACCATTGAGAGGCAAGCAGGACTCCGTGCACCGGAGCGCACACCTGACTTCACCAGGATTCAGAAGTGAGCCAGGCCTAAGCATGCAGGCCTCTGTGCTTCCGCCTGCAATGCAGACACATAGCAGCTCACAATAGAGGGAAACCTCACCACAAGAAAATCTCCACAGATTAGAGGTGCAGGGAGATATAACCCTGCACACCAGAGACTAACACAGGGGCATCCCGCAACTGTGAGGAAACGGGCAGGTCACACCAACAAAAGTGAACAGCCTCCTCTAACCAAAACTCCAGAGGAAAGCTACCAAGCTGCACGGAGGCCTTACATTGAATACCCCCTCCACCCTGGAATACTGAAAAGAGATCCAGGTCAAATCAAGTACACACCTCTTGGAACTCACTAAAGTACAGATGTCCCATTAAATCACAAAGACACAAGTTAAAGAGAAAAGCAACAAAACAAAAACAGAAAAAATATACAAATGCCAAAAAAAACAAAGGAAAAACTGTACATAAGAATAAAAAGGGCGGAGCCAGAATGGTGGTATAGCAACAAAACGTTTGGAGTCAAGGGGTGGGGGTGGTGGAATAGATAGTTAATAAGGAAAGGGGACATGGGCTGGTGACAGAGCCATGAGAATTTCCAGCAGAGAAGCCCAGGAGTCCAGCAGAGACTTAGCAGGACCACACAGAGGGAGCAAAGAGTCACAGAGATACAGCAGAGGTGTGACGGAGAAGCCAAACAGCGCGACTGATGCCATCCCCTCCCCAGGAGGGCCAGGTGAGGCGTGAAGTCACAAGTCCACGGAGCTGCGGTTAGCAGCAGGCAGGAGAGCCCGTGAACTGTGCCTGAAATTCCAAGAAGGAAGAATAGGGCAATAGACAGAGAACTCGGGCACATCCCTGTCCATCCACATCTCCCCCTCCCCACAACCAGACCTGCAGGGAGAAGCCATATTGTCTGTTTACCAAATTTGCCTGCTGTGCACACACCCATCAATTGTTGGAGCCACTTCACCACAATAGAGGATCGCAACATTTCAGAGTAACTTCCTCCCACCACCACATGAACTGTACAACGGGGACAAATACTAAACATGGAACTCCCTAGCTCCTTTCACACACCAGAGCCTAGTAAAACCGCGTGGGGCTAGCACACCAGTGCTCTCCTATCAGCCCCATCACCATCCAGAGGTGAGCAGGACTTCCAGAGGTGGGGCTACATGTTTCCACTAGCAACGCACAGACACACAGCAGCTCACAGCAGAGGGAAATCTCCCCACGAGCACCAAGACACATACTAAAGATAAAAGGAACCAGAAATGTTGAAAAACAAGGGGGAAAATTTTAATAAGACTAAGGAAGACAGTATTAGCCCCAGAATGGAACACTACGCCACCTCTTCAATAACAGAAGCAGAAGAAGAGATTGAGGATATGCCATAAAGGGAATTCAGAAAATTAATCTTCAGGTTACTCAGAAGAAATCAGAAACAAATTCATGACCTAAATGAAAAGTGTTCCCAATAAACAGAGATATTGAAGAGAAATCAGAATGAAATTCTAGATATGAAGACTTCAAAAAGCAAATAAAAAATACAGTGGGCCAGCGCCACAGCTCAACAGGCTAATCCTCTGCCTGCGGCACTGGCACTCCGGGTTCTAGTCCCAGTAGGGGCGCCGGATTCTGTCCTGGTTGCCCCTCTTCCAGGCCAGCTCTGTGCTGTGGCCAGGGAGTGCAGTGGAGAATGGCCCAAGTGCTTGGCCCCTGCACCCCATGGGAGACCAGGAGAAGCACCTGGCTCCTGGTTTCGGATCAGCACAGTGCGCTGGCCGCAGCGGCCATTGGGGGGGTGAACCAACGGCAAAAGGAAGACCTTTCTTTCTGTTTCTCTCTCTCACTGTCCACTCTGCCTGTCAAAAATAAAAATAAAAATACAGTGGATAGTCTCAAAAATAGAATGAATGAAACAGAAAAATTTCAGAACTAAAAGACAAATTTCTGGAAATAACTCAGTCAGACCAAACAAAATATGAAATCAGGAAATTGAAAAACACGGTTGGAGATCTGCAAGATTCTATCAAACAATCCAACATACAGATCCTAGGAGTTCCAGAAGGCATCAAAATAGAGAAAGTATTATAAAGCCTTCTAAATGAAATAATAGCAGAGAACTTCTCCCTTCTGGAGAAAGAAAGAGACATCAAGTTCAGGAAGTCCACAGAACTCCAAACAGACACAACCAGAAAAGATCCTCACCTTGACACATATTGGCAAAGCTCTCCTCAGTAACACATAACGAAAAGATCCTAAAATGTACACAACAGAAATGCCAAATTACATTCAGAAGAAACCTGATTAAACTCACCCCAGACTTCTTTTCACAAACCCTAAGGCAAGGAAAGAATGGCAAGACAGACTCCAAGTCCTAAGAGAAAAGAACTGTCAACCCAGATTACTGTACCCTGCAAAATCTCATTTATGAATGAAGGAGAAATAAGAATCTTCCACAGCAAACAGAAATTCAAAGATTTTATGAGTACTCACCCAGCCCTAGGAAACAAGCTCAAACACCTGTTACATACAGAAACATACCAACAGGAACATCACTGGAAAAGTAGATAATTACCCAGCAAAAGAACAAATGAAATCCAAAGTACATAAACAGAACTATTTACAGAAATATGGCAGGGCAAATTCAGTACTTAACAATAGTAACACTGACTGTAAATGGTCTCAACTCCCCAGTTAAAACACACAGATTGGCTGAATGGATTAAAAAAGAAAACCCATCTATTTGCTGCCTATTAGAAACACATCTTACCAACAAAGCTGTGCAAAGACTGAAAGTGAAAGGATGGAAAAAGATAATCTAGGCTAACAGAAACCAAAAAAGAGCTGATGTGGCCATCCTAAAATCAGACAAAATAGACTTTAACACAAAAACCATCAAGAAAGACAAGAAGGACACTATATAATGATCAAAGGATTCAACAGGAAGATGTGACCATTATAAATGTATATGCACTCAACCACAGGGCACCTGGCTATTTAAAAGAAATGTTAAAGGATTTAAAGGGAGATATAGATCCAAATACAATAGTGATGGGGGACTTCAACATTCCACTCTCAGAATGGACAGATCAACAAAACAGAAAATTAATAAGCAAACAAAAGAGTTAATAGACACCACAGACCAATTAAACCTAGTAGATATCTATAGAACTGTCCACCCTACAGTCAAAGAGTACACATATTTCTCTCCCGTACATGGAACTTTTTCTAGGATTGACCACATGCTAGGCCATAAAGCAAATCTCAGCAAATTCAAAAAAATTGAAGTCATACCATGCATCTTCTTGGACCACAATGCAATGAAGCTGGAAATCAACTCAAGAATCCCTACATCATATGGAAACATATGGAGAATGAACAACATTTTAGTGAATGAATAGTGGATCAAAGAAGAAATCAAAAGAAGAATCAAAAAATTTCTAAAAAACAAAGATTACAATACAACATACCAAAATTTGTGGGATACAGCAAAAGCAATGTTAAGAGGAAAGTTTATAGCAATTGCTGCCTACATCAAGAAACTGGAAAGACACAAAATAAATGAGCTATCTATGCACTTCAAGGGTCTAGAAAAAAAAACAGCAAACTAAGCCCAAAACCAGTATGAGGGAAAATATAATTAAAATTAGAGATGAAATCAACAAAATTGAAATAAAAAAAGGACACACCATTGGCCAATTAACTAAAAATGGAGAGAGAAGACCAATTCAATAAAATTAGAGAATAAAAAGAAAATGTAACAACAGACACCACAGAAATAAAAAAAAAATCATCAGAATTTACTACAGAGTTGTATGCCAACAAACTGGGAAATCTAGAAGAAACCGCTAGATTCCTGGAGATATACAACCTACCTAAATTGAGCCACGAAGACATAGAAAACCTAAATAGACCCATAAACAAGACAGAAATTGAGTCAGTAACAAAGGCCCTCCCAACAAAGAAAAGCCTGGGACCAGATGGCTTCACTGCTGATTCTACCAAATATTTAAGGAAGAACTAACTACAATTCTTCTCAAGCTATTCAAAACAATTGAAAGGGAGGGAATCCTCCCAAATTCCTTCTATGAAGCCAGCATCACTTTAATCCCTAAATCCAGAAAATATACAACAGAGAAAGAAAACTACAGACTAATTTCCTTGATAATCATAGATGCAAAAATCCTCAACAAAATTCTGGCCAACCGAATTCAACAACACATCAGGAAGATCACTCACCGGGACCAAGTGGGATTTATCCCTGTTATGCAGGGATGGTTCAACATTCACAAGTCAATCAGTGTGACACATCACACTAACAAATTGAAGAAAAAAAAAAAAAAACACATGATTATCTCAACAGATGCAGAGAAAGCATTTGATAAAATACAACATCCTTTCATGATGAAAACTCTAACCAAACTGGGTATAGACAGAACATTCCTCAACATAATCAAGGTAATTTATGACAAACCCACAGCCAGCATCCTATTGAATGGGGAAAAGCGGAAGCATTCCCATTGAGATCCAGAACCAGAAAAAGATGCCCACTCTCCACTGCTATTCAATATATAGTCCTAGAAGTTTTAGCCAGAGCCATTAGGCAAGAAAAAGAAATCAAAGGGATTCAGACTGATAAGGATGAAGTCAAACTATCTTTATTTGCAGAAGATATTATTATACATATAGGGGCACCAAAAGAGTCCATTAGGAGACTCTTGGAACTCATAGACGATTTTGGTAAAATAGCAGGATATAAAATCAACTCACACACAAAAACAGCCTTTATATACACATACAATGCCATGGCTGAGAAAGAACTTCTAAGACCAACCTCATTCATAATAGTTACAAAAAAAATTAAATACCTAGGAATAAATTTAACCAAGGAGGTCAAAGATCTCTACAATGAGAATTACAAAACTCTAAAGAAACAGAAGAGGACATAAAAAAATGGAAAATGGATCAGAAGATGTTCAATATAATCAAAATGTCCATTCTTCCAAAAATAATTTACAGATTCAAATGCAATACCAATCAAAATGCCAAAGACATTCTTCTCAAATATAGAAAAAATGATGCTGAAATTCATCTGGAAACACAAGAGACCTCAGATAGCTAAAGCAATGTTATACAACAAAAACAAAGCCAGAGGCATCACAATACCAGATTTCGAGACATACTACAAGGCATTTATATTCAAAACAGCCTATTACTGGTACAAAAATAGATGAATAGACCAATGGAACAGAATAGAAATGCCAGAAATCAATCCAACCATCTACAACCAACTTATATTCAATCAAGGAACTAAAACCATTTTCTGTAACAAGGACAATCTCTTCAACAAATGATGCTGGGAAAACTGGATTTGCACATGCAGAAATATAAGCAGGACTCCTTCCTTACACCTTACACAAAAATCCATTCAAAGTGGATTAAAGACCTAAATCTATATACTAATACCTTCAAACTACTAGAAAGCATTGGGAAAACCCTGCAAGACATCGGTTTAGGCACAGAGTTCCTGGAAAAGACCCCAGAGGCACAGTCAATAAAAACCAAGGTTAACAGGTGGGATCATATCCAATTGAAAAGCTTCTCTACAGCAAAAGAAATAGGAAAGTAAAGAGGCAACCGCTGGCGCCGCAGCTCACTAGGCTAATCCTCTGCCTGCGGCACCGGCACCTCGGGTTCTAATCCCAGTTGGGGCACTGGTTCTGTACCAGTTGCTCCTCTTCCTGTCCAGCTCTCTGCTGTGGCCCGGGAAGGCAGTGGAGGATGGCCCAAGTGCTTGGGCCCTGCACCCGCATGGGAGACCAGGAGGAAGCACCTGGCTCCTGGCTTCGGATTGGCACAGTATGCTGGCCATGGTGGCCATTTGGGGGGTGAACCAACAGAAAAAGGAAGACCTTTCTCTCTGTCTCTCTCTCTCTCTGTCTAACTCTGCCTGTCCAAAAAAAAAAGAGGCAACCAACAGAATGGGAGAAATTATTTGCAAACTATGCAACTGATAAAGGATTAATAATCAGAATATATAAAGTGATCAGAAAACTCAATAATAGCAAAGCAAACAACCCAATCAGGAAGTGAAGAAGTTGGCAAAGGACTTAAACAGACATTTCTCAAAAAGGGAAATCCAAATGGCCTACAGACACTTGAAAAAATGCTCAGGATCACTAGCTATCAGAGAAATGCAAATTAAAACCACAGTGAGGTTTCACCTCACCCCAGTTAGAATGGTTTTCATACAGAAATAAACAAACAACAAATGCTGGTGAGGATATGGGGGAAAAAGGTACCGTAATCCATTTTTGGTGGGAATGCAAACTGGTAAAGTCACTATGGAAGACAGTTTGGTGATACCTCAGAAATCTGAATCTAGACCTACCATAAGACCTAGCCATCCCACTCCTCAGAATTTACGCAAAGGAAATGAAATCAGCAAATAAAAGTGTCATCTGTATATGGAATCAACCTAAATGCCCATCAATGGAAGACTGGATAAAGAAACTATGGGATATGTACTCTATGGAATACTACACAGCAGTTAAAAAAATGAAATCAGGCCATTTGCAACTAAATGGATGAATCTAGAATCACCATACTGAGTGAAATAAGCCAGTCCCAAAGGGACAACTACCGTATGTTCTCCCTGATCTGTGATAAATAACAGAGCACCTAAAAGGTAACCTGTAGAAGTGAAACTGACACTACGAGAAGCAATTACTTGAACAGCCTTTGTCTTGACTGTCAAGAAGAGTTTATTATTTCATTTTATTTTTTATTCTTTTTTTTCTACTTAACACCATTGGTTAAACTCTATGTAACATAGAATTAATCATAGATATATTAAGTCAATTGAAAATAGATCCCAGTTAAAAATAAGAGTTGAAATGACAGAGGGAGGAGCTGTACAGATTGGCACACATTCCCACAGACTTACCCCTCAGGGTGAAGCTAATGGGACTCCAAATCCCATTAGCACCTATCCCATCTTATATGATAAAGTGATCATATTAAGTGTTAAATTTATGACATAGATAAGATTAAGTGTTAAATGGATAACATAAATAAGAGCAAGTGTCTGGTAATAATAATAGATAGAATTAAAAAGGAGAGACCACTCCAACACGGGAAGCAGTCCACAGGGCAGACTCATAGAATGACAATCACTGTAAAAAGCACTCTGACCTCAGAATCAACCCTTAAGGCATTCTGGTCTAGCTTTAAAGCCCACAGAGCATTTCAGGTATGGAAAGCCAAGACATAGTGGCAAAAACCGTTCTGCATAAAATATCCTTGTGAGTGAGACCCCAGTGGAAAGAAGGGTCCATCAAAGGAGGATGTAATTTTCTCTGAAGGGAGGAGAGAACTTCCACTTTGCTTATGGCTTTATCTGAATACTGACGGAGATTGTAGACTCAAAGGTTTCCATAACCTTGGCAACTCATGGCAAGAGCCTCAGACGATCATTGATGTCATACATAAGAGTGTTAACTGTTAAATTAACAATATGAGTCACTGTGCACTTGCTCCCCATGCAGGACCTCTGTCCTCAATGAGTTTCACTATGAGAATTAACTGTAAAACTTGTTCTAAAACAATTTTTGTGTTTGTGTGCAAATTGCGGAAATCTTTACTCAGTATAGAGTTGGTCTTCTGTGTATAAAGTTAATTGAAAATGAATCTCAATGGAGAATGGGACTGGGAATGGGAGAGGGAGGAGGTGATGGGGTGGGAGTAGGAGTAGGAGTGGGAAGATGAATATGGTGAGAAGAATCACTATATTCCTAAAGTTCTACTTATGAAATTTGTACTCATTAAATAAAAGGCTTCTTTGGGAAAAAGATAAAGTAATATCTGGAAACTATATATACAATGCAATAGTGATAATATAAAATCCTGTTATTTTCCTTATTATAAAGTTCATCCATTCTGATTGTTGGAATCACAGATAATACACTCAAAAGATAGAAAAAAATAATATTAGAAGTCCTGAATTTGCATAACATTTAAACGTTTAGGCAGAGAACTTCCATGCACATTTTAAGCTTACTGGACAGATCTAAGCCTATTGCAAAGATTCAGAGACAGTGCACAAATGAGTAAATATTTTAGAGCAAACTATCAAAATAAATTTTCAAATTAAATACTTGATTCTCATTATTCATATTTGTTATGTTCTATAAAGTCACCTGAACACTGAATTAGCAAATAGTGAACTATTACTCCCAGAGAAACACAGGGCTAGATTCTTGCTAATCCCTGGTTGTATTTCTGTTGGTTGATTATATTTTACCTTGTTATGTGTCTATTTCTGTATAAAGTCACCTTGTTAAATGTACATCTTTGATTCACTACATTGAACTCATGGCTGATGCAAAATTTCCTGTCAGGCACATCACAGCCTTTTGGGATCAGAAACAGCAGAACTCCACTTTAACACTATGACTGGAGCCAGTGTAAGCATAGAAGTCAAAACCCTCAAAAATGTAAAAAATGTAACAGCAAAAAGACCAGCAAAGACCCCTCTTGGGCTGGTGAGGACCTGCGCTGTGGCACAGCCTAAGCAATGGAGCACCCTGTGTCCCTGATGCTCGGCTTCTGGTCCAGCTCCCTGCCGACATAGCTGGGAAGACCAGGATGGAGCTCCTAGCTCCTGGCTTCCACATGGCTCATCCCAAGCTGTGTCCATGTAGGGAGTAACACAGCAGATGGAAGATATTTCTCTTCTCTCTGTCTCTCTCCCTCCCCCTCTACCCCCTCTCTGTGTAACTCTGCACCTCAAATAAACAAACACTTTTAAACAAAGAAAAAATAAGCCTAACCCCCAGTGTGTGACTATTAGGAGGCAGGGATTTGGGGAAGTGATCTCATGAGTTGGATTCTCCCCCTTAGAAAAGAGACCCCAGAGACTGCCCCTATGCCTGCCATCTGTGAACTAGGAAGCAGGCCCTCACCAGACACAGGACCTGCCAGTGCCCTCATCTTAGCCTTCCCAGCCCACAGAGCTGTGAGAAATTAATTTCTGCTGTTTCCAGGCCATCTGGGTCATGGTTCTTGTTACAGCAGCACCAAGGGACTAAGAACGGACACGAGAAGGCAGGCATCTCCTCGTGTGGCCTCAGCTGTGGAAACACAGGTGAAGAAGCTGTGGTTTTTCACCACTCTGTGTAGGTTGGGAATAACCTTCAGAACATCACAAGTATTGATTTTGGGGTTGACTACATTTGAACATTCAAATCTGCCAGTATGGAGCACCACCTGTATTCTCACAGCTGGGACAGTCACACCTAGGACAACAGGTGCAGAGCTCTTTGCTTGTGTCTTGTTTTCTGTGCTTTCCCTTCCATTCCTGTTATTTATCTTTTTGATAATTTTTTAAACCGCAATGACAACAAAAAAAAAATCTGGTAACCAGCAGGAGAGTGAGGTTTCCCAGTAAGAGATGAAGAAAATAAGGCTTTCTCTGGCCAGCTTTGAAAATTTCTCTGCTTGTGAAAAACAAATTCTTTTTCTACCTCATGAACCTTTGTCTTGTCCAACTTGGGGCCCACATAGTCTTTGAACTTCATCTTTCCTTGACTGATTTATTAATTAATTTTTTGTTTTGAAGTCAGAGTTATGGGTTGGGGCAAAGAGAGAAGGACAGAGACAGAGAGACCTTCCATCTTCTGGTTGACTCTCCCTGGGCCCCAACAGCCAGCACTGGGCCAGGCAGAAGACAGGAGCTTCAAATGGGTCTCCCACATGGTGGCAGGGGCCCAAACACTGCTGCCTTCCTGGGCCATTACCAGACAGCTGGACTGGAAGTAGAGCAGCTGGTCATGAACTGGCACCCATATGGGTTACCAGCATCGCAGGCAGCAGCGTGATCTGCTATGCCACAACACCAGCTCCTCATCTTTTCTTTTTGATACCAAATTTCTTTGCTGAATTATTCCAAATCTTTGTCTTTCAAAAAAAAAAAAAAACTGGAACATCCCATTCCATTTTAGCAACACTGAACCCCTCTTTTCTCAGTAACCTGAAATGATTTTCCATCCCATAACCCAAGAAAGCGTAAATTCACGTTTATGGTTCTCTTCCTCTCTGTGCATGTATATACACTTATTTCAGTGACAAACAGCTCTTCACAAGCAACACTGGTGCAGCTGAAAGAACAAGTCGTCCCAGTCTCTTCCTCATGAAATGTCTAAGTAACAAAAAAAGCAAAGTTTTTTTTAACTAGAAATCTAGTTTATCATGGGAGAAAAACCCCATTATAGCCCCAGGCCCCATCAAAGACACTTGAGTTTGTTGGCTTTTGGGAGACCTCTCCACATTCTGCTTCTAACATCACCTGTCAGGAATCCCAGGTGAGGGTAAACAAGTTTTCTAATCTTCACCACCCCAGATTAATGCCTTCTTCTCTGCAAGAGAGAGGACTTTGTTCTAATGTAGAATGTTTGAGGATTTCTTTAAAAAGTGCTCCAAGGCCCATGGGGCAGACATAAAACGTTTCTAGGGCTGAATTTCTAAGAGTGTGTGCTTTGACTCCCACATCTACCGGAAACTCTCAAGGGAATAAACCGATCCTACACAAGATTGAGAAGGACTGAATATTACAGCAGGGCTTAACGATCTGGATGCAAATCAGCATAGCAAAGGTTCTGCATAAAACAAAACTACTTGTCTTTCCATGTTGAAGCCAGTATTTCCCAGCTTTGATGTTGCACCATCCCAAGAGGTGCACTTCGGGTAAGGCTGCTCTGTGGTGATCCAGCTGAGAATGGTTTCCTTTGGTGGGGGGGGGGGGGGTTGCCACAGCCAGCTGGGGAAAAGGAGAATAAATTGGAGTACAGAGGTGGGTTGAGGTCCTGCCAGCCTTTGTGCCATTTTCTAGAGGTGTTATCAGGGCAGAGTCCACACTGATGGCCATGGTGGGAAGCAGGGCAGAGACAAGTGGGATCATCAGCTGTCCTCCGGGTGTCTGTCTGCACTCACTCACCACTCACTCCCTTGTGCCTGACCTGAAGTTCAAGGCAAAAAGGCTAGGGGTTCCCAGAAGCAGAAAGAGAAACAGGGGCTTTCAAGAGAGTATGGCCATGTCGACACCTTGATTTCAAACTTGCAGCCTCTCAAACTGACAAAATAAACATCCCCCATGGGGCTATTTTAAATACTTAGTTCTTAGAGCCCATGCAAAACTTTTAAATCCTTTTGTATATTGATTTTATATCCTTCTACTTTACCAAACTCTTCTATAAGTTCCAATAGTCTCTCAGTGGAGTTCTTTGGATCCCCTGAATAAAGAATCCTATCATCTGCAAAGAGGGATAGTTTGACTTCTTCATTCCCCATTTGTATCCCTTTGATTTTTTTTTCTTGCCTAACGGCTCTGGCTAAAACTTACAGGATTATATTGAATAGCAGTGGTCAGAGTGTGGGCATCCCTGTCTTGTACCAGATCTCAGTGGAAATGCTTCCAACTTTTCCCCTTCAATAGGATGCTGGTCATGGGTTTGTCATAAATGGCCTTGATTCTGTTGAGGAATGTTCCTTCTATACCCAATTTGCTTAGAGTTTTCATCTTGAAAGGGTGTTGTATTTTATCAAATGTTTTCTCAGCAACTACTGAGATAATCATATGGTTTTTGTCCAGCAGTCTGTTAATGTGGTACATCATACTGACTGATTTGTGAACGTTGAACCATCCATGCATACCAGCGATAAATCCCACTTGGTCTGGGTGGATGATTTTCTGATGTGTTGTTGGATTCTACTGGCTAAAATTTTGTTGAGGATTTTTACGTCTATGCTCATCAGGGAAACTGGTCTGTAATTCTCTCTGTTGCATCTTTTTCAGGTTTAGGAATTAAGTTGATACAAAGAATTATGGAGGATTCCCTCTTTCAATTGTTTTTGACTAACTTGAGAATAACTGGAGTTAGTTCTTCTTTAAATGTCTGGTAGAATTCAGTGGTGGCCGGCGCCATGGCTCAATAGGCTAATCCTCCGCCTGTGGCACCTGCACACCGGGTTCTAGTCCTGGTCGGGGTGCCGGATTCTGTCCTGGTTGCCCCTCTTCCAGGCCAGCTCTCTGCTATGGCCCGGGAGTGCAGTGTAGGATGGCCCAAGCGCTTGGGCCATGCACCCGCATGGAGACCAGGAGAAGCACCTGGCTCCTGGCTTCGGATCAGCACGATGCACCGGTCGTGGCGGCCGCCATTGGAGGATGAACCAATGGCAAAAGGAAGACCTTTCTCTCTCTCTCTCTCACTGTCCACTCTGCCTGTCAAAAAAAAAAAAAAAAAAAAAAAAAAAAAAAAAAAAAAAAAAAAAAAGAATTCAGCGGTGATGCCATCTGGTCCTGGGCTTTTCTTTGTTTGGAGGGCCTTTATTACCAATTCAATTTCAGTCTGTTTAGGTTTTCTATGTTTTCATGGCCCAATTTAAGTAGACTGTATGTGTCCAGCAATCTATCCATTTCTGCTAGGTTTCCCAGTTTGTTGGCATACAACTCTTTGTAGTAATTTTTGATGATTCTTTTTATTTCTGTGGTGTCTGTTGTTACAGTTCCAAAAATCAACCACCTTTGTATACACAGACAATGCCACAGCTGAGAAAGAACTTCTAAGATCAATCCCATTCACAATAGTTACCAAAAAAAAAAAATCAAATACCTTGTAATGAACTTAATCAAGGATGTCAAAGATCTCTATGAGAATTTAAAAACACTGCATAGAAGATACAAAAAAAATAGAAAAATCTTCCATGTTCATGGATTAGAAGAATCAGTATCATCAAAATCCATTCTGTCAAAAGCAATTTACAGATTCAATGTGATTCCAATCAAAATACCGAAGACATTCTTCTCAGATCTGGAAAAAATTATGCTGAAATTCATAGAAAGCACAGCAGACCTCAAATAGCAAAAGCAATCTTGTACAACAAAAACAAAAATGGAGGCATCACAATACCAGATTTCAAGACATACTACAGGGCAGTTATAATCAAAACAGCCTGGTACTGGTACAAAAACAGATGGATAGACCAATGGAACAGAACAAAAACACCAGAAATCAATCCAAACATCTACAGCCAACTTATATTTGATCAAGGAGCTAAAACCAATTCCTGAAGTAAGGACAGTCTATTCAACAAATGGTGCTGGGAAAACTGGATTTCCATGTGCAGAAGTATGAAGCAAGGCACCTACCTTACACCTTACACAAAAATCTACTCAACGTGGATTAAAGATCTAAATCTACAACCTGACACCGTCAAATTATTAGACAACATTGGAGAAACCCTGCAAGATATTGGCACAAAGATTTCTTGGAAAAGACCCCAGAGGTACAGGCAACCAAAGCCAAAATTAACAAACGGGGTTACATCAAATTGAGAAGTTTCTGTAAGGCAAAAGACACAGTCAGGAAAGTGAAGAGGCAACTGGCAGAATGGGAGAAATCATTTACAAACTATGCAACTGATAAAGGATTAATAACCAGAATACATAAAGAGATCAAGAAACTCCACAACAACAAAACAAACAACTCAGTTAAGAGATGGGCAAAGGACTTAAACAGACATTTTTCAAAAGAGGAAATCCAGATGGCCAACAGACACATGAAAAAATGTTCAGGATCTCTGGCTGTCAGGGAAATGCAAATCAAAACCATAATGAGGTTTCACCTCACCCCAGTTAGAATGGCTTTCATACAGAAATCCACAAACAACAAATGCTGGTGAAGATGTGGGGGAAAAGGTACCCCAATCCATTGTTCGTGGAAATGCAGACTGGTAAAGCCACTATGGAAGACAGTTTGGAGATACCTTAGGAATCCAAATAATAGTCCTACTGTATGACCCCACCATTCCACTCCTTGAAGGGAAATTAAATTGGCAAATAATGAACCATCTACACATCCATTTTTATTGCAGCTCAATTCACAATAGCTAAGACATGCAATCATCCTAAATTCCTGTCAACAGAAGGCTGGATAAAGAAATTATGGGATATGTACTCTATGGAATACTACACAGCAATTAAAAGAAATCCAGTCATTTGCAACAAAATGGAGGAATCTGGAAAATATACTGAGTGAAATAAGTCAATCCCAAAGGGACAAATATCATATGTTCTCCCTGATCTGTATAACTGAGCACCTAAAAAGAAACTGTAGAAGTGTGACACTATGAGAAGCAATGACTTGATCAGCCTTTGTCCTGACGGTCAAGGAACTGCTTATTATTTTATTCTTTTTAGTATTTTTTTCTACTTAATACCATTGGTTGAACCCTTTACTTAACACAAAATCATTCATAGGTGTTTAAATCCAATTGAAAATTTATCCCTGTGAAAACTAAGAGTGGAAATAAGAGAGGGAGGA
Organism: Oryctolagus cuniculus; assembly: GCF_051225735.1. Lineage (NCBI taxonomy): Eukaryota > Metazoa > Chordata > Mammalia > Lagomorpha > Leporidae > Oryctolagus > Oryctolagus cuniculus. The sequence continues at coordinate 174,972,991 of NC_142869.1, read as the reverse complement.
GATGTACAGTTCGGCACATGTTCCCAAGGACTTACACCTAAGGGTAAAGCTAAAAACTTGCTATGGGACTCCAAATCCCATTAAGTTGGCAGATACTAATGCTGTCTTACTAGCTAAAATGATCATTTTAAGTGCATAACTGATAATAAAGATAGGAATAAGTGTCAAAGGGATCACATAAATAAAACCAAGTGTCTATTAATAACAATAGATAGAATTAAAAAGGAGACTATGATCCAACATGGGAAGCAGGCCACACAGCAGACTCATAAAATGACAAATGCAGTAAACCACTCTGGCCTCAGGATCAGCCCTTAAGGCATTCGGATCTGGCTAAAAAGCCCATAAGAGCATTGCAGGCATGGAAAGCCAAGACACTGTGGCAAAAAATGGCCTACATAAAAGATCTCTGAATGAGATCCCAGTGGAATGAAGGGGCCATCAAAGAAGGAGGTACTTTTCTTTGAAGGGAGGAGAGAACTTCCGCTTTGGACTATAGCCATGTCTAAATAAGGTCGGAGTTTGTGGACTCAAAAGGCTTCCATAGCCTTAGCTGCTCATGACAAGAACCTCAGGTCATCACTGACGTCATAAATAAGAGTGTCAGTTGTTAAATCAACAACAGGATTCACTGTACACTTGCTCCTCATGTGGGACCTCTGTCCTTAATGAGTTATACTATGAAAATTAACAGTAAAATTTGTCTTCAAACAGTACTTTATACTTTGTGTGTCTGTATGAGTGCAAACTGTTGAAATATTTACTTCGCATAGAGTTTATCTTCTGTATATAAAGATAATTGAAAATGAATCTTAATGAAGAATGGGATGGGAGAGGGAGTAGGAGGTGGGACGGGAGTGGGGGTGGGAGGGTGGGTATGGAGGAAGAACTGCTATATTCCAAAAGCTGTACCCATGAAATTTATATTTATTAAATAAAAGCTTTCTTAAAATAAATAATAAACATTTTAAAATCAGGTTTTTCTAGCCATTGAGTTAAATATTCTGAATTTTTAAAATTCCCGAGGTTTCTGGTTTTCACAAGCACCAATCTACCCAGAGGCAGGGAACAGACAAGAGACCTCAGAGTCCTGTCACAGCAGGAGAGGCTTTGGTAAAACAGCCAAGTGATCACGAAGCTGCTCATTTGCTCATGCAAGCCTAAGAGGGGAAGATGCCTTCATTTAGGGTTCAAAGCACAGCTCTTACTCTTGAAAATGACTTGATTTTTCAAGGATCTCAGAAGCTGGAGCAGCCAGAGCTTAAACTAGACTACAGGTAAGTTTGGTCCTTTGTGCCCAGCTCCTGGGAGGTAAATTCTAAGCCAATGGAATGCCCTCCCTGGTAAGAATGCCTTTGTTTACCTGGGGGCCTTGCACCATGCTGGAGTATGCTAAAATGGAGATTATGGAGCAGGCTTTGAGCCACGTGGCATCACCTTGATCTTTTGAGGGGTTGGAGAATGAAGTCAGCTATGTCTGGGGGGCCAAAATGTCCAGTAAAAACTCTGGAATCCAGGATCAGGCTGACAATATTCCATTCCTAATGTCACACCTTGTTGCTGGCAGAAGCAAGTGCTCTCCACATGACCCCCCTGAGAGAGGACATCGAGATGCTCCGTGCTTTCTCTCTCCCGGGCCACTCCCTGTGTGCCTTTTCCCATTGCTGATTTTTATTCATTCACTTTAACCAGAAATACAGCAGCTTGCTGAGCTCTTTGAATATCCTAGCAAATGACTGGAACTGAGGATGGTCTTAAAGATACCCAAATCATAATCGGACATCATAGTCATGATCATTATTGATCCAGCGTTTTTTCGTTTTGTTTTTGCTCAGTGGCTGCATGGTATTCCAATATATGGCTGTTTTACTATCAGTTATTGCATTATGTTACTTTATTACTGAACCTTTACATAGTATCTGACTTTTCTCTCTTGAAATACTGCTGTACATAGAATGATCAGAAATAGAGGTACTTGTTTATCATTACTATTTTATGGTAAATCCCTAGACGTGGGCTACTCTGTGGTATGTATATTTGATTCACGTTGCCAAAGCATCTCTCTAGAAATCTCATCAATTTGTATCCCTCACACCCTTGACAACTATGTCTATTAGCATTTTTCCATTTCTGTCAATTTAAAAGCTATAAAATGCTGCCCGAATGCTAATTTAATTTGCTTTAATTTGCATTTCATTGACTACTAATGAGGACGGACAGCTTTTTCAGATGTGTTTATTAGACCTTTGAGAACTCCCTGTTGGATTGGATTTTTTTTTCCCAATTTGAACCAATCTAGTGTTTGAGAATGCCTGATTGCAGAAAAGGGGTGCATCCGTGTGAGCAGGACTCACTGGGGAAGCCCTAACAAGAGACCACTTGGGCTGGGCAGGCTGTGGAGGAGAAGAGCAGCCTCATAAAGGAAACCCGTATGTAAGTGAGCACGAGGCATGTGTGAAGACCTGAAGACAACAGCTTGGCTGGGAGCAGAGGACGAGTTGAATAAAGCTGAACAGATACCAGCAGAGAGGGAAAGGGGTCTTAAGGTAGAGAAATTTAACTCAGAGCCGGACTGGTCATCCTGTGAACAGCAATAACCCACGACAGATCCTAAAGCAGGGGAAAGATTTACAACTATCGATTTTCCTTCTTGACCAAATATTTAAAATCTCAACACGTATGTTCATATAAAAATCTATTTTCATTTTTGGGTTTATTTTCTGCCCACCCAATCTCCAATCACCTATCTGTTCAACTTTGCTCTTTATACACAAATCCATTTCCCAATACCTATACCAACACAATCATTATACATACTACATGCACACACATGTATTCCCACCCACCCCCCTTTGCCATCCAGTGGTGCCTCCTGGCTTTGAATATTCTTGTTTTACTTCTTCACCTGATAAATTGTCATCAAACCTTTAAAACCAAAACTCTTTGTTCATATCTTTGGAATCTCAATTACCAAGCTACCCTGCAGTTGGTCTCCTTAACGGTCTACCTGCCGGTCAAAGATTGAGAGAGTTCTCTTGCTTGTTGCAACCATTATCAATTATCCTACCCCTAAGTGGTCTGACGTGAGACTCCTACCTGAGGCCCTAGGAAAGTTCTCCCCCTATGAACTCCATGCAGATACACCTGCCAAGAATCCAGAAATCACATTTTTGAGCAGCAGTGAGTTTTCATTCTTCTAGCTTCTCCTAAAACATTGAAAATGTCCTTATCTGCCAATCTCTCATCAGCCAATATTTTGATTATTAATTCATATCCGAGAGGTACTTGGGTGACAGCTCTGCCTAACGTAGATGAAGAGGGCAGAGAACAAGAAGGCTAACCGCCTCCTGACAAGGAAGAAGAAAACGGGTAACTAGGATCTGACCTCTGCTTCTGCCTCCCAGGGGGAGACTCTGGAGAGAGAGCAACAGATGCCAACAGCTGGAATCAAAATTTAATTTGGAAAACAGCCTCAGAAGCAGCTCTATAGTACAGACTGGTTCCTGGGCTTTAATTCTTAATATATCATAATAAACTTATCCATCCTCTTTGCATTAACCAGGATAGAGAAGAGTAGAAATGACAGCAACTTGTGCAAAAACCTTAAGATGTATTTATTCAGGGATGAGTATTTGTGTGGTGGTCTGCCTCCCGTATCAGAGTGCCTAGGTCCCAGTGGCAGCTGACTTCTGATTCCAGCTCCCTGCTAATGTGAACTCTGAGAGGTAACAGGTTATGGCTCAAGTGGACGCACCCCTGCCACCCACATGGGAGAGCCAGACTGAGTTCTCAGCTCCTGGTCTCAGCCTGGCCCAGATCTGGCTGCTGCAGGCATTCAGGGAGTAAACCATCAGGACGAAGATTTTTTTTTTTTTAATTTTTTGACAGGCAGAGTGGACAGTGAGAGAGAGAGACAGAGAGAAAGGTCCTCCTTTTGCCATTGGTTCACCCTCCAATGGCCGCCGTGGCCAGCGCGCTGCAGCCAGCGCACCACGCTGATCCGAAGGCAGGAGCCAGGAGCTTCTCCTGGTCTCCCATGGGGTGCAAGGCCCAAGTACTTGGGCCATCCTCCACTGCACTCCCGGGCCACAGCAGAAAGCTGGCCTGGAAGAGGGGCAACCAGGACAGAATCCGGCGCCCCAACCAGGACTAGAACCTGGTGTACCGGCGCCGCAAGGCAGAGGATTAGACTAGTGAGCTGCGGCGCTGGCCGAAGATTTTTTTTTCTCTCTCTCTCTCTCTCTCATTAATCAATTAAATACATAATTTTTTTTAAGATTTATTTATTTATTTTAAAGTCAGAGTTATACAGAGAGAGGAGAAGCAGAGAGAGAGGTCTTCCATGTGCTGGTTCACTCCCCAGTTGGCAGCAATGGCCAGAGCTGCGCCGATCTGAAGCCAGGAGCCAGGAGCCTCCTCTGGGTCTTCCAAGGGGGTGCAGGGGCCCAAGGACTTGGGCCAGCTTCTACTGCTTTCCCAGGCCATAGCAGAGAGCTGGATTGGAAATGGAGCAGCTGGGACTTGAATCTGTGCCTGTATGGGAAGACAGCACTGTCGGCAGCAGCTTTACCCACTACGCCACAGCACCAGCCCCAAATAAATAAAATTTTCAAAGAGATAGTTATTCATAAGACCAAGCCTCCCAGTGAACCCACTGGACCATTTTTTAATAACTTCCATGTCCTTGTCTTTTTAAAAGATATTTATTTTGTTTATTTTGCATATTTGAAAGGCAGAATAACAGAGAGGGAGAGAGGGATCTTCCATCCACTGGTTCACTCGCCAATGGCTGCAATGGCCAAGCTGGACCAGTCTGGGCCAGGAGTTCAAACTCCACCTGAGTCTCCCATGTGGGTGGCAGGGACCCAAGTACTTGGGCCATCAATTACTGCTCTCCCAGATGTATCAGCAGGGAGCTGGAACAGAAGTGGAGCAGCTGGGACTTAAACATATACTTCAATATTAGATGCCAGAGACACAAGTGGTACTTAACCCACTGCACCAAAACATGGCCCCTCACATCCTTACCTTGAGTAAAATGCACTCCACAGTTTCTTCCACCCTCCGCTGTATTCCCACCTCTGTGTTATTCATGTACAACCTCCTACCCAGCCCAAGAGACAAAAAGGAAAAGTGCCCCCCACCCCCACACAGTCGCCCAGCACCTCCCTCTCACAACCTCAGGGTAGTGCCCTTCTCGTGGTTCTATGAGAGGGTGTGGGTGTTACTCCATGAAAACACACACACAGCAAGAGTGGAGTCTACTAACCATACTTGTTTGTTAGAGCGGTCGGCCTTTTTGCAGCTCTCCTCTGGCTTACAGGAAAGACATAAATATGAAAAATGTGCTTTTAATCATATTTTCTTGGGCTCCTGTTCAAGTCCATGCTTAAAAGCTGGACGAAGGAAGCTCTAACAGTAACCACAGGCCCTTAGCCAGTACTGAGAAAACAATAAGGACCTGTGGTTCTACTTTTGCTTCCTAAGACCTCTGGAGTGGGTGATGGAGATGATAATGGAGATGGCAGAGCAGGATACAGCAGGGGGCGGGTGTGATTAATCTTCAGGCAACAAGCCAACAGGTTGCTTTGTGGTTTAAGACAAAAATCTGGATTAACTAATAAGGGTCTCAGGGGCCCTGGTGCCCCAAGCCTAACTCCATGGCCTTCCTATGAAGATATTTTGATTCGAGTTGCAAATATGCATTGAGAATCTGCTACATGCCAAGCACAGTGCTGGGCTTGGAGCTGAAGATGGACAATTGTCTCTTCTTGCTAGAAATTCATCCTGGCAGGCAGTCAGGACACTCTGGAAGAAGCTCTAATACTCAGGAATCTGCAGTAGATGCCAAGTTAACAGTGCAAACAGAGATGCACTGAGGAAAGAGAGAGGGGAGTAAGCAGAAAAGCACCGGAGCTTCAGAGGACAGAATCCGAGCCCAGAGCCACCTGACTAACTCACTAACTCTCAGCTTACTCAACTGTAACAGGAGAATGGTCACTTGGTGTGTGTGTGTGTGTGTATATATGACAGAGTTAGACAGTGAGAGAGACAAAGGTCTTCCTTCCATTGGTTCACTCCCCAAATGGCTGCTACGGCCGGGGCTACGCCGATCCAAAGCCAGGAACCAGGTGCTTCCTCCTGGTCTCCGGTGCAGGTGCAGGGCCCAAGCACTTGGGCCATCCTCCACTACCCTCCCGGGCCACATCAGAGAGCTGGACTGGAAGAGGAGCAGCTGGGGCTAGAACCCAGTGCCCATATGGGATGCCGGCACCGCAGGCGGAGGATTAGCCAAGTGAGCCATACTGCCAGCACCCACAATATATTTTTTTTAATTATTTATTTTTAAAAAGAGGGGTGGGGAGATTGATTCTATCTACTAATTCATTTCCTTAAAGATGCCCACAACATCTGGAGCTGGGCCACACTGAGGTCAGGGGCTGGAACTCAATCCGGATCTCCCACATGGGTGGCAGTGACCGAAGTACTTGGGAGTCATGGGATGTCGCCTCCTGTGGGGTACAGGGAAAGACAGAGTACAGAAAATGTGCTTTCGGCCGGCGCCGCGGCTCACTAGGCTAATCCTCCGCCTAGCGGCGCCGGCACATCGGGTTCTAGTCCCAGTTGGGGTGCCGGATTCTGTCCCGGCGCGGTGCGCCGGCCGCAGCGCACCAGCCGCGGCAGCCATTGGAGGGTGAACCAACGGCAAAGGAAGACCTTTCTCTCTGTCTCTCTCTCTCACTGTCCACTCTGCCTGTCAAAAAATATAAAAAATAAAAAAAGAAAACGTGCTTTCGATCACACCTGTCTGGACTCCTGATGTAGTAGTTCCCCTTGAGTGCTGTGATGGCTAATTTTATGTGTCAACTTGACTGAGCCACATGGTACCCAGACACGCAAACACTCTGAGTGTACCTGTCAGAGTGTTCTGAATGAGACTAACATCTGCATTGAACACTGAATGAAGCAGATTTTTTCCTTTAGTTATTATTAACATCTTGAGACTAAATGAGTTAGGATATTGCAAACGGTGGTTTTCGTGTCTGAGCAGCCCAGAGATAGGTATGAGGTTACTATGGGGTATATTTGGTTAACAGTAATCAGGTGCTGCACGACAAGGCCTCTGGGGGAGCAGAACACGCGCCCCCCCACCAGGGAGCAGAGCAGGCACCCGAGTTCCTGCCCACGCCACCCCACAGGAGCCCTGACACCACGTGGTCCTCCAGGACGCACAACCCTCTGCGGAGGACTCGACTCTGAGCTCCAGCTCTGCAGTTCTGAGGAACAGGTTGTTTAATTCCTACTAACCAGAAATATTGGTGATCACCTCTGTGTGGCTGTGCGTGACTTTCCGGATGCCTGGGGTCCTCACCCAAAGTGGGTGTGTTGCCTGCGCTGTAGCATGGTAGGCTAATCCTCTGCCTGTGGCGCTGGCATCCTATCTGGCCCTGATTCTGTCCCTGCTGCTCCTCTTCAATTGAGCTCTCTATTGATGGCCTGAGAAAGCACTGGAAGATGGCTGAGGAGCTTGGGCCCCTGCACTCCCATGGGAGACCCTGAAGAAAGTCCTGGTTCCTGGCTTCAGATCCGCCCAGCTCCAACCATTGCACCCATTTGGGGAGTGAACCAGCAGATGGAAGACCTTTATCTCTGTCTCTCCCTCTATCATTCTACCTCTCAAATAAATACATAAAATGAAATAAATGAATGAAAAGCTGGTGTGTCCTGAAAACCCTGCTATTGGTGAGAACAGACGTCAGGTAGCAGCAGGCACCTGGCTTCCTGACCCTGGCTACAAAGCTTTTGTGCTTGACATGAGATCAGATCATAATTGTGAATTTCCGTATCTTCCTTCTTTTTTTTCCAAATGCTCTTGAGAAAAGAGAGATAACTGCAGAACCTTCTCTCAATAGATTAGCAATGAGTTATTTTGGTTTAATTTCATGCTAATCTTATCCTCAAATCAGATGGCAATGTTTCATTCAAACCCTGTCTGACTTACACCTCTCCCAGCATGGCGTGTGAATTCTCATGTTCAGACTCACTTTCCCTCTGGGACCAGGATAAGGGTTCTTAGAGAAGCCCAAGATTCACCACTGAGGCAAATGTGAACACACAAAAGCTAGGGAAGATGTCTTCATACAAAAGTCCCCAGCAAGCAGCTCAACAAGGTCAAGTGAAGACCTTGACTCCCCTGTGGGCAAATGGAAGCAATTCCGTAAATTACTGGTGAGAATGTGATGGGACTTCTCCACACACTGACAGGCAGGGGCAGGAGACCACCACATTTATCCTGGCAATGTGTGAGCCTGGGCTTCCATGGGGAGTGCCTTTCGTAACAGGGAACTTAGCTATTATCATTGACGTGAACTACAGCCCACCACAAAGGTAGTCCAAAAGGGTCAGCTGGCAAAATGCAGGTCCTCTTTAAGCTGCCGGGACACCCCACGCCCACCTCTGGCTGAAAAGTTGACAGTCACCATCAGCCGACCCATGACCCCAAGATACCTCAGGAGACGCAAGCGAAGACCACACCGGAAATGACATGAGGTAAAGGTGAGATTTGCACTCCAGAGAACAGGACACCTGCCTGTTGCCAGTAGGAATTTGCACATGCCATAGACTCACGTGCGGAAGGAGGAGACTCCATTTCTAGCAGGAACTCTGGGTGTTAGCTGGCAGCAGTAATGTGATCCAGTCAGTTCCTAGTAAGCTTGGCCACTTCAGTTGTATACTCAGTCAGATTAAGGGTTCTGTCTCTCTCTGCCATTCTCCCAACGTGCAGTCTAAATTCTGGGAGCACAAAATGGCATTTGGGGGTCAGTGGGGCAGGAACGTCTGCTTCACAGCCATCTCCTGTCCCCTGCTGGCCTCTGCTAGTGATGTGCCATGTCCCCCCAGGCCCCTGCACTGGTTGGTATGGAACCATGGTCTAATCAGATCCCACACTGGACAGAATTCCTCATCTCTGCCACTGCACTCCCTTGGGCCCAAATACCTTGCATAGTTAACCATGTGCCCTTACTTGGGCACACATGGAAGACTGGAAGCTTATCCCACTCTCACCCTGAGGCCACAGGAGGCTTGGCAGTCAACAGTTACTCAGTCCTCCCTGCCATGCCAACAGTCATGGGTAGAATGTGTTTCCAGGCCACAGTGGTACAAAAACATCAACAAGACTGCTTCCTCCAACTTCCTGTCCGAGCAAACATGGGAGTTTCCCACCAGACGTTCCTCCCTGTTGGGCAATACTTGAACCAGGCATCATGGGTGCCCTCTGCTCTCAGATGTCCACCTGACCAGGGGCTCTCTTATCAGCTGCAATGACTGAATACCACAACTGGGTGCTAAAGCAATCGAATCATGTTTCCTCACAGTTGCAAAGCTTAAGGTGCCAGCAGGGTCAATGTGTAGAGAGGGCTCTCTCCTTGGGTTACAGATGGCACCTTCTTGCCATGTCCTCACAGGGTAGAGATAGAAACACGCATGTACTCTTTCCTTTCTCTGAGGCTTCCAATTCTGCCAGATAAGGATCCCAACCTTACACGTTCCTAACTGCCCTACACTCCCATTGTGGGTCACAGTTTCAGCGTGTAAAGTCTGGGGCTATGCCACTTACTACACAGCAGAGTCCCATCACTCTCCTCGGGAGCGAGGTCCAGGTGCAGGAATAACCAGGGTCCAAGTCAAGGTTCCTCCTCTAGCCTAGGGGCCTGGACTGACCCTAGCTAGAAGTGTAAATAGTGCACTGCTGGCACGCTGCCAGGAGCGCTCATTTACGAATAGCGGGCGGCATCTGAGGAGCAGCAGTAGCAGTGCGTCCCTGCCAACCCTCAGCTGCTGACTCGAAGCTGACACAGCGTGCAGGCCCAGTGCTCAGGCCAGGACGCGGTGCATGGCCACACATCCTTTGCTAAACTTACGTCTCTGATCTGATCTTCCAATGCGTCTTATGCGCAGGACTTTTCAAAGGCAGCAGAGCCAAGGACCCCATGAAAACTGGGCAGTGAGAAAGAGGTTCCTTTGCATAATACTTGTGATTTGGAGTCCATATGAAGACATTATTGCAGGCCGGCGCCGCGGCTCACTAGGCTAATCCTCCACCTAGCAGCGCCGGCACACCGGGTTCTAGTCCCAGTCGGGGTGCCGGATTCTGTCCTGGTTGCCCCTCTTCCAGGCCAGCTCTCTGCTATGGCCCAGGAGTTTAGTGGAGGATGGCCCAAGTACTTGGGCCCTGCACCCACATGGGAGACCAGGAGAAGCACCTGGCTCCTGGCTTCGGATCAGTGTGATGCGCCGGCTGCAGTGCGCCGGCTGCAGTGCGCCAGCCGCGGCAGCCATTGGAGGGTGAACCAACAGCAAAAGGAAGACCTTTCTCTCTCTCTCTCTCTCTCTCTCTCTGTCTACTCTGACTGTCAATAAATAAATAAATATAAAAATAATAAAAAAAGACATTATTACTTTCCTTTTTAAAGTTTTATTTGTTTGAAAGGTAGCTACCCAAAGTAAGAGAGAGAAAGAGAGAGAGATCTTCCATCTGCTGGTTCACTTCCCAAATGGCCACAATGGCCGGGGCTGGCCAAGCAGAAGCCAGAAGTATGGGTCTCCCCTGTGTGTGGCAATGGCCCCAGTACTTGCGCCACCTTCTTGCTGCCTGCCCTGGTGCATTAGCAGAGAGCTGAACTGGAAATGGAGCATCTGGGACTCAAACCAGTGTTCCAGTATGGGATGAGAGCATTGCAGGAGGCATCTTAACCTGCTGTACCACAGGCCTGCCCCGGTTTTTTTTGTTTGTTTGTTTTGTTTTTGTTTTGTTTTGTTTTGTTTTGTTTTAGATCTGCCACTAGGGACAGGCATTTGGCACAGTGGTTAAGTGGCCCCTTGAGACGTCCACATCCCAAATCTCACTGCCTGGTTTGAGTCTCAGATCTTCCATTTCTGAGACAGGAAGGCAGAGGGAGTAGTTGTGCCTCCTGGGGGTCATTCCTGATATCTCAAGGCCTACAGGACATGGGTTTGGTTCCCCTTGCGCTGAAGATAAACAAACACATGCCTGGACCAGGTTTATATCAGTTTAGGGGTCCAAGGCTGACCTAAGTTGACTTATGGCTCATCAAATGCTCATTGTAATGCTAAATGACACAGCTACCAGCCACCATGACAGGAAGCATCAGGCCATATAAGGAGGAAAAACGCACAGTAGCTAGATTCTTGGAAATATCTCCCTACTTCCCAGAAAATCCATCAATATCCTCCCACCTTATGAGAATAATTCTCTTATTAAAAATTACCTCCTCTTTCATTAAGTGACCCACACAATGTTAACACAGTTCAGAGACAGGGTCACTACCCTCCAAATAGGCCTCACTCTGTCTGTAGAATGTGTTTCTGCTTGCGCTGACTGTTCACTATCCTATTCTCACTGATACTCTTCTTCGACTCACTGCTGAATTCCTACTTGAAGCAAAGTCAAGGACCTGGGTGAGTCCTGGAAAGCCCTCAGTGCCCAGCCACAATCCACCTTTCTACTAATATTCACCATGGGAGGCAGTTCAAGTACTTGGTCCTCTGCCACCCACGTAGAAGAGACCCAGACTGAGTTCTGGGCTCCTAGCTTCAGCCTGGTCGAACCCTGGCTGCTGTAGGCATTTGGAGAGTGAACTAGCAGATGTAAGATTTCCATCTATCTCTTTATCTCTCTGTGTCTCTCTGGCTTTCAAATAAAACCAAAATAAATATATATTTTTAAAATCTACAGTTATTACATGAAAATAAAAAGGGAACAGAGCACACTAAAAACAAAATCAATGAGACTAAAAAGAGAGCTCATGAAGAACTGTCTGGCGTGGGTCAAAATCAGTCAGTAACCTTGGACTCAAACTTGATACTCACCAACTCACAAGAGGCCAAACCACTCTACCACACACCACAGAAGAAGGTGTGCACACACCACCCAAGAAGGGATGAGGATTCTCACCCGAGGGTGGGGAAACCCTGCGTCTACCACCTGGCTCCGTGGGGATGTTCCAGTATGCTCAATGGCTCTTGGAGGTTCAGAGGCCACGGGGTAGGAGAGGAAGAAGATGCAGGGCAGAAAGAGTGGATCAAGGATTCCAAGAGGGCAGATTAGGAAGCGACATGCTTCACTGGGATAAGGATAAATAGCGAAGAAAAAATTGTAGGAAGTGCACTGTCGGGGGAGAACTGGAGAGAAAAGCGCACTGGTAGTCCTACGGGAGGAGGTGAAAAGGCCTGGAGCTGTATGAGGGTGCAGACAGGGAGCAGGAGCAGGAGCACAGCTGTAGCGCCCAGCAGTTTGAGACAGAGATGAGACCGGACTGCAGCAGCCCATGGTACACAGCCAGAGGGAGCGCATGGTATGGCTCTGGCTCTGAGTCCTGGGGTTGGGTGCTTCCTGGCGGTTGCCCACAAACCCAGGGGAAGTAGAGGGAGATGTATGTTTCCCTGCAATTTCCCCAAAACAGCGCCCGCTGCTTGGCTGAGAGAGCGTGGGTGCCATTTTGGATTAGGGAAGCAGCCACAGAAGGCTCTGGCTGCACACATAGCAGATGACTGAGACAGGACAACTAATCGGCAGTGTGGCAGCAGTGGCAGGCAGGCAGCATCGTTCAGCCAGAGGCTCTTGTGTGCACATGTGATACAGATTCTAGCAGAGAGAACGGGCTGCAGTCCCCACTGACTTTAAGCCTGGCTGGGAGATAGCAAGATGCCTAGGTGGAGCTTCTCAGGGGAGTATCTGCCTGGACAGGCTAGCTCAACAAAGAGAAACCTCTGGACACAGTTACTGTAGAAGCCTTGTGTGCCGAGTCCTTGGGAACTCCATGGTTTCATGAAAAAACGCAGAGTGTAGCTGGGTGTTGATATCTACCCCACCCAAATTAGGTATTACCCTGGAAACTCACCTCACCCTGGAGCACTGACCAGAACTCCCTGGCCACACCCATCACACATCTCTTAGTATTTGCTGAAAAAGCAGACATTCCACTAAGCCACAGATTCATAACTCAAAGATAAAAGCCAACAGAAGAAAAAAACAAATCAACTTCACAAATGCCTAAAAGTAAATGCAGAAATTCAAGAAACAAGAATAAGGAAGACACTATGACCCCTGCACCCCCACAAAGGAACACAACATTTCAATACTCGAATGTGAAGATGAAGGATTGAGGAAATGCCTGAAATGGAATTCAAAAAATAACTGATAGTATTACTCAAACTAATACTAAAGAAAACCATACATGACACAAATGAAAAATTTTCCCATGAAATTGAGATTTTAAAGAGAAATAAAAATGAAATATCTGAAATTAAGAATTCAATAGATCAAATAAAAAATGTGGAGGAAAGCCTCAACAACAAACTTGGTGAGGCAGAAGAAAGAATATCCAAACCAGAAGACAAATCTTTGGAAATCTTATAGTCAGACCAAAAAAAAAAATAGAAAACATAAAAAGATAGTGTTGGAGATCTATGGGATACTATCAAACAACCTAACATATGGGTCTTAGGAGTTCCTGAAGGTGTGGAAAAAGACAATGAACAAGAAAGCATTTTTAATGAAATAATTACAGAAAACTTCCTAATTGGGAGAAAGAAAGGGGCATCCAAGTACAGAAGCACTCCTTATAGTCATGAACTTATAGTATAGAACTCCTTATAGTCATGAAAAGAAAAGATCTTCACTACAACAATTGTAATCAAACTTTCAGCAATAAAACTGAAAAAAGGAAAGGTTTTAAAATATACATGAGAAAAATACCAGATAACTTTGAGAGGATCTCCAATTAGAATGACAGCAGATTTCTCATCAGAAACCCTACAGGCTAGGAGAGAATGACGAGATATAGCCCAAGTCTTAAGAGAAAAGAAATGTCAACCCAGAATATTACACCCTGCAAAGCTCTCAATTTGACTTAAGGTACAATAAAGATCTTTTATAACAAACAGAAATTGAAAGAATTTGTCATCACTCACACAACCTTACAAAAAATGCTCAAGGATCTGCCACACACAGAAACACAGAAAGACGGCCATCATTATGAAATGATGAGAAGGTAGAAAATCCCCCAGTAGAAGTACACAAGAAATCCAAAGTAAACAATAGGAATACTTATGAAAAATAGCAGGGCTAAGTCATTACTTATCAATAGTCACCTTGAATGTAAATGACTCCAACTCTCCAATTAAAAGATATAGACTGGCTGAATGGATTAAAAAACAAAACCCATCTATTCGCTGCCTACAAGAAATACATCTCACCAACAAAGATATGTGCAGACTGAAAATAAAAGGACAGAAAAAGATATTCCATACTAACAGAAACCAAAAAAGAAGTGGTGTTGTCATTTAATAGCAGGCAAAATAAACTGTAACACAAAAACTTAAAAGCAACAAAGAAGGGCACTATGTAATGATTAAAGGATCAACTCAACAGGAAGATGTGACTATAATAAATGCATATGCACCCAGTTACAGGGCACCTGGCTATTTAAAAGAAACTAAAGGGAACTAAAGGGAGACATAGACTCCAATACAATAGAAACAGAGGACTTTAATACCCCACTTTCAGCAATGGACAGTTCAACCAGACAGAAAATCACCAAGGAAACAGCGTTAATTGACACTACAGAACAAATGGATCAAATGGATATCTACAGAACCTTACACCCTACAGTGGCAGAATACACATTCTTCTCATCAGTGCATGGAACTTTCTCTAGGATAGACCATATGCTAGGTCATAAAGCAAGTCTCAGCAAATTCAAAAAAGTTGAAATCATGCCATGCATTTTCTCTGACCACAACGGAATAAAGCTGGAAATCAACAAGTCAAGAATCTTTAGATCATATGAAAATACAGGGAGACTGAACAACATGCTCCTGAATGCACAGTGGGTCACTCGAGAAATCAAAAAATTTCTGGAAACAAATGAGCACGAAAATACAGCATATTAAAACCTATGGGATATGGCAAAAGTAGTATTAAGAGGGTAATTTATAGCATTGGGTGCCTACATGAAGAAATTGGAAAGGTACCAAATAAATGATCAATGTGTTTCAAGGATCTAGAAAAACAACAATTCAAACCCAAAATTAGTAGGAAGAAAGAAATGATTAAAATTAGAGAATAAACAAAATTTAAACAAAAAAATCAGTGAAATAAAGACCCAGTTTTTAAAAAAAAAAAAATTGATATACCATTAGACCAATTAACCAAAAAAATTAGAAAGAAGACCCAAATCAATAAAATTAGAGATGAAAAAGGACATGTAAAAACAGACACCACAGAAAAAAAAAAGAATCATAAGAAATTACTACAAAGAGCTGTATGCCAACAAACCAGGAAACCTAAAAGAAATAGATAGATTGCTGAACACACATACCTACCTAAACTGAGTCATGTAGACAGAGAAAACCTAAACAGACCAGTAACCAAGACAGAAACTGAGCCAATAAAGATCCTCCCAAACAAAGAAAAGCCCAGGACCAGATAGCCTCATGGCTGAATTCTACCAGATATTTAAAGAAATAATTCCAATTCCTTTCATGCTATTCAAAACAACTAAAAGGTGGGGTGGAATCCTCCCAAACTCCTTCTATGAAGTCTGTATCACTTTAATACCTAAACCTGAAAAAGATGCAACAGAGAATGATAACTGTAGAACAATATCCCCATTGAACATAGATGCAAAAATCATCAACAAAATATTACCTAATGGAATCCAACAACATATCAGAAAGATCATTCACCGGGACCAAGTGGGATTTATCCCTGTCATGCAGGGATGGTTCAGCATTCGCAAATCAATAAATGTAATACACCACATTAACAAATGGAAGAACAAAACCATATGGTTATCTTAATAGTTGCAGAGAAAGCATTTGATAACATACAATATCCTTTAAGATGAAAACCTGAAATCCATGGAGCAAGGACAGTCTCTTTAACAAATGGTGCTGGGGAAACTGGATCTTCATGTGCAGAAGGATGAAACTTTACCCCTACCTTATACCTCACACACTCAAAATGGATCAAAGACCTAAATCTGTAACCTGACACCATCAAATCATTAGAGAACACTGGGGAAACTCTGCAAGATATTGGCATAGGCAAAGAGTTCTTGGAAAAGACCCCAGAGGCACAGGCAATCAAAATCAAAATAGACATTTGGGATTACATCAAGCCAAGAAGCTTCTGCACTACAAAAGAAACACTCAGCAAAATGAAGAGGCAACCAACAGAATGGGAGAAATTATCTCCAAGCTACACAACTGATAAAGGGTTAACATCCAGAATCTATAAAGAGCTCAAGAAATTCAACAACAACAAAATAAACAATCCACTTAAAAAATGAGCAAAGCACTTGAACAGGCATTTTTCAAGAGAGGAAATTCAAATGGCCAACAGACACTTGAGAAAATGCTCAGGATCACTAGCCATCAGAGAAATGCAAATCAAAAACACAATAAGGTGTCCCCTCACTCCAGTTAGAATGGCTCTCATACAGAAATTAAATGACAAATGCTGATGAGGATGTGGGAAAAGAGTTACCCTGGTCCATTGTAGTTGGGAATGTAAACTGGTGCAGCCACTGTGGAAGACAGTATGGAGACACCTCAGAAACCTGAATATAGACCTACCGTATGATCCAGCCATCCCACTCTTGGGGATTTACCCAAACTAAAAGAAATCGGCATCTGAAAGTGTTATCTGTACTCCCATGCTCACTGCAACGCAATTCACAATAGCTAAGCTATGGAATCAACCCAGATGTCCATCAACTGTTGACTAGATAAAGAAATTATGGTATATATACAATATGGAGTACCACTCAGCTGTAAAAATAAAATTGAAATCCTGTCTTTTGCAGCAAGATGGATGCATCTGGAAACCATTATATTTAGTGAAATAAGCTACTCCCAAAAAGGCTAATATCATATGTTTTTCCTCATCTGATGTACCTAACAGAGTACTGAAATATAATGCACTGGAGTGAAATAGGCATTTTGAGAATCAATGGCTGCTTATAGCCCTTGTCTCTTCCACTGAGGAACAGTGTTTTGTGTTCTTTCTCTTCATACTATTTGTTGAAATTTTTAACATAGAATAGGGTTAGCTACATGATAATTAAGTATACTGAAAATATATCATTGCAAAAACTAAGAGTGGGACACCAAGAGGGAGGCATAGGAAGTGTTAGAGTGTGTGGGTGGGAGCGAAGAGAGGGGGGAAGTGCCACTATGTTACTAAATCTGTATATATGAAACTTGTATAACTTACATAAAATTATAAATAAAATGTAAGGGAGACTGCTTCCTAGGGCTGCTGTAACAAAGCACCCTAAACCAAGGGCCTCACAACAACAGAAATAATGTTGCCCCACGGGTATGGAGTCTGGGAAGCCCAGCACCAAGCTGTCTTAGGGGCTGGTTCTTTCTGAGAGCCAAGAGGAAGAATCTGCTGCTCTCCTCGTGGCTCCCTTAGTGTCTTCAGCTTGGAGATGAGGCTTCTGCCCTCATCCTCACACGGCCTTCTCCTCGTGTGTCCATGTTCCCCTCTTCATAAGGACATCAGGAATGCTGGCTGCACCCTCATGACCTCATCATAACTACAGCCTCATTTCCAAATGAGGGCCTTTTCTGAGCTGCTGACAGAGTGGCAGTGGATGACATCATTTAATGCCGAGCATTTGCCAGTTTCAAAGCCCCTTGGACTACATAAAGTCCATTATTTTTCAAGCACCACAATTTTATCTAATCAAAGTTTTATGAGCTGCAAGACCCTTGATGAAGATCCAAAGATCCAAAAAAGCTGTCTATTTCTATGCCTGAGTTCCATGAAGAATGAACAGCCATGTAGCAGTGTGACTGGGCAAAGGGCTGTGATCTCATAGGAAGGGGCTGAGGGTGACACCTGTCATGCAGGTTCTTCTGGGCCTCTGTGACACTCCTGGCCCCCTATGCCCAGGTCGCAGGCAAGACACCTCTGGAAGGAAAGTCTTCAAGGGATCCAGGAGAGAGAGCAACATTTCAAGGCTTTATGGCTTGTTTAGTTTCCATGGCCTGCCTTGGGGAAGGGGAATTCTGGTTTCTGGGTGGCTTCCAGGGAGGGAAGAGGGTGAAACACAGGAAGAAGGCCCAAAAGCCCTTGCTTCAGAGGCCTTCCAATCTCCTTCCATTCAAAGGGCCCAGCATGCCAGTGCATCCTCCTTTGAGGTATCCAGGTCTGTGCCCCAACATGAATACAACCCTCTCTCCCTGGCTCCAGCTTGCCTGAGAGTGTTCTGGCATTGATTCATGGTACTGGCCTGCATTCCACAATCCGGCTCAGTCACACCTACACTGCTACCAATTCTGTCTTGCTACAGACTGATCTGTTATGGTTCTTTTCTCATTGTGATAAATAAATGATAGCCATCTTCTCTAAAAGAAAACTAGCAGCACTCGAAAACTACAACCAACCTCAGTGCAACACTGAGCATAAAGCATATCTGGGATTTCTGGAACTCCCATTCCATGTGTGCTCATGTATCACGGACTGACAGCCAAAATTTTTGTGTAAAATGGAATTGATAATGTGGGGTTTTTTTTTACAATAAATGCTAGCTTTATTACCCTTTGATGACTGACATTACAGATTATTGAGAAGTATTTCTGGAGGTTAAGATGGCAGAGTAGGAAGGGAGCTTACTGCTCTAGTCTAGGAGAAAATAGTTTTTAAAAAATGGAGAGAGTACAGTCTCAGGGAAGAGTTAGGGAGAAAACAGCAGAGGAAACCCCACGCAATTTAGGACACTGTGGACCTATGTGGAGGGTGTGGCTGTGCACAACTAAGGACCCCAGCAGCCAAGAGTCTCTGCAACAGCTTTAGAGAGTGAGGCAAGACCAGTCTGCAGCAGCCCAAGCCACTGGTGATTAAGCCACAGGAAAGAGCCTGGAGGGAATCCCCATGGGGGATAGTATACCTGCCAAACTAGAGGAAAAATAAAAGGGGGAGTGGGTACATGTCTCTATCCTCAATCACTCTGCAACAGCACCCTGAAACAAGCTGACCGAGAGGGGCACCATGTTGGACATATGTTAACACTTGCACCAGCTCATGTCCACAACCAACAACCAGCCAAGCAAATTCTTGACTCTGGTGGGGAGAACTGACAGGGGCTGGGTGCTCTTGACTGCGTGAGGCTTGTGTGCCAGAACTGTGAGAATAATGAGGTTGCATGAGGCCTCAGGGCGTAGCTGGGACTTTGGTAGTCATTGTGGGAAGCTCCACACCCTCAGGGCTCCCTGGTTCCCTGGTGAGGGACATTGCTGTGGAATCTGTACTTACACCAAGGACTGCACAGATCCTTTGTATGGTTCCTGTGGCAGCATGGATGAATATTATACCCACTGGGGCTAGCACCCAGGGAATGGTCTCCTTTGAGGAGAGGAGTCTACACCAACAGAGCAAAACAAACCTCCCCTCTGATTAAAAAAAAAGAAAGAAAAATATTTGTCATGCCAAACCTGGGTGTCATCTTGGATACTCCCTTCACCCTAGAGCACTGAACAGAGCTCCCTGACCACATGCACCACATGTCTCCAGGTATTCACTGCAAAAGTAGACACTCCACTAATCCACAGAGGCATACTCCAAAGACAAAAGCTGCCACAGTGAAAACACAAAGAAACCAACGAGTATGTCCACAATTGCCAAATAAACATGCCAATTCAAGAAATAAGATTAAGGAAGACAACATGACGTACCAAGAAGAACACAACACTTCAATGCTAGATTCTGAAGACGAAGAGATTGAAGAAATGCCAGAAATGGAATTCAAAAAATTGATCGTAGGATAACTCAGAAGTAAGCAAAAGCAAATGCAGGGAAGTTTCCAAGATAGCAGAGGGAGGGGGGATGGAGCTTACTGCTCTGGTCTAGGAGAGGGCAGCTTAAAAAAAGTGGAGAGTACAGTCTCAGGGAAGAGTTAGGGAGAAAACGGGGAAGGAAATCCTACCCAAATAGGAGAGACACATGGAGGTCATGATGTCCATGGCTCAGGATTCCAGCAGCTGAGAGCTTCCACACCAGCATGAGAGAGGGAGGTGAGATCACACAGCAGCAGCCCAAGCCACTGGCGATATAGCTGCAGGAAGAGCCTAGAGGGAACCCGGCTTGGAGTCCTGTGGGGTATATTGTACCTACCAAAATAGAGGGAAAAATAGGAGAGACATGTTTCTCTCCTCCATCACCTTACAACAGTGTCCTGTAACAAGCTGATAGAGTGGGCGCCATTTGGAACATACTTAACAGCTGTACCAGCTTGTGTCTGTGCCCAGCAACCAGCCAAGTAAAACTCCTGACTCTGGTGAGGAAAACTAACAGGGGGTGAGTGCTCATGAATGTAGGAGGCTTATGTACCAGAACTGTAAAAAAAATAAAAATAAAAAACTGAGGCCGAGGCTGTGTAGAAGGACTCACAGTGTGGCTGGGACTTTGAGCAGTCACTGTGCTCAAATGTTCAGCATTCCCCGGTTCACCTGGTAAGGGACATTGCTGGGGAATTTGAGCTTATACTGAAGACTGCACAGATCCTTTGTGTGGTCCTAGGGACAGAGCAGACGAATGTTATACCCACTGGGGAAAGCGCTCAGGCACTGGTCTCCTTTGAGGAGAAGAGCTCAGCTGAGCAGAATAAATCTCCCTTCTGATAAAAAGAGAGAGATTGGTTTACCATACCAAACCTGGGTGTGTCACTTAGGCATGCCATTCACCCTGGAGAACTGAGCAGAGCTCCCTGGCCACATCCACTACAAGCCTATAGATATTCACTGAAAACAGACACTCCACATATCCACAGAGGGATAGTACAAAGATAAAAGCTGACACAATGGAAAAAACAAAGAAGAAACCAACAAGTATCTCCACAAATGCCAAATAATAAATGCACCAATTCAAGAAACAAGAATAAGGAAGATAATGTGACATCCCGAAAAGAACACTTAAGTACTAGATTGTGAAGATGATGAGATGGAAGAAATGCCAGAAATGGAATTCAACAAACTGATCACAAGATTACACAGAAGTAATCAAGAGCAAATGCATGGGCTACTGAATTCTGTATATGACATAAAAGAAGATTTCGCCCATGAAACTGAGATCTTAAAGAGAAATCAAAATCAAGAATTCAATAAAACAAATAAAAAATGCAGTGGAAAGCCTCAACAACAGAATCAGTGAAGCAGAAGAAAGAATAACCGACTTAGAAGATAAATGATGGGAAATTACACAGTCAAACCAAAAACAAGAAGAGGAAATTAGAAACTAAAACACTGTTGGGAATCTACAGGATACTATCAAATGACCCAACATATGGCCTCTAGGAGTTCCTGAAGCCATGGAAAGAGAAAGGATTAGAAGGCCTTTCTGGTGAAATAACAACAGAAAACTTCCTTAATTTGGAGAAAGAAAGTGACATCCAAGTACAGTAGGCACATAGAATTCCTAATAGACATGACCAGAAAAGATCTTCACCATGAACACTGTCAAACTCACCACAGCAAAACAAAACGAAAAAAGATTCTAAAATTTTCACAAGAGAAATGCCAGATTACTTTCAGAGGATCTCCAATTAGACTCACAGAAGACTTCTCATCAGAAACCCTATAGGCTAGGAGAGAATGGCAAGATATATTTCAAGTCTTACAAGAAAAGAACTGTCAACCCAAAATACTATACCCTGCAAAGCTCTCAATTATGAATTAAGGTGAAATAAAGACCTTCCATAACAGAAATTGAAAGAACTTGTCACCACCCATCTGGCAGTACAGAAGATGCTTAAGGATGTGCTACACACAGAAACAAAGAAACATGGTCATCACTATGAAAGAGGGTAAAGGAAAGAAATCCCCCAGTAAAAGTTCAAAGGAAATTCAAAGTAAAAAATAAGAATATATTTGGGAAAATGGCAGGGCAAAGTCGTAACTTATATAAATAGTCACCTGGAATGTAAATGGCTTCAACTCTCCAGTTAAAAGACACAGGCTGGCTGAATAGATTAAAAAAGGAAACCAATCTGTTTTCTGCCTGCAAGAAACATATTTCAGCAACAAAGATGCACACAGACTGAAAGTGAAAGGATGGAAAGATATTCCATGCCAACAGAAACCAAAAAAGAGCTGGTGTATCAATCCTAATATCAGATAAAATAGACTTTAACACAAAAACTTTAAAGAGATGAAGAAGGTTACTATGTAATGATTAAGGGATCAATCCAACAAGAAGATGTAACTATTATAAACATATATGCACCTAATTACAGGGCACCTGGCTATTTAAAAGAAATATTAAGGGATCTAAAGGAAGACACAGACTTCAATACAATAGTAAAGGGGGACTTCAATACCCCACTTTCAGCAAGAGACCGATCAACGAGACAGAAGATCAGCAAGGAGACAAAAGAGTTGATCAACACTACAGACCAAATGGACCTACCAGATAGCTACAGAACTTTTCATCCTACATTTGCAGAATACATATTATTCTCAGCAGTGCATGAAACTTTCTCTAGGACTGACCACATGCTAGGCCATAAAGCAGGTCTCAACAATTCAAAATCATACCATGCATCTTCTCAGACCACAATGAATGAAGCTGGAAATCAGCAACTCAGGAAGCTCTAGAACATATGCAAACACATGGAGACTGAAAAACATGCTCCTGAATGAAGAGTGGATCATAGGAGGAATCAAAAGAGAAATCAAAAAATTTCTGGAAACAAATCAAGATGACAATACAACATATCAAGATTTATGGGGTACAGCAAAAGCAGTATTAAGAGGAAAGTTTATAAAAATTGGTACCTACATTGAGAAATTGGAAAGGCACCAAATAAATTAGCTATCAAGACATCTCAAGGATATAGAAAAACAGCAAACCAAACTCAAAACTAGTAAGATAAAAGAAATAATTAAAATTAGAGAAGAAATCAACAAAACTGAATCAAAAAACAACACAAAAGATCAGCAAAACAAAGATCTGGTTTTCTGAAAAAAATAAAACTGATAGAAAATTGATATAAAACTGGTCCAACAAACCAGAAAAAGAGAGAGAAGACTCATATCAATAAAATTAGAGATGAAAAAGGAAATGTAACAAAACACCACAGAAAAAAAACAATAATCAGAAATCACTACAAAGAGCTGTATGCCAACAAACTGAGAAAACTAGCAGAAATGGATAGATTCCTGGACACATACAACCTACCTAAATTGAGCCATGAAGACATAGAAAACCTAAAACAGACCCATTACTAAGATGGAAATTAAATCAGTAATAAAGACACTCCCCACAAAGAAAAATCCAGAAGCAGATGGATTCACTGCTGAATTCTACCAGACATTTAAAAAAGAACTAACTCCAATTCTCCTCAAGTTTTTCAAAATAATTGAAAGGGAGGGAATCCTCCCAAATTCTTTCTCTGAGCCAACATCACTTTAATTCCTATACCTTAAAAAGATGCAACTGAGAAAGAGAACTACTGACCAATTTCCCTCATGAACATAGATGCAAAAATCCTCAACAAATTATTAGCTAATCAAATCCAGCAACACATCAGAAAGAATATTCACCAAGACCCAGTGGGATTTATCCCTGTCATGCAGGAATTGTTCAACATTCACAAATCAATGTGACACATTACACTAACAAACTGAACACAAATCATGATTATCTCAACAGAGGCAGAGAAAACATTTGATAAAATACAACACCCTTTCATGATCAAAACTCTAAGCAAAGTGGGTAAAGAAAGAACATTCCTCGACAAAATCAAGGCAATTTACAACAAATCCATGGCCAGCATCCTATTGAATGGGGAAAAGTTGGAAACATTCCCAATGAGATCCAGTACCAGACAGGGATTCCCACTCTCACCATTGCTATTCAATATAGTCCTGGAAGTTTTAGCCCAAGCCATTGGGCAAGAAAAAGAAATTAAAGGGATACAAATTTGGAAGGAGGAAGTCAAACTATCCCTATTTGCAGATGACATTATTCTACATATAGGGTATCTAAAAGACTCCACTAAGATTATTCGAACTCATAGAAGAGTTCGGTAAAGTGGCAGGACATAAAATTAACACACAAAAATCAACAGCCTTTGTATACACAGGCAATGCCACAGTTTTGAAGAAAGAACAAACTTCTAAAATGAATCCCATTCACAATAGCTACCAAAATAGGTTGGAATAAATTTAATCAAGAATGTCAAAAATCCCTGCGATGAGAACTACAAAACATTAAAGAATGAAATAGAAGAAGATACCCAAAAAATGGTAAAATCTTCCATGTTCATGGATTGGAAGAATCAATATCATAATATCCATACTTCCAAAAGCAATTTAGAGATTCAATGTGATACCAATCAAAATACAAAGGATATTCTCCTCAGATATAGAAGAAATGATGCTGAAGTTCATATGGAAACACAGGAGATGCCAAATAGCTAAAGCAATCTTATATAACAAAAACAAAGCCAGAGGCATTACAATACCAGATTTCAAGACATACTACATGGCAGTTATAATCAAAACAACCTGGTATTGATACAAGAACAGATGGATATATGAATGGAATAGAATAAAAATGCCAGAAATCAATCTAATCATCTGCAACCAACTTATATTTGACCAAGGAGTTAAAATCAACCCCTGGAGCAAGTACAGTCTCTTCAACAAATGGTGCTAGGAAAACTATCTCCACATGCAGAAATATGAAGCAAGACTCCTACCTTACATCTTACACAAAAATCCACTCAAAATGGATTAAAGACCTAAATCTATGACCTGATACCATCAAATTAGAGAGCATTGAGGAAACCTTGCAAGGCATTGGCCAGACAAGAGTACTTAAAGCAATCAAAGCCAAAATTAACAAATGGGATTACATAAAATTGAGAAGCCTCTGTACTGCAAAACAAACAATCAGCAAAGTGAAGAGGCAACTGACAGAATGGGAGAAATTATTTGCAAACTGTACAACTGATAAAGGATTAATAACCAGAATATAGAAAATCAACAACAAAAAACAACCAACCCAGTGAAGAAATGGGCAAAAAACTTGAACAGACATTTTTCAAAAGAGGAAATTCAAATGGCCAACAGACACATGAAAAAATGTTCAGGATCACTAGGTGATAGGGAGATGCAAATCAAAACCACAATGAGATTTCCTTTCACCCCAGTTAGAACGGCTTCCATACATAAATCAAGAAACAACAAATGCTGGTGTGGGGAAAAAGGTACCCTAATCCAATGCTGGTGGCAACGTAAACTGATAAAGCCACTGTGGAAGTCAGTTTGGAGATATCCAGAAATCTGAATATAGGCCTGCCATATGGCCAGCCATCCCACTCTTGTGAATTTACTCATAGAAATAAAATCAGTATAAAAAAGAATAATCCTCACCTCCATGTTTGTTGCAGCTCAATTCACAATAACTAAGACATGGAATCAATTCAAATGCCTGTTAACTGAAGACAGGATAAAGAAATTATTGGCTATATACACCACAGAATATTACAGTGTTAAAAAAGATAAGAGTCAGAGACTCATGACTGGTGCATAGGGAGATTACTGATGCCATAAACAGGAGTGTCAATTTGTAAAGTCAACAACAGGAGTCACTGTGCACTTACTCCTCATGTAGGATCTCTGTCCTTAATGTGCTGTACATTGAGATTTAATGCTATAACGAGTACTCAAACAGTATATTTCACTTTGTGTTTCTATGGGGGTGCAAACTGTTGAAATCTTTACTTAATGTATACTAAACTGATCTTCTGTTAAAAAAAAAAAAGAAGAAGAAGAAATTAGCAATTCCCAGCTTGACTCTCGCTGGGATTAAACATGACAATAGGTCTGATCTGATTTCATCATCATTTAAAAAATCATCTATTATTTTTCACTTTATGTTTCTGTGTGGGAGCAAACTGTTGAAATCTTTACTTAATGTATGCTAAACTGATCTTCTGTATATAAAGAGAATTGAAAATGAATCCTCATGTGAATGGAAGGGGAGAGGGAATGGGAAAGGGGAGGGTTGCGGGTGGGAGGGATGTTATGGGGGGGAAGCCATTGTAATCCATAAGCCGTACTTTGGAAATTTATATTCATTAAATAAAAGTTAAAAAAATAAATAAAATAAAATCTGGTCATTTGCAAAAAAAAGGGGGGGGGGGCAAATGTGGAATCCACATTTAGTGAAATATGCCTGTCCCAAAGGGACAAATACCACTTGTTCTGACTTGTGGTAACTCAAAGCACCTAAAAGCCAATCTGTAGAAGTGAAATTGACACTTTCAGAAGCAATGACTTGAATAGGCCTTGTCTTAACTGTTGACAAGCAGGGTTTTGCTTTTTTTTTTTTTTCATAATATTTGTTCAACTCTACTTAACATAGAGTTAATTGTTTGTATATAAAGTCAATTGAAAATAGATCTCAGTAAAAAATAAGAGTGGGAATAATACAGGGAGAAGGAAAAGGGGTGCCAGGTGGGGTGGGAGGGCAGGTATGGTGGGAAGAATCAACATGTTCCTAAAGTTTTAATTATGAAGTATATGAAGTTTGTCACTGTAAAGCTGTATATCTCTGCATACATTCCTATGGACTTACTTCTAAGGGTACAGTTTAAAAATTTGCCATGGTACTCCAAATCCCCTTTAGCTGGGTATAGAAATACCTTCTTGAGCGTTAAAATGATCATATGGATAGGAGTGTTGAAGTGATCATATAAACAGAATTAAGTGTCTGGTAATAATAATAGAATCAAAAAGGAGTGAATGCTCCAACATGGGAAGCAGTCCACACAGCAGACAGAATTAAAATCACTAAGTGGCACTCTCAACTCTGAATCAGCCCTCAAGGCTTTCTGGTCTGGCCGAAAAGTCCACGAGAGCATTTCAGGCACAAAAAGCCAAGACACTGAGGCAAAAAAATATGAAGGATCTCAGTGGGTGAGATCATCAAAGAAGGAGGTACTTTTCTATGAAGGGAGGAGAGAACTTCCACTTTGCTTATGGCCTGGCCTAAATACTGATGGAGTTTGTTGTTTCAGAAGGCTTCCATAGCCTAGGCAGCTCATGTCAAGAGCCTCAGGTGTTTGCTGACATCATACCTAAGAATGTAAATTGTTGAATTAACAACAGGAGTCACTGTGCACTAATTTCGCATGCAGGATCTCTGTCCTCAAAGAACTGTATTATGAGAGTTAACAGTAAAACTTGCTCTCCAAGATTTATTTCATTTTAGTTAAATTTATTTATTTTAGTATTAAGTGGAGGATATTCTTATGTCTCCTATGTTTGTTTTGCCCAAGTGTCCAACTCCACTGCTTGTTTTCCTAGGTGCTTCCTTAATTAATGATAAAACCCCTTTTTAAGGACTTACTTTCTTTTAATGTATTAACTGAAGGATATTCTTATGTCTCATAGTTATATCTCAGTTCTCACAAAAGATGTATCATTCTTGGGTGCTTCTTTAAAGTTAACTAAATTTCTAAAAAGGAAAAAAAAGAAGTGAAATTAACTTTGAGATGCCCTTATCTCCACTGTTGAACAGTTCTGCGGTTTTTCGTGTATGCAAATTGTTGAACTCTTTACTCAGTATAAAGTTGGTCTTCTGTGTATAAATGTTATTGAAAATGGATTTTAGTGGACAATGAGACTGGGAATGGGAAGAGGAGGTGGAAGAGAGGTGGGAAGGTGGGTATGGTGGGAAGAATCACTGTATTCCTAAAGCAGTACTTAAAATTACATAAAGTTTGTATTCCTTAAATAAAAGGCTTCTAAATAAAAGGGGAAAAAATTTTAAAAATAAGTATTTGATAAGTTATGAAAATAAATTTCCTTAGAATTATTATAGGTTAAAAATACAGAAAAAAATAAATTTGTTCAGTTGCCCTAAAGTCTTCAGCTAGTACATTATATACAACTGTGTACAGAGGATTTCAGGGGTGATGGACCTCCAGCAGGCATGGCAGCAGTAATCAAGATCCCCACAAGATGGCACTCTTCTTTTTTTTTTTATGTATCTTAACAAAAAAAATTGACTTTTGCAGTCTCAGAATAAACAGAATTTGTAATTGGAGGAGTGAATTTAAAAGTTCACTGAAAAGAGAATTTAAAGATTAGTTTTGGAGAAAAAAATTGAAATGAATGTATAGTTTTCATAATACACATTTCCCATGAACATTTTGAAAACCCCTTTTATGCATGGACTTCAACCTTTTTTGTACCAAAATTAACATCTTTTTATTTTCTGAGAAGTGATATATAGAGAGAAACAGAGCTCCCATCTGCAGTTTCATTCCCCAAATGCCCTCAACAGTCTGGACTGGGTCAGGGCTGAAACTGAGAGTTGGGAACACAATCCAGGTCTCCCACATGGACTTGAGCAATCTCCACTGCCCACTAAGATCTGCATTAAGGAAGCTGGAATCAGGGGCCAAACCTTGAGCCCAGGTCTCCAATATGGGAGGTGGGCGTCTTAACTGCTAAACTAAATTTCCTACTCCCTAAGCTTATCTTTTAATTTCATTTTTCAGGTACCTTTTTTGAAGTCCCCTTTTGTATGTGGAAGACTTCAGATGCTGCTACATGCAGTGTAGCAAGTTGATTCATGGTTATTAAAATCTGACCCCCACTTTGCTGATGACAAAGTACGTGATAAGGGAGGCTTCCACCTGGCTCCCGCAAGACTGGGGAGGTGTTGACAGCGCTCTTGAGGAATAGCAGGCTTTGGGAGAAAGGTTGTGTATGTGTGTGTGCATGTGTGTGCATGTTTGTATCTGTGTGTACATGTATGCATGTGTGTTATATAGGTGGATGCATGTGCATCTGTGTGTTTGTATGTGTGCATATGCATGTGTGTATTATGTATATGTGATTGCAAGATTCTATATTGCAAGATTCTGTATCACCATAAAAGGTGAATTAAGTCTCAAAAGCATGCTAATTACATTTCCTGTACAGCCCCCTCCTCACACATAGCACATGTCCCCCGACCCTGCCACAGCAGTTCCTCCCCTGTGCCAGCGAGGTATCATAGCCTTTATGTTCTCTTCAGGAGGTAGCTGACAACATATGATTTGGCAGAAAATCGGTAAAAAGAAAACAACACTTGAGGATTATTAGAAAACCTCAGGGCCTGGGCTGGATTCTCAATGTTTGCTTCTATAGCACTCCAGTTCCATAAAGTGGACAGGACTATTTTACTAATTTGCATAAACTCACTTTGTAAAATACAGTTTTATTTTGAAATTGTGTGAAACTCATATGAAATTGTAAAAATAGTGCAAGGAGTTCTCACATACCCTTCACTCAAGGATTCCTTACATAACTCTAGCACATGGTAGGAACCAGGAAACTGACAGAGGCATGACTATTAACTGTGGTGTGCAGCTTGTTCATCGGTTTTTACCAATGAAGTTCTAAATCCATTTTTATGTCCAACAACAACAAAAACCAGCAACTACATCAGGTTTCAGATACAATATAAGGGGTGGGCATTTGGTCTAGCTCCTAAGATGCCCCTGTCCCACAATGCAGCACCAGGCAGACCCTGGGAGGTAGTGGTGATGTCTTAAGTAGTCAGGTTCCTGCCACCCACAAGCCCAGAGTATGTCCTTGGCTCCCAGCTCTGGTCGTGCTCCCGAGTGCAAGAGTGGCATGGTAGGCATCTGGGGAGCGAACCAGCAGATGGGAGTTCTTCCTCCATCTACTCCATCTGTATACTGTGTGTGTGTACATGTGTGTGTATCTCAATAAAAAATATCAAGATACAATATAAGAAACACAGTTTCTTAATGTGAAAGATCAAAATACAATGACAGTGTCAAGAGTAGCAAAGCGTGGCATTTTAGCTACTTGATTTGGGTTTATAAAATGTTAGCAGGCTATCAAGTCAGAGAGCTAGCAGATGAAATATTTTCCCATTATTTCATTGGATCAATACATTCTGTGCCACGTTCAAAGGCACTCAGTGCAGTCCTTTGCAACAATGGCCCCCTTTCACTTCCTCTCCAGCAACCAGCATCCTCTGCCCCTACTCCGTCTCGGCAGCTAATCTCACAGATAGGAGAGGTATGGGTTTTGGTCACTGATCCGTGTTCACTAACTTTGAAGGCTGCAACATGGTGGGGAGAGGGGCACCTCTCAAAACCTCTGAAACTGACTTAGACCTGAGAGTGCAAATGCTCCCATGAGGCTGAGAAAGCAGGGTTTGTGACCATCTTAGTGTGCAGATTTTACTAAAGCTGCTCCTTCCCAAAGAACTCACGCCCGGGAACAAACAATTCAAGGAACAGAAGCCTCAAGTTCCATAAAGGAAAAAGGATTGCCACATGGCAAGAGGTCAGGCAGCCAGAAGATAATAAAGATGGGGGGTGCAGGGAACCGAGCTTCAGAGGGCAAGGCAGGACAAAACCTGCAGAGCATGGCCTTCCCACTCTAGACCAGGTGCATGGGCACAGGAAGACTAGACAGATGGACAGGAGAGAGCCATGGTGAGAGAACATGGCTGCCTTCTGCAGTTCTGCCTCCAGGTTGACAACCCCCTCCCCAAGTGACAACAGACCTTCCTATACCCAGAGCCCACTCCAGGTAACCACTTAGCCGTAACTGTTCCCAGGACAGTTTACAGGGAAAATTGTGATTTGGCCGAAGTCACCATCAATACCACTCCATTGTACAATACCGTTGAAAATCTTGAGTGTATGCCAGTATTTTTAGCACTGGGGAGACAGTGAACAGCCCACCTTATGGGGAGAAGGCAACACTTCTCTTGACAAGTTGGGAGGCTACATGGGGCATGGATGGTACACATTTCAACTTAAATCTAAGCAAATAAAAACTTTCACTGGGATACACTGAACCAGGGCCACATGTGAGGCTGTACTCCAGGCCCCGGGCACAAGGCAGTGAACGAGGCAATGTTCTTGGCTTTACAGACCTTACATTCTATAAGAGAAAAAGACAACACATGAAGGTATAGCATGTCAGACATGGAGAGTCATGAAGAAAAATAAAGCAATGTAAAGAGATCAAGAGAGGCTGGCGCCGCAGCTCACTAGGCTAATCCTCCACCTTGCGGCGCCGGCACACCGGGTTCTAGTCCCGGTCGGGGTGCCGGATTCTGTCCCAGTTGCCCCTCTTCCAGGCCAGCTCTCTGCTATGGCCAGGGAGTGCAGTGAAGGATAGCCCAAATGCTTGGGCCCTGCACCCCATGGGAGACCAGGAGAAGCACCTGGCTCCTGCCATCGGATCAGCGCGGTGCGCCGGCTGCAGCGTGACGGCCGCGGCGGCCATTGGAGGGTGAACCAACGGCAAAGGAAGACCTTTCTCTCTGTCTCTCTGTCTCTCTCTCACTGTCCACTCTGCCTGTCGACAAAAAAAAAAAAAGAGAGAGAGAGAGAGAGATCAAGAGAAAAGGAAGAAGGGGTGCTGTCTTAGGTAGGGCGGCCATGAAAGCTCTCTTGGAGCAAGAAGGAGTCGTCTGATCAGGGAAGAGCAAAGGGAAAAGCCCTGAGGCAGAAACAAGCACATGTAGGAAACCAGAGAGACTGGCAGAGTGACTGAACGTATTTAAAAAAATCCCCAAGGTCTTGGACGCAGGCCAATCAGCTGTCAGGGCTCATGACAAATCACAATGCATTATTGATAATAATAATTACTGGGACATACACGCTTTGGCCGGAAGGGTAAACTTCCCAGCTCTAGGGATACACGGTGGAGACAGCAAATACGTTCAGCTGTCCTGGAGCACAGATGCCTGCACCAAGTCGAGGCACAGCATGGGATGCACCCCTACTCCCTTACCCTTCCCCCACACTGACTCAGAAGTGGACCAGGGTGGGGAGATGCGGCCCCAGTGGCACCAGCTGAGTGGGAGTAGGGCCCTCCCATGAACCAAGCAGGCAATGGCGCTGAAGCAAATGGGGACAAAGTGATGATAAAGCAGCTTGTCCAGAGGATACGCTCGCCTGTGAGAAGTGCTGTGCGTAGTTCTTCAGCATCTGAGTTCTTGGGACATAAGGAAAATTGCATTGGAAATCCACCTGTCTTTATCATGAACAATAGCGAGGGGCCAGGGCTTTCAGAGTTCTCCTGACCTGAGCCACTAGACACCCCATCCATGAGAACAGCCACAGGGAGAATGAAGGAGAAGGCTGCAGTATACTTTAAGGCAGACTGCCTGCCCTGCCAACTGGGACAAAAACACAATGTCCAACACCATAGTGTGACACGCCGAGGCACGAAGGTGGCAGCGAACCAGGCAGCAGAGCCAAGGGGATGGTGGAGCCTGGCACCAATAGCACCCCGAGGGCACTGGAGCAGGTCCTGTGTCTGCAGCAGCGGCAGCTCCGGCACATCCAGCTCACCGAGCAGACTGGCAGCCAGGCGAGCACGTGGGCTCCCACACCCTGCACTCTGGCTTCGTCAGTATGCATACCCTGGAAACCTTAGGAAGCCACGTGTCCTGGTAGGTTTCCAGGACTGTGGCTTTGCTCAGCCAGAAAGCTGGAAGCGAAGATCTGTCTCTGGATACCTAGAAATAAGGCAAGCCACCTCATGCCAGCATCCCTTCCACCACCAGCTCTCTATCCCCAGGACTGACACCCTTTGCTTTAAAGCCAGATGGGACCAGGTGCTCCAAAGTGCTTTGTGACCCTGGGCCCTCAATCTAAGCTCTTTGAGAGTCCTTTCTCCACATGGTGCTAGACCCATCCAACAAAGGGAGAGGGAAGCCACCGGACTTCTCCAAGGTGGATGTCAAACCCAAAGAAAAAGGGCCAGCACTGTGGTATAATGGGGTAAGCCACCGCCCACAACACCAACATCCCATATGGGTGCCATTTTGAGACCTGACTGTTCGACTTCCAATCCAGCTCCCTGCTAATGCACTTGGGAAAGCAGTGGAGGATGGCCCAAGTCCTTGGGCCCCTTCACCCATGTGGAAGACTCAGAAAAATCCTGGCTCCTGGCTGGGTCTGCCCACCCTGGCCATTGTGGCCATTTGGGGAGTGAACCAAAGGATGGAAGATCTGTGTGTGTGTGTGTGTGTGTGTGTGTGTGTTTCAAATGGATAAAATAAATCTTTAAACAAACAAACCCAAAGACAAGACCATTCTCTACAAGCCAAGTGTCAGAGCAGTCTCCCATCAATGTTCATCCGAGCCTAGCCCACTTATATCTAAGTTGAAGTTGCTGGCGCATTTGTGAGTTCCTCAACTGTGTCCCGGTGTGACACCTGGCCCAGCCCCACCAAGAGGCCAAGCAACATGGCTGCACATGGTGTGGGAAGAACTCCTCATCTGCTAGAGCCCTGCAGATTCTTTTTGTGTGCAAGATCTGGGGGTCAACTTTCACCATCAAGGACAACCTGAAAGTCCACTTCATGATGCACCAGGCAAAAAATAACTGAGCCTGCCAAGGAAGCAAGCTGGCCATCAGGAAATTGACAGCTCATCAGGTACAGACGGGAAAACAGTCTGAGAAATGTTTCCTAAGGAAATCCCAGCCTCTCAGTGAGCATGAACAGGCAGGTGAACGTGGAGCAGCCTGCACCACCCAGACCGGCCCAGCTAACGCAACCACACATCCGGGCTGGTTCTGCATTTCAGCCTTCCTGGCCAGGATGCCGAGTCCTGCCTGCCTATCTTCCAGGATCTGCCCCTGCAGATGACAGGCCCTATCCCCAAGCAGCTAGCGGCAGTCCTATTCCAAAAGGACAAGACCTCCAGAAGCCAAGAAATCTGTGCTTCCACAAACCAGGTTGAATCTCCCTTGGAACTTAAACAAGACTCAATCAGACTTAAGTTAATGTCCCTCTGGGCAGCCAGCAACCACCCACCCTACCTCTCCCAGAGCCACCGCATCTCACTGGTCCCTGGAAAAGCACTGAGTCTCAGCTACCCCATACTGAGCCTGACATCCAACACTACAGCTTCTTCAAACATTTGGAACAATTAAAATAAAGATTAATTTGTTTTTTTAATATTCATCTTATTTATTTGAAAGACAGAATGACAGGGAAAGAGAGAGACAGAGAAAGATCAATATTCGATTGACTAATTCACACTGGAAATGGCCAGAACAGCCAGTGTTGGGCCAGGTCAAAGCCAGAAACCTAGAACTCCATCCTGGTCTCCCACGTGGGCACAGAGGCCCAAGTGCTTGTGATTGGGCCATCTTCCACTTCCTTCCCAAGCACATCAGCAAGGAGCTGGATCAGAAACGGAGCAGCTAGGACCCTCACCAGCACTCATTTGGGAAGCTGGCGTTACAAGCAGCAGCTTGATCTGCTGTGCCACAATGCCGATCCCAGAGGTTCAATTTCTGAAAGCAATGTTCACACAGCTAGTCAAGTCACATGTGCTGTGACACGACTCAACTTGTAGCGGAATGATTTTGTGTATATGCTAAAAAAGAACTGCAGAAAAACAAATTGATTTCGGAATTTCTTGGGAAAGAAACTTGTCCCAGTAAGTTAGATAAACGACTGACACTTAGATAACAAACATGTTTCTGATGATTAACTGACAGTGAAAAATAAAGGCCTTACTACTTGTGATCTGAACCAAACTCCACGCCCTGGTAGAGACTGTAACGTGCAGCTGCTAAGCCAGCCAGCAGAACTTGAGGGACTCCAAGCAATTTGCTACGTTTGCTTCTCATTCACTAGATGAATTCCCCCGACTCTCAAAATGGAAGACTCCAGAGGACGTTTATTTTACCACATTCTGCAGGAGAAGGGACACCCTCTGTCCCTGGGCTCCTTGTGGCTTCCTCCAAAGTCGGATGGAATCAGAGCGGGGTAGGGCTCTTCCAAGAAAACAACGAGGTCTTTCCTAAATGCTTGGAGAGGCTTCCTTGTGCAAAGTGACAGGCCTAGGACATGCAATGAAGCTGCTATCAGGACAGGAGTTAGCACAGGGACTTTGTGAGTGTGACCTTCATCCACCTCGATTATTCAACCTGACCTGGACCCGGACCTACACCATCTTTTCAAGAGCCATATCCCTACTTAACATTCTCTAGGTACACCACCCAGCATAGTTTTATTTTAGTTCTATGTACAGAGACAAACTTAGAAGCACTCTTACTAGAATATATATATGGTTATACATTTTAGTTACTTCCTGTTTAATTGCCTCCAGAATGCTTTTCTGAATTTATTTAAAGTCCACTTTTTCTGTTTCTTTTGCACAAACCTTTTCCATTAGAAGCCACAGAGCACTGACAGTTAAATCACGCCTTCTCGAGTGAAGGAACATGCTTGCATTTCCCCGGGACCACCAAGCATGTTGAATGTTGTACAGAAAGAGCTCGCAGCTTTTCTTTCCAGCTTCCCCACCCAACAGAAGGGACTCTGCATTCAGAGACCCTCTCTCCAGGCAGCTTCAGTGACAGCCACGTTTCTAGTGCCACGTTTCTAGTGCAGAGAGATCAGCATGGTGGGAACACATCCGAGGGGCTCAAAGCTCAGCAAGGCCTCCTGTCTGTCTCCCCAGACACGGGCTTGAAGACTGCAGCCACCTGCCAGCTGCTTCTCTCAAACCTGAAATGTGAGAACATGCATTGCAAGAGCTTCCTGGAAAAAGGTATTGCCCAACTCCAGGGTGCCTGGTATTTACGGCCTCCCAGAAACTGTGTGATCTGTAGGGATATGTCTTAGCTTTCCTGTGTCCTTCCATGGCCATAAAACCCAGTTTCTCACGATTGGAGCTGAATGAAAGAGGACTCTTGTGAAAAGAGGGAAGACTGGAGTGGACTCGCGGCCCCGGGGCGGTGATGAGCTGTCTTCATTCCCGATAGAGGAGGGGGACAGAGCAGCATCCACAGCGGGCTGCTTAGGGGACCAGATTACTCACCCAAATGCTCAGAGCCTGTTGTTATAAGATGAGGCAATGAATCAGAAATGAATGGGCATCGCAGGGTACCCTTAATTAGCTACATGACCTGGCATAATCACTCAATCTCTCAGGCCTCTTCTCTTATCTGACAAATAGGAAGAATTAAATCCATCAATATCTGTAAAGTGACTTTCAAAATGTCTTTGAAAGCAATGACAAGCCATTATTCATATTAAAAATAAATGTCTGGGGGTCAGCACAGTTAAAGCCACCACCTACAGTGCCAGCATCCCATTTGGAAGACGGTTCGATTCCCAGCTGCTCCACTTCCTATCCAGCTCTCTGATATGGCTTAGGAAAGCAGTAGAGAATGGCCCAAGTCCTTGGGCCCCTGCACCCACGTGGGAGACCTGGAAGAAGCTCCTGGCCCCTGGCTTTGGATCAGCCCAGGTCTAGCCATTGCAGCCACTTGGGGAGTGAACCAGCAGATGGAAGACCTCTCTCTCTCTCTCTCTCTCTCTCTGCCTCTGCCTCTGCCTCTGCCTCTGCCTCTCTGTAACTCTGCCTTTCAGGTAAATAAATAAATCTTTAAATAACTAAATAAGTGTCTTGCAGTCTCATAGTGAGGTACTGGAATTCAAAGGCAGGATTTTCTTTAGCATATTCCATAATGATTTCATAGACAAGGTTTTGTTGGTGTTTTCAAACAGATCCTTGAAGGATCTGTAGAGTTTCACCAGGCAAATATGAAGAAAGGGCATTGGTACTGACACGAGGGCAGGGAACGGTGCAGTCTGAGTAGGCAAGAGTAGGGACTGTTCCTCAATAGGGTCTGAGTTCTTCACATGATCATTTCTAAGTGAGGCCCTAAATCAGCCTTTCACTGCAGGTTACTCTGCTCCACTCTCTGTGCCACGGCCTTGACCCTCAGACAAGGAAATGGAAGCTTCATTTCCCAAGGTCACACTTTTAGCCTGTGGTGGAATCGAATTTTGAAACCAGTTGTTTTGGCTGGCAGAGCATGTGTGTTTACATAGAATCCACAAGAAAGCTAATTGCAAGAACAGTGTTACAGGCTAAGTCATGTCTCCATGCACACACCATCACCCCTACGTTGAAGTCATAACCCAGCACCTCAGATGTGACTGCATTTGGAGAGAGCACCTTTAAATAGACACTTAAGGTAAAATGACGTCATAGGACTCGGACTTTACCCAATGCAACTGATGTCTTTACAAGAGGAGATCCGGACACAACACAACGAAGGCTGTGATGTGAGGACGTGGGGAGAAGACAGCCTTCTGCAAGCCAAGGAAAGAAGAAACCAGCTCTGTCAACACTTTGACCTTGGACTTCCGCCTCCAGACTGTGAGAAAGCAAGGTTCTCTACTTGCACCACCCAGTCCGTGTAACTGATTATGGCTGCCCCAGAAAGCGGAGAGCCAGTCACAGGATGAATCACACATCTGCAAACGAGGGTGGGGCCCAGGGCACTCCAACCCTGACTACTGAGCAGGACCCGGAGCACAGCAAGGTCAGCTGCAAATCAGCAATCAAAGCACCCTGACTCTGCCACAACCCCAGCTGCAGACAGCAAAGTGCACACTTCCTGCACATGTGGAGCCATGAGTTCCCACTGGGGGCAGGTGGAATCCTTTGTAATGGTTTTGCTAGGGTCAGGCACCTGTCTTGGTGGTTAAAATGCCACAGCCCCACTTTGGAGCACCTGGGTTCAATACTTGGCTCTGGCTCCTGAGTCCAGCACACTGCCAGTGCAGACCATGGGATGGGAGACCTGGGCTTGCAGCTTTAGCCCCTCAGCTATGTGGGCATTTGGAGAGTAACCCAGAAGGAAGGATCTATCTACCTCAAGCTCTCCACCTCTCAACTGAATAAATTTTAAAATAAAAATAAGCAACTGCTATAATAATGAGATTTCAGAACTGCATGCAACTGACGCTTGTTCCTGCTGGGAACAAGGAAGCAGACTTCTATCCTCGCTGATTTCACAAACCGCAGTACTTCGGGTTCCCATCTTCAGACTCCTGCATTTTTCCAAGAGTAACAGGTACAACTTGAACATGTCATGGAGTAGATTATTACGAGACGAAGTCCTGGCCCTCAAAGGATTCACCTCTTCTTTAGAAACTACTTCATCATTCAGCCAACAAATACACCCACCACCGGGGCTTTCCTCTGCTGTTGCCTGGCAGCGGATTCTACGAACAGTGAGACCACCCCCAGGTGACCATCCTGTACTGCCTTTGTATATTACAAAGCATTAAAAGCTGGGAGTGCCTTCCTCTTGCAGATGGTTAAACTGAGACCCAGAGAGTGAAGTAGTCTGCCTAGAGTCATTCATTCTTTCGCAGACTTTCTGTCCACTGGCAACAAACAACATCTCGGGCTGGATTCCTGGGAAGCAGATGCTGAAATGGGGATTTTTGTGCCTAGAACGTATTACGCTCATGCTTGGGGGAGAACAGGAAAGAGGCAGGGAAAGCAGAACGGATAGGGGGAAAGGTCAGTCACGGCTGGCATCCCCCACAAAACTTGCAGGGGGCGCTTCTAAACCAGTCATTTCCAGTTGGAGTAATTGTGCCCCCAGGGAACATGTGACAGTGGCTGGAGATTCTCTACTTTTTTGACAGAGACATAGACAGGGAGACAAACAGCTCCTATCCACTGGTTCACTCTCCAAATGCCTGAAATGTTTTTTGGTGGGGCAGAGTGGAGAGTGGGTAGGTAAGCAGAGTCAAAGCCAAGAACTCAATCTAGGTCTCCAACATGGAGCCACCATCACTGCCTCCCAGGGTGTGCATTAGCAGGAATTCACCTGTGCCAAGACTCACACCCAGCTCCTCGGATAGGAGACTCAGGCCTCATAACCAACAGCTTACATGTTGGATCAAATGTCTGTCCTAGAGACACTTTGATCATCATGACTAGAGGATCAAATCAGTCATGGCATTTGATTCAAAAAGTCAAACAACATGTTTATTAATAGAGTTATTGGGTAGTTCTCTAGGAAATTCTTTAGAAAAAATTTCCAAGTTTGAGCCAGCTTTGGGACACCACAGGTTAAGCCACCACCTGCTATGCTGGCATCACATATGAGCACTGGTTCTAGTCCCGGCTGTTCCACTTCCCATCCAATTCCCTGCTAACGTGCCTCAGAGGGCAGCAGAACATGGCCCAAGCATTTGGGCCCCTGCCACCCACATGGGAGACCCACATATAGTCTCTTGGCTTCAGCTGACCCAGCCCCAGCTGTTGCAGCCATTTGGGGAGTGAACCAGTGAGTGGAAAATCTGTCTCCCTCTCTCTGTGTCTCTCCTTCTTCTGTAATTCTGCCTTTCAAATGAATAAATAAATCTTTAAAGAAAATTCCAAGTTTGATCTAAAATGAGGGTGGCTTGCTATTGTAGAAAGCTGCTCAGAACTCACTTTGAATTTCAAATTCATTATCAACTCAATAGCATGTCTT
The DNA here is from genome assembly GCF_051225735.1 of Oryctolagus cuniculus. NCBI lineage: Eukaryota > Metazoa > Chordata > Mammalia > Lagomorpha > Leporidae > Oryctolagus > Oryctolagus cuniculus. Next base: position 174,933,589 of record NC_142869.1, on the reverse strand, counting down.
CAGACAGCCACTTAAACTCCCCATGTCTCCATTTCCTGGAACTAAGAAATGGAGGTCACACTTATTTTACAGGGTTACTGTGAAAGCTAAGATGAAACAAGGAGTGAAAAGAATCTGGGATGTAGCTGGAATTAATGACAGCTACTTCTAATGTAACATTTGACTAGGAATTGGTTAAATAAAACTATTGGCCTCCAGGGCTCTGACAACCCTGCATAGTAGTCTGTCCCAGGAGGGTGCCTGAGAGAGATCACCCACAAAGGCCCCATTCTCAGCTCTACCTACTAAACAAAGCATTGCATTTTTCTGTGGTTTTTGTCTATCTAAAGCCAAACCTGATGGCTGACAGGGGCTATGTAGCCTGGTACCTGAGGGAGGCAGAGCTGTCAGTCCCAGGCACATCCCCAGGCACTCTTGTATTCCAGACACTGTAATTACTCAACCTTTCCCTTGGCCGTAGGGCTTCCTCCAACCTGTAACAAACACAGAGCCATCAGCAAACAGGGGTCTGTCCTTTCTCTCTGAGGCTTCTGAACACATCCAAAGAAATTGCCAAGCAGCCCAGTCATGGGGCTCTGCAAGGAGAGAACATTGCTGGCGCTCACAGTCTGAAGGGATTCGAGATGACAGATGCAGCCCCCATGATCTATGACAGATACAGCTTTGGAAAATGTCGGCGTTAATATTTAATATCATTTGAATAACTGCCCTGTTGTCTCACTTAGCATGGCAGGCGCCGGTGGGCTGGCAGCAAGTCTCCCTGGGTGCTCAATGGGAGCGAAGCTTGTAGAAAACGCGCAGTCAGCAAGATGTTCAATAATTCAGACGTGAGATTCAGATTTGCTTAGAGAAATGACATTAAACTTGTTAAACAGGACTTTGGGAGACCCCAAAGCACTGGGTACACAGAATTCACTCTGTGCAAGAGTAGTTGGAAGTGTTTGGAAATTTACCAATGGGGTTGGAAGGCACTGGTGATGACAAGTAAGAGACGGCACGGCATTTACAGAAACTGTAATAAACAAGGCTTGCATTGGTCTGTTTTTCATTACCGCATGGAAATCACAGAGGCAGGCTACCTGACAAGGAAAAAGCTTTATTGTGTCTAGGGGCTTCACCTGGTGGTGGCCTGTCCTGCAGCGTCCTGAGGCAGCACACGGCATCTCACAGCAAGAGATGGGAACATGCGTGTCTATGCGTCTTGGTCTCTCTCCCTCCTTAGGAAGCATGGGTGGGAAAATTTTTTTCTGCCAAGGGCTACCTGGTTATTTATAGCATCATTCACGGCTCATACAAAATCATCAACATAAAAATTAGCCTGCTATAGATTTAATGGATTTTGAGTCCTGCCTGCAGTTGCCTTGCCAGGACAAGACCCAATGACTTTCTGGAATTTATAGGGCCTGTTGTTGGCCAGATGTTCCCCATCCCTGTAGGAAGCTCTCAGGATCCTGATCCTGGCCCTCATTCTGGCTCTGATGACCTTATCTAAACCTGATCACCCTACAAAGGCCTCCCCTCTGAACACCACAGTTGGATTAAGTTTCTACCCTCTGAATACCTCAGGATGGGGATCACATTTCAACACCTAAAGCCTCAGCATATCCCAATCACAGGAAGTATTTTTATTGAAATGTGGCAGTGAGTTCTCAGTCCAGGTTTGAAGGGCAGGAGTGGACAGCATCTTCTTTATCTTCATATCCCCTGCCCATGCTCCTGGATCCTCCCCCACCACTGTACTTGTATGGAACCCAGGGCTACAGAACCTCAGTAAATATTTTTTTTTTATCTTTTATTTAATGAATATAAATTTCCAAAGTACGACTCATGGGTTACAATGGCTTTCCCCCCCATACCGTCCCTCCCACCCACAACCCTCCCCTTTCCCACTCCCTCTCCCCTTCCATTCACATCAAGATTCATTTTCGATTATCTTAATATACAGAAGATCAGCTTAGTATACCTTAAGTAAGGATTTCAACAGTTTGTTCCCACACAGAAACATAAAGTGAAAAATAATAGATGATTTTTTTTTTAAATCATGATGAAATCAGATCAGACCTATTGTCATGTTTAATCCCAGTGAGAGTCAAGTTGGGAATTGATAATTTCTTTTTTTTTTTTTTTTTTTTTTTACAGAAGATCAGTTTAGTGTACATTAAGTAAAGATTTCAATCGTTTGCACCCCCATAGAAGCACAAAGTGAAATATACTGTTTGAGTACTCGTTATAGCATTAAGCCTCAGTGTACAGCACATTAAGGACAGAGATCCTACATGAGGAGTAAGTGCACAGTGACTCCTGTTGTTGACTTTACAAATTGACACTCCTGTTTATGGCATCAATAATCTCCCTATGCACCAGTCATGAGTTTCCAAGGCTATGGAAGCCCCTTGAGTTCTCCAACTCTTATCTTGTTTAGACAAGGTCATAGTCAAAGTGGAGGTTCTCTCCTCCCTTCAGAGAAAGGCACCTCCCTCTTTGAAGACCTGTTCTTTCCACTGGGATCTCACTCACAGAGATCTTTTTGCCAGAGTGCCTTGGCTTTCCATGCCTGAAATACTCTCATGGGCTTTTCAGCCAGATCCGAGTGCCTTTAGGGCTGATTCTGAGGCCAGAGTGCTATTTAGGACATCCGCCATTCTATGAGTCTGCTGAGTATCTCACTTCCCATGTTGGATCACTCTCCCCTTTATTTATTCTATCGGTTAGTGTTAGCAGATACTAGACTTGTTTATGTGCTCCCTTTGACTCTTAGTCCTTTCATTATGATCAATTGTGAACTGAAATTGATCACTTGGAATAGTGAGATGGCATTGGCACATGCCACCTTGATGGGATTGAATTGGAATCCCCTGGTATGTTTCCAACTCTACCAATTGGGGCAAGTCAGCCCGAGCATGCCCCAAATTATACATCTCTTCCCTCTCTTATTCCCACTTTTATGTTTAACAGGGATCACAATGCTGCTCAACTCTTAAATCCCACAGTTCACACATTCTTCTTGAAATCCTTTCCAAGGAGTCACCCGCATGAAGGCTGTAGCTACCTTCTACGGACCCCGCATTTAAAGGTTCCTTAGAGAGGCTGGAACCAACTGCAACTGCCCTGAAACCACGTTCTAGGAATATGCTGAGCTCTGTTGATGGGAAGGAGGAGCAGCCACCTGGAGCAGTTTAAGGTAAAGGGAGGGACCATTAAGCCAACTCCTCAGCCCTGGGCATGGGGGGAGGGGGTGGGAGCTATGCTGAGCACCACCCAGAGTTCACAGACTGCAAGATGAGTTACTGCGACCAAGGGGTAGTGGCAAAGCCTGGTGGAGGCCTGTGGAAGGGATCCCCGGCCACGGGAAGGGAATGAACGTTCAGCAGACTTTGCTACCTCCTTCCCTCAGCCCACCCTTGTATCACTCCAGGCACAGCTGGAGCTGGGGCCAAGATGTGGCAAGCAAGACCTAGGACATGGGGCGCAAACCCAGGGAGTGCTGGTGCTCAGGACTGCAAGTGCAGGGCCAGCACAGCCCTGGGTTCCTTTCTTGCCTGATCCTGATCCTGACCCTCGTTCTGGCTCAGCCACTCCTTTTTTTTTTTTTTTTTTTTTTGACAGGCAGAGTTAGACTAACAGAAAAGTCTTCCTTCCGTTGGTCCACCCCACAAATGGCCGCTACGGCTGGTGCACTGCGCCGATCCAAAGCCAGGAACCAGGTGCTTTTTCCAGGTCTCCCATGCGGGTGCAGGGCCCAAGCACCTGGTCCATCCTCCACTGCACTCCAGGGCCACAGCAGAGAGCTGGCCTGGAAGAGGAGCAACTGGGACAGAATGCGGCACCCCACCCGGGACTAGAACCCAGAATACTGGCGCCGCAGGTGGAGGATTAGCCTAGTGAGCCGCGGCGCCAGCAATAGCCACTCTTCTCTATCCCTCCCCTTTCACTCTGATAGCATCATTTCAGGATTTTTTTTTTTTTCAGGAAAAGTCCTGAGAAAATCACAAACAGGTCCCAAGGATGCACTAGATCTAGGAGGCCAACTGTAATATCTTACCTGTTCACAGACTGCAAGATGTGTTACTGTGACCCAATGCAAGCATTATGTTTTTTTAATGTTTCTGCATTTGAAGGGATTTTTCTACCCTGCTGGAGGATTCCAAAATACATGAGGAGTCCTGGCCCCAGCAAAGCTCACGCTGAGGAATGAAGGTGCCCCCAGGTGAGGCTTGTGGGAATGCACGAAGGGAACTGCGCGCAGTCAGCATCTATCACCAGGTCCCAGGTGCAGCTGGCTCTCACCTGTAAGCACTCGAGCCACAACATGGTACCATGGGCAAGTCATGGGGCCAGCATTGTCACTCTACCTTAATGACTGTGTGTTAATTAGTATGGGTTCTCCAGAGAAACAGAATCAATGGGATATATATTGATGCACTGTGAGAGTGAGAGAGAGGTTTTTTTTTTCTTTGAGCAACAGATTCACATGATTAGGAAAGCCAAGAAGTCCTACAGTTTGCCATTGGCAATGGAGTCCCAGGAAAACTGACAGTGAAGGCCTGGGAGCCACGGAAGCCAATGGGGTAAGTTCCAGATGCCAAACGCCTAAGGTCAGGAGCACCAGTGTCTGAAGGCAGCAGGAGATGATGGCCCAGCTCCAGAGAGCACATGTGCCCTTCCTCTGCTTTTGGGTTCTCTTCAGGCCCTCATCAGCTAGGACGATGCCCACCTTCCCTGGTCAGAGTGGATCTCCCTTTCTCCGTTTACCAATTCCTCTACCAGTCTCTCACAGAAACACCCTCCGAGACATGCCTTAAACAATATCTTATCAGCTATTTGGCCATCCCTTAGTCAAGCTGACACATAAAATTAACCACTGTGTTCTCTCTTCTGAAATGTAAGACAAGATATTCTTATTGAAGCTCAAAATCTATTCAATTTTGTTTAATATATTAACATGGTGACGTTCCCCCACAGACCCCATAACTTCCAAGTTGTTCCATCACCCAGAGAAGCGTGACAATTACTAGAAAAAGAGCACTTTCTTCCACTGGTCTGAGGCCTACTGGAGTGGCTGGGTTCTGGCAGGCTCCTGCCCATCCTGTCTTAATACTGAAGACAACCTTCAAAGGACACAACTGCTCAAAACCTGATCACACTGGTTTCCACTGGAACAAGGGTAATACTCATCCCCGAGCCTGCAGCTAGAATATCCTAACTTCCACTAGAATCTAAAAACAGATGAGCAATTCTCTGGGTTGCTTTGTGAGTCTCTGGATGCAGTCCCTTGGGGAAGGGACACCCACTTTTACTAGGCAGAGAATACAAGGACACCCAGGTTGAACTGATTCTTCAGTTCCTACGTCTGCAATCAATATGCAATAAGATTCAGCCATTTGTTTGTTTTAGACTTTTCTTAAGCGATATTAAGGTGGTAGACAAGAGAACTGAAAATACAACATAATGAATCTGCTTAGATTCTTTTCCGACTTCTTGTTTAACTTTGCTTTATCATACAATGAACCGCTATGTTCTTTACGAAAATTTTAAAGAGTGGCACTTTAAAAGTGAGAACCATCAACTGATCATGTGTTCCCTTTCTAAACTCAATAAATTTTACATCTCCATGGTGGACACTTCTGCGAGTGCACAGTTACACTGTTGGACATTTTTCACTTACATGAACCTAGGGGCACACATCTTTTCTGTGCCTGATGAAGTGCCTGTATGAATAGAAGTAAAATTACAGTGCCATCTTCAGGAAACTAAAAGTCTTTCTTTATAAAGCACCACATCTACAGCTCTAAGTCACCTCGCAATGTTCTCAGGCTAGAAGATAAATCTCCTCTTCACGTTATGACAAGAAGAGGTGAGGCAAAGGAGAAGCAAGGAGCAGCTCTTCGCAGCGCAATGTAATAAAATCCTTCAGATAACTGCGCAGACACCAAGGATTTAGTGCTCCTGCAGCCAGACAGGGTGCGACTCCCTTGTTTCGTGGGTGTATTTTATTGCAGACGGCTAGAGGAGAGGAAAAACTTAAAAGCAGGAATCAAAGTTGCCTGTGTTGCAAGTGAACCGCCTCCATTTTCTTTCATCTGTGAAAGCTACCAGAGAACCTGCATGGTTCAGGGGGCTGGTTCCTGTCTGAGAGGCGTCTACCCAGAGAATCCTTGGTAGGCAAGAGGAAGACACAAACACGTCATTGGATAAAGCACTGATCATTATTACAGACCAAGAGAGGCGGGCGAGGTGCAGGCCACGAGTGGTTAAAATGCAAGGCCTGGTTTCAGAGAACCATGGAAGGCTGGAGCCAGAAAGGAGCTCGCTTCAGCCATGAGAACCGAGGCTTGGAGAGGACACTCGCCTGGCCGAGGTCACTCAGCCTGGTCTTGCGCCCCTCAGCAAAAGGGCGTACACACTGGCGCAATCCGGGAAAGCAGCTGGGAACAGGGCCGCGTGCTTAGGACGTGGGCAATGCATGTATCAATTCGAGTCCCGCTTCTCGTCTCCCGCAGACATGAGACTACTAAACGAAGGCTGGTATCACGAACAAAGTCCGGCGAGGGACACGTGCACGTACATGCACCTGCGAGCGTGGGCCGCCCGCACTGAGAAACACCGCACAGGCGCGGGCCAAAGAGCTGCCCGCAAACTCGGGGGAAAAGAAACACCGCGAACGCCACCTGCGATCGCGAAGGTCCCTCCGAGAGAGGAACCGGCCTGTCCGGAGTCCACACCGCAGCAGCTCTCTTCCGCCTTCCAACTCCCTTTATAAGGAAGCGGGTGGCGTGGGCGTGGATATGCAAATAGGGCGGAGTCTGAGCATGCGCGCTGGTCCCGGATGCCGCAGGTGCACCCTGGGAAGGTGGGCGTATCCAGTTAACAGGTACAGAGGTAGGGTTCACCTTGCCGGAGTGCAGGGGTCCAGCTCGCCTCGAGTCGCTTCCTGCCTACTTTTTCCAGGTCTCTTGGACAGGACTTCCTCTCCGTCTGTGCTGGGCGCTGCAGAGGAAAGACTTCGCCTGTTCAGGCTGTGCATCGCCTCGCTGAGCGTCCGAGAGGACTAAGGGCCATGGTCAAACCCCCCCACACCCTTCTAGACCTGAAACTCGCTGCCTCCACAGCCCTAAGCCGGCGTCCAGGACCTGAGCAGACCACCGAGAGGGGCTCAGGAGTGAGTGCTGGAGTGTGCACACACTCGTGTCTAGTGTGCAGGCCCACGCGCACCAGCCTGTCCCAGCAGGAAACAAACAGGGGGCGGACAGAAGTGGGTGGGGCCAGCACCTGGGGGGATTCTCCCCATGCCGGTATTTTCTAGAACTCCAAGAAATGTAAAAACTCTAAATTTGAACATAGCATTTCAGTTCATTATGAAAGTAAACAGCTTTTTTTGCACTAAACCTTCCTTTTCGTTTTGTCCATGAACTTATGGAAGCGCCCTCACGTTTGTCGAGGCAGAGAACAAGAACATGTTGTATCTAAGTTCTCTCTTTGTTTGCTTCATTTATAATTTGTAAACATTCAGACACGTTTGTACTTTGACCCTGGGCCCAGAAAATTAGGAATAGCCTGATTCTTCTAGCTATCTATTCAGAAGTCAGAATCAAAAATGAAAACAAAACTTTATGCACAAGATGATATTTAAAGTTATTTTGCAAAGCAAAACCAAGGTCCCAGGCGAAACACCATAATCCCTTTGAAAGCCGCACCCCCGACTGACCTAGAGACGTCCCACTAGGCCCCACTTCCAAGTGACCCACACCTTTTCTCAGTACCAGCACCCTGGGAACCAAGCCTGCACATCTCTGGGGGCCACTCAGACCAGACCCAAACCACAGAGGCTCCAATGGAGACATATTCTGTTTGAGATGCCTGTAGCCATGCAGGTCGGCAGTCATACAAACTGGGAACACAGGCTGGAGATAAGATTTGGGAGTCCTAGAAAGAGAATTATGGCCGGTGCCATGGCTCACTAGGCTAATCCTCCGCCTTGCGGTGCCGGCACACCGGGTTCTAGTCCCAGTCGGGGCGCCAGATTCTGTCCCGGTTGCCCCTCTTCCAGGCCAGCTCTCTGCTGTGGCCAGGGAGTGCAGTGGAGGATGGTCCAAGTGCTTGAGCCCTGCACCCCATGGGAGACCAGGAGAAGCACCTGGCTCCTGCCATCGGATCAGCGCGGTGCGCCGGCCGCAGCACACCGGCCACGGCAGCCATTGGAGGGTGAACCAGCGGCAAAGGAAGACCTTTCTCTCTCTCTCTCACTGTCCACTCTGCCTGTCAAAAAAAAAAAGAGAGAGAGAGAGAGAATTATATATAATACAGTGCTATTATTTCAGAAACCTGGGGTGGGAAACTCCCTTCGTTGAAACACGCACCAGAGACAGTGGGGGATCCAGAGCAGTTTATTAACACCAACAGGCTCAGCTGGAATCATTTCCTGAGAACTGAGCTACAATCCCAAGTTTCTTACAGTGTTTATAGTTCATCAGTGTCATACCTTAGCTGTAACAGCACTGGTGGGTTTGAATTGCGGCCTACGTGACTTAGGAACACACTTCCAATGGTTGGTGCATCGGGTATGCTTGTAAAAGAGGTACCAGGGGAAGGTTTATGACTGGAGTTACAGAAGCAGAACTTAGGACATCTCCCCTCCCTAGACAAGGTACCCACGCATAGCTGTGTCACTAGGAGCAGCCACTTTTCAAGGTTTTCGGGGGTCTACTTTCCTCCTTTGTCTCTGGTTGTGGCGTTTTTCTGCTACATTATGATTATATATGAAACCACTGATGTGGAGAGTAGTACTGTCCATTTGGCTAAATCTGGGGTGTAGTGGTGGCTCCAGAAGAGAAGAGGGTCATCTGCAATGGTCCTATGTCTGCAGGCCTGGGAGAGAAAGGATAGGCAGTGTATGGACACTAAGAGAGAATCTAGAGTCTGCAGTTCCAGCAAAGCCAAAAGAAAAGAGAGTTTGCGGGAAAAAGAGCAGCTGACTGTGTCAAATGATAGTGAGAAACTAAATAAGATGAGGACAGGATAATGCTGCAGGCATGGGAGTGGGGAGGGGAGACAAGTACTGACGATCTTGACTCTGGCTAATGATGGCCTGCTTCTGTGTTTTGTAATTTGGTACCATGGCCTCATATATAGAAATCTATAGGAATATGAAGGAGCCTGGAAAACAGGTGCATTCCTCCAGCGAGAATTTGATTTTGCTCTTTCTGAAAATCCCCTGAGACCAACCTACCCAGGGTTTCCAAGACCTTGAAGCTTAAATTACAACCCCAAAAGTGTGTGAAGTTACACCCGTGCTTACTAAGTCCACGGATAATTTTCTTCCCCCATCTTTATTCCCCAACCCAAATCTAAGACCCAGGCAAACAGCTTGCCGATTGTCTCCCTTGCCAGCACATAGATTCTTTGTTTCCTAGTTCACCGTTTGACTGAGGGTGAGCACAGGTCTTTCTTCCAACTCCTTCCCTGGCTCAGAACCAAGACTGCGACTCCTGTGGCGCACATGTCCACTCCCACTCGGAGCTCCGGGTTTCCAGCACTGACAGTTGTCATCCCTGGTGGAGTCCAGCATGAGCTCAGACTTGCTGTTCTGCACCCCAGCTTTCTCTTCATTTATAGCCCAGAATATTTTCCCAAGGTTCAGCTATCCCTTTGAAAGTGTGTTTATTGAGCCTTGTGTAGTTTTTTTTTTTTTTTGGGGGGGGGGGGGTTCTGCAGATAGAAGTCATTTATTCATGTGTATTCTTGTCACATTTCCAGAAACAAAAGTCTGTATGGTGGGATTTCTTTCTGAAAAAAGAGAAACTTCTGACTTCCAACATTTAAAAGCCTAGAAGCTGTCGCTCCAACCCTTTCAACAAGAGAAAAGCTGACCAAACTGAAAACCTAGGACCTATGGGAGAACTAAAGTCTCAGGGGAAGCCCCACCCCAAAATCAGGAGACCCAGAGGATCCAGAGTCACAGCTGAGCTCTGCTTACCTGGGGCAGAAGCAGCTGGCACCATGGACTGACAGAAACATCGAAATGGGCGTGTTGATCATCGCTGGAGGCTGGAAGGGAGAAGCTCCAGGAAGCTGCAGTCTTAGATTCAAAATGGCTAAAAGTACGCGTGATTGGCTACACTTAAAGCAATTGGATGTGAGGAATTTGAGAGTGGCACCCTGAGCAGTTGACCTAATGGTCCCAACTGGCTGTGTAGAAGCAACAACCCAGGGGCAACCTGCGGCGCCCCCCCCAACACACACTCAGCTGCCTTAACTATATACAATAGAGCTCCCTACCAGGCTCTCTCAGGTTTCACCTCTGAATAAAACTGCTTTGGCTACGAGTTCATGGTCTGCCTTCTCTTTTTCTCACTCTTCTAACCTTGTACTTGGATCCCTGCCCTGCATGTAGGAGATCCAGATGAAGCTCCTGGCTGCTGGCTGCTGGCTGCTGGCTTTGGCCTGGCCCAGCCCTGAACATTGCAACCATCTGGGACTGAATCAGTGGATGGAAAATCTCTCTCCCTCCCTCCCTCCCTTCCTTTCTCTCTTCTCCCTCTCCCTCCCTCTCTCTCTCTCTCTCTCTCTCTGTATGTGTAACTCTTTCAAAATAAATCAAAAAAAAAAAAAAAAAATTAAGCCTTTTTCAGTGGCAATATTGCAGAAATACCAACAGATGTCTCTAGAATTGTACATAGAGCCTGTATTTCCCTTGACACCATACGATCAGGATGACTGATGGTGACCAAGACAGGACCACTTCTTTATCTCAGTGGTAGGGAAGAAATTTAGAGAAATTAAAAGGGACCTGTTACAGAAACCTGGGGTGGGAAAACTCATCCATTAAAACAGGCACCAGAGACAGTGGAGGATCACACAAGCGGACTCAGCTGGAATCATTTCCTGAGACCTGAGCAACAATCCCAATTTTCTTACAATATTTACAGGTTCATCCGCATCATACCTTAGCTGTTACAGCATTGGTGGGTCTAAATTGCACCTCCATGACTTAGGACCACACTTCCAATGGTCGGTGTGCCCAGTATGTTTGTAGAAGAGTTACCAGGGGCAGATTTACTGGGCAGGTTTATGACTGCCGTTTACAGAAGCAGAACTTAGGACTTCTTTGCTCCTAGACAAGATAACAGTGGGCAGCTGCTTCACTAGTTCATTGCCAGTAGCCACTTTCCAAGGTCTGTGTTGGAAGGAGGGGACCACTTTTCTTTCTTTGTCTCTGCTTGCAGCCATATTTCCTCTACAGATCCTCCACAGAAAAAGAAAACTTTAATTTATAACATTGTCAAGAATTAAAACATTATTTATAAATTCTCCTTTAAAATCCATCTTTAGTATTATTATCACTGTCATTATTATTTGAAAGACAGAGAGAGAGAGAGAGATCGATCTTCCATCTGCTGGTTCACTCCCACAATGCCTACTGAAGTCAGGGCTGCGCCAAGCTAAAGCCAAAAACCCAGAACTCGATCCAGGTCTCCCACATGGGTGGCAGGGACCCCTGCTGCCTCCCAGGGTGTGCATTATCAGGAAGCTACAACACAGATGAGCTATACTCAAGCCCTGGGACTCCAAAAGGAGATACAGGCGTCCCAGGCAGCAACTTAACCACTTCTCTTTGTCTCTATCTTGAATTAGTTAATACCCACTTAACAATTCCAATGCATAAAAACTCATTTCTTTTTAATATACTTCCATTATGAAAATATCCAAAAACAAGTCTTCCATTCAAATTCAAATGAAATTAGAAGCTATAAATAAAGTCCAACCTAATTGATTAAAAGAAGCAACATAAAACAAGGCACCAAAATGCCATGGAAACCAATGTATTCTTTGTAGCTGATCCTCAGTGAATCAAGACAGATTGCAAAGCAAAGCAGACATTTCAGTTTATAAAGCTCTCGTTGTTTCTGGAAGAGCTTTTCAAGTCCCCTGGTTTTTCCTTTTGGGCTCCACGGCCCTTTGTGGTGTGTCCCATTTGTATAGAAATTGGCCATCACGTGTTAGCTTGCACAAGGCTTCGACAACATTTCTCCTCCTAAGTACTTGGCACTGGCCGGCTCCCAGCCTTTCCAGGCAGCAACTCAGGGGTGGGATTCATTTCCATACGTCTGAAGCTATTACTTCAAAAGCACCAAACCCAATCCACCCTCATTGAAATTCAGATCCCCTTCCCCTGCTGCGGGGCGAAGCTTTAGGTACCCCAACAGGCACGCACCTGTTGGTCTGAGCAGTTCTAACAGGCTGGAGCCAAGGCCAAGGGCCTGGGGAGGTGGGGGAGGGAGCGTCCCCTTTGAAGCCTCACGCCCAGAACACTTGGTGCCTTTTGAACACATCCGGCCTTGCTCCATTAAGGCACCTTCTGTCTCCTTCCCTTTCGTCGTAGGTTTGAGTGTTTCGGGCCTATTGATCGGCTGCAGCATTCAGTGTGGGCTTTGGAACAGAGCCAGTAATGGATTAACCCCTTTCGAAGCGCTGCTCTGAGACAGACGCCCCAGAAAGGGCTCACGGAACCCTCCTCGCTCGGCATCTCACTGAGCATCAGAAAGAGCGGCAGCTGCAGAATCACCATGGGGTCTCCCGGCGACTTGAGACGCCTTCCTTTTTCGGTGTTGGGTCCTTGATGCCGACAAAGCAGCACCGAGCAACTAGCCTGCAGGGTGTTTTTTGTCCCGGACACAGGGCCAGTCTGTGCCCTTCCATGGGGTACAAATTCACAGCAACGCTACAAAGACAAACGCTATATGAAGGAGCCTCAAAAAGCCTGTGGAAATTGCGTGTGGTGAAAAAGCTACGCATGGATTTCAAAGTTTGGGGTATGGAAATAAACTTACCATTCAAATCCATTTTCCCACAAACTTTTTCAAGTACCCTCAAGTGGACTATGGCTACAGAATTCAGTTTCAGTTCAGGAGAGAGTTCTAAAAATATCTTGGTCATGGGATTGTTTTTCTTTCTGGCAAAGATGTTCCTAGTGATACAGGCAGGCATTTAGGATGAAATTGATTAATTTGTGAGCTGGAAAACCGTGCCTTCACCCTGCCCCTGTGCCATCTCCTACCCCTACCTGACCACACCTGTATGCCTACCTGCCAGTCAGACTAATTAGCCACTCCCCATTGGAAGTGGATTAAAGGCCTGGAGCACAGTGGGCCCGGACCTTCTTTTTCCTCCCTGCCCTTGATCCCTGTGCTGCCCGGCACCTTCAGGCATGTGACCCTCAGGCCACCCACTCCACACTTTCTGGCCTGCGTGCTCCTCCACGTGGCTGGCTCCTGGCCTGCTCTCTGCTCGGTATGAATCTAGATTTCCCTTTTCTCTTAGATACGGCCCTCACTGTCCTACGCATTTCTCTCATTAAATAAAAAGCTTAAAAACTTACCATGTTGCCCGGTTTATCTGAGCCAGTATTCAGAATTCTTCTCTGAATTCATGGCAAGAGCCTGCACAGCTTATTAATTTGGGAAAATGTTGATAAGCAATTGGTGTCACTAACAGGTAAGTAACAATGCAGTGAACAAATTTTCACGTCCCCTTTTCAAAAAGAGAAAAATCATGTGAGATGAGTGTTTCTTCTGGTCCCCTTTCTCACATAGGTGATTGTGATTTCAATGTAATCAACATTTAAAAAATGGAGAAACAAAGAACTCAGAGTAGTGCCCGCGCCGTGGCTCAATAGGCTAATCCTCCGCCTGCGGCACTGGCACACCTGGTTCTAGTCCCAGTCGGGGCGCTGGATTCTGTCCTGGTTGCCCCTCTTCCAGGCCAGCTCTCTGCTATGGCCCGGGAGGGCAGTGGAGGATGGCCCAGGTGCTTGGGCCCTGCACCCCATGGGAGACCGGGAGAAGCACCTGGCTCCTGCCTTCGGATCAGCGTGATGCGCCGGCCGCGGCAGCCATTGGAGGATGAACCAACGGCAAAAGGAAGACCTTTCTCTCTGTCTCTCTCTCTCACTGTCCACTCTGCCTGTCAAAGAAAAAAAAAAAAACTCAGAGTAGAAATGGAAACATAGTTGGCATATCATGTAAATACAAACAAATCAGATAAGCCTAAGATTGAGGAGTGAAAGACAGGAATAAAACCAGAAAGGCCAACAAAGAAAGAGTAATACAGATCTAACACTGCCTGGGTGGAAAATGTGGCTGCCACTGATTTCAAGAAACGCAATCTCAGGGCAGGGGTTGGGAGGCTGGCTGAGACACCCTGTTCCATGTAGGAGTACTCGTGTTCAGGTTCCTGCTCTGGCTCTTGACGCCAGCTTTCTGCTGATGTAGACCCTGGGGAGGCAGCAAGTGACGGCTCAAGTAACTGGATTTCTGCCGTGTGGTGGACCCAGTCTGAGTTCCCAGACGCCACGTTCAGCCTAGCCCAATCCCAGCCATTTTGTGCATTTGGGGAGTGAACCAAGGAATGGGATCTCTCTCTTGCTCGCTGTTTCTTTGCCTCTCAAAAAGCAAATTCCATCTCTTTATGCTGTATGTGTGTGTCTATAAACACAAATGCATGAACTTCAAAAATTCTTGCACCCAAATAAACTGATTAAACTGATTATTTAATTCTAATTGACACAGACTTTTTTTTTTTTTTTTTTTTTTTTGGACAGGCAGAGTTATACAGTGAGAGAGATAGAGAGAGAGAGAGAAAGGTCTTCCTTTTTCCGTTGGTTCACCCCCAAAGTGGCCGCTACGGCCAGCACGTTGCGCTGTTCTGAAGCCAGGAGCCAGGTGCTTCCTCCTGGTCTCCCATGCAGGTGCAGGGCCCAAGGACCTGGGCCATCCTCCACTGCACTCCCTGGCCACAGCAGAGAGCTGGCCTGGAAGAGGGGCAACCAGGACAGAATCCGGCACCCCAACCGGACTAGAACCAGGGTGCTGGCGCCACAGGCAGAGGATTAGCCTAGTGAGCCGCGGCGCCGGCCGACACAGACTTTTCGAAGTGCTCTTACAAGCCTGTGTATCTTTTTCGATCTCTAGCCTATTTATCCAGCACCTTCTAACCCACCTGGGAGTCAGGGATCAGGAGAGCAGCTTCAGGTGAAAGTTTAAAGGCTTACCCATCCTCTTCTCACGACATTCCACAGTCCCCACCCTGGGACACCCTCCCTTTCCTCTGAGCCATCTTCCCACCCACTTTAGGCAGCCACTGTCCGTGACTCGCCTCCTGTGCCTGCAGTCTCTGCTCCACAGTCCACCTGCCCCAGTGGACACTCTGCCTCGCAGCTTGTTCTTGCCAGTCCTTCACTGTGAAATTTTGAATATCAGCATTTCTGCATCCTTGTGACCTTGGGGAATGTACTGCGTCTCAGTTTCCCCATCTGTAAAATGGAATTAGTACTCGTGCCTACTGAACACTTTTGTTGCTGTGAAGGTACCACATGAAAATCACTTATGGGGACCAGTGCAGGGCATAGGGGGCTAAGCCTCCACCTGTGGTGCTGGCATCCCATATGAGCGCCGGTTCTAGTCCCATGCGGGAGCAGGGCCCAAGCATCTGGGCCATCCTCCACTGCCTTCCCGGGCCACAGCAGAGAGCTGGACTGGAAGGAGCAACCGGGACAGAATCCGGCGCCCCGACCGGGACTAGAACCCGGTGTGCCGGCGCCGAAGGTGGAGGATTAGCCTACTGAGCCATGGCAGCGCCAGCCTTGTTGAGACTTTCATGATGAACCTCTAGGTTGACTCCAAAACGGAAGACCAGTAAATGCCGCCTAGCACAGCTGTGGAAGTGTTACCACTGCAAAATCAAGTCAGCCGTGACCACGCTTCCTTCCACACCATACCAAGGAGGTGACACCCACTTCAAGTCCCAGTGCATTCTCCTTTGGTATGCGGTGGGATTCTAGCCTGGTACTTTTGCACCAGAAACATCTGGGCCAAGGACACCAACAGCTTTGAAGAATATTCACCTACCAGACAGCATTAGAATCGAAAGGCCATGTCTCCATCCAGGGCAGAGGGCAGATGTGTTCAAGAAAGCAGTGACTGGCTGGCACCGCGGCTCACTAGGCTAATCCTCTGCCTTGCAGCGCCGGCACACCAGGTTCTAGTCCCGGTCGGGGCACCAGATTCTGTCCCGGTTGCCCCTCTTCCAGGCCAGCCCTCTGCTGTGGCCAGGGAGTGCAGTGGAGGATGGCCCAAGTGCTTGGGCCCTGCACCCCATGGGAGACCAGGATAAGCACCTGGCTGCTGCCTTCGGATCAGCGCGGTACACCGGCCGCGGCGGCCATTGGAGGGTGAACCAAAGGAAAAGGAAGACCTTTCTCTCTGTCTCTCTCTCTCTCTCACTGTCCACTCTGCCTGAGAAAGAAAAGAAAAGAAAAGAAAAGAAAAGAAAAGAAAAGAAAAGAAAAGAAAAGAAAAGAAAAGAAAAGAAAAGAAAAGCAGTGAGTGCCCCCGTTTGATTTAGAGACGTCTCTCCCCAGGGAAATCCCAGGGTAATGAAGCTGATCCCCCCACCCACCCACACACACACACACACACACTTCCCTCTCCTGAGATAGGGCAGCTCCGATGGTTCCTCCCAAGCAAAAGCCGCCACGCTCCCTGCTCCTGCGCTGTGCACCAGCCTGTTGTGTGTGCGGCTTCCACCTGAGCCTGCTTCTCTTGTCCCCAAGACACGCAGGGGCAAAGGGAACACTGCGAACCTGGACTTGGGCAGGCTGCTGTGCCCACATTCCCTTGGGCTCCCTGTCTGCTCTGGGCTGAATCTCCAGAAGTACAGCAAGCCAGGCAGCTCGCCAGCTGCAGTAACAGCGGCTGCTTGAGGGGCGCCTGGCCGCTTGGCAGTTTCCTCAAGTATTCAGACGCATCGGGCTACACTTTGGTTTTCTTTTTATTTGATTTGTGCCTCTCTTATATCATTTCTTCTTGTTGTTTCCTGGAACTGTTGCCTTTTTTCTTCATTCTGTGACTTGATCTTATTCTCAGACTTTTCCAAGCTATTAATCATACATTTATCCTATCAAATTCTCCCCTCTCCTTTTTTCTTTCTAGAAGACAGTCCTCTAGTGGTCTCCATGCTCCTCTTCTAATCTCATTACCTTTTTGTCCTGCATTATGAATATATTTCCTATCAATTCAATCATTAGGATCTGACAGGAAACAGCGCACTCAAAAATGTGACTGGAGAAAATTTAATCAAGAAACTATTTGCAGAGGTATGGTCAGTGTTAAAGATCCAACAAGGAGTGGATGTTTACCTTAGGGTTAAGATGCCCGCAGTGGGGCTGGCTGGCACTGCGGCACGGCAGGTAAAGCTGCTGCCTGTGCCACCACCCCATGTGACTGCCAGTCCAGGTCCCGGCTGCTCCACTTCTGCTCTGGTTCCCTGTTAATGTGCCTAGGAAAGCAGTAGAAGATGGCCCAAGTCCTTGGGCCCCTGCAATCATGTGAGAGACCTGGAAGAAGCTCCTGGCTCCTGGTTTCTGATTGGCACAGCTCCAGCCATTGTGGCCAATTGGGGAGTGAACCAGTGGATGGAAGACCTCTCTCTCTCTCTCTCTCTCTCTCTCTCTCTCTGCCTTTCTTTCTCTGTGTGTGTGTAACTCTGACTTTCAATAAATAAATAAATCTTTAAAAATGAAAGAAAATGTCTGCATCCCATTTCAGAGCACCTGGGCTTGACACCTGCTCCTGGCTCCCAATTCTAGATTCCTGCTAATGCGAACCCTGGGACAGCCATGGTGATGGCCCCAGTGACTGGGTTCCTGCCACCCACATGGGAGACCTGGCTTCAGTTCCCAGCTTAGAGTTCCCAGCTTAGAGTCCCCAGCTTCTGCTCAGCCCAATCCCACCAGATGGGCATTTGGAGAGTGAATCGGTGCATGAGGGTCCTCATTCTTGAAAAAAAGGAAGAAAGCAGCTGTGCCAATCTATGACCTTCTGAGTCTGCAAACATCCAAGGAGGAAGTGAAGTCCTTCCCACTCCCAGTGAACGAGGTTTTGAGAGAGAACACAGAGAGCTGAAGTTGAGGTCATGCAGGGGCTGGGACACAGGAAGATCAGAGAGGCAGCCTGTGTTGCATTAGGGGCCCCCTGCAGGCTCAGGAATTCACAGACCAAGCCCCTGTGGCAACAGCAGGCAGAGTAAGGATAAGTCTACTTACCGACCATGGAGTTCAGTGCCTGCAGCCTAGACCCTCCCACCCCAGATTCCTTCCTTGACTCAGCTCCCAGAGGCCAGCAGCCAGATGCGTGCTTGCCCAGGCAGAGAGCTGGGAGGAAATCTTCCCAGAACTGAGGAACCTGAGCTTCTAGACGCCTGTATCCATCTTACGATGCGCAGAAGAGCTGACAGCGAGCCGCACAAAGGCACCTCACATGGCAGAACAGCTGGGCCAAAGAGGGTCCTTCAAGCTTGCAGACAGGAGCGAAAAATATGGCACGTACAACAGAGGTGGAACTCACGATGGCTTCAGAGTTCTCAGACATAACCCTTGAAGGCTGCCTTCAAATGTGGGAGGGAAAGTCACCTGCAACCGAGACCCGTGCACCAGCTAGATCAACTAAGTGTAAGAGTACACTGAGGACCACTTCAGTCCCAGAGTAACTATTCTTCCACCATCAGCACTTCCTTATGCTTGTGCTTTGAGCAGGGCACAGCAATGAGGCAGAGAGTGGCTCCCACACATCACAGACGACACAAGCACACTGCGTGTCCACCAGAGTCATCTCGCCCCGACTTCCTCTGTGCAGTACACATAGGGACCAAGCCTTCTTGGCTTTTCCTGATCCTGGCCTTGCACATTACCCAATAAACACATTGAGAGAGAGGAAAATAACTTGTACCTCTACCCTCCCAGGTTCTTGAGCTGGGATCCCGAAAATTGAACTAACAAGAGATACACAAGAGAAAAACAGCACATGCCTGCAGCAATATACAGGCAGAGAAATTCAGTGATGAATCACTCAAAGGGGTGGATGGAACTAGAACTTATATAGTATCTAACAAAGAACAATAAAGCATACAGAAGCAACAGACAAAGGGTTTAGGCTTTAGGGGCTGCCAGCGAGGAACAAGAATACATAGGGAAACTAATGGAGAGTGCAGGTTATTTTAGTAAGGTTTGTTGGATACATTCCTCTTATACTGTCTTAGGGATGATAATTTTAAAAAAGATTGTGGGGAGTAGGGAGAGTAGAACTAGAAGATGAGTTTATTTTGTTGCAGAGAAATTTCAAAATCCATGCATACAAAGGCTCTTCAAAGAGTTCAGGGAAAATGTGGATTATGAAAACACCATGCATGGATTTCACAATGTGTTTGCAACAAAATAAACGTATCTTTCTTCAGTGCACTTTTTAAAATATTTATTTGAAAGGCAAAGTTAGAGAGAGAGGAGAGACATAGAGAGAGATCTTCCATCTGCTAGTCACTCCCTGAGACGGCTACAAAGGCCAGCTCTGGGCCAGGCTGAAGCCAGGAGTTCCATCTAGCTCTCTCACTTGGGTAACAGGCCACCCAACCATGTGGGCCATCTTCCACTGCTTTTCACAGGCCACTAGCAGGGAGCTGGATAAGAAGACGATCAGCTCGGACTTGAACTGGCAAGTGGCTCAACCTGCTAAGCCACAATGGTGCTATGCCACATCTTGTTTTCCACAAGATTTTTTGAAGTAGTATTCTTGTATGTATGTATATGAGTGTTTTTCTGTAATAAAGAATAATCTTTCTTTAATCCATCAATTTTTTATTCCTGTTAGAAGACAAACAATCTTTTTAGGATACATTTTACCCTTTTGGTATTTCCATAAATATTATCATTACTAAGAAGTAATCTCTTTAATGATGTTTTGTGTTAAGATACAAATGTCCAATTATCTAATTTACTATTTTTCGTTAAAATATTTTACATGTAGAAAAACTCTAAACCTACTTTGAGGCAAATTGGTGGGGAAGAGCAGAGAGCTCCTTTTGGCATCTGCTGTTTATCATTTGTCTTCAGCTCGAAATAATCTTTATGCCACAATAGCATATGTTGGGGTGGCGTATTCTGATTCCCTGCAGTATGATCCTCCAAGCCCTATGCCCTTCACTTGACCTTCCCAGCCTAATAAAAATAGCACTTCCTAACACTGCAAGGTGCGGTGGGAGGGGAGGACAAAAATCTCCATTCTCCAGTTATGTCCCTTTTCTGTAAGATATGAACAATAGTATCTGTTTTTCCAGAGATCTGTGAAAATCAGAGATAACATTTATGAGGAACTTAGTATATTACTTTGCTCTGGTTGGGCACAATCAACTATTTTTATTTTATTCTCAATTTCTCCAGCTCTTCAATACTCTTCTTAAAATACAGTGGCTGGGGCCAGCGCCATGGCACAGTAGGTTAATTCTCCGCTTGCGGCGCCGGCATCCCATATGGGCACCAGTTCTAGTCCTGGTTGCTCCTCTTCCAATCTAGCTCTCTGCTATGGCCTGGGAAAGCAGTAGAAGATGGCCTAAGTCCTTGGGCCCCTGCACCCACGTGGGAGACCGGGAAGAAGCACCTGGCTCCTGGCTTCGGATCAGTGCAGTTCCGGCAGTTGCAGCTCTTTGGGGAGTGAATCAATGAAAGGAAGTCCTTTCTCCCTGTCTCTCCCTCTCACTGTCTGTAACTCTACCTCTCAAATTAAACCTTTAAAAAAAAAAACAAAACTACAGCGGGCAAGTATCACCTGAGTGGTGCCCAATACAGGACCTGGACTCGCCACTTCCATTTATGCTGACTCAGAGTAGACTTAAGGCAAGCTACAAATCAAGTCTCTTTCCTCTATTTCCTAAAATTTTAAAATTAACTGTGGAACTACCTCTTTTGAAGCTCAGTTTATTGGTTTCAGTGTAGCATTATACATGAACTTGAAATCCTTTTTGTTCTTAAGACTGTAAAGATGCATAGACTCTATCTCTCTACCATCAGCTCTTTCTTCCTGTCATTGTTTCACAAGCCACATTTGACAATCATTTCTTCTATAAGCTTATCCAATCATCAAAAGGAAAGTTAAGACAAAGGCAAAGCTCCACTGAAAATGTCATAAGTTGGTAGCAGGAAGTCATTTTTCAGATTCAAAGTTTTGCACTATACCAATTGTCAGTTGCAAAAAAAAATGTAGAAAAATTGCAGGCTTATCATATGGAAAAGAAAATGTCTGAAAATGGGGATATCTGATTTCATTATCTATTTTTTTCAATATTGTAGATAACTACAACATTTTCCAGTTGGGGGGAGTACTGATGGATCAACACCCTAAACAGATGCCCCCACATGAATTCTAAACAAAAATGATACTAACCCATGGAACAGTATTTTTGCAAATAACACAGCAATGCTGATGCAAAAAGAGCCTTTTCCTAGATTTTTCTCACCTCGGTTGGTAAAAGGTTTTGTTGGTAATGGTGCAGGTGATTTTATTTTGTTTTGTTTTTTGCTGCTGTCATATTTGTGCCCCAAACATGGAACTAGTTGGTATTGTGACCCAACAGCATTCTCAGATACAATTAGAAGAATCATCAGGACAGTAGAAATAGCTATTATTTGAGAATTTATAAAAAGAGAGTTGGGGGTGGGGGAAGTTGTGGCATAGCTGGGTAAGCCACAGCTTGGGACATTGCACTCCATACTATAGTATCAGTGCAAGTCCCAGCTGCTCAACTTCTGATAGAGCTTCCTGCCAATAAAAGCTGGCGTCCACGAGGGAGGCCTGGATAGAGTCTGGGCTGCTGGCTTTGGCCTAGCTCAGCCCTGGCTGTTGTAGGCATTTGGGGAATGTACAACAACTAGAAAATCTCTCACTTTCTTTCTCCCCCATCTCCCACTCTGTCTTTCAAGTAAAATTTTTTTTAAAAAAATACAGAATTGGGAAGAACATTAGCTATAGCTAATCCTAACCCCCATAGTTAAAATACTTGAATGTTAAGATTCATGAAGCAAATATGTTCACTTACATCATCTTAGTCTTAGCCTCACTCTGTCAAGCAGCCAGCCCCTCCTCACTCTGAACTCATCCCACTAATTTTTGTCCATTTTCCCACCAAGTCTACAGAGCTAAGGGCTTCCATGGCCACAGACTGCACTCTGGGCTCCGGAAGTGAATGTTAATTAGTCCATACCTTTTGCCAGCCAGAAGAAATCTTCTGGGAAAATTTCCTCCATCCTAAAAAAATATAAAAACAGGAGAGCAATGGAGATTGTCATGGCAGGATGTGAAGCGAGTCCTGCAGGAACTCCCTCACGGGAAATGCTTCATGTACTGCTAGCAGTTTGAGTCAGATTTCCTGTTTCTGCAGCAAAAACAATCCTAACCAATACAGGTGGGCATCTGAGTTCCATTGATCGTTCCTCTGCAGCCTTCCCTGGTCTGCTAGTGGGCGCCATCTCAAGGCCACAGCTATGCGGCCATCTGTCAGATATGCAGGCCGAAGACTAGCAAGTTGTCTGGAGTGTGGACACAGGTACAATGTCTGTCAGCATCCTCTTGAGAGTCCTGGCTTGAAAGGCCTGTCGTGGGGCTGGTGCTGTAGTGCAGTGGGTTAAAGCCACTGCCTGCAATGCCAGTCTCCCATATGGGCGTGCTGGTTCAAGTCCGAGCTGTTCCGCTTCCAATCCAACTCCCTGCTAATGTGCCCCCTGGGAAAGCAACAGAGGATGGCCCAAGTGCTTGGGCCCCTGCACCCATGCATGATACCCAGAAGTTGCTGGCTGACTTCAGCCTGGCACAGCTCTGGCCATTGCACCCATTTGGGGAGTGGACCAGCAGATGGAAGTGCGCTCTTTCTCTCTCTCTGTTACTCTGCCTTTCAAATAAATCAAGGAAGGAAGGAAGGAAGAGAAGGAGGGAGGAAGGGAGGGAGGGAGGGAGGAAGGCCTGTTATTTATCAGCCCAGGCTTTGGTTCCAAGAGGTCAGACACAGTCTCACCTGGTGACTTCATGCCATAGGTGACACGCATGAGCCCTGACTGGTTAAAGCCAGGGAGGCAAGTTATTCATGGCACTGAGGCCACAACTCAGTTCCCCTGCTCCAAACCCAGGGCACTTCCTGGGCCAATCTGCAATGATGATGGTGACAATGCAGGTTTTTTAATGACCTGTTTCTTGTGCTTTTCCTTGTTATGGACTTGCCAGCTTAGGTCTCCCCAGGATTCAGTCCAGCCTGGAGGACCCATAGGGTTGGAGCTCCACAGCCTTGTTGTGTTGGAACCCAAGAAGCTCCTGGGCAAGTGCTGTCCTGAGAGAGAGCCGACCACTGGCATGTGTGACCACAGGAGGAGCTCCTGTTCTAACACCAGGCATGTGGGAGTGCTTGCTTCCCATTCCCTATCTTCAGCCAGCCTAGGAGACAGCATGGATAATTCCCGTCTTATTTATAAACAAACCAAGACCACCACAAGTGGCAGAGCTTCCCCCAAAGTCGCACAGCCGGGAAGTGTTGGAGCCAGGTCCCCACCCCTAGCCTCTCAACCACCAAGCTCTTACCCACTATGCTACAAGGCATCCAAAGGAATCGCAGCTGGCAATGCAGATGGCAAAGAGCAGTTTTCAGTTCTCATCTGCAGTCATTTATTTTACCCGGGTAACCTCCTCATCCATTTCCTAGAAACACAATAACAGGTCACCACAAACTCGGTGGCTCAAAACCACAGGAGGGTGCTCGCTCCCAGCTCGGAGCCCAGAGTCGGAGCATGGACAGAGCCCTGCTCCCTCCGAAGGCTCTCGGGAGAAACCCTGGAGCTGCTGGCTTTTGATGGCTCCTGGCTTTGCTTGGCTTTGGCAGCCCCACTCCAGTCTCTCCCCGCATTTTCACATTGGCCTTCCCATGGCTGCCTGCCTTGTGTCTCTGCTTTTCTCCCTTCTCATCAGGGCCTCTGTCACTGGAAGGAGAGCCCACCCTAAAAGTGGGAGGACTGCATTTATGGCATCTGTAAAGACCCAATTTCCCAATAAAGTCACACTCTGAGTTTCTGGATGAATACGAATTTTGGGAATACGACGCCCAGCCCACAAGACCTCTTTATAAGAAAACTGTGGATTTTTATCTCCACCTTACAGATGAAGGAACTGAGGCCCGGAGTCAGGTGCCTGCTGTTCCACCGATCATACACAGCGGCGGTCTGAGTCCATGTGGAACACCTGCCAAGACCACGTTCCAGAACACCGTGCCACACCACCTCTAAATCAGACGCTTTGCATGTGTCGGCTCCTTTCTTCTCCCCAACAACTCTGTGACAAGTGAGGAAACTGAGGCACAGCAAATCCAGTAACTTGCCCAAGGTCCATGCCAGGCAGTGGGGCTCTGAAACCTAGTGTGCTACACAAAGGCCTGTGATCATAAGCACAAGAGACAACTTTTTGCTAACTCTCAGGCTCACTTGGGGCGAAGAAGGGGATCAGGGGGAAACTCGAGGTCTCACCACAGTGGATGGGAGATGTGTAGAAAAATGCTTTTTAAAAAAATATTAATGAGGTATCAATGATGTGGCGCAGCAGGTTAAACCACCCAGCTGCAATGCCAACATCCCATATGCACACCCATTATGTCCCAGCTGCTCCACTTCTAACCCAGCTCCCTGCTAATGAGCTTGGGAGAGCAGTGGAAGAGGACCCAAGTGCTTGAGCCCCCACTTCCATGTGGGAGACCTGGGAGAAGCTCCTGGCTCCTGGCTTTGGATCTGCGCAGCTCTGGCCGTCATGGTCAATTGGGGAGTGAACCATAGGATGGAAGATCTCTCTCTCTCTCCCTCTCCTCTCTCTGTGTAACTCTTTCAAATAAACAAATAAATCTTTTAAAAAAATATTAATGAGGCCTCAGTGATGTGGCATAGCAGGTTAAACCATCCATCTGCAATGCCAGCATCCCATATGCACATCTGTTATGTCCCAGCTGCTCCACTTCTAATCCAGCTCCCTGCTAATGAGCTTGGGAAAGCAGTGGAAGAGGGCCCAAGTGGTTCGTTCCCTGCCACCCACACAAGAGACTTGGATGGAGTTCCTGGCAGCTGGTATCAGCCTGCACCAGCCCTGGCTGTTACAGCTATCTGGGGAGATAACTAGCAGATGGAAGATATCTTCTTCCTCTCCCTCCCTCCCTCCCTCTCTCCCTCTCTTCCCCTCCCTTCCTCTCTCCCTCCCTCTTTCTTGCTCTCTCTCTCTCCTCCCTCCTCCCCCTTTCTCTCTCTCTGGCGTTGTGGTGTAGTGGGTAAAGCTGCCACCTGAGATAATGACATCCCATATGGGCTTCCTGGTTCGTGTCCCCATTGCCCCACTTCCAACCTGGATCCTTGCTAATGGCCTGGAAAGCAGAAGAGGATGGCCTCAGTCCTTGGGCCCCTGCACCCACGTGGGAAACCTGGAAGAAGTTCCTGGCTCCAGGCTTCGGCCTGGCTCAGCCCCACTCTTTGCGGTCATTTGGGAAGGGAACCAGCAGATGGGAAACCTTTCTCTCTTTATGCCCCTCTCCATCTGAAGCTCTGCCTTTCAAATAAATAAATAAATCTTTAAAAAAATCAATAAAAATATTAATGAAGACCAGTTTATCCCTAAACCTGTGCTACTTGAGAAACACTGTCCATGCTTTAAGTAGGAGGAATTTAAACCAAGAGTTGTGTAAGCAAGTCTTCCTATGGTTGAAATGTACTGAGCATTCAGTACCTCTGCACTCACTCTTCCAGTTACTTAAATGTTTTGAGAAAAGCACGGACAATTTCGTCAGTAGAGGTTTAGTAACATCTGGAAATTTGCTCTTAAATTACTAATTCACCTATAACTGTTCTCCCTATGCATGTAGAATTCCTATTCAAGATCATATTTTTATAGAGAAATATGACTTATTTGCATAACTTTTAGACAACATTCTGAAATTCATTACCAAACATGGACTTACAAGGAAAAAATAATTTCAGCATTAAGCCACTAGATGGCAGTTTCCCACAGTTTGAGGCACAAATACTGAACAAAACAACAATCAAGAATGCTTTTTTTATGGGTTTAAAATAAAATGCTAGATTTCTATGGAATCGAGAAAATATTCATGATGATGACTGATTCTTTATGGCAGAAAGTGATGAGATAAAAATGTAACCCCCACCTATGCCTAACCCTTACCCCGTTAATGATCAATAAAAATTAGTGGCACCCAAGAGGATTCAGAGAAAGGAAATAGATGATCTATAAGCTTCCTGCTGAGCTCTGGGAATCAATTTCCTTGCATCAGCAGGAGGGAGCTTTATGATATCCCCACAGCTCCAACGGATGTCCTCCTAGAGAGTTCAACAGCGTGGGCACCTTGGCTCCCAGGAGCTCAACCTGGGGTCAGACTTTTGCTGCAGATAGAAAGAGCGCATGATAGAGAACTGGGTTTGACCCTGGCTCTGCCCCTAACCATGTGCTTGTCCTGGGCAGATCACTCCACCTCTCTGAGGCTCAGTGCCATGTCTGTCTTTAAAATCTACTTTATGAAAATATGTATGTGGGGGGGAGTAGAATGTAAGAGGATGGGTATGTTCATTAGTTTGATTGTGTGTGTAATTTTACACTATATACATATGTTGAATCATCACATGTATACTACAAATATGTAGAATTCTGTCATACTTAAAGGAAACTAAAATATATATAATTATAATATATAATATTAATACTTATTTGATAGGGTTAATATAATGGTTTTCTAGTTTTTGAAAATTTATTTATTTTATTATTTGAGAGACAGATGGAGAAAGAGAGATTTCCCATGTAGTGGCTCACTCCTCAAATGCCCACAAAGGTCAGCTCTGGGTCAGGCCAAAGCCAAAAGCCAGGAACTCCACCTGGATCTCTCCCCACATGGCTGGAAGGGACGTTACTGCTTGGGCCATCGCTTGCTGCCTCCCAGGGTGCACAAGATTAGGAAGTTGGTTCCAGAGTGGAGCCCCGACTCAAACTCGGGCACTCTGATGAAGGGCATCCCTAACAGTACCTTAACCACTAGGGCAAACACCTGCTTGAACCAACAGAAACTCATTTCTCACCTTTCTGGAGACCAGAAGCCTGCACTCAGGGGCTCTGCTACCCCCAGAGGCTCCAGATGAGCATTCTCGCTTGCCACTTCCAGCTACTGATAGCTTCTGCTATCCCTTGCCTGTGGTAGCATGGCTCCAGTCTCTGTCTCTGTCTTCACACGGCCTCTGGATCTCTCCCCTTTGTGTCTCCTGTAACACCTGTGATTGGATTGAAGGCCCACTCAGACAATCCAGCATGAGCTCATCTCCAGAGCCCTAACTTAATTACATTTACAAAGACCCTATTTCCAAATAAGGTCACCATCGCAAATATCCGGATTAGGACGTGGACATATATTTGGGGGGCACGGGCTGCTAGGAAACCTGCTACACACATCCTTTAATAACTGTTATTTCAAGAAACCTAAGGAACACTGGAAAGCTTAAGCCCTCTGCATTTGCTATTCACAAAGAGTAAGAGGCAGCGTCACAGACAGTGGCTGTCAGACTTGGGAAGCCTCCGACTCCTGCCTCTACCAAGGTCTCTGACCTACAAATGGGCAGCTTTCCAAGCAGCGTTTGTAATTCAAAATGTGTTTTCCCAAAGAAACAGTGTCATAGTGGATGCTACGTTCTCGGACACATCAATCTACCAAAGCTGATGCGCCCTGCAGCACAGCCGAAGTCACATACAAGTACATTTTTCAACCATGGTGACTATCATCCCAGTTCTGATGATTAAAACTGATAAAGTTCAATAGGAAGGAATTCTGTGTCTCACATACAAGTTCATACTTACTTAGAAGAGATGATGAGGTAGAATTCTAGATGGTTCTAAGGACTTGAAAGAGTCTTTGCCTAATTTAGTGTCCTGTTGTGTGAGCTGCTTTTTCCTAATGCTGCAGCCATCTAACTGGTGGTACTCTTGTACCGTAAGTTGATTTTGAATCAAGCTGGTAGAAGAAAAGAGAGACTTTCCTGAAATGATTTATTAAACTCCCCCACACAGAACACTGTCTGTAAAATCCTTAAATTTTCTGCAGAGGCAATGATAACACTTAAGCATGATGACAGTTTTGTTTCTTTCCAATGCCTGCCTGTGTCATCTTCCTGTTTTACTAGGTTTAGTAGGCTCTTCAACACAACGTTGACTAGAAGTAAAGATTGTCAAAATCCTTATCTGGATTCTGATTTAAAAGGAGATGTTTTAAATATTGTATCAATAACTATGAACTTTACTATAGTCTTGTGGGAGTATTTTATCAATGACCTTTATCAAATAAATTGATTTAATAGCCAGGAATGCTAAAAGTTTTACTTTTGTTTTTGTGTTCTACTTGACTTGATGAAATTTTTCAACTTTTTGAAATAAGTCCACAAGTAGTTGTGAGATGCAACACAGATCTCAAATCTCTTTTATTACATTTCCCCCAGTGGTCTCAGCTTGCGTGACCACAGTGCAATACCTCAACCAGGAGATCAACGTTGACATAATTCTTTGATCTGATTCATATTTCACCGACTTTACTAACATTGTGTAGGTGATTCTCTGCAGCTTTCCTAGATGTGCACATTCATGCAATCCTTACACTGTCCGGATACAAAACATTCCAACCATGAGAACTCCTGGCACAACCTTTTCATGGCCACAGCCAACTCCCTTCTAACCTCCGACTTCTGGCAATCCTGAATCTCTTCTCCATCTCTTCCATTTTGTCATTTCAAGAATGTGACTAAATGGAATCATGAAGTATGCAATGTTTGCTATTGGCTTTTTTTCATTCAGAATAATTCCCTTAAGATCCATCCAAGTTGTTGCATGTATCAATAATTTGTCCCTTTGTATTCCTGAGTAGTATTCCATGCAAGGACTGTATCATTGTATTGTTTCTGGTTTGAGACGAATGTGATTGAAATCCGCTTTGAACATTCATGCAAAGTTTTTTTGGAACATAAGTTTTATTTCTCTGGGAAAAAAAATGTCCAAGATTATTATTATTTATGGTTGTCTGGTAAATACATGGTTAGCTGTGTAAGAAATTGGCGAACTGTTTCCAGAGTGCCTGAACCACTTTACAGTCCTAAGAACAAAGTATATGTGATTCTCGTTCTCCACATCCTCACCACTGTTTGGTGTTATCATTATTTTATTTCACGGTGGGGGAGGGGTGGTATTGGGTATTTTTGAGCCATCATGGTGGGTGCGTAGTAAAATCTGATTACAGTGTTAGTTTGATTTCCCTAATGGTTAACGACGATAAACACCTTTTCATGTACCTATCTGCATCTGTACATCTTCTTCAGTGAAATGTCTTTTGTCTTTTACCCATTTTCTAATTGGATTGTCTATTTATCATTGAGTTCTGGGAGTTCGTCACATGTCCTAAATATCTGCTATATATTTATGTAAGCCTTTTGTCTGATATGTTGCCTGCAAATATCTCAACTTCCCATCTTCTTCACGGGATCTCTTCCACAGCAAAGTTTTGACTTCGATGAGGTCTGATTTATCAGTTTATCCCTTTTCTAGCCTGAGCTTTTCAAGCTTGAGAACTCTTTGTCTAGCTTTGCTTTCCAAAGATTTTAAGCTGGAATTTTTTCCTGGTAACTCATATTTTACATTTAAATAAATGCATAAAATGAGACTTATCCAGGGTATCAGGCTTCTTTTTACAGCTATGGGTGTCCAGTTGAAAGGCTCTCCTTCCTCCACCAAATGGCTTTTGTATTTCTGCCAAAAATAAATTGGTCACATTTGTGGGGTTATTTTTGTAGACCTCTTCTGGTCTACACATCTGCCAATTCTACACTGTCTTGATTACTACAGGAACACAATAAGCCTTAATATCGGGTAAAGTCATTCTCTCTTTGGTCTTCATTTTCAAGATTGTTTAGGGCCTTTGCCTTTCCATAATACAAAGATTGCTCCTGGGATCTTGAGAGGAATTGCATTAAACCTATAGATCAATTTGGGAAAAATTAACACCTTTACTATGCTGACTCTGCAATCCAACCAGATGTTGGGTTTTATCAGATTTTTAAAATATATTGAGATGATGAGGCCACCACCGTGGCTCACCAGGCTAATCCTCCGCCTGCAGCACTGGCACACCAGGTTCTAGTCCCAGTCGGGGCACCGGATTCTGTCCCAGTTGCCCCTCTTCCAGGCCAGCTCTCTGCTGTGGCCCAGGAGTGCAGTGGAGGATGGCCCAAGTGCTTGGGCCCTGCACCCCATGGGAGACCAGGAGAAGCACCTGGCTCCTGCCATCGGATCAACACGGTGCGCTGGCCGCAGCGCGCCAGCTGTGGCAGCCATTGGAGGGTGAACCAATGACAAAGGAAGACCTTTCTCTCTCTCTCTCTCTCACTGTCCACTCTGCCTGTCAAAAAAAAAAAAAATATTGAGATGATTGTTGTTTAAAATATACAAATGAAGATTTTCTGTTGCCTAACAGACAATGAACCATGCACAACTGGGATAAAATTTTGGTTGTATTTTTCACATGCACTGTGTAAGTGTGTACACACAGATCTATACATGATTGTAACACTGATGGATTGGGAGTGTTAAAATATTGTTTAGGATCAAGTTCTAAACCAATCCCTAA
Organism: Oryctolagus cuniculus; assembly: GCF_051225735.1. NCBI lineage: Eukaryota > Metazoa > Chordata > Mammalia > Lagomorpha > Leporidae > Oryctolagus > Oryctolagus cuniculus. Next base: position 174,903,037 of record NC_142869.1, on the reverse strand, counting down.
TTTTTCTCTCTCCTACTATCTTCACTGTTTTGGTTTCAAAACTACATTATGCTCAGTGACAGAAGATGCTGGGTGTTTTTCCTTCTATTTTTTATAAGAGTTTCTTTAAAACTAAAAAATTTTTTTTGAATTTTTGTAAAATTCCTCTGTGAAACAGTCTTGGTTTGGTGTTTCCTTTGTGCGAAGATTATTAAGTATTAATTCAAGTTCTTTCCTCTCAAGTTCAATGGGTACATATTTTTCTAAAGACTTGTCAATTCGTTTGAGTTTTCAAGTATATTGGCAAAAGTTGTTCACGAAAATCTCTTCTCTTTGTCACCAACCACATCTACAGTTGGCTCCCTTTTTAGCAGAGGTGTTTTTGTCTTCTCTGATCTTTTTTCAGTTCACCCTGGCAGAGGTTTTTCAATTTTATTAACCTGAACAAATAATCAACTTGGACTTTATACCACTTTGTATTACATGCAATTTATTTCTTTAATTTCTGCTTATATTTAAATATTTATTTATTTATTTGAAAGGCAGGATTACAGAGAGGTGGGGGCGGGGGAGAGGAAGAAAGAGAGGTCTTCCATCCACTGGTTCACCTCTCAGCTGGCCGCAATCGCCAGAGCGGGGCCAATCCAAAGCCAGGAGCCAGGAGTTTCTTCACTTTCAAGTTTCCCACGTGGGTACAGGGGCCCAAGGACTTGGGCCATCTTCCACTGTTTTCCCAGGCCACAGCAGAGAGCTGGATCAGAAGTGGTACAGCTAGGGCTGGAATTGGCATCCATATGGGATGCTGGCACTGCAGGTGGCGGCTTTACCTGCTATGCCACAGTGTTGGCCCCTAATTTCTGCTCTTACATGTCTATTTTTACCCCTCTTTCATTGTTTTTAAACCCATTTTATTGCTATCATTCCTACTTCCAAAGGCAAATGCTTAGCTTATTAACTTTAGGCTTTCTGCTTTTTGCTTTGGAGGGAACTCAGGATTTAAGATGGAAATATTGGGGGCTGGTGTTGAGGTACAACAGGTTACGCTGCACTTGCAATGTCAACATCCCGTATCAGAGCACCAGATGGAGTTTCAGCTGCTCCACATAGGATCCAGCTCCCTGTTAAGACGGCAGATAATGGCCCAAGTGTAGGGCCCTGCCACCCACGTGGAAGACCCAGATGGAGTTCCTGGATTCTGGCTTCAGCCTGGCCCATCCATAGCTGCTGCAGCCTTTTGGGTTATAAGTCAGCAGGTGGAAGTGCTCGCTCGCGCTCTCTGTCTTTCCCTCTCTGTCACTCTGCCTTTCAAATAAATATATATATTTTAAATATGGAAAGGCTGTTAGCCGGCGCCGCGGCTCACTAGGCTAACCCTCCGCCTTGTGGCACCAGCACACCGGGTTCTAGTCCCGGTCGAGGCACCGGATTCTGTCCCGGTTGCCCCTCTTCCTGTCCAGCTCTCTGCTGTGGCCAGGGAGTGCAGTGGAGGATGGCCCAAGTACTTGGGCCCTGTACCCCATGGGAGACCAGGAGAAGCACCTGGCTCCTGCCTTCAGATCAGCGCGGTGCACCGGCCGCAGCATGACGGCCGCGGTGGCCATTGGAGGGTGAACCAACGGCAAAGGAAGACCTTTCTCTCTGTCTCTCTCTCTCACTGTCCACTCTGCCTGTCAAAAAATAAATAAATAAAATTTTAAAAAAAAGAAAGGCTGTTACTTGAACAAATCATCAAAACATAGTGTCATATATGCTATGATACAGGTAAACACATGCCTATTACGTAAAATTTTAAACATATAAAAAAGAAAACAGAGTAATACCATGGACTTCAAGGACCCATCGCCCAGCTTAAAATTGTGGTCAAATGCATGTGAGAGAGATCCTCACTCACATCTTTCCCATCTCTCATTGTTTTGAGAAAAATTTCAGACATCTTATTATTTCATCTATAAATATTTCAATATGTATCTATGACATATAAGGATTTTTTAAAAATACAATCATCACACCTTAAAAAAAGGCAATAACTGCTTCATATCAAGTACAGTCGGTGTTCAAATTTCCCCAATTAGGAAAGATTTTTTTGTTGTTTGAATCAAGATCCAACGAGACCAACACATTGGATGTGATTAATGTTTTGTAAGTGTCTTGAAATCCGTAGGCACCTCCCTCCCATTTATGCTTATAATCTAGTTCTTAAAGTGTTGTTTTTCCTATAGTTACATTCATTCTAGATTTTTCTTATTAACTCCTCTCGGGGTGATGTAACATCTTCCTTAATCCCCTAGATTCATTGTAAACTAGGTAAGATTCGGGTTGAAACTTTTGGCAGTAAGACTTGCTAAGAAGTGCTTTGGGCCTGAGGGGGCTGAGTGCGGCCCACGGGGCCTGGGCAGACATGGACAGCCGGGTTCCTCACGATGACCACGCAGCGGTTTTCCTGCCTGCCGATGGGAATCGCCCAGTGTGGGTCGCAGCTCGCGGAGAGTACACCGGCCACTGTGCCACAGTGAGTGTCCCCTTTATCTGCGCACTGCAGAAGCCCCCGGAGCTCAGCTGGGATCTCACAGCCTGGGGAGAAAGGCCTCACAGCTGGCCCCTGCGTCCCCAGGGGGATTCCTGAGGGACGCGAAGGCCACAGAGCCCTAGCTGCGAAGGCTGTGCATTTGCAAGATACCGAGCTCAGCAAGGCTGTGGAGCCGCCGGAGACAGCCCGTGACAACCGCGCGCGGTCCGTTTCTCTCCCTGTAATTATTGCCGCCAGAGAGGGAGGACTGCGCACGGCGCACCTGCATCCCGCAGCCCTGCGTGCGGGCCAGAGGAAGCCGCCCGAGACCCTCTCTCAGCCCCTCGCTGGCACAGCGGACTGGGGACACACAGACAGCGCGCCAACCGTGCTGCTCAAACTGCGCCCCACTTCTACTTCCCTAGGTTGCCGGGCGAGCTTAGGTAGAACCTAGCCTGCGGGACCCAGCTGGCAAAGGCAGCTGGCCTGTCACACAGGTCCTATCATTTTATTATAGAAATCATTAGGAAAAGAACCCCGAGGACCTTCCAGATGGTTTGCCACTGTACTGCCAGGGGTCTCATACACCTGAGAGACTCCCATGAGACACTTGCCCCTTCCTCTTCCCGATCTTGCAGAAGAAAGTAAAACTCAATGCTGAAGAAATGTTGGAGTGACTTTTACTGATTGGATGTAAAATGCTATTGAGGCAAAATATAAAATGTTTTTCTAAAGAGAGGAGCCACTGGAAGAATCAGCAATCCCACACCTATGGCACCACCACTGTGTTTGGCTGGAACATTCAGGAGGCACAGCACCTCAGCCACAATATAACCAAGTTAGGGCGTGGGATGGAGGGTCCCAGAAAAAACACTGCTCCTTCCCCTTGGAGCTTTGGACATTTCTGTGCACAGGAGGCGAGGAATCGAATTCTCTCTTCTTTCCCAGAGTCTGATCTGGAATATAAGCCAAGGGAAGGCCTTAGGTGTGTTTCTTTTCCGAGGCAGCAGTGAGAAATTGGTTCTCAGTTTCTAATTTGTAAGCTGAGTCGTGTTAACTGCTGGCTTCCCCCAAGCCCTGAATAACCTGCTGTCATGTCCCTAGATCTTGAGGGACGCACCCACTGCCACTGTTTGTGATTCCAGGTCTCACACTCTCCACTGGCACGTTCAGAACACCCATTCAGAATTGAAAGTCTTCTGCAGAGGTATGGAAGGAGGTATCTGTATGATCAAAGGACCAAAATTTGCCTCGAAAGAATTCTGGGAGCTTAAATGGTATTTTCCAGGCCCTTCCCCTGGAACATGATTCTATGGATCTGAGGTAGAACCTGGAAATCTTCAAATTTTTTTTAACTTTTATTTAATGAATATAAATTTCCAAAGTACAGAATATGGATTACAATGGCTTCCCCCCCATAACGTCCCTCCAAACCGCAACCCTCCCCTTATCCACTCCCTCTCCCCTTCCATTCACATCAAGATTCATTTTCGATTCTCTTTACATACAGAAGATCAGTTTAGCATACATTAAGTAAAGATTTCAACAGTTTGCTCCCACACAGAAACATAAAGTGAAAAATACTGTTTGAGTACTAGTTATAGCATTAAATCTCAATGTACAGCACACTAAGGACAAAGATCCTACATGAGGAATAAGTGCACAGTGACTCCTGTTGTTGACTTAACCAATTGACACTCTTGTTTATGGCATCAGTAATCACCCTAGGCTCTTGTCATGAGCTGCCAAGGATATGGAAGCCCCCTGAGTTCACCGACTCTGATCATATTTAGACAAGGCCATAGTCAAAGTGGAAGTTCTCTCCTCCCTTCAGAGAAAGGTACCTCCTTCTTTGATGACCCATTCTTTCCACTGGGATCTCACTCGTGGAGATCTTTCATTTAGGTTTTTTTTTTTTCCCCCAGAGTGTCTTGGCTTTCCATGCCATTTCATCCAGATCCGCATGACTTAAGGGCTGATTATGAGGCCAGAGTGCTGTTAGGACATTTGCCAGTCTATGGGTCTGCTGTGTATCTCACTTCCTATGTTGGATCATTCTCTCCCTTTTTGATTCTATCAGCTAGTATTTGCAGACACTATTCTTGTTTATGTGATCTCTTTGGTTCTTAGTCCTATCATTGCGATCAATTGTGAACAGAAATTGATCACTGGGACTAGTGAGATGGCATTGGTACACGCCACCTCGATGGGATTGAATTCGAATCCCCTGGTATGTTTCTAACTCTACCGTTTGAGGTAAGTCAGCTTGAGCATGTCCCGAATTGCACATCTCTTCCCTCTCTTATTCCCACTCTTATATTTAACAGCGATCACTTTTCAGTTAAGTTTCAGCACTTACGAAGAATTGTGTATTGATTACAGTATTCACCCAAAAGTATTAAGTAGAACAAGCAAAAAAGATACTAAGAGGGATAACATATTTTGTTCATCAACAGTCAGGGTGAGGGCTGATCAAGTCACCGTTTCTCATAGTGTTCATTTCACTTTAACAGGTTTCCTTTTTGGTGCTCAGTTAGTTGTCACCTATCAAGGAGAACAAGTGGTATTTTGTAAGGACTGACTAGTGAACTCAATTGTAAGTCATTCATTATAAAGCTCACTATTAATAGCTTTTCACCTAATAGATTTTAAGAAGATTTTTATTTATTTGAAAAGCAGAGTTTCAAAGAGAGAGAGAGAGAGAGACAGGTCTTCCATCTGCTGGTTCACTCCCCTAAATGTCTGCCACAGCCAGGGCTGGACAAGGCCCAGAGCCAGGAGCCTGGAACTCACCTGTGTGTGTCAAGAATCCAGTTAGTGGGCTCTGCTATCACCCGCTGTCTCCCAGGATGCATGAGCAGGAAGCTGGATCCGAAGCGAAGTAGCCAGAACTTGAACTGGCACTCCCATACGGGTGAGAGCTTCCTCAGCAGGGGCTCAACCTGCTGTGCTACAACGTCTCCCCTCTCTCCTGAGAAGGGTTTTTTATTTATTTATTTTATTTATTTATTTGCTTGAAAGTCAGAGTTACAGAGAGAGAGAGGGAGAAAGAGGGAAAGACAAAGAAAGAAAGAAAGAAAGAAAGAAAGAAAGAAAGAAAGAAAGAAAGAAAGAAAGAGAGAAAGAGAGAAAGAGAGAAAGAGAGAAAGAGAGAAAGAGAGAAAGAAAGAGAGAAAGAGAGAAAGAGAGAAAGAGAGAAAGAGAGAAAGAGAGAAAGAAAGAGAGAAAGAAAGAGAGAAAGAAAGAGAGAAAGAAAGAAAGAAAGAAAGAAAGAAAGAAAGAAAGAAAGAAAGAAAGAAAGAAAGAAAGAAAGAAAGAAAGAAACAGCGAGCAACCAGTGGTGATTGTGCAGTGCCATAAAAAGGGCGTCGGGGTCGGGGCAGGGGTAAAACTAGAGCCTGCAACTGGGAACTGGAAGCCAGTCTAAGATGTCTAAAAAGACTGCTCATGACGTTTAAGCCAAGATTTAAAGGATGAACAAGAGCTAGCTTGGGAGCAGGCAGCAGGGGCCAGCAACAACCACAGGAAATGAGCAGAATATACGTGTATAAATATCCTCGCGTAAGAGTGCAACAGAGGGACCGGCGCTGTGGCATATGGGTAAAGCCACCGCCTGCAGCACCAGCATCCCTTATGGGCACCTGTTAGAGTCCTGGCTGTTCCACTTCCAATCCAGCTCTCTGCTGTGGCCCGGGAAAACAGTGGAAGATGGCCCAAGTCCTTGGGCCCCTGCACCCATGTGGGAGACCTGGAAGAAGCTCCTGGCTCCTGGATCCGGATTGGTGCAACTCTGGCCATTGCAGCCATTTGGAGAGTGAACCAGCAGATGGAAGACCTCCCTCCTACTCCCTCTTCCTCTCTCTGCAACTCTGCCTTTCAAATAAATAAATCTTAAAAAAAAAAAAAAAAAAAAGATTGCAACAGAAGGAGGTACAGCCTGCTCAGCTGTCTGTTCTTCCTTAAAGGCTATGAAGTAACACGGAAGCCTGGGAACTCCCAATGGGCTATGGAGAGTCACCCCTTGGTTCACTCAGCACACATTAACTGACAGCCCCCACGGGCGAGAGAATGAGAGGTGAGCCACACGAACTCCTCACCTGCTCTGGCTCTCTGATTCTCCCCAGGAGAATCAGTCACAAAGAATGAAGCAGCCGCCCCCCAGATTAGTGGACCCTGGTTATTAGTTAAGCTGTGATTAACTCGAGGGACCATGTCACTGGTCACTGATCTGACGAGCGAAGATATTGGATTTGTATTGGAAAATGTATTAGGATTTGAAAGACTGCAAAGAGAATTATACTTAGCAGATAAGGTTGTCTGTTTTGGGACTAACACTGAATTTTGGAGGGTTGGAGGCTGGCTCAAAAAGAGGTGGCGATGGATTAACTATACCAGGGAAAGAAGCCAACAGGCTTAACATTGGATGTGCAGAGTGTGGGCGAAGCATTCTAACGGGGAGAACATGGCCAACCATCCACAAGAGGGTGTTTATCTTGAGGTAAAGGATCATAACCACAGGAGAGCTGGTCAAAACATCTTTAAAAACAGCTTAAAAAATGGCCACATTAGCAAGATCTGGGGTTGGAAATAGTTCAGGTGAGGGGATCAGTGCCTTTTATTTACCCACAGTATTGTTGTATGAAACCATTTTTTTAAGAAGATATACTTATTTATTTGAAAAGCAGAGAGAGAGAGAGAAAGCTTACATCTACTGGTTCATTCCCAAATGGCTGCAGTGATCAAGGTTAGCTCAGGCCAAAGCTGGGAGTCTTGAACTCCATCCAGGTCTCCCACATGGGTGTCAGGGACCCAACTGAGCCATCTTCCAGGCCTTCCCAGGCACATTAACAGGGAGCTGCATGGGAAGCGGAGCCACAGGACTCTTACTGGCTCTCTGATATGGGATGTTGACATCACACGTGACAGCTGAATCCACTGGGCCACAACTTCAGCATCTGTATGTAACTTTCATATGCCCAGTGCCTGGCCCAAATGGATTTAGAGGCAAAAAAAAAAAAAAAAAAAAAAAAAGGATGAAGAGAGGAAGGGAAGCTACCTAGACACACAGCTTGAAATCCTGTCATCGTAAAAGACTGCCATGAGTGGAGGATGGCCCAAGTACTTGGGCGCTGCACCCCATGGGAGACCAGGATAAGTACCTGGCTCCTGCCATCGGATCAGCGCGGTGCGCCGGCTGCAGCGCGCCAGCCGCAGCGGCCATTGGAGGGTGAACCAACGGCAAAAGGAAGACCTTTCTCTCTGTCTCTCTCTCTCTCTCTGTCCACTCTGCCTGTCTCAAAAAAAAAAAAGACTGCCATGGTAGCTCCAGGGCCCAGATAGAGGCAGGGTTGTTGCTGAGGGTAGAAGAGCATAGGTAGTTCCAAGAAATGTCACAATGTGATGGGAAAGACACGGGAATTAGATGTAGGTGGTTGCCAAGGAAAGAGAAGGGAGAGCAATTAAGGAGTTAAGAACGAGCAGAGGGTTCTGCAAGTAAAAGTCGGTGTGAACATGGCTGTCCTTGCAGGCAGAAGGGTCTAGAGGCATTAATGCTAGTGAAAACCTAGAAGAATGAGAACAGGAATCCACGGGGGACAAGCAGAAGATCCATGACAGGAAGAGAGGAAGACGTCAGCAGTTAGATAGCAGGGAGAAAAAGAAGCCAACCATAGACACAGACAGACACTGGCTGCTCAGACTCACACACACAGATAAAGCATGATTCAAGGGGAGAGTGTGTGCTACCTTGAGCAAGCGGACATAGACCAGACCATTCGCCCACAGGACTCTGGGAAGAAATGTAGTGACATTTGTTCACTTCTATTAGCTACTTACAAAGGGCAATATCCACCAACAAAAGCATTTCTTTAAAACTGTTCATACCATTAGCAACAAGAGAAGCGAAGCATGTAGAAATGGCAAATCTGCATGCTTTGGGCGAGGGGAATGATCACAAATAAGAGAAAGCACACCTGTGAGTGCTGATGTCTCCATGCCCCCTACTGGGACCAGGAAAAGGGGTGGGGAGAACACTGGAACAATGTGTAAAAGATAAAATGATCCAAGGCTCTGAAACTCTCCTGAGTGATAGGTTCTTCTGTGAGTTGACAAGGTAGAGCATTCTAGAAGGAACCAAACTTGAAGTCAAAATGAAACCAAATCCAGAAAGGCCAGGCTAACAGTGCAACATTAAATCCCACCTCTTTTTGTAAACCATATCCTCAATACCACAGTGTGTTTTCATTAGAGAAACAGAATGAGTAGCAGAACACTTATGCTCAGAATAAGGTACAGGCTGAGTAACCATTATCCAAAATGCCTGGGAGCTGAAGTGTTTCTGATTTGGGAAAGTTAAACATACTGGGATATTTACATAGACTTTACAAATGCGCATCCCTAATCCAAAAATTCACAATCCGAATCGCTCAAAGTTTCAGAACAGCTAGAATTTTGGCTATTCAGACTAGGGGTGCTCAACCACCATTTTCTGATTTACCTATTCAAAAGCCAGATAATTTAGAGGAACCTGGAAATGGATTTCAAAATTTCAAAAGTTCCTGTTTTTGAAAGAAGGTAAATTATGTAAGTGGGGGGGGGGTAAAAATCCTGCTCATTTTATTTTTTATGAAGCCAGCATTAACTCTGATTCCAAAACTCAAAGAGAGTGCATGAAAAGAAAATTGTAGACCAGCATCCCTCAAGAACATAGATACAGAAATTTGCAAACCATCTGACCCAGTGATCCACTTGGAGACGGTTATGTAGAGCCTCTTAGAAACGCACGAGGATTTAGATGCAAGAATACCCATCACAACATTTTTTTGTTGCTTGAAACTATTTAATTAATTGAATACTTAATAACAAATTGTTTTGAGATTATTGTAGATTCATCTATCCTTACAGGAAATAAGAGGAGATTTCATGTAGCTTTACCCAGTTTCTCCCACTAGCAACATCTTGTGGAAGTGTAGTAGAAGATCATCCCAAGGATGTTGACTTTGATACAAAGTCATTTTAGATATGTAGATTAAAAAAGGACCCAGAAATTAGGGAGAAATCTTCACCAAAGACTGATTTCTGTCCTGCATCAGTGCTGAGTAGAGAGCACACTACTTTCAAAAGCAAGGGATGAGATTTTCATCCATTGCCCATCCACTCTTTCATTGTCTCAACTCTGCAGAGTATTTCTTTTTGTTTATTTGGCATTTGGACCTGCTACTTATATGTGCTTCATAATACACCATTGGTTTATTTTTCTGACAAAAACAAAGTGTTAGGAAGAATTAAACTCAGTGGTTGAATCACATATGGCTCTCCTCCTTTTAGACACCATGACGACATCTGACTTCAATATTACAAAAATTGACATTTCAATCCCAAAGGTGTAGACCCAGGCTTTGAAAGATAGTGTGCGTGCCTCTCACATTCACGTCTGGAGCTGTACGTTGAGCCAAGAGAAACAGTGTGTCCCGGCATGAGTGTACTGTGCAATGCACAGATTACCTGCATCATCTCTTACGGTAAGCCCCACACGGTACCTTTCCCACCGGGAGCTTCCGCCTTGAAACTCTGGACTTGAGCATGGGAAAGCAGCACTGGGTCGTCTCTCCTGTTTCAGACAACAGGCACGCTGAGAACTACGCACAGTCACACTGAGGACATAATCACAGTCCTCAGAACTGCCTCCCTTGGTGCTAACCACACAGACACACCACTGGCTGCCAGGCATTTTCTGGGAATAGAACAATGCTCCTGACCGCCCGATGTTGGCAGGTGGGCTGCACTTTGCTGAACCTTTCTTTGGTGCACACGTAGTTTAGTGTCCATGAACACTTCCCCGATGCACATCCTCTAGTCTGCAGCATGGCACACAGAAGTGTACTAACACAACTTCCTCCACCTGAGCGTTCAACGATAAGCCAGACAAAAGGCTGTCAAAGGTTCCTCCTGGTCAACATCCGTTTCAGGAACTGACTCCTATTTTGTGCGCAGCAAACTTGTCCAGCTACAAAGCAAGACGACAGATGTGTGCTTTCTCTTTCTGTATTTCATAAATTATGTGACTTTCTACAGAGTCATCCGATGGAGAAACTTAGCCGATAATTTGTTCTGCTTTCTCCCTCAGCTGTGCTGTGGGTCCTCATCTTTGTACTGGTTCTACAGCTCTTCTGTAACTGAGTAGTTCACAATATTCTTGCGATGGAGAGTGTAACTTGGAGTGAACTTTGAATGAATGTTGATGAGTTCTGGCCTCATCTTTAAGTGATCAGATTAATATATTTCATACTGGAAGATGTTTTGTCCTTTACAGGTGTGAAAATAAAAACTTGGTGTGTCAGGGTAGTTACTGTGTATTGTTAGAAAATAATGTGAACAGGGCCAGCGCTGTGGCTCACTTGGTTAATCCTCCGCCTGTGGCGCCAGTATCCCATATGGGCACCGGGTTCTAGTCCCGGTTGCTCCTCTTCCAGTCCAGCTCTCTGCTGTGGCCCGGGAAGGCAATGGAGGATGGCCCAAGTGCTTGGGCCCCTGCACCCATGTGGGAGACAAGGAGGAAGCACCTGGCTCCTTGGCTTCAGATCGGTGCAGCACTGGCCGTGGCGGCCATTTGGGGGGTGAACCAGTGGAGGGAAGACCTTTCTCTCTATCTCTCTCTCTCTCTGTCTATAACTCTACCTGTCAAATAAATAAATAAAATTTTTAAAAAAAAATAATGTGAACAAATTAACAGCTGCGTTACTACCTGACAAGTTTTGAAAGAAAAGTGGAAGGCAGATTGCAAATGGGCCAATGAAATTGAAGGTTTGAGTATTTCTTAGTGCATTTCCTATCTCTGACTCTCTATTTGGGGTGATTTTGAGAATCATCCAACTCACAGATATGTTTTCTCCTGTCCACACAGATCTGTATTTGCACACTCACTATTCATTTGTGTGTGGTTATTATGAAATATATTCACATTTCTATTTTAAACCTTTTGATTCATCAATTCATCTTTTCTTAAATCATTTTGTTTTTTAAGATGTCTTATTAGGAGGTCAGCGCTTTGGTATAGCCAGTAAAGCCACTGCTTTCAGTGTGGCATCCCACATGGGAGCCAGTTCGAGTCCTAGCTGCTCCACTTCCGATCCATCTCCCTGATAATGAGCCTGGGAAAGCAGCAGAAGATGGCCCAAGTACTTAGGCACCTGCACCCATGTGGGAGACCTGGATGAAGCTGCTGGCTCCTGGCTTCAGCCTGGCCCAGCCCTGGCCATTGTGGGCCATTTAGGGAGTGAACCAATGGATGGAAAATACGTGTCTCTTTTTCTCTCTCTCTGCCTCTGCTTCTCGGTAATTCTGGCTTTTAAATAAATATATAAATCTTTTTTAAAAAGATGTTTTATTAACATGTAATAGTCGCACATTTTAATAGGGTACAGCACAATATTTCATCATTGTGTATATAACATAAGCCAATCAAACCAAGCAGCTGGCTTTTCTACTTCCTTCTTTCGTTTTTAAAGCCTACTAGCTCCTCTTTCAGGTCTTAACATGTAAGACTTTGTGAACTATCACTGCCCACACTATGCTATGGAATACTTGAACTTGTTGCTTTCATCTAACTGTGTCTTCATACCCATTAACCATCCTCCTCCATACCTCTCTCCCCTACCTTTCCCAGCCTCGAGTAATCATTATTCTAAGTTCATATCCATCATACTTTTTAATTTCCACATATGAGTGAGAACATATGGAATTTGGTCTTTCTGTGTCTGATTTATTTCACTTAATATAATTATCTAGATCCATCCATTTTGCTTCAGGATTTCATTTTTTCTGATGGTAGGATAATCTTCACATAAATGTGTGTGTGTGTGTGAGTGAGTGAGAGAGAGAGAGAGAGAGAGAGAGAGAAATTAACATTTCTTTATCCATTTATCCAGCAATGGACATCTAGGTTGATTCTGTATCTTGGCTACTGTGAATACTGCTGCCACGAACATGACAGTACAGGGATCTCTTTCATATGTTGATTTAATTTCCTTTGAATATATACCCATAAGTGGGATAGCTTGGTCATATGGTAGATCCACTTTCAGTGTTTTGAGGAACTTCCATTCTGTTCTCCATACTGTACTAATTGTCATTCCCAACATCAGTGTTTAAGAGTTTCTTTTTCTCAGCCAGCACCGCGGCTCACTAGGCTAATCCTCCGCCTGTGGCACCGGTACTCTGGGTTCTAGTCCCGGTTGGGGCACCGGATTCTGTCCCGGTTGCTCTTCTTCCAGTCCAGCTCTCTGCTGTGGCCCAGGAGGGCAGTGGAGGATGGCCCAGGTGCTTGGGCCCTGTACCAGCATGGGAGACCAGGAGGAAGCACCTGGCGCCTGGCTTTGGATTGGCGCAGCGCCAGCCGTAGCGGCCATTTTGGGGGTGAACCAACGGAAAAAGGAAGACCTTTCTCTCTGTCTCTCTCTGTCTCACTCTGCCTGTCAAAAAAAAAAGTTTCTTTTTCTCTACATTCTTGAAAGCATTTGTGAGTTTTGTCCTCTTTAAGATTTTACTTATTTGAAAGGTAGAGTTAGAGAGAGACAGAGACAGAGAAAGGGAGAGCAAGAGAGCGAGCGCGCGAGCGAGACTTCCATCTGCTGTTTCACTCCCCAAACTGTCCAGGCCAAAGCCAGGAGCCAGGAATTTCTTCCAGATCTCCCACATGGGTACAGGGGCCAAAGGACTTGGGCCATCCTCTGCTGCTTTCCAGGTCACATTAACAGGGAGCTGGATCAGAGTGGAGCAGCCAGTTCTCGAAAGGGTGCCCATACGGGATTCTGGTGTTGCAGACAGTGGCTGAATCAGCTATGCCACAGCCCAGCCCCAATTTTGTCCTTTCGATTGTAGCCATTGTAACTGGAGTGAAGTGATGACCTCATTCTGGGTTTTGATTTGCAGTTCTCTGATAGTGACATGGCACATTAGCATTTGTATTTCTTCTTCTGAGAAACATGTATTCGGATCCTTTGCCCATTTCTTAACTGGATTGGTTTTTGTTGTGGCTCTGTTTTTCGAGTTCCTTATATATTCTGGATATTCTTTATCAGGTGAACAGTTTGCAAATATTTCTACTACGGTCAGTTTAGTCTGTGCTCTGTTGATTATTTCTTTTGCTATGCAAAAGGTTCTTGGTTTTGCTGCCTCTGCTTTTGGAATCTTACCCCCAAGACTCAATGCCCATGCCAATGCCTTCAAGTGTTTCCTCTGTGTTTTCTTCCAGTAATATCATAGCTTTAGGTCTTACATCCAGATTTTGGATCCATTTTGAGTTGATTTTTGAATAGGATGAGAAGCATTATTCAAAATTCACTCTTTTGCACATGAATATCCAGTTTTCCCAGTACCCTTTATTTAACAAATGGTCTTTTTTCCAGTATTTGTTTTTGGCATCTTTGTCAAAGATTAGTTGGCTATAGACACATGAATTAACTTCCGGGATCTCCGTGCTGTTCCATCAGGCTATGTGTCTGTTTTAATCCTAACATTGTGCTGCTTTGATTATAACAGCTGTGTGGTATGTCTTGAAATCTGGTATTGCCATGCCTCTAGCTCAGTTCTTTTTGCTCAGATTTCTTTGGCTATTTGGGGTCTTTTGTGCTTCCATGTGGATTTTAGGATTATTGAAACATGTCATTGGTATTAGGATAGGAATTGCATTGAATCTATTTATTACTTCGGATACTATGGACATTTTAACAATATCATTCCAATCCACATGCATGGGGGGTCATCTCATTTTGTGTGTGTTCTTATGTCTTTCATGACTCTTCTGCAATTTTCGTCAGCGATCTTTCACTTCCTTGGTTATTCCAAGGTTATTTTTATAGCTATTGTGAAGGGGATTGCTTGAATAATTTCTTTCTCGGTGAGTTCATTTCTGGTGTACAAAAGTGCCAGACTTCTGTGTGCTGATTTTGTATCCTGTGACCTTACTGAACTTGTTTATTGGCTGTAATAGTGTCCTGGTGGAGTCTTTAGGTTTCTCTATATAGAATATTGTCACCTACAACAGAGATAATTTGACTTCCTCCTTTCCTACATATATGCCTTTATTTTTTTCTATTACCTAATAGCTTTAAAACACCCAATGGTGAAAAATGGACATCTTTATATGGTTCTAGATTTTGGGAAAATCCTTTCCTCTTTTTCTCATTCAATATGATGTTGGCTGTGGGTTTGTCATATATAGCCTTCATGATGTGGAAATATATTCCTTCTATACATACTTTGTCCAAGGGTTTTTTTTTTATCATGAATGGATGTTGAATTTTACCTTATGCTTTTTCTGCATTTATTGTTTTATTAGGTAATTTTTATCCTTCATTCCATTGATGCGATGTATTACATTTATTGATTTGCATGTTGAACCATCCATGGTTAAATCTTACATCCAAGGTTATTATTGATAAGTGGTGATCAAATCCTGTCTTCTTATTCTTCTGTTCTTTTTCTGATGGATTTTATGCTTTCTTGTGTATTATTGGTGGTTGATATCTTTATTTTGCTTCTGAATGTAGGACTGACTCCCTTAAGCAGCTTTTGTAAGGGTAGTCTGGTAGTGATAAATTCCCTCTGCTTTTGCTTATCTTGGGAAGTTTTTGTTTCTCCTTCATTTGTGAATGATAACTTTTCTATGTAAAGTATTCTGGGTTGGCAGTAATTTTCTTTCCCAAATGTAGAATATGTTATTCCATTCCTCCTACAAGACTTCTGTTGACAAATGTGCTTTTAGTTTTCTGGGGGGCACCTTGCAAATGGCCTGGTACTTTTCTCTCCAGTGTTTAAGAATTCTGTCTTGGGTTGCACTTTAGAGTTTAACTACAATGTATCACAATGAGGATCTTTTCCAGTCATGTCTCTACTGGGTCTTGTAGGCTTCCTGCTCTCAGAGGTCCATATCCTTGTACTCTATGGAATACTACACAATCGTAAAAAATGAAACCAGGCATTGGCAACAAAATGCATGAATCTGGAAAACATCATACTTGGTGAAATAAGCCAGTCCCAATGGGACAAATACCATGTGTTGTCCCTGATCTGTGATAATAGAGCACCTACAAGGAAATTGTTACAAATGAAATTGACATTTTGAGAAGCAATGACTTGAACAGCTCTTGTCTTGACTGTCCAGGAACAGTTTTTTTTTCTTAATGGAGAATGGGACTGGGAATGAGAGAGGGAGGAGGAGGTGGGGTGTGAGGGTGTGTATGGTGGGAAGGATCACTATGTTCCTAAAGTACTTATGAAATTTCTACTCATTAAAGGTTTCTTTGGGAAAAAAATAAAAATGCGAAAGCATAAAAAAAAGAAATCCATATCCTTCTTCAGAGTGGGGAAATTTCCAAATATTATGTCATTCAGTAGATTTTCTAAGTCTTTATTCCTCTCTTTACCCTCAAGAATCCCCATAATTCAAATATTTATTCATTTAATGGTATCCCAAAGGTTTCAGAGGCTGTCTTCATGTGTTTAAAAAAATTATTTGAAAGGAAGATACAAGGAAAGATCTTCCACCAACCAGTTCACTCTCCAAATGCCTGCACCACCCAAAAGGGGGCCAGGAGCTGAATATGAGTTTCCCACCTGGCTAGTAGGGACCAACCACTTGAGCCGTTATCTTCTGCTTCCCAGGGTGAGCAACAGCAAGATTCCCCTCTCTAGGGGGAAGCCAGGACATGAAGGCACTCCAGTGTGTGATGCAAGCATCCCAAGTCGTAGCCTATCAGTCACACCAAACACCTGCCCGTCTTTGATCTCATCTATCTTTTTGGGGTTTTGTCTGTTTGAGATATTTCAAAATTCCCAACTTCAAACTTGGATGTTTTTTCTTCTGCTTGAACTGGTCTGTTTTGAGGCTTTCACCTGTGTTTTTTATTTGACTTACTGAGTTCTTTGTTTCCAGGATTTCTGTTTGGTTCTTTTTCAAGACCTCTGTCTGCTGAATTCTTATCACGTATTGTGAAGAGCCAAGGTGCCTTCATTTTAAAAAGCAGCCTCCATTTTCTGGAGCAGACCTGAGTTCCCGTAAAAGCAAACATTCCAGGGAAACCGAAACTTACAAAAAGGACAGCTCACAGATTACGACCAAATAAGGAAATTCCCTAGACCCGGGCCAACCAGAAAAGGCCAGGCCAGCCGCGAGTAGCCCCAACCAATTACAAGTGGCCCCGTACTGTAAGCCCCCCCGCTGATGTAACCCTGCGGCTTTTTCCTTTAAAAACGCTCCCGAACAAGGCTCGGGGCCTTCCTCTGACCTCCGCTGCGTCAATCGGTTAGATGGGGTCCCTGCCGCAGCTTGTACTTCCAGAATAAACCTTGCTTTTGCATTTTGGTGAGATCGAGTCTGGTGACTTTTTGGGGATTCAACAATCTGGGCATAACGTATTGTTTTCCTGCTTTCATTCAACTGTATTTTCTTGTATCTCTTTGAGCATCTTTATCATCGTTCTCTAGAACTCTTCATGGAGCAGTTGTCTTCCCCCAAGCAATCACTCTCCATGTTATGCTGCCTAAGGCTGGAGGATCAGTCGTGTGGCCACGTACACTGTAGTGCTAGACCCCACCCAGAACCCACTGACTGCCAAGACCAGCACAGCACTGGGTAAGGCCAAGGGCCACTCTGCCATGGACTGTCTACTGCTGAGGTCCCTGTAACCCACCACAGATGACGCTGGCCAACATACAAGGACCACAGGTCTCCACTTGGGGCTGGAGCAGATCTAGGGGCTCCATAGACAGGCACTTCCCAGGGGATAGAGAATATTATTGTCTGCCCAATGATGGTGTCACCAGATCCAAGATGGAATCTTGGGCTCATGTTGGTGACCCACTCTCAGTGTCTGGAGTCTTGCTCCTTGCTCTCTGCCCACAGTTGGGGAAGGAGTGGTGAAGGCAGTCTCTTGGCTGTCCAGGCCGGCAGTAAGCTGGATGGCACCTGAGTCTCACAGCCACAGATACTACAATGTTTTGAGGATCTGCACCAAGCCCGTGAGAGGCTGGGGGTGGTGCAGGCTGAATAGTTCTCCATTCTACTTGGGCACAGGTGTCTACCTGATGCTAGGCCAGGTCTAGAGGTTCTGTCTGAGTACTGCCCTGGGAACAGGGGCCTCTGGTCTGTATCTAGTGCTGGATCCACTCATGCATGACTGGCACTGAGCTTCAAGCCAAAGCCCAGAGCTCACCTTCCTGCCCTACTCCCTGTGGTTGAAGCTTTACTCCTTGAACACATACATTTTTGTGTGTGAAGAATATGACATAGTACTAATTTGGAAACTGTGAATTTAACAAACAATGAAGAGTAAGTTGTAGGAATATATGGGAGACCAACTGCCACTGTTAATGAACACGAAGCAGCATGAGCCACCAATACTCTGCTCCACGTGCTCAATCTGTCAGTGTAGTTTCCTCTCTGTAACTAGGCATGGGTGCCATGAGGGCTAGAAACACAGGGCTAGCATTGCGGCATAACAGGTAAAGCTCCCGCCTATGACGCCGGCATCCCACAAGGGCAGTGGTTCAAGTTCTAGTTGCTCCACTTCTGAGCTAGCTCCCTGCTAATGTGCCTGGGAAAGTAGCAGAAGATGGCACAAGTTCTTGGGCCCCTGCACCCACATGGAAGACCCTGAGAAGCTCCTGGGTTTGACCTGCCACAGCTTAGGCTGTTACAGCCATCTGGGGAGTGAATCATTGGACGGAAGATCGCTCTCTAACTCTTTCAAATAAATAAGTAAATCTTAAAGGGAGGGAAGGAAGGGAAAGGAAGGGAAAGAGAGAAAGATAAAGAGAGAAAGAAAAAAGAAAAGAAAAGAGAAAAAAAGAAAAGAAAGCTCTCTGGAAGGGATCTGCTTGGCACACAGTGGATTATCGGTAAAAGTAGGTGTGATCACAGTGAAAATGGTGCTCAGAAACCAAGATGCTCCTTATTAAATTTTTTGTGCCCTGGTTGCTCCTCTCCAGTGTGGCTCCCTGCTGATGGCCTGGGAAAGCAGTAGATGGCAGCCCAAGTGCTTGGATCCCTGCCCCCATGTGGGGGACACTGGAGGGAGACTTCTGGCTCTTGGCTTCAGATCAGGTCGTTTGAGGGGTGAATCAGCAGATAGGAGATGGCTCGCTCTCTCCTCTCTCTCTCTCTCTCTCTCTTTCCCCCCTTCCCCCCTCCTTCCCTTCCTCCTTCTGTGACTCTATCAAATAAATAAATCTTCTTTAAAAATGCAGTTTCTTTCTCCTCCCAATGAGGCACCAAGGCACAATCTCTGTGAGTGGGTCTAAGCCAGGTGATTCCTGTACACGTTAGAATCTGAGTCACAGCCCTAAAGTTTTCTTAGCGTGGGTACTGAATATTGCATTCCCCCTTAGCCAACTGAGTAGAATTTTTCCAAAGAAGCACTAACCAGAAGATTAAAAGGAAAAAGCAAGCATTTTCCATGACCAGGAAAAAGCATAGAAATAGATGCATTTGTGGAGCACAGGGTTTCCTCTAGAGAAAGTTTGTGTTCTGATACAGACAGCCATGTTCCAGATGATTCCATTTCCAGGTATTCGCCTCTCCCTCCATTCCACCTCTCACACAGGAGCATCTTCAGAGACACTCTGAACCCAGTGCTGAATGTTCAGGTGACTTCAGGAAGCACTCCATGCACCGAATCCCTCTTGAAGCTAAAATCTCATCCCAGTGCTGGAAGACTGAGCAATAGAGAAATGTGCTCTTTTTTTTTTTTTTTAAAGGAGATTTATTTATTTTAAAGGCAGAGTTATAGAGAGATAAAAGGAGAATGAGAGGGAGAGAGAGGTCTTCCATCTGCTAGTTCACTCCCTGAATGACTATAATGACTGGGGCTGGGCCAAGCCAGAGCCAAGAGCCTCATCCGGGTCTCCCACGTGAGTGGCAGGGCCCCAAGCACTTGGACCAACTTTTGCTGTCTTTCCCAGGTCATTACCAGGGACCTGGATGGGAAGTAGAGCAGCCAGGACTTGAACAGGTGCCCATAATACACTGGTAGCTTTACCCTCTGCTCCACAGTGCTGGCCCCTAAATTGTGCTTATCTTGACTTGACACAGAATTCTAAAATCTTACTCCAACCCAGACTCTTTCTGTTAATGAATCAAATTTTATTTTAAAAATTCACATAACTACCCTGAAAAAAAAGAAACTAATCCAACTCATTTTTTCCAGAGGCTTCATTATTTTAATGACTTTGTATTTTAAATTGATTGTTTAAAGTTTTATGTTATAGCAGATGAATATTTTTTTAATTGTGTCAAAATACATGTATCATAAAGTTTACTGCTGTACCACTTTTTTTAAAAAAGGTACACCGTTCAGTAGTGCTGGGTATTTTCCCACTACTGGGCTGCCTTAGAGAGCCTTGTGGCCTGAAACATCTCTTCCCTGTGACTAGCTTGTGAAGATCCGGTGGACCGTCAGACTGTCCTGGGTGAGACACAATAGGAACTCTGAAAATGCAGCTCTTTTCAGTGAGAAGGAAGTTTCACATTCTCAGCTAATTTTTTTGTTGTTGTTGTTGTTGACAGGCAGAGTGGACAGTGAGAGAGAGAGACAGAGAGAAAGGTCTTCCTTTGCCGTTGGTTCACCCTCCAATGGCCGCCGTGGCCGGTGCACTGCGGCCGGTGCACCGCGCTGATCCAATGGCAGGAGCCAGGTACTTCTCCTGGTCTCCCATGCGGTGCAGGGCACAAGCACTTGGGCCATCCTCCACTGCACTCCCGGGCCACAGCAGAGAGCTGGACAGGAAGAGGGGCAACCGGGACAGAATCCGGCGCCCCGACCGGGACTAGAACCCGGTGTGCCGGCGCTGCAAGGCGGAGGATTAGCCTAGTGAGCTGCGGCGCCAGCCTCTCAGCTAATTTCATCAGGAAGGCAACTCACACAATCCCAAACCTTTACCTGCTTGGGTTACAGCCCATGGCCACCCCACCAGGTGTTCTGCACCGGAGTAGGTAACGGCTCTTCTCACCCCTGTTCTTTTCTTCCATCAGAGGAAAAGTATCTACGTAAACTTTCTCCTACCTAGTGATGCCATTCCCACGAGTGAATGCTAACAGACTCAGGGCCTCACCCTTCGTTATCTAATTCGATATCAAGGTTGGAGTCTTACCGAACAATCTGGCAATAATATTACTCAGCATGATTCACAAGCCACAACCACGCCCTAAAGAATTAGGAAGAGCTGATAGTTTTCTTTCTTTCTTTTTTTTTTTTAGATTTTGTTTATTTGAGAGGCAGAGTTACAGAGAGAGAGAGAAAGAGAGAGCGCGCAAGGTCGTCCATCCGCTGGTTCACTCCCCACTTGGCTGCAATGGCTGGAGCTGGGTCAATCTGAAGTCAGGAGCCAGGAGCTTCTTCTGGGTCTCCCACATGGGTGCAGGGGCCCAAGGACTTGGGCCATCTTCTGCTTCCCCAGGCCATAGCAGACAGCTGGATTGGAAGAGGAGCAGCCAGGACATGAACTGGCGCCCACATGGAATGCCAAAACTGCCGGCGGAGGTCTAAGCTATTACGCCACAGCACCGCTGACACTGAGATAAGGAGAAAGGCCTGTTAAAGATCCAACAGAGCATGACTTGCCCCCTTAAATGTGCAAAGATTTGGTAGGTAGGATAAGCTGCAGAAATACTCGTATGTGAGAGCCTGTCCTGAGCATGCGCTATTCTGAATGAAAGGCAAGGAAAAGGTTTAAAGGAACAGTGCACGTGAGACAAGCCTCCCTCCGGGTTGCCTTCCCGCCTGCAGACTAGATCAGAGTGAAGTCACTGCCAAGTGCCAGAAGTGCCCCAAGGAAGGAGAGTCGGTCATACATGAGCTGGGCCTAGAGACATCACAGAAGGCATGACTCTGGCAATAATGCCAGTGAGGGCATGCTTTAAAGATATTTAAAGTAATATATTTGTCATGATAAAAGCAATGCATGCTTATTGTATGAAGTTGGACATACAATAATAAAAGTACCACCTAGCTATCATCCATTATCCTATTATGCAGACGTAACCACTAGTATTTCCTTCCAGTCTTCTATATGCACCTGCACACATATATGTTCACATGCACACATATATGTTATGTATGGATGGATATTACAAAACTGGTATCATATGGCATGCTTAAATTCTCTTCCCTGTTCACTTAAACAATAAATCATGAGCATTTTTTAAATATTTCAATGCTCTTTAACAATATTTTTTATTTATTTGTTTACTATTTTTAACCTGGCAGAGTGACAGAGAGAGACAAAGACAAAGACATCTTCCATCTGCTGGTTCACGTCCCAAATGAATGCAATGGCTGGGGCTGGGCCAAGCTGAATTAAGTAGCCAGGAACCCCATCCAGGCCTCCCACATGGGTGGCAGGGACCCAAGTACTTGCGCCATCATTCACTGCCATCACAGGCGCATTAGCAGGGAGCTGGATTGGAAGCAGAGTAGCAGGACTTGAGCTGGCACACCAATATGAGATGCTGGCATCACAGACAGCTGCTTAACCCTCTGCACCACAATGTTGCCCCAACAATATTTTTTAATATTGCAAAATACTCCTTCTTGTGAATATGTCCATGCTCCACTATTGTTTTTTACTTTTAACTCTTACAAATCCTAGGATGAATATTTTTATTGAGCATCAGTAACAATGTCCTTAAGATAAAGTATGAGGCATAAAGATAGATAAAATGTTATCAGGCAAAAGATTAAAAACTTTTAAGGTTTGGACACCTGTCACCCATTGCCTTACTGAAAGACAGCACACTGCGGGCACACTTCAGTGTCCTATCTTTATCAACCCTGGATGTTTCTTTCCTTTTTTTTTTAAAGATTTATTTACTTACTTGAAAGTCAGAGTTACACAGAGAGAGAAGGAGAGGCAGAGAGAGAGGTCTTCCATCCGATGGCTCACTCCCCAATTGGCTGCAACAGCCGGAGCTGCACTGATCCGAAGCCAGAAGCCAGGGACTTCAGAGGCCCAAGGACTTGGGCCATCCTCTACTGCTTTCCCAGGCCATAGCAGAGAGCTGCATCAGAAATGGAGTATCCGGGACTCAAACCAGTGCCCATATGGGATACCAGCACTGCAGGCGGCAGCTTTACCCACTATGTCACAGTGCCAGCCCCAGATGTTTCTTTCCTTAAGTTTGTTTGTTTGTTTAAAAGGTGGAGTTATAGACAGAGAGAGGGAGAGACAGAGAGAAAGGTCTTCCATTTGCTGGTTCACTCCCCAAATAGCCACAATAGCTGAAGCTGTGCTGATCCAAAGCCAGGAGCTTCTGCTAGGTCTACTACGTGGGTGCAGGGGCCCAAACACTTGGGCCATCTTCTACTGCTTTCCCAGGCCACAGCAGAGAGCTGGATCAGAAGAGGAGTAGCTGGGACACGAACCTGCGTCCATATGGGATGCTGCACTGCAGTTGGAAGCTAAGCCCACAACATCTCAGCACCAGCCCCTGTTTCTTTTTTTTTTTTTTTTTTTTTTTTTTTTGACAGGCAGAGTTAGACAGTGAGAAAGAGAGAGAGAGAAAAGTCTTCCTTCCGTTGGTTCACTCCCCAATGGCCACTACGGCCGGTGTACTGCGCTGATCCAAAGGCAGGAGCCAGGTGCTTCTCCTGGTCTCCCATGGGGTGCAGGGCCCAAGCACTTGGGCCATCCTCCACTGCACTCCCGGGCCACAGCAGAGAGCTGGACTGGAAGAGGAGCAGCCAGGACAGAATCTGGCACCCCAACCGGGACTAGAACCCAGGGTGCCAGCGCCGCAGGCAGAGGATTAGCCTAGTGAGCCGTGGCGCCGGCCTGTTTCTTTCTTTTTAATTGTCAATTTTCTAGGAAAGAATCGTATATAATTGTTTTGAGTTTCTTTTGTGTACTAGTTATTATTATTACTATTAATCCACAATTGATCACTGTATTTTTTCCATCTGTAACCTACTCATTCAAGTTTTCATTCATCTTCCTATTGGAGTTTATTATTGATTTACATGACTTTATTATATAATTAGGATTTAATTCCTGTATCATTTATGCTGCAAATAACTTTACTAATTCTACATTTACATTATGGTGCTTCAAATTCATCAAAATTTGTACATTAAATATGTTTTTTTGTGTGTATAAATTATACCTCAGTAATGCCATTTTTATAAACAGCACAGTGCATTCTGACATATGAAAGTTGATTGCGGCTGGCGCCGCGGCTCAGTAGTCTAATCCTCCACCTGCGACACCAGCACACCGGGTTCTAGTCCTGGTCAGGGCGCCGGATTCTGTCCCGGTTGCTCCTCTTCCTGTCCAGCTCTCTCCTGTGGCCCGGGAAGGCAGTGGAGGATGGCCCAAGTCCTTGGGCCCTGCACCCGCATGGGAGACCAAGAGAAGCACCTGGCTCCTGGCTTGGGATCAGCACAGTGCGCTGGCCGCAGTGGCCATTGGGGGGTGAACCAACGGAAAAAAGGAAGACCTTTCTCTCTGTCTCTCTCTCTCTCACTGTCCACTCTGCCTGTCAAAAAAAAAAAAAAAAAAAGTTGATTGCATCAAGCTGAGACACTTCTGCATGGCAAAGGAAACAGCAAAGTGAAGAGGCAATTGACAGAATAAAGAAAATATTTACAAACTATGAAACTGATAAAGGATTAATATCCAAAATCTATAAAGAATTCAAGAAACACAACAACAACAAAACAAACAATCCAGTTAAGAAATGCACAAAGTGGGGTAGGCACTGTGGCACAGCAGGTTAAAGCCTCAGCCTCCAATACTGGCATCCGACATGGGTGCCAGTTCAAGTCCCAGCTGCTCCACTTCAGATTCAGCTCTCTGCTAATGGCTTGGGAAAGTAACGGAGGATGGCCCGAATCCTTGGGCCCCAGAACCCATGTGGGAGACTTGGAGGAAACTCCTGGCTCTGGCTTCTGATCAACTCAGCTCTGGCTGTTGTGGCCATTTGTGGAGTGAACCAGAAGATGGATGACCTCTCTCTCTCTGTCTTTCAAATAAATAAAATAAATCTTAAAAAAAGAAAGAAAAAGAAACAGGCAAAGGACTTGAACAGGCATTTTTCAAAAGAGGAAATTCAAGTGACTAACAGACACATGAAAAAATGCTCAGGATCACAAGCCATCGGGGAAATGCAAATCTAAACCACAATGAGGTTTTACCTCACTCCAGTTAGAATGGCTCCTATACAGAAATCAACAAACAATAAATTCTGGCAAGGATGTAGGGGAAAGGTACCCTAATCTGCTGGTGGTGGGAATGCAAACAAGTATAGCCATTGTGGAAAACAGTATGGAGATACCTGAGAAAACTGAAAATAGATATACCATATGACTCAGCAATCCCACTCCTGGGAATTTACCCAAAAGAAATAAAATCAGCATAAGAAAAAGTTATTTGTACCCCCATGTTTATTGCAGCTCAATTCACAACAGCTAAGATATGGAATCAACCCAGATGTGCATCAGCTGATGACTGGATAAAGAAATTGTAGTATATATAAAGTATGGAATACTATTCAGCCTTAAAGAATGGAATCCTGTCTTTTGCATCAAAATGGACACAGCTGGAAACCATTATACTTAGTCAAATAAGCCAGTCCCAAAAAGACAAATACTATGTGTTTTTCTTGTTCTGTAGTAACAGAGCATCAAAATTATAAAGCATAGGAATGAAATTGTCATTTTGAGATTTGATGATTTTTTACAGCCTTTGTCTCTACTGTTAACAGTGTTTTTTTCTTCTTACAATTTGTTGAAGTTTAGTGTAGGGTTAATCTTACGAGTATAAACTAAACTGAAAATGGAGATGGTTGGGTGGGAATTATCACTATGTTCCTGAATCTATATATATGAATTGCACTAAGATTGTTTACTTTAAATAAAAAAAAGAGAGAGAAACAAATTGGCTGGTCTTTCTTTCTCCTTAAGTAGGAAAGCATATACATATTTAACACTCATCCAGATCAGATAATATCTGACAAATAGTTACATACAACCAAAAGGAAATTTTAAAAAAATCCTAAAAACAAAGATGATGACACAACAAATCAAAACTTATGGATTACAGCAAAATCAGCACTAAGAGGAAAGTTTAGAGGAATTAGGGCCTATGATAAGAATTGGAAAGGTATCAAATAATTGATAGAGTAATGAATCTCAAGGACCTTGAAAAACAAGAACAAACCTATCCCAAAATTAGTAGGAAGAAAGAAATAATTAAAGAATAAACAAAATTGAAATTTAAAGAAAATACAAAGATCATGGAAATGAAGAGCTGGGTTTTTTTTTTGAAAAAATAAACAAAATTGATAAATCATTGGCCCAATTAACCAAAAAGAAAAAAGGGAAAATATCTGAATTAATAAAATCAGAGATGAAAAAGGAGATATTATAACTGATATTCCAGAAATAAAAAGAGTAATCTGGAATTATTACAAACAGCTGTAAACCGACAAAGTTGATTACCTAGTAGAAATGGATAGATTTCTGGATACATACAATTTACCAAAATTGAGGCATTAGGACGTATAAAATGTGAATAAACCAATAATATAGGCTGAGATTGAATCAGTAACAAAGAGTCTCTCAACAAAGATAAACAACCAGGACTTATTATACCAAACTTATTATACCAAACTTTTAAAGAAGAACTAATCCCAATTCTTCTTAAACGATTTAAAACAGCTGAAAGCAAGGGAATCCTCCCAAACTCTTCCTATGAGGCATTACCTTTCTTCCAAAATCAGAAAAAGATTCAACAAAAAAGAGAACTATAGACCGGTAATCCTGATAAACATAGACGCAAACAGCCCCGACAAAATACTAGCTAATTAGATCCAGCAGCACATCAAGAAGATCATGCACCCAGACCAAGTGGGATTTATCCCAGGGAGGCAGGAATGGTTCAACACACACAAATCAATAAATGTGATAGGTCAGATTCACAAAATGCAGAATAAAAACTATATGAATATCTCAACAGATGCAGAGAAAGCATTTGATAAAGTATAACTTTCTTTTAAGATAAAAACCTTTTAAAAATTGGGTATAGGAGCTGGTGCTGCAGCCATCTGGGGAGTGAACCAGCAGACAGAAGACCTTTCTCTCTGTCTCTCACTCTCTCTCTCTGTAACTCTGCCTCTCAAATAAATAAATAAATAAATGGGTATAGAAGGAATGTATACCAACAAAATCAAGGCAATATATGACAAATCCACAGCCAGCAAAATACTGAATGGGGATAAACTGGAAACATCTTTACTAAGATCCAGAACCAGGTAAGGATGCACACTCTCACTATTATTATTCAGTATATGGCTCTGGAAGTTTTAGGCAGAACCATTAGGCAAGAAAAAGAAATCAAAGGGATACAAATTAAAAAGGACAAAACCAAATTATACCTGGTCATATATATATATAAAGATGATGTAATCCTTTATATATGGGAACCAAAAGACTGTACTAAGAGACTGTTGGAACTCATTAGAGAATTCAGCAAAGTTGAGGATATAAAATCAACACACAAAAATCAATAGCATTTGTATACATTAACAATGCTCCTGGCTGAGAAAGAACTTGGAAGATCAGTTACAATAGCTACAAAAAATATATAAATACCTTGGGATAAATTTAACCAAGGATGTGAGAGAGCTCTACAATGAAAATTACAAAATATTAAGAAAATAAATAGAAGAAAAAAAGTGGAAAAATTTTTCATATTTATGGATTTGAAGAAGTAATATCAAATGTCCATATTACTCAAAGCAATTTACAGATTTAATGTTATCCCAATCAAAGTATCAAGGACATTCTTCTCAGATATAGAAAAGACAATCCTAAAATTCATATAGAAACACAAGAGATTGTGAATAACCAAAGCAATCTTAAGCAATAAAAACAGGTCAGCATTGTGGTATAGAAGGAAGAGTGGCCACCTGCAACACTAGCATATAACATGGGTGCCGGTTCAAGACCCGGCTGCTCCACATCTGATTCAGCTCCCTGCTGATGGCCTAGGAAAAGCAGCCAAAGATGGTCCAAGTACTTGGGCCCCTACAGCCCACAACGGGGGACAAGAAGAAGCTCCTGGCTCCTGGCTTCATTCTGGCCCAGTCACAGTTTTTGCAGCCATCTGAGGAGTGAACCAGTGAATGGAAAAATCTCTGTCTTTCCCTCTTTCTCCAATTTTGACTTTAAAATACAAACATTCATGCGTACACATACACAAAGCTGGAGGCATCACAATACCACATTTCAGGACATACTACAGAGCAGATATAATCAAAACAGCCTAGTACTGGCAAAAACATGTGGACAAATAGAACAGATTACAAACCCCAGAAATTAATCCACACATCCATGACCAACTGATCTTTGACAAATGGGTTAAAAATCCATGGAGAAAGGCCAATCTCTTCAACAAATGGTGTTGTGAAAACTGGATCTCCTCATGCAGAAGTATAAAAATAAGATCTGGCACCCTATACAAAAATCAATTCACCATGGATCAAGAATTAAACCCAAGGCCTGAAACCATCAAATTGCTAGAGGAAAACATAAGGGAAACACTGCAATCCATTGTCAAAGGCAAAGACTTCTTGGATAAGAACCCAGAAACACAGGCAATAAAAGCAAAAACAGACAAATAGGATTATGTCAAGCTACGAAGTTTCTGCACAGCAAAGGAAACACTGGACAAAGAGGCAAACAACAGAATGGGAGAAAAGATTTGCAAATTATACATCTGATACAGGATTAATACCCAAAATATATAAGGAGTTCAAGAAACTCAACAACAATAAAAACCAGTTAAGAAATGGGCAAAAGACATGAAAAGGCATTTTTCAAAGGATGAACTATAAATGGACAGCAGACACATGGGAAAACGCTCAGGATCACTAGTCATTAGGGAACTGCAAATCAAAACCACACGAGGTATCACCTCACCCCAGTTAGAATGGCTATCATACAAAACTTGAAAAATAACAAATGCTGTCAAAGATATACAGAAAAAGATACCCTGAACCACTGTTGGTGGGATGTAAGCTAGTACAACCGTAATGGTAGATAGTATGGAGATTCCTCAGAAAACTAAAAATAAATCTACCGTATGACCCAGCCACCCAACTCATGGGAATTTACCCAAAGGAAATGAAATCAGTATATGAAAGAGTTACTTATACCCCCATGTTTATATCAACTCAATTCACAATAGCTAAGATACAGAATCAACCCAAGTGTCCATAAACAGATGACTGGATAAAGAAAATGTGGCATATATACATGATGGAATATACTACTCAGCCATACAGAATGAAATCCTGCCTTTTGTAACAAAATGGATGCAACTGGAGACCATTATGATTACTGAAAAAGGATAGCCCTCGAAATACAAATATCACATTTTCTATGATTTGTGGTGGCTAATATACAGAGTACAAAAAAATTTAATGTGTATAAGTGAAACTGACATCCAGAGATTTGATTGTTTATGGTCCTTGTCATTAATCCTGCTCAACAGTGATCTATTTTTTTACTTGCTGAACTATTTCTTTAGTGCAGCATCAAGCCTGTGACTATAAAGTGAATTTTAGGCTGGCGCCGCAGCTCAATAGGCTAAACCTCCACCTTGCGGCGCTGGCACACCGGGTTCTAGTCCCGGTCGGGGCACCAGATTCTGTCCTGGTTACCCCTCTTCCAGGCCAGCTCTCTGCTGTGGCCAGGGAGTTCAGTGGAGGATGGCCCAAGTGCTTGGGCCCTGCACCCCATGGGAGACCAGGAGAAGTACCTGGCTCCTGCCTTCGGATCAGCGCAGTGCGCCGGCCGCAGCGTGCCGGCTGCAGCGGCCGTTGGAGGGTGAACCAACAGAAAAAGGAAGACCTTTCTCTCTGTCTCTCTCTCACTGTCCACTCTGCCTGTCAAAAAAATAAATAAATAAAATGAATTTTAAAAAATGTTATTGCAAAAATCAGAAAAGACAGGAAGGGGCTGGAGTTGTATCTGCCGCCTGTGATCCTGGCATCCCATATGGGCGCCGGTTCCAGTCCCGACTGCTCCACTTCCCATCTAGCTCCCTGTTAATGTACCTGGAAAAGTAGCAGAAGATGGCCCAAATACCTGGGTCCCTGTACCAACATGGGAGACCTGGATGAAGCTCATGGCTCTTGACTTCAGCCTGGCCCACCCCAGGTTGTTTTGGTCATTTGGGGACTGAACCAGCAGATGGAAGATCTCAGTCTCTGTATCTCCTCTCTCTAACTCTGCTTTCAAACAAATAAAAGCAAGTCATTTTTTAAAAAAAGGAAAGGTAGTGGGATGGAAGGAGAGACGTACCATTATATTCTTAGAATTTTATCTGTGAACTATGTGAAATCTTTTCTCTTTATATTAATAAAAAATAAAAATGTCACAGAAGGTGAAGGAATCTTCACATAGCTCTTTTAATTTTAACTTCAGCCGGCGCCGCAGCTCAATAGGCTAATCCTCCGCCTAGCAGCGTTGGAACACCGGGTTCTAGTCCCAGTCAGGGCGCCGGATTCTGTCCCGGTTGCCCCTCTTCCAGGCCAGCTCTCTGCTATGGCCCGGGAAGGCAGTGGAGGATGGCCCAAGTGCTTGGGCCCTGCACCCCATGGGAGACCAGGAGAAGCACCTGGCTCCTGCCTTCAGATCAGTGCGGTGCGCCGGCCGCGGCGGCCGTTGGAGGGTGAACCAATGCCAAAGGAAGACCTTTCTCTCTGTCTCTCTCTCTCACTGTCCACTCTGCCTGTCAAAAAAAAAAAAATATATATATATATATTAAACTTCAATAAATGTTAAAGCTAAAACATGAACATGTAACTTAGAAAAGGTGTCTAAGTTGTGGTAGAATTGAGAATTGAATACCTAAAGGAGCCCCTTACAGAAGGGAAGTTATAAACTACAGAATGGTGTTTGTGAGAATGAACCTGATTTCCTGTCAACACCACACACAGCCATAGTGCCAATAATCTGAGCTTTCTTGTGGCATTCCCAGAAAACCAGTCTCCCTATATTGACATTTCATGTTGTACTGTACAGTTCTTCATAATTTTCAGTTACCATTTTTTGCAGTGGGAAACATTAGAATATTATGTTTTGTTACGATTTCTTTTAATACTGGGGGAATAGAGGTTTACAACTTATACTACCTTTAAATTTCTTTCCATCTGAGACATAGCTAGAGGGGATTTTTAATTGCTACCTCTGACAACCTTTTGGTCATGACTTCCCAAAACTCTGACAAATAGCCTGGAAACTCCCATTCTAAACAATTGTTCTTGCTCATGAGCTTTTCCAATAGCCCAGGCCGGCCAATTATGTCATAATGTATTGCTGTAATTAAGCATTGTGACAGCCAAAAGACTTATTTAGTTCCCACCCGATGTGCTCTGCTACCTCTCACACCCCACACTGGAGCAAGAAATGGAAAGAAAAAGCAGCAAAGAGGCAGACCAGTCTTTGGGATTTGTGAGCAGGGCACTTCAAAAAGTTGATGGAAAATTTTAATTAAAAGATTTATTTTGATGCAAAACAATTTACAAACCATGCATAGTTTTGTCATAATACACATTTCTATGAACTTGTCAAAGACTCACCGTATGCATGGATTTTTAAAAATTGTTTGCAGTGAAATAAACTTTTTAAAAAAAAAGATTTATATATGTATTTGAAAGGCAGTTACAGAAACAGAAGGAGAGAGAGAGGAGAGAGAGATCTTTCAGCCACTGGTTCACTCCCTAAATTGCCACAATGCCAAGGCTGGACTAGACGGAAGGCCATCTGGGTCTCTCGTGTGGGTGGCAGGGACCCAAGCACTTGGGGCATGTTCTGCTGCTTTCCCAGGTGCATTAGCAGGGAGCTGGATCAGAATAGGAATAACCAGGACTCGAATCAGCACCCATATGGGATGCTGGCATCACAGGCAACAGCTTTACCCACTATGCCACATTTCTGGCCCCTGAAATATTTCCCACAAACTCTTTGAAGTCCCCTAGTATGAACTATAAATCCCCATTCCAGATCCAGAGCCTGGAGTTTCAGTGTTGTCCTGGCCTATACTTGCTGTATGACTTCACTATATGGACTCAGAAAACAATGGAACTAACACTGGTATTTCCCATTTTAAAAGGCAGCTGTGTGAGGGGCCAACATCGCAGCACAGCGCGGTGAGCCACCCAATGGAGTTCTGGACTGCTGGCTTTGACCTGGCCCAGCCTTGGCTGTTGCAGCCATTTGGGAAGTGAAGAGATAGAAAAGTAATCTCTCTTCTCTCTCTCTGTAACTCTGCTTTTAAAAATAACCCTCATTTTACTTGGACTATTTTTCTTGATGTAAATTAGATCTCTTTGGCTGGTGCAGCGGCTCACTAGGCTAATCCTCCACCTGTGGCACTGGCACTCTGGGTTCTAGTCCCGGTCAGGCCCCGGATTCTGTCCCAGTTGCCCCTCTTCCATGCCAGCTCTCTGCTGTGGCCAGGGAGTGCAGTGGAGGATGGCCCAAGTGCTTGGGCCCTGCACCCGCATGGGAGACCAGGAGAAGCACCTGGCTCCAGGCTTCAGATCAGCGCGATGCGCTGGCGCAGCGGCCATTGGGGGGTGAACCAACGGAAAAGGAAGACCTTTCTCTCTCTCTCTCTTTCTCTCACTGTCCACTCTGCCTGTCAAAAAAAAAAAAAAAAAGTTAGATCCCTTTGCCTAGCTTGAATCTAATTTTTTTGACTAAGCTTTTGATCTTCTGCCTATTTTTCTAAATCCCAGGTTATCCAGTGATCTTACTTTTTCTAAAATATATTCTTGACCCTAATTGCTAGAGACATTATTTCCCAACATGAGATCTGGGGAACCCTAGAACCACAGAATTTTATTAAATGTTACTTAAAGTAAAGATCTTGTATGGCCAATTAATTTGGGGAATGCCATACTCAAAGATGTACTCACTGCTCTGTACTATAGAACTTCCCACAGTCCCACCCTGCATCATATGGCTCCAAGAGGTAGGCAAGCACATGGAGCTTCCCTAACATTGATTCTGGAACTTTTTAGAAGAATACACTGTCACAGTAGGGTTCTTTGGAGCCCACTTCTGATGGCACTAACCTACAGTATAACATGAAGATCTTCAAGATCTGGTCCCAAACTCCCTTTTTGATCATAAAGGCATGGAATTGGGTAAAGCACAACTAGCGATGGATTTGCATCCTCTGTCCAGCCCATTTTCAGGCGTGGTCTGGGGAGGGATCCTTTCTCCTAAGTTCCTGTTTTCTCTGTGATGGAGCAAGTGACTGCCCCCTGGTGAAATGAGAAGAGGGGCTTCTTCCTCCTGGGAAGACTTAGAAAATGCAACTGTCTTAGGATTCAGCAATCCCCCAACTGAGTCTACACCCAAAAGACATGAATGCATCGCATCAAAGAGATACCTGCTCTACCATGTTTATTGCAGTACTGTTTACAAACAGCCAAGGTAGGCAATCAACCACGATTTCCATCATCAAACAGATGGATGAATAAAATGTGGCATATATACAGTGCACTGCTATTCAGCCATAGTAAAGGATGAAACTGGAAGACATCATGTGAAGTGAAATAAGCCACACACAGAAAGGTACATGCTGCATGTTCTCCCTCAAAGGTGAGAGTTTGGAAAAAAAATCCATCTGATTACAGACTGGCAATCACTAGAGGGAATCTGGATAAAGAAATGGGGGAAGCTGGTTGTGGTTCTTTAGTTGTGGCAAATATGCTAATATGAAATGTTAATAGGGGAAGATGGGTATGGGTGTGGGGAGCAGCTCGGACTAGACTAAGTTACTGGAATTAAGACTTATTCTATGCATCTGCTCTCCTCTGTGGGGAGCAGCTCGGACTAGACTGTTACTGGAATTAAGACTTATTCTATGCATCTGCTCTCCTACAATATGGCGCTGGGAGAGGAGAAAACAGCTTCTACCCAGCTGCCTCCAGTTCAACCAATAAACTGTAGGACTTGCTCCTGATTGGAGAGCAGCGTACTCGGCGTGTGGGCAGCCGAGTTAGGATTGGCGGAGGAGGACTATAAAGGAGGAGAGAGACGGCATGCACCAGGAACATCTATGGGGAACATCTAGCTGAAGGAACGCCTGTGCAGCCCCCAGAGAGCCGGCCGGCGGTGTGCCGCTCCCCTGCGGAAGTGGGGAATGTGGCCAGGGGGAACAACCCCGGGAAGAACCAGCAGCAGACCCGGGGAGGGCCGAGCAGACGAAAGAACAGCGCAGGGTCCTGTGTCGTTCCTCCACGAAGAGGGGGAGCGACATATGGGTGTATGGGAACTCTTTATCTAACTTTACAACTTTGTTTTGTAAATTTAGTGCTATTCTGAAATTAGAAGCATATTGGAAAGAAGGAAGGAAAGGAGGAGGAAGCAAGGAAGGAAGAAATGGAAAATTTGAGCTTGCCAAACTTCTCTCTGAAGTTAGAGGGCTGCTGTGGAACAGGTTACTAACGGTGGCAGAAATCACAGCAGGATCTCACCAGGAGCCAACAAGGGGTGTGTGTTTTCACCATAGCAAGCCCAGAGAACCTACCCAGAGTGTTATTCATCTAAAACTCCCAGCACTGACTGCAGGCTCGCTGCCCCTGGCTGCCCCTTGGCAGTCACCCTCTTTGCTGCCACACTGGCCTGGCCCCTCCTGTTGCTGTGCTGGCAATGACCTTGGCACCTGTCTTTCACACTCGACTTGGGGGAGCCCAAGAGAGACGAGAGGCAGCTTAACAGGCTGTATCTCAAGAAGGCAACGAGGCTGGGAAGAACGAGGTATAGAAGAGTTCCCATGGCCCTCTGTTATTTAACCACAACAGCTCTCCTTGTGGCATCAAGGATCTTCACACTGGAGCCATCCCTCAAACTATCCCTCTAAGGGTCAGGGCAGCTAGTGACTAAGGATGAATCGTAGATGTAGGAGTTGCAGCACAGAGGGTTAAGCCACTACTGGCGACACTCACCTCCCATTATCCAAGTGCCTCTGTTTGAGTCCCACCTCTACTACCTGTCCAGCTTCTTGCTAATGTATACCCTGGGAGACAGCAGGCGATGACTCTGATACTTGGGTCCCTGCCTCTCATGTGGGAGACAGACCCAGATGGAGTCCCAGGCTCCTGAATTCAACATGGCCCAGCCCCAGCTATTACAAGCATTTGAGAGAGTGAACAAGAAAACAGAAGCTACACATCCACCCAGGTATCACTGATGTTGTGCCATCAAAATAAAAAGAAACATTTTACAAAAAGCAGTGAAAAATGGAGGCAAATTCTGATTCAAACCCTGCCTCCACTAGATGGAACTAAGTGACCTTGATCACTCTGATCCTTGGTTTCCATGTTTGTTAAATAAAAAGAAACGGTAATAACAGTCCCCTACTCCCATAATTATCTTCCAAATAGATAATGTATACAAAGTGCTTAACAGAGAGCTCGTCACGGGGCACGCATTCAGTAAATGAGGAGTCTGTCAAGTCTGAGCAATGGGCCAAATCCAGTCTACCATATATTTTTATAGTTTCACTGGAAAATAACCACACCCATTGTGTCTGTGGCCCCTTCCTGCTGCAGCAGCAATGTTCAGTCTTTGCAACAGAGACCACGTTGCACCCAAAGCCCAAAATGTTCACCATCTGGTCAGTTACCAAAAGAATTTCCAACTCCTGCAATTAATGTGAACTCACTACCACTCGCCGTTGCTCGAATGAACCCAGAAGTCCCCTCCTCCGTCCTCTGCTCATTCTCTTCTGAGAACGTGTGCTCCCTGCATCTGGATGGGTAAAACTGATGCCTGACTCTAGCAATACTCAGAGGATGCTTCCGCCTACAGTGTGCCCAATTCTACTGCAACTAAAAGTAGTATCTTCCTGACACCTGTCGCTTCATCCATGCAAACGCATGGCACTACTTTCAGAGTTTTATGTGTCCCTGTTCCTTTGTTTTAATAAAACTTCAGCAAATATTTGTTGAATTAACGTCACTCACACTACCTCACAGCAATTCTGCACCTCCTTGGACATGCCATCCTCCACCCACCTGTCAGGCTGCCAGCTCAAGGTTAGCTTCCTCAGAAAGCCATCCCCAACCCCATGCTTTGCAGAGGGAGCCTCAGTCCAGCATCACAAAGACCCTATCTGATCAGAAGCCACTTTGTGTCCAAAGCAGACACTGCAGAAATGGTGTGGACGTTCCTACTCCCCTTAAGTAACTGTTCACGCAGCGCTGAATTCACCTCGCACAGGGACCCCAACACTGCTTGATGTCTCCTTTTCCCTTCCATCTCCTTCATCTCCCATTTTTTCTAACTGCAAAATACATCATTCCTAGACTTATATACAAACATACAGCAATAAACAGAACATTCGTGCAAGCGCTACCCAGAATAGAAAACAGGAGATTATCAAGGGGACATCTGTGGTCACCTGTCACATCTCTCCCTCTCCATTTCCTGCCTTATGCTAATTTTATTTAATTTCCTGCTTTTCCTTTGAGTTTGACAGCGTATGTGTGTGTCTTTAAACAATATATTGCTGGGGCCGCTGCCTTCAGTGCCGGTGTGCCGTATGGGCGCCCATTAGTGTCCTGGCAGCTCCACTTCCGATCCAGCCCTCTGCTATGGCCTGGGAAAGTAGAAGATGGCCCAAGACCTTGGGCCCCTGCATCCGCATGGGAGACCAGGAAGAAGCTCCTGGCTTCGGATTGGCACAGCTCCGGCCATTGCAGCCAATTGGGAAGTGAACCATGGGATGGAAGACAGACCAACCGACCTCCCTCCTTCCCTCTCTCTCTCTCTCTCTCTCTGCCTCCCCTCTCTCTGTATAAATCCTTCAAGTAAATAAATAAATCTTAAAAAAAAAACAATATATTGCTGATTTTTGCCTGTCATTCAACTTCGTATGAAAAGGTAATAATATTGGATACGTTCCTTTATGACTTGCTGTTTTGTGTGTTTTTACTTTGTTTCTAAAATCACTCATGTTGGGGCCAGTGTTGGGATGTAAGGCCCATGCCTGCAATTCTGGCATCCCATATGAGTGCCAACTCAATTCCCGCTGCTCCGCTTCTCATCCAGTTCCCTGCTAATGCACCTGGGAAAGCAGCGAAAGATGGCTCAAGTTCTTGGACCCCTGCACCCATGGGGGAGACCCAACAGAAGCTCCTGGCTCCTGGCTTTGGCCTTGCCCAATCTTGGCCATCGCGATTTGGGGAGTGAACTAGTAGATGGGAGATTCTCTCTCCCTCTGTCTCTTCCTCTCTCTGTGTAACTCTTTCAAATAAATAAATAAATCGGAAAAAAAATCATCCATGTTGATACACAGAACTGAGCTGTCTCCATTTTCATGATACATAGGGCCCTGTTTTATGAGTATATCAAAATGCACTTATTCAATCTGCTATTGATGAATATATTGGGTTGTTCTGAATGTTTAATACTATAAATAATGATACTATACATACTCCTGCAATTATACTCTTTGTGGCATAATTGCTGAGTTGCAGAATCAACTTTGCTAATTAATGCTAAATTGTTTTTGATGTAATTGTTCTGATTGAAAGTCCTAACAGCCTTGCAGGAGAATTCTCTCTGCTTTGTGGACTCAGCAACATCTTGTACTGTTTTATTTTTTGGCAATTAAGTAAATATAAATTGATATCCCCAATTTACATTTCAAATTCATACTTCCCTGCTTGCTAATGAGAGTGAGCATTTTTTCCTTAGTGGCCACCTGTGTTTTCTCTTCTCTGAAATGTTTATTCACATCTTTTTTCCATTTTTCTCAGTGACTGATTTTTTTTCCACTAATTTACTAGTATCTTTTTCTTATAGATGTATAGATTCTGGGTCCTATTCTGCTGTTGTTGTAACTTCTCTGGCTTCCATAGGGTACCTATTTGGGGAGCCCATTCCCAAGAGATGGGTGCCCCTAGAACCATGTGATGGCTTGGCTTAGAGCATCACAGTTCTGCAAAGAGAAGATGTACCACTCAGGGCTAACTCAGTCTTCCTGCTGGGCTGGGCCAGTACACACGCGTGGAAGGCTGTGACAATTCCATGCGTGACGCTGGGCATCCAAACCTCAGCGTCCAGGACGTGCAGGCGAAACAACAGCATCCTCAGAATCACGTGCAAGTCTCCCCTGTGTCCCTCCTTCAGCCCCCACAAGCCGCGTCCTCCCGGCTCTGTTCCTGGCCCTGGTCCAGGGCACTGACCCTGGGGAGCTGCGGAGCCTGCTGGCGGCTCCCGTTGCACGCTGGTCAGCAGTCAGCTCTCTGCTCAGCAAATGCCCTTTGGAAGAGCACGCACGGCCTCTCCTAGCATGGCCTCTGCTGAGCCCCTCAGGCGCTGGCCAGCCCCTTTCAAGGCCCGGCCAGTGCAGGACATCCCCGGGAACCAGCCAGCCAGCGTGCCCCTCTGCAACACTGCCCTGGCCGCTCCTCTTGGCTCTCATAAGGCGGGCAGCAAGGAAGCACGAGGCTGGCTTCCCGGGCTCCCTGAAGAGGCGTGGTCAGATCAGAGCCCTGGTGGCACCACCCCCGCAGAGGGCGGAGCAAGAGGAAACAGCCCCTTTGTCAATCTGCTGCCCTACTCCGAAGAGAAAAACGTGGCGCCCTAAGCTGTTCTCCAAAATCTGTTAAATATGTAGAATATGTAAACTCATTTCGACCTTGACTTCTAATACATTTTCCAGCTTGGAGAAAGTTCCCCAAATTAGAAACTCAGGACTGATTCTGCTGTCGTGCTTGGAAAACTTGCCTCTCCTCTTGCCCAAGGAAAGGACAAAACCCTGGTCCGGTATTTCCTGGTGGTGGCCTCGGCGCTCTGCTCTTCGGGGTCCATTCCGGAAATGCCCTCAGCATCTCTCTCCTAGAACTTCCTTCCATTAGCCCTGTGAAGTCACATGAAGCAGGCTGACAGTACACGAAATCTCAGCACCGTGAAAACTAATTTCAGCCCTTTACTTGAACTTCCTTACCCGGGAAAAGTTAAAAATTAAAAAAAAAAATTTAAAAAAGGCATCATAACCTACATAGAGGTGTATTTTTGCCAATGAAACTACACAAACTGAGGAAGGAGAGACGAGTCTAGAAATCTAACCCCGCCCTCCTCTAGAGTTGAAGGAAACAAGACTTTCTTGCTGAAAAGAAATTTTCTTCCAAAAGTAGTAACACTGAAGAGTACCCGTGAGAATATTTTATACCACCCTCATTTCCTGTTTATTTGCACCAAAGATCGAAAAGTCTTCCGACATGTTGGAGAAGTGACCAGAACGGCAAGTGCCAAAGCAGCAAGCATAAGGTTCACAGGAGATGCCGCCTGGCTCGCCTGCCTTCATCCGAGAACACAGGAGGTGAGGGGCCCAGTCAACTAGAGCCGGCAGGAATGGGCATAGGACAGGATGGCGGGCGACACTGCCAAGTACGCTGTGCAGGGACACAGGACTATTGATAGGAGAGGATAACGGGAGGGAGGGAGGAGGGATGGAAGGATGGAGGGATGGAGGGAGGAGGGAGGGCTGGAAAGATGGAGGGAGGAGGGATGGAGGAAGGAAGGGAGGAGGGATGGAGGGAGGGAGGGAGGAGGGATGGAGGGAGGGAGGGAGGAGGGATGGAGGAAGGGAGGGAGGGAGGGAGGGGTGAGCTGGAACAACACTGAGCTAGGTCACAGAGCAATGTGAAAACAACCTATCACTAAGCCCTATTGATCTGTCTCTTAAGCATTCCTTTGATTTGCCTCTCCTCTCTGCCACCTAAATCCAATCCCGTGTCATCTTTCTCATGGAAAATACAACAACCTCTCAAATAGGCTGGCTGCCTACATCTCTCCCAAACCAATCAGTCCTCCATTTCTCTTCCAAGTGCTTTTTTTCCAAAATGCAGGTCAAATCAGAATAGCACTCTCACGCCCACAGCATGGAATCAAAAGTGCTTAGCCTGCATTCGTGGCCCTTTATGGTCTGACCTTGCCTTTCTCCCAACCCAGCATTGCCTGAAGGTGGATACAAAGCTATAGGATGCACTCCCAGAAAATGGCTTCTTGGTTAAATAGAAGGAGGAAATGCTGGGTCAGACAAACTTAAATGCAGGATTTCTCAGATCCTTTTAAATGTTAATAAACATTGTGAGCTTCCAAGGGGGCCTAATAAATACTGTGCTGCTCCAGACAAAACCTCTCTTAGGAGTGGATGAACCTCGTCTTCCGCTTCTGGGAATATCAACCGTGGGCCATGCACAGCTGACTGCTCACAGCCCTGCTGCTCAGTGGGCATTGTCCCCAGGCACAGAGAACTGCCTCGCCCAAGAATGTGCCTCCCTCCCGGGGACTGACCATAGCCAGAGACTGATGCCTCAATCTGGGACCCCTCCAAAAGGCCATCCCAGCCCCAGAGTGCTCTGCAGGCTAGGCTGAGGTTTCTATTCCAACCACACTGGGTGCCCCTGCGGAGGCTGTGGCAATGTGCTTTGAAGAAATTCAGCTACAAGGAGTACAACTGTCTAGGGGTCTGTTTTTGAAACCTGCTGCAAGTTTGCAATGAGGCCATGCCTTTTGTGGGCTAATGCCAATCAATGACTGAGGGAGGAGGGGTACTGAGGGGTACTGTCCCCTTCCCAGGAGACACAGGATTCCTTGCCAGCAGACTTGGGCTCAGCGTTCCCCCACAGCAACCTCCGTGCTTCCACCCAACTTATGCAGCTCCAAAGATGAGCTGGTAACCATTCACCAACTTCATGACTTGGTTACCAATTGTGCTGATAGAAAAGATATGTAACACACAACTTATAGATAGTAAAATGTACAATACTGTCGTTGGAAAATTCCATTTAGCTATCAATTCTCACAGAATGCTTTCACTGATTTTTGCTGAATCCCATGTCTGTCACGAGCCTGTGGTCATCAGGAAGGGATGAGCAGAGTTCCATCATGAGTATGGGTTGACACCTCCATTAATGGGTTCAGCAAAGGTAAAACTGAACCATGTGGGTCTCAGAGCTTCATTGTTAGGCAATGACACAAATGAATTCGTTGTTGAAAAGGCTAAGGGTTTTCAAATTCTGGATAAATGTGTTTTGAGTTTTTGTGCTATTCACAATGTTGCAGTCATAGACATGACATACTTTCTAGATTTAATATGCATTATTATCATTTTCTCCATCACTTTCATAAGCCTGACAATCAACAAAACAATAATTCAGGCCCTGATTTGATGCATTTGTCCATTTTTATGGTGCAGATAATTCCATCTTGGCTGATTTCTAGCTACCAGCCCATGGTCACAGAACACAGAGCTGCAATGAGCAGGGAACCACCCAACCATTACATGGTTTTTCCACCAAATAATTGCAATAGTTCTTGGTGACCACAAAAGCTCAGATAACACAAAATTGCAGTAAAATAATTAGAAAATGAGGAGTCTTAATATCATTTAGTTAATCACAATTTTATCTTACTAGTTTTTAAATAATGCCTGTGTTTAACAACCAGCTTGCAAAATTCCTGAAAATTCAGCAGTCAGCTGTGTTAAGCAGCTCCAATACATTAGTGCTGTATCCTTTTCCCTTTCTCTCAGTGTTAGTCTTGCACTGCAATCAAGCAGTTCTCCCATTGGCCTTTCAAGTGGGCATCTCGACTAATAACATCACGGCATGTTCAGTCCCATCTTGGTATTTGCTTCTCAGAGTCTCTGATTAACACCAGCAGGACCAAAAGGGTTCCAAGAAGTTCAGATGGGGTCTGAGAGCTGGCTCACTACTGCCAGTAGGTGATGGAAATGCCATCCTGATTTGTAGGCTGAATACAGATAACCCCTAGCACAAGATGAATGGAAGTGTTGTGGGAGGTACAATGATTTGGGAATTTGGAAAATATGGAGTGGGGGCGGACATGCAACAGCAGAGTTGCATTTACACCTTGCATGAAGATTGGGGGGGGGGGGTTGAGAGCTGCTGGTCAACACATAATTGGTAGCTGTGTAAGAGAGAACTTGGTTGGTAAACAGCAGCAAGGATAGTTGATCATTTCAACAGCTCACTGAGTGCCAGAGCCCTCCTTCAAATCCGGTCTGCTGTGTCAGAGCCAGGACTCGAAGGACGTTGGCCCCACAACCACTCTGGAGCATCTGGGTGTGCAGAGCTGACCTACTTCTCCCCAGTCAAGGAAACATGAGAAGCAAGATGCCCCCTTCCCCCTCAAGGACACTCTCACTTCCTTTCCTCTAATAAGAGTTAAGTCCCAGAATCATCCCATGTGGTGATGTGCTTGGTTTGATAAGGGAGAGATGAGATAGATTCCTAAAGAATTGCTAAGAACTAGATGGCAAGTACTGGCACCAGCCAGAAGAGTACACTGGGGTTACCCTTAAGAGGGCTTGACCAAGGAGACCATCACATAAGGCAGAATGAGCAAGAATTCATTGACTTATTGATAATCTTAAGACACAGGCTTAGAATACACAGACAGAACTCTACCCCCAGAGAATGGGGAAAACTCACGGTCGGGGTGACTCAAGCCTGGAAAAATCAATGGTTAGCTCTTTGCAAAGTAGAAATGCCCGAGTTAATCTAGCAGATTGTGGAGAAAGGAATAGAAAGGAATGTGTTTTTGAGGCCAGAAGACCCACTCAAGGATGATATTCCAGGAGAGGGTGGGTGCAGAGGATCCCCCTCTTCACCAAAGTCATGAGAATCCATTAGTCAGAGGGACACTCACATGAAGTTCCCTGCTGCTCCTCTCTGCAGGTTGGGCGTATGCTAGGAGAGCCAGTCACAGAGCAGGGCTTATAAACAGCCAAGGGGATTGTGGGGCCATCAACAAAATAGAGGTCAGATGCACACACTTAACAGCTAGAGGCTAGGGGCCATGAGTGCACTACCAATAGGCAAAATCAGGAGCCTGGACCTCAGAATTGTCAAGGTCGTTAATAGGACACAGCATTAATAGCACCAAAATAGTGCTGCTTAATACCTTAATCCAAAAAAAAAAAAAAATTGGGAGAAGCAAAATGAAGGAGTAAGAAGCTGAAGAAAGAAGTGGTATCTTCAACAAAAAATTACTGTCTCTTGAGCCAATTTTCATATTTAGCACCTATTGCCTAAAGTAGTGGTCCAGTCAGCCACTCCATAGCAAGTCCGGGTATACACTGATATGCTGTAATGATGCCCCAGCCCTTCCTCAAAGGGAACTATGGCTTTTCACTCATTCACTTGGAAAGGAGAAGTAACCAGACAATTCAAGAACTACTGGACACAGGGTCTGAGTTGACAGCCAGAGATCCAAAGTGTCATCATGGCCACCTGTTAGAGTAGTGACCTATGGGGCACATAATTAATGAAGACCTGGGTAACACGCCACTAACAGGGGTCCCACTGGGCCTGCAGACCTACTGCATGGCCATTTCCACAGCCCATGCGTGTATGATTGGGATTGACATACTTGGCAGTTGGAGTAGCCCCCATATATGGGTCCTTGTTCTGTGACATCATCATGGAGAAGGCTCAGTGGAGACCTCCAGATTTCTCCCACCTCTTGTCAAGACTGCAAGGAAAAATCATCATATGGGTGAAGGGAAATTGGAGGAAGAAAGAAATATTCTCACTAGTAAGGACCTAAAGGATGCAGGGGATGGGGCCGGCGCTGTGGCATAGCAGGTAAAGCCATCACCTGCAGTTCCAGCGTCCCATTTGGGCGCCAGTTCGAGTCCCGGCTGCTCCACTTCCGATCCAGTTCTCTGCTACGGCCTGGGAAAGCAGTAGAAGATGATGCAAGGCCTTGGGCCCTTGTACCTGCATGAGAGATCTGGAAGAAGCTCCTGGCTCCTGGCTTCAGATCGGCATAGCTCTGGCCATTACGGCCAACTGGGGAGTGAACTAGAGGATAGAAGAACTCTCTCTCTGCCTCTCCTTCTATCTCTGTATAACTCTGACTTTCAAATAAATAAATTTTAAAAAAATAAAGGATGTAGGGGTGGTGGTCCCTTTCTAGCCCCATTTAGTTGCCAAGCTCACCTCTCCAGAAAACAGGGCCTGGAGAATGACTAATATTGTACCTTTCTCTGAAGGGAGGAGAAAACTTCCACTTTGATTATGGCCCTGTCTAAACAATGACGGAGTTTGGGGACTCAAAAGGCTTCCGTAGCCTTGGCAGCTCATGACAAGAGCCTTGGGTGATCACTGACGTCATAAATAAGAGTGTCAATTGTTAAATCAACAATAGGAGTCACTGTGCCCTTGCTCCCCATATAGGACCTTTGTCCTTAATGAGTTGTACTATGAGAATTAACGGTAAAGCTTGTCTTCAAACAGTACTTTATACTTTGTGTATCTGTGTGGGTACAAACTGCTGAAATCTTTCCTTAGCATAGAGTTGATCTTCTGTATATAAAGATAATTAAAAATGAATCTTAATGAAGAATGGGATAGGAAAGGGAATAGGAGGTGGGACAGAAGTAGGGGTGGGAGGGTGGGTATGGGGGGAAGAACCACTATATTCCAAAAGTTGCACCTATGAAATTTATATTTATTAAATAAAAGCTTTCTAAAAAGCAATGACTGACTCTGCCATAGACTCAGTCATGTGGTTGCGGGACACCTGCTCATCCACTTTGAGCGGCAGTCCCAGTGGCCTGCGGTGGGAATACAAGGTCCCCACCTGCCTCGTTTCCTTGCAGCCATGCCTTTCTGGGGTATTCACCCAAAGACCTTCTGCACATACACCTCCAGCTTAGAGTCTGCTTCCAGGGACTCCCAAGTAAGACAGTGGGCAATATAGAAGGCACCACTTCCCAAATTTATTTCATCAGGGGAACAATCTCTGTAGGGCATCTCACAGAACTAGGATTTGATAGAGTAAAATTTAAGAAAATTTGTTCCAGCTTCTACTTCTCTGGTCATCTGCAAATTTGCATGCAATTCTGCAAGCACTCTGTGTTCTTAAAGGCCACGATACCTTTATGCATGCCATTCCCTCTGCCTGGAATTCCAACTCTCCTCCTCTCAGCCACTGCATTTCCCTGGGAACTCTGACTCTCCAATACACAGACCACAAGTTTTTCCCTGTCAAGCCTTACTGACCTCCCTGGTCATGATCTCGGCTCTCATCTCCACCCTGCTTTATCTGCACCTCTATTTTAGCACTAATCTTATTAAATTGCATTAAGCAGGGTCTGGCGCTGTGGCATACCAGGTAAAGGCACCACCTGCAGTGCTGGCATCCCATGTGGGCACCGGTTCGAG
The DNA here is from genome assembly GCF_051225735.1 of Oryctolagus cuniculus. Classification (NCBI taxonomy): domain Eukaryota; kingdom Metazoa; phylum Chordata; class Mammalia; order Lagomorpha; family Leporidae; genus Oryctolagus; species Oryctolagus cuniculus. The sequence continues at coordinate 174,858,272 of NC_142869.1, read as the reverse complement.
TCCGGCTGCTCCAGTTGTGATCCAGCTCTCTGCTGTGGCCTGGGAAGCAGTGGAAGATGGCCCAAGTCCTTGGGCCATGCACCTGCATGGAGACCCAGAAGAGGCTCCTGGCTCCCAGTTTAAGATTGGCACAACTCCAGCCATTGTGGCCATCTGGGGAGTGAACCAGCAGATGGAAGACCTCTCTCTCCCTCTCTTTGCCTCTGCCTCTCTGTAGCTCTTTCAAATAAATAAATAAATCTTAAAAAAAATTGTATTAGTCATTTACATGTCTGTCTCCTCACCTTAACTTTTTCAGATCAGAATCTATGTTTACTTACCTTTTATTCCCCAATGGCTTTGGAATTTGCTGATGTATAGTGGCTATTCAATAGCCACTGAATAAAGGAACAAATGAGTGAATGTAATAAACTGATTTCTCACCTCACTGAATTTTAAAAACACAAGGAATAAATAGAGCAGTGAGTGCTATGGATATTGGTAAGTTCTGCCATACTCATGAATGATAAAAAGGTTGAGACAAATAATCAGAAACATGTGTTGTTTGGGTCTGATACTTGGACTCCATGTATGAACTAAAGGAAATTTATTGTCAACTACTGCTATCTAAGATACATATTTTATACTAATATGCTGAATTTTCTTTCTTTTTGAAGCTTTTTAAAAGTATTTATTTATTTATTTTTAACTTTTATTTAATAAATATAAATTTCCAAAGTACAGCTTATAGATTACAATGGCTTTTTCCCCCCCATAACTTCCCTCCCACCCGCAACCCTCCCCTCTCCCGCTCCCTCTCCCATTCCATTCACATCGATTCATTTTCAATTATCTTTATATAGAGAAGATCAATTTAGTATATATTAAGTAAAGATTTCAATAGTTTGCACCCACACAGAAACACAAAGTGTAAAATACTGTTTGAGTACTAGTTATAGCATTAATTCACATTGTACGACACATTAAGGACAAAGATCCTACATGAGGAGTAAGTGCACAGTGACTCCTGTTGTTGACTTAACCAATTGACACTCTTGTTTATGGTGTCAGTAATCACCCTAGGCTCTTGTCATAAGATGCCAAGGCTATGGAAGCATTTTGAGTTCACCAACTCTGATCTTATTTAGACAAGATCATAGTCAAAGCAGAAGTTTTCTCCTCCCTTCAGAGAAAGGCACCTCCTTCTTTGATGACCTGTTCTTTCCACTGGGATCTCACTCACAGAGATCTTTGATTTAGGGGTTTGTTTGTTTTTTTGTTTTGTTTTGTTTTGTTTTGTTTGTTTGTTTTTGCCACAGTGTCTTGGCTTTCCATGCCTAAAATACTCTCATGGGCTCTTCAGCCGGATCTGAATGCCTTAAGGGCTGATTCTGAGGCCAGAGTGCTGTTTAGGGCATCTGCCCTTCTATGAGTCTGCTGTGTATCCCGCTTCCCATGTTGGATCATTCTCTCCTTTTTAATTCTATCAGTTAGTATTAGCAGACACTAAAAGGAGAGAGAGAGAGAGAGAGAGTGTTAGTTTCCATCTGTTGGTTCACTCCCCAAATGGCCTCAACAGCCATGGTTAGACCAGGCTGAATTCAAGAGTCAGGAGCTTCTTCCAGGTCTCCCATGTGGCTGACAGGGGTCCAAGCACTTGGATCATCTTCTGCTGCTTTCCCAGGCACAGTAGCAGGGAGCTGGATTATAAGGGAACCAGGTGGGACTCAAAACACCACCCAAATGGGATGCTGGTGTTACAGATTTTGGCTTAACCCACTACACCACAAGACCCACAAGACTGGCCTCCTTCTTAGAGCTTTTAATGCAAAAACTTTTATCACAATGAAAGTTAAAAGGTTATGAAAAGCCCAGATAGTCCAACATCCAACTAAAAAGAGTTCCAGAAACAAAAGAATCAAAAAATAGAGGGACAAAAACTATGAAGAACTAAGACATAATTTTCAAGATTGGGAAAATCTACTTAGTACTTAGGACAATAAAAAGGAAGCTAAATAAGCAAACTGCATAAATCAAGCCACACTGTAGTAAGAGTTCTGCATGAAAAGAGGGGGACGGCGCTGTGGCACAGCTGGTTAATGCCCTGGCCTGAAGTGCTGGCATCCCATATGGGCGCTGGTTCTAGTCCCAGCTGCTCCACTTCCAATCCAGCTCTCTGCTGTGGCCTGGTAAAGCAGTAGAAGATGGCCCATGTCCTTGGGCCCCTGGACCCATGTGGGAGACCCAGAAGAAGCTCCTGGTTCCTGGTTTCGGATCAGCCCAACTCCAGCCATTGTGGCCATCTGGGGAGTGAACCATCAGATGGAAGACCTCTCCTCTCTCTGTGTAACTCTGACTTTCAAATAAATAAATAAATTTTTAAAAATTAAATAAATAAATAGAGATGAAGAGACAGAAGCAGAAAGAGATTATAATACAAAGGACTAAACTCCCAAATAGCTGAGGGCTTGCCTACCGGAATACTAGATGTCAGAAGAACAAATACATGTCTTCAAAATCAGGGATGCAAATTAATTTCAAACAAACTTTATACCCAAGAAAACAATCAACAAAATGTGAAGCTAAAATGAGGATATTTAAGACATACACAAGTTTGAATAATGTACCACTAGGTAGGCTTTATTGGAAGCCACTGGAGAAAATGATCCAGCACAGGAAAAAAAGACCCCAGAGGGGTCCCTCTTGGAACAGTGGTGAAGAGAGGAGCTACAGTGACAGGGTCCACCTCCCTAGAGAACCACAGACTGGGGCGAGGCATACAGGGCCTGAGAGAAGTGATCGTCACCATCAAGTGGAAATAATATACTTTATAAAATGAATATATAAATATGTAAATATCAATCATTAATGCTAGTAAATTATATGCAAATAATACGTTTGCATTTTGGCAAGTTATATTGGCAAGCTTTTCACAGAGTTAATGGAAAATTTTGGTAATTTCATAGAACACTAAGCAAATTTAAAAAGTAAATCAATTAGGCACTCCTGGGAAAGGTGGAATGTGAGAGAAATTAGGTAACCATGTTACCCTGCTTGACTAAGTAGTCGCTGGCAGTAGCTCCTGTCATAATGATGTAGCAGTGACTATGGAGGCAACCAGAATGGGAGGGTGAGGGAGAGGATAAGCAAAATTCTCATCTACAGTAATAGGAAGTCAACAGGTAATACCTCAAAGTAACAAGACAGGAAATAGCAATTACGTATAGCTAATGGCTCAGCAAGGGTAGAATAGAGGCTGGCCATCTATTAACACAACCCATAGAGCAACTTTTGCTTTATTTTTAATTACACATACTTATTACTTTGATTTTTAAGATTGGATTTAACTGTACTTGGCACTCATACAGAATTCAAGCCATATGCACCAAGCCAAATGAATTATATTAAGCTCTGTTAATTTTATATTAAATTTGGCCAAAGCCTGTCTCCATACATAGTGAAGTATAAAGTATCATAAACAAACTGCAACTAACCTGAGAGTGTATTTTCCTAACAAGTAGTTAAGTCCCAGCAAACCATAGCAGCCAAACTTCTAGCCAGTCGCAGGCTGCAAACTGCCAAAACCTGTCCAAACAGGGCGAACTCTGAGCAATCGCCTGTCAGGCTCCTCCTGCACAGGACTTCCTCTCTCCAGTTAAAAATACTGCCTGCCTAGGCTGCTCAGTGAAGTTGTCTGGACCTCCACCAGTTCAGGGTACTGCCTGATTCATGAACCAGTTCTTTGCTCAAATAAACGTACCAAATTTGACTTGTCTAAAGCTCTTAACAGGGACCCGGTGTTATGGTGGAGTGAGGAAAGCCACCGCCCACGACACCTGCATCCCATACGGGTGCCAGCATCCTGCCACCCACCCAGCTTCCTGCCAGCATCCTGGGAAAAGCAGCAGAAGATGGCCCAGGTGCTTGGGCCCTTGCACCCACATGGGAGACCTGGAAGAAGCTCCTGGCTTCCACGTGGCCCAGCCCTGGCTCTTGCAGCTATATGGGAAGTGAACCAGAGGATGGAAATTAATCAATCAATTTCTCTGTCTCTGGAACTCTGTCAAATAAATCAATAAATCTTTTTAAAAAAAAAAAAAAAAGTTCTTGGGGCCCATGCTGTGGCGTAGCAGATAAGGCCACCGCCTGCAGTGCCGGCATCCCATACGGGCACGGCCTAGGAAAGCAGTAGAAGATGGCCCAAGCCCTCAAGCCCCTGCACCAGCATGAGAGACCCAGAAGAAGCTCCTGGCTCCTGGCCTCTTTTTGGCCCAGCTCCAGCCACTGCGGCCAGCTGGGACGTGAACCAGTGGATGGAAGATCAACTGACCTCTCTGCCTCTCCTCCCTCTGTGTAACTCTGATTTTCAGATAAATAAGTCAATATTTAAAAAAGAAAAAAAAAACAAGTTCTTAACAGTCCATTTGGTTGAGGATTTTGAATCAGGATTTGTGAGTACTCAGATACCCTGCGTTTTCTTGAAGTTTCATTTCAAAAGGTGGCAGAAGACACCTCCCTCCTGGTTCTTGGACGGATGGTCACAGGAAAGGCACTTCTGAGATTCATGACACAGAATTGGGGTCTTTATCTATATCCCAAAGTTTTTCTTCACAGAAGATTCAAGAATTGTTTTCAAAATGAGAAAACAAAATCAGAAGGGCAAGTGATCAAAACCAAAAAAAATGTTAAATACTTAGGTTCTTCAAACAGTTCATGGAAAATTCCTATTCTGGAAAAATTATACAACTATTTCCAAAAAGTGTGTACCAAAATACCATCTCTCTTAATTCCATTTTCCATGAACATTTTTTTAGAATGACAGATTGAGAGACAGAGGTAAAGAGAGAGAAGGATGGATGGGTAGAGGGGGAAGAGAAAGGAAGAGACGGAGAGAGGAAGAGTAGAGGAGGAGGGGGGAGAGAAATTGATTTCCATCTGCTGGGTCACTCCACAAAAACATACAACCTATGCACTCCAACGTGGGATGCAAGCATCCCAAGCAGTGTCTCAACCACCAGGCCAAACACCCAACCAACTACAGACTTTTGAAAACGCCCTTGAACGTGCTGCCTCACCACCCTTGCAAAAGTCTTTCAGACAGTCGCTACCCCTCTCAAATATACTGCTCAGGATAGATGTTCAATGCTCTTCATTAGAAGCCAACTACGTTATTACACGTTGGAGAGGGTAGGAACGAAAAGCTCCATGGAGAAGCACAAAATCTAAATCAACATGCAGCTGGGCTGCAATCCCAGTAGCCGTGAGACCTTGATCCCGTTACTTCAGTTTCTGAGTTTCCGTCTCCTCATCTGCAAACAGGGGTAACACTCAAAGAATGCTTCAGTCAGTGCATTCTGTACGTGATTATCACCGTCATTGAACGGCTCAGAACCAAAAATTCAGCAGAGAGGCCAAGACGCTGGGGTTTATGGACTCCCTTAAGCCTACGTGACTGTCTTCTAATGAGTAAGATTTGGAGTCCTCTTCTTGTGGTTTCTAGACCAGATCTTTTGAGTCCCACATCATATTCATGATTACTAATGGCCAGAAAACCTATTCAGAGCCCAGCCGGTGATGCCAAAGACAGTTGTCACAATGGTGGGGATGCAGCTATAATGTGCCTGTAGGTTTGTGCCCAGCAAGATAGTTAGAAAATTACTTAAATTTCCAATACAATGATGACTGTTTCTAAGCCACTACTTTCTTCTAAAATAATCAAAACCAGCTAAAAATGTACAGCTGTAAAATATTTGAGTGCTGCGCCATTTTGATGGAAGCTGATATATTAAAATTCTTAACAAATACACCCACTGTGGAATGTTAGAGTACACTTTCGGGCAATTTTTCAGAGCAATGGATTCAATTTAGTCTTGTCACCATAGCAACTGGAGGACTCACTCTATTATTTTCATCGTAACATTTCCAATTATTTTCTCTCTCAGTTTAGGTCATAGACAAAACTAGAAAGAATGGCGTTGACCATAAAATGAACCAAAAAATTGTGATTTTCTCTCTGGGTTATAGGTTGCTCCTGGAGCAGCTAATAGCCTTTGGCCATTCATAAATCCCATGCTAAAATCTCCAGATCCATGAGGAAAAAAGATTTATTTAAAAAGGTGTCCCTTTGTTTCTTCTGAGTTGAGGGGACCAGGAGATGAGACCATTTTACCAATTATACATACTAAGAAAATCATAAACCATTTAGCAAAGAGCTTTTCTTTGGGAGGATAAAAGTACTAAGGTATTTCCAAAAGTTCATGGAAAATAGAATGAAAATTTAAGTTTATTTTGGTGCAAAAAATGTTTTAAATCTATGCATAGTTTTATCATAATACACATTTCCAAGAACTTTTGGAAGATTCCTTGTATGCATGGATTTCATATTTTTTGCACTTAAATAAATTTACCTTTTAATTAGATTTCTCACAAACATTTTAAGTACACTTGCAAATAACTAAATTTAACTTTTAATGATTATGGATTCTTGATGATGAAGGATTCTAATCTATGCCTCTAAGTGGTCAAATTTTGTATACTGGGATTAAAATAACACGGCAGAGGAGCCAGTATCATGGCACAGCAGGTTGAACTACTGCTTGCCATGCCAGGATCCCGTATCTGAGTCAGTTCAAGTCCTGGCTGCTCCATTTCTGATCCAGCTTTCTGCTAATGAGCCTGGGAGGGCAGAAGATGATGGCCATCATCTTAGGCCCTTGCCACCCACATGGAGTTCCTGGTTCCTGGCTTCATCCTGGCCCAGAGCTGGCCATTGCAGCCATTTGCAGAATGAACCAGCAGATGGAAGATATCTGTCTCTGGCTCTACCTCTCTGTGTCACTGTGTCTTTAAATCTTTAAATCAACAACATGGCAGTGGTATATTTCGGAAATCAGAGTATAAGAAATGGTCCTTTACCCAAGTTACATGGGAAGAAGGACAGAACCATCAAGCAGCATTGATTATTTACCAAACACAACATCCATTTGCCCCTATAAAAATAGACCTGCTGAGCAGTCAACGATGAATAAATTGCTCCCATAGAAAGGAAGACAAATGATTTTTCTAGGCACATGTCCAGCAGCCTCAGGCCTTACCAACTTTGGATATAAAATAATGACACAGATTAATTCCCAAAGAATGTTTATAGGGACTGAGCCCCACACCATCTCTGACTCCTGCCCACTTTCCTCACATCTCAGATTAGCTATCTCAAGACAGTCTCCATTGGTTCAGAAATTCAATCTCACCCTCCGTCTCTTCTGCCTCCTCATCAGGCCTCTTAGCTTTGGCCATGGCTTCCTTTCTGCAGCTCCAAGGCCCAGGCCACCATCAAGAAAGGGGCCACTGCCCTTCCATGTACATCCCATCCTAAGCACAGTACAGTTCCTTCTCCTAATGCCTCCAAGTGTGGCTGATCAGTGTGGCCACTCTTAGAACGTCTATGGAAAGGTCCAAGGATGAGAGAAGAGGTGATGTGGCCACTCTCGGAGTCCCAGTGCAGCACTGGCCAGCAGCATTTGGCAATAATTCTCTATGTCTACACTGTTCAGTACAATGGCCACTAGCCAGCCATGTGGGGCTCCTGAGCACTCAGCGTGTGGTTACTGGGGCTGGGAGGCTGAATTTCAGTGCTATGTCATTTTAGTGGACTTAAACTTCAGTAGGCATATGTGGCTAGGAGTTGCTGTGTAAGACAGCACTGTTTTAGATCTGTCCTTGGAGTCCATCACAGAACACTGCTCTGCCTCCCTTCCAACTTGCCACTCAGGCCAGGAGCCAACTCTTTCACCTACTGGGATCCAGACCCAACCATCTGAGAGTCTAGCTGCTTCCATCCTTCTCTTGGTCACATTTCTTGATCCAAGGGACTCCTCCCAGATACCCAACGGTGGAAGCATCCACCTCCCTCAGGGCTGCCCCTCACCCTACCTACTGGATGTGATCCTTCTCTACACCCTCCAGGTACCTATTGAATCCAAACACAACAGTCCTGAAACTGCATCAAGAGTTCTTTCTTCTCCCCAAGGCCTACCAGTGAGGGATCAACAGACCTCTCTTTTGTTTTGAATTTCACAAGAAATAAACGTGCATTCTGGTTGTAGAAAACATACCACTGCAGATAAGTCTGAAGTCTCTTGATAGCCACTCCTCCTATTTCCTATCTTCCTCCCTCCCCTACAAGCTTTTGGCTCCAACCAATCAATCCTCACCCCCTGTTTTTAGTATGCATTCTTCCAGAGCTCCCTCTATGCATAAGCCTGCAGGTGTCTATGCACCAAAATAAAATGGATAGTATTGTTTGGGGTTCTTCCTTTCTTTGAGTTTTCTACATAAATGGTATCATACTGGATGCATCATCCTGCACCTTGCTTTTGTCACTCACCAGCACGCTCAATGAAACATCCAGGTCTCCTTTGTTTGCTCTGAGCTGTGAAAAGAGGGCTCACCCAGGCAGCTGCGGCTTCCTTGGCAGCTCACTCCGCCGCTAGCCACTTTCTCCTCCACAGCCTCAGCCAGATGGGTAGAGTTGCTGTCTTCCTTTTCATGGAAACCTCCCGATAATTCTCTCTTCCTCCGCTTTTGAAACAAATGGTTTTCAATTTCACGCCATCAGCGCACACCTTCCACCTCACTTAACTGCTGCTGCCACCTCCCTGTCTCCGTGTCAGTCCCCCCCTTATCCCTTGACCCACTGTCACTCTATTAAGTACTATCCTGTTTGCACTTTTCGCGGCTATATTCACACTCCGGCCTCTCAGTTTCTGGACCTCTCTTCTTCAGTAAATTTTCCCATCGAAATTCCCCTACCCAACAGGTGCTCGCACTCATGGTCTTACCCAGAGCTAGTCACTCCTGGGAACTGCACTGCTGGATAGCAACCATCATGCTCCCAACCACCTCGGACCTCCCTCTCCACTGCCTCTCACATCTCATACCCCACGCCTTTGTCAACGTTGAGATTGCAAGCCGTTGATCCTCGCCCCATTCAGGGTCTCTCATCTTCTGAGGTTCTCCTCCATTCATACACCATTTAGAGTCTGCGATGAGTCACTATCATTCACACTTTACACATACTCCCAACCCCGCTCCTCCAACTTTGCTTTGTCACAAAGGCTTGGCTACACTAAAGCCCTAGTTGAATCAACTCCTCCACCTACCTCATTCCTCCACCATGCAGCTCATCATGGCTGGGAAAGACATCATGCCATGAACACTTCTCCCAGTTTCACTGCCTGAACACAAGGCTCGGGCCAGTCCTCATGTCACCAGGCAATCAGAGCACACAGCCCCACCCACTCACGGCCCTACTCCTTCAGGAAGCTGTTTCACATGTTTTTCCTTCTTCCTGAAACTCCCCACACCTCCTACTCCATCCTCATTCTCAGGTCATGATCTTGGTTCATACGCTGACAAAATTGAAGCCATCAGAGTAAAACATTTCTGGCAGAGGATTTGTATCCAAAATATATAAAAACAGAGATATATATTTTTCTTTTTTTAAGATTTTTTTGACAGGTAGAGTTACAGACAGTGAGAGAGACAGAGAGAAAGGTCTTCCTTCCATTGGTTCACTCCCCAAATAGCCACTATGGCCAGTGCTGCGCCGATCTGAAGCCAGGAGCCAGGTGCTTCTTCCTGGTCTCCCATGCGGGTGCAGGGCCCAAGCACTTGGGCCATCCTCCACTGCCCTCCCTGGCCACAGCAGAGAGCTGGCTCGGAAGAGGGGCAACCAGGACTAGAACCCAGCACCCATATGGGATGCCAGCACCACAGGCGAAGGATTAGCCAAGTGAGCCACGGCGCCGGAGCCAAGATATGTATTTTTCAATTGTGTTAAATCTTCCCTTGTTACTTTTGTTTGCATTTCTCCAGTATCATGGTTTTTGTTTGTTTGTTTGTTTGTTTGTTTAATCTGGGAGCCTATACCTTTCATAGGCACAATTAGTCCATTCATCTTTTTATTTGTGTTTCCTGCTGTCATTTCTTTGTTGTGATTTTTTTAAAGATTTATTTATTTATTTGAAAGGCAGAGTTACAGAGAGGCACAGGCAGAGAGAGAGGTCTTCCATCCACTGGTTCACTCCCCAGATGGCCGCAATGGCTGGAACTATGCCATTCTGAAGCCAGGAGCCAAGAGCTTCTTCCAGGCCTCCCAGGCAGATGCAGGGGCCCAAGGACTTAGACCATCCTCTACTGCTTTCTCAGGCCACAAGAGAGAGCTGGATCAGAAGTGGAGCAGCCGGGACTCAAACCAGCACTCATATGGGATGCCGACACTGCGGGTGGTGGCTTCACCCACTACGCCACAGCACCAGCCCCAATACTTTGTTTTTGATTGTGCTCTTTTCCCAAATTTTAATCAGCTTCCTATTGTTCCTTTTTTTCCCTATTAATTAATAATTTCATATTATTTTACTATCCTATTTAAAACTTAATATACAGGCCAGTGCCACGGCTCAATAGGCTAATCCTCCACCTGCGACGCCAGCATCCCATATGGGTGCTGGATTCTGTCCCGGTTGCCCCTCCAGGCCAGCTCTCTGCTGTGGCCAGGGAGTGCAGTGGAGGATGGCCCAAGTGCTTGGGCCCTGCACCCCATGGGAGACCAGGAGAAGCACCTGGCTCCTGCCATCGGATCAGCGCGGTGCGCCGGCCGCAGCGGCCATTGGAGGGTGAACCAAGGGCAAAAGGAAGACCTTTCTCTCTCTCTCTCTCACTGTCTACTCTGCCTGTCAAAAAAATTAAGAAAAAAAACTTAATATATCATAGCAGAAACTAGAAGTAATTGATTTCTGTCAAAATCCACCTCAAGTCCCAGGCCAGAACTTGCCTTTATTCTTCCTTCCCCTCCCCACTTTGTTATCACCATTACTGTGACTTTCATGCAGATAGGATCTGGGATTTTAGATTAAGTGTTTTTTATAATTTTCAAAAAAAAGAACAATGTTTAACAGAAAGACTTGTTTCTTTGTTCATAATAGTTTCTTGCATCTCATTATTCACCCCCCCCAAATTCATTATTCTTTTTAGAGCCCCAAGAATTGTTTCACAAAGTGTCTATCAATAGTAAATGTTCTGGGTTCTTAAATGACTAAAAATGTTTTGTTTTGTTGCTATTGTTTTAAGTCTCGCTCTTGTATTTCACTGATTAAAGAGTTGTGGTCTGGGACTGGCATTACGGTGTAGCAAGTTAAGCCTATACCTGTGATGCCAGCATCCCCTATGAACACTAGTTTGAGACTTGGCTGCTCCACTTCTGATCCAGCTCCCTGCTAATGTGCCTGGGAAAGCAGCAGAAGATGGCCCAAGTGCTTTGGCCCCCATACCCGCATGGGAGACCCAGAGTAAGCTCCAGGCTCCTGGCTTTGACCTGGCCCAGTCCCAACCATTGTGGCCATTTTGGGGAATAAAAAAGTAAATAGAAGGTCCCTCCTTCCTTCTCTCTTTCTCTCTCCCTCTCTCTGTTCTGCCTTTCAAATAAATAAATAAAAAATCTAAACATATTGTATTTGAGAGGTAGAATTGCAGACAGTGAGAAGGAGAAACAGAGAAAGGTCTTCCATCCACTGGTTCACTCCCCAGTGGCCACAATGGTGGAAGCTGTGCCGATCTGAAGCCAGGAGCCAGGTGCTTCTTCCCAGTCTCCCATGTGGGTGCAGGAGCCCAAGGACTTGGGCTGTCTTCTACTGCTTTCCCAGGCCACAGCAGAGAGCTGAATCAGAGGAGGAGCAGCCAGGACTAGAACTGGTGCCCATATGGGATGCCAGTGCCGCAGGCGGATGATTAACCTACTGTGCCACAGCGCTGGCCCCAAAAATAAAAAATTTTAAAAAAGAATTATGGTCTCAAATGCAGTTAGTTCTGCTTTATCACTTGTTTGGAAACCGTGACTTTGTTCAATGTGATCCATATGTTAAAGAACAAGAACATTAGGTGAGCTTTATATTCGCTTGCATATGAGTCCACAAAATATGCTAAGTGAACCACCAAAAATACGCACCTAGCCCATCTACGTGATAATGCACAAAATACATGTGCAGATGTGTGCACGCAGATGTGCACCCTGCAAGTGGCAACCAGCCACCTCTACTCAGCATGCATCTGACGAGCCCCATCCAGCCATGCCTGGTGCTGCAGCTCCTCCTAGGTCAGATAACCCTGCTTCACAACTGAAACACCTGCCTCTATAAGCAACCCTCAGGTATTTAAGGTAATGCGCTATTTTTACTGTCATAATAGTTGTTAGAATCCTACCTTTTTTGGGGCTTGCGCTGTGGCACAGCAGGTTAACGCCCTGGACTGAAGTGCTGGCATCCCATATGGGCGCCGCTTCAAGACTCTGCTGCTCCACTTCCTGTCCAGCTCTCTGCTGTGGCCTGGGAAGGCAGCAGAAGATGGATCAGGTCCTTGGGCCCCTGCACCTGCGTGGGAGACCCAGAGGAGGCTCCTGGCTCCTGGCTTCAGATCAGCACAGTCCCGGTCATTGCGGCCATCTGGCGAGTGAACCATTGGATGGAGGACCTCTCTCTCTGCCTCTGCCTCTCCTCTCTCTGTGTAACTCTGACTTTCAAATAAATAAATCTTTAAAAATAATAAATCCTACCTTTTTTTTCCTTAGCATTGCTAAGTGTCAAAGTCCTTCTAGTTTTGTGCCCTATTTTTTTTTTAATTTTATTTATTTATTTGAGAGATAGAGTTACAGACAGTGAGAGAGAGAGAGATAGAGAGAGAGAGGTCTTCCATCCACTTGTTCACTCCCCAGATGGTTACAACGGCCAGAGCTGTGCCAATCCAAAGCCAGGAGCCTCTTCCAGGTCTCCCATGTGGGTGCAGGGGCCCAAGGACTTGGGCCATCTTCCACTGATTTCCCAGGCTATAGCAGAGAGCTGGATTGGAAGAGGGGCAGCCAGGACTCTAACAGGTGCCCATAAGGGATGTCGGTACCACAGGCAGAGGATTAACCTGCTGTGCCATGGCGCCAGCCCCACCCTATTCTTTAAAATATATATATATTTTTTCTTTTAAAAATATATTCTTTAAAAATTATTTTATATATTTAAATATATGTATTTATATATATTCAAATATATATATTTCAAATATATATATATATATATATTTGAAAGGCATAGTTACAGAGGGAGAGGAAGAGACAAAGATCTTCCATCCACTGGTTTACTCTCAAATGGCCAACATGGCCGGAGCTGGGCTGATCCGGAGCCAGGAGCTTCTTTTGGGTCTCCCATGTGGGTACAGGGACCCAAACACTTCAGCCATCCTCCACTGCTTTTCCAGGCCATTAACAGGAAACTAGATTAGAAATGGAGCAACTGGGACTTTAACTGGTGCCCATATAGGGTACTACACCACAGGCGGAGGTTTAACCTACTACACCACAGAATCAGCCCCACTATTCACTTTTCCCCCCAAAATCCCAGTACTTTCTGTTACACAATTTTGCATAAGAATTTGATTTTCACTAGAGCCTCAGACTCTTTACAACAGAATTGAATATATTTTCTTGGATGAAATGTTTGACTAAACAACAAAAGGACAGAAATCTTGACTGCATATCTTTAAAATTCAGCCTATCACAATCTCAGTATTTATGTTGACTTAATTTCTGTTGTGCAGCACTCTGGCCTCAGAATCAGCCCTTAAGGCATTCTGATCTGGCTAAAAAGCCCATGAAAGTTTCTCAGGCATGGAAAGTCAAGACACTCAGGCAAAAAAAATTACCTAAAGATCTCTGTGAATGAGATCCCAGCAGAAAGAAAGGGCCATCAAAGAAGGAGGTACCTTTCTCTGAAGGGAGGAGAGAACTTCCACTTTGATTATGGCCTTGTCTAAATAAGGTTGGAGTTTGTCGACTCAGGAGGCTTCCATAGCCTTGGTAGCTCCTGACAAGAGCCTAGGGTGATTACTGAGGTCATCAATAAGAGTGTCAATTGTTAAATCAACAAAAGGAGTCACTGTGCACCTGCTCCCCATATAGGATCTCTGTCCTTAATGTGTTGTACTATGTGAATTAACAGTAAAAATAGTCTTCAAACCAGTACTTTATACTTTGTGTGTCTATGTGGGTGCAAACTGTTGAAATATTTACTTAGTATATACTAAGTTGATCTTTTGTATATAAAGAATATTCAAAATGAATCTTAATGAATAGGAGAGGGAGAGGGAGATGAGATGGTTTGTGGGTAGGAGGGTGGTTATGGGGGGAAAACTACTATAATCCAAAAGTTTTACTTTCAAAATTTATATTAAATAAAAGTTTTCTAAAACAATAATTTATGTTGTGCATCAAAGATGAGTAACTTTAAGGAATTTATTAATTATTTTACTAAATGATTATTTTATTGATGAATTATTTTTAAGGAATTTACTCAATGGTTTCTAGATCTAGATACAAATGTTCATTTATTTCTTACTAAGATGCCAAATTTTAGATATATTTACCTAAGTACTTGCTCTCTTTCCCAAAACCAGTTTTTAAGATTTTGTAGAAACACACGCTACAGAACAAAATAGGACAAACACTGCAGTTAGACCTTTTTTTAAAAAAGATTTTTTATTTTATTTCAGAGTTAAGAGTTACAGACAGTGAGAGAGAGAGAGACAGAGAGAAAGGTCTTCCTTCCATTGGTTCACCCCCCAAATGGCCGCTATGGCCGGCGTGCTGTGCTGATCCAAAGCCAGGAGCCAGGTGCTTCTTCCTGGTCTCCCATGTGGGTACGGAGGCCCAAGGACTTGGGCCATCCTCCACTGCCTTCCCCGGGCCACAGCAGAGAGCTGCACTGGATGTGGAGCAGCCAGGAATAGAACCAGTGCCCATATGGGATGCCGGCACCACAGGCAGAGAATCAACCTACTGTGCCATGGTGCCGCCCCACACCGCAGTTAGACTTGAGTCAACATCTCGGAGCGAGGTCTGAAGCAAAGGTAGGAGGAGGGAGCAGCACGTGTAGCTTGCAGGAGAGCATTCTCCACTCTATGCTTGCCTCTCTCTCCAAGGCCATGTCTGACTCCGCTCTAGAGACCTGGAGGACCACAGCCCCAGCTACTCTGATGTCCTGACATAGGAGGACAGCACAAGAGATCTGCTGGAGTAACAGGTGCAGACTGACCGGCTGTCCTCCACGGAATAGGAACCATTCTTCTAACCCCTTCCTCTCCGAACGCCTAGTGTGTTTTCACATGTCTTGATGCACACTAGAGCCACACATTTTTCAGAAAGAGTAGCTGATAATTCCAGAAGAGGAGAACTCCTCCCGCCCAAGCGATTACAATAAGTACAACCATAATATAAGATAAACAACAAGTTTCATCTAATGATGGACCAGGTAATTGAAATCAGCACAACAAAAAGACCTGAGGACATCGTGGACTTGGCACCAGCTCATCGCACAACACTTAGGCAGTGGCCACACTGCAGTCCAGGTGAACAGTGCCCTTGAGATGTACCGTTTGCACCTGTTACTCTAGCAGATCTCTTATGCTGCCCTACTACTACTTCAGGACATCGGAAAGGCAGGTTGAGTCCTGGCTGCTCCACTTCCAATCCAGCTCCTTGCTAATGCACCTGGAAAAGTAGCAGAAGACGGCTCAAGCGCCTGGATCCCTCCACTCGTGTGAAAAACCCAAGTGAAGTTCTGGGCTGGCTTCCACCCAGATCACTCTTAGTTGCTGCAGCCATTTGGATGTGAATCAGCAAACAGAAGAAATCTCTCTCTCTTTCCCACCCTCTGTGTCACTTTGCCTTTCAAATAAATTAAATCTTTAAAGATAGAATAAGAAATATTTCAAGAAATAATGAATTCAGAAACCAGCTTACCCCGGCAGTCCAAGTTATCAGCAATAACAGAACACCTGAAGAGAATAGTCGCAGGTCTAACTAAAAGAGGAGATATCGGAGCTATATTTAGCAGACTGGACAGCCCTGAATTAACTGCCTGGTTTGAGTTCTGAATCTGCCACATACATACTGCATGTGACTTTGTACAAGCCTGTATGGGACCCTGTGGAATTCCAGTTTCTGATCCTACAAGCAAAATGACTATCAGCAACTCTTCTTAGACGCGTCACAGAACTGAAGTCACGTAAGATGCTGTCCCAGATATTGAAGACAGAGAAGGATACCAAGCGTATCCACAGCCTAGCAAGAGCAGGAGCCAGCACTGGTAGAAGCACTTCAAGTGCAACGAAAAGTTGCTGCAGATTCAGCGAACTTGCAAGAGAGCTGAGACTCTGGGGCCAGTCTTGCCGGGAGGGCACACCATCCTAAGTTTTACTTCTGGGAGTCCCTGCAGGTTCTCAGAGTTGTGGAGGGTGTCCCTAGGGCATTTGACGGCATTCCCTAAGATACAGGGCATATGAACTCCCCACCTCTGCCCAGGGATACAAATCATCTGCCTAGGAAAACCTCTTGGACCACGGAAAACTCACCCCAAGAAAATATTGCAGTTACAAGAATGCTTATTGGATTGTAGCACATATTCCAAGGGACGGCCTGATCTGCCCGCTGCTCCCTTGCAAGCATATGGCAACAGTCACCCTAAGAAGAGGCGGCCACAATAGGAACAGCCCTCGGATTATGTTCAGTCACAACAGGAACAGTCCTAGGATTACGCTCCGTGTAGCAGCAGTTGTCAGCTGCTACCCGACCTGCTTGCCTGCTGCTTCCTTGTAGCCTGTTCAATCCATCCAGCTCCGTTCTCTGTGTGATCTGGTGAATTTCCGCACCACCCACAACCAGCCTCAATCACTCGCTTCCTGCGATATTTTGGCGGCCTTAAGGGGACCTCTCCTCTGATCATAAGGGGGAGCCAACCTCCAGCAGGTGGTCCAATAGGCATAGCAGCTTATCCCAGTGAACCCACCTGCGCCGCTGGCCCCCAGGTCACTCCTAGCTCTTCCTTCTTTTCTATGTCTGGTCCTTAGCAAACGGTTTGCCTGTGTGGGAGCAACTGAAGATTCCTAGCCAGGGCCACTCTCTTGTTCTCAGATGCCCAGTACCTGCCGTCCTCAGGAGGTAAGGACCCCATCTCTGGTTCTCGGAGAATGGCTAGTCTGTATGGAGACTACTGGTGATTCTGGCAGAGCCAGAAGGCCCCTGCTGGTGGATGCTCAGTACCTACAGCCCGTAGGGCTGAAGACTCCCTTCATCCCTTCTTAGTGGGCTCCCTTAGTCCTTCACAAAGGTTGAGAGCCTACTGCTTCCCTTCCCCTCCCCCGCCCCCAGACACCATCCTGTTCAGAACTAACCTGGGCTGAAAGACCTGCTGTTTCAAGGGTGAGTATAACTCATTTTTGCCTCTCCGTCCAGTCCTGGATTGGCTATCCAGCATCAGAGACATTCCTTCTTGGGAAGAGTGGGTCTTTTAGCTAAAGAAGTCCCAGGAGTTCCCCTTCAGGGGGCTAGATGCCCCCAATGAAGCAGACACCTGTTCTCCCAGTCCTGCGATTGGGCCGTTTCAAAACATTGGACAGTTGCCCTAACTGCGATCAGTTTAATCCCCAGACGCAAAAAGCAGCATCAGTTTCCCTTTGTCCAGTCCCAGTGTAAACTTCTTGAATGGGAAAGCCTAGTCCCTTGACAGAAGCCACAATGCTGTCCTTCAGCTCATCCCTCTGTCATCATTTTTAAGGCCATCTCCTATGTTCCCTGCTGACTTCAAGTTCTCACTTCTTGGGGAAAATCTCTTATGTGCTGTTGCTGTCTTTGTTAAGTTCTTAAAAGACTTTTTAAAAAACTGTTCTTGAGATCTCATGATTGTTTACAGCCCTTGACTACTGAGGAAGAGTGTTTTTTCCCTCATACTGTTTTTTGAACTCTTTAATTGGTGTAAGGTTAATCTTATGAGTATAACGTTAACTGAAAATAGATCTTTATAAAAATTAAGAGTGGGAATAGGAGAGGGAGGAGGAAGAAGGGTGGGAAGCATCCCTGTGTTCCTGAATCCGTATATATGAAATACATGAACTTTGTGTATCTTAAATTTTAAAAAATTGTCCTTGAATACAGGTTTCTGACTGCTTTAAGATCAATGGATATATTATTGGTTCTGCATCTGCATGTTGCATCATCTAGTTTCAGGAAATTTTTTCCTATGATTTATATTGTTTACTGTGCTTTGGTAAAGAGATTAAAAATGTTTACCTTTCCCTCCCTACTTAATTCAAATTCAAAAACTTATGAGAATATTTGGTTTTTGTAGCAATGTGATTGTTGGCATGAGTTGTTCAGGAGGAATCTGCTATCCTCATGACAGGTTATAGGTGGACACATTGGCATATCTAAAAATTATGTACCGAATGCCTGGATTCAAGTGTTCTCAGTGTTGGAGTGAATAAAGTTTTCACTTCTTAGTAGGCTCTGAAACTTCAAAAGATTAGGTACTATAGCTAGCATAATCTAAGTCTACCTTGGATTGGCTTTGACTTTGAGAATTTTCTAAATCTGAGATTATTATACAGTAAGGCAACTTTTGTTATTGTGCTTGATACAAATAGTGAAACATAAAGCTAAATTACACTTGCTTTTCGAGTGTAACGCTGTCCATTGTTTTAGGCTTGCTAACTTTTATGATCACGTTGGTTTTGTTATGCATTTTCCTTTTTGAGCTTTGTGCTACAGAAGTACAATTCCCAGCAAGATTTTAAATGATGACTAACACCTCCGGAACAGATAAGTTTAACAATGGACTCCAGGTGAAATTAGCCTAAGGACCACTCCTCCTAAAACCTCCTTGTTGCTTGGATGTGGCTGAAAATGCTTCTGACCCTGACTCTGGGGTGTTCAAATACCTCCTCCATATGTTGCACCTGCTCACAACCAGGTCAGATCCAACCTGGAAACAGAGGACAAGTGGAACCCTGCTGCAGGATGGTTGAACCATGGTGTGCTCAGAAAAGGGTCAAGATGGGGTCACTGACGTCAACCCCAGGCAAAAATAGAAAAGCCGAGAGGTTGTGAAGGAGGGGTTCTTATGCACAATTGCCATTCTGGTAACTGTCACAGAGGACTTTGCTAGAACTGTACCCTCTAGATAGGGCCCAGATTCGAAACTTGTGGTTCTCACACCTACGGCTGGAACATTGCCACCGAAGGCTGGTTGCAGTGTCTGGGAACAAGGCCCCTTTCTGATGTATGGGGGGAGACTTCTGGGCAGCCCACCATGAGTCGCCACTTCTGGTCAGGGAAATGTCCTTGTTGAATCCTGAAGTTTTCCTGTTGAGGAAAGCAGTTCTCCAAAGCTGAATATTTTAGATGTCCTTACAGCTGCCCAAGGGGAAATTGTGCCCTCGTTAACACAGAACGCTGTGTCTGCATCCTCAGTGTCTGGAAGTACCTCTGTGCCCGTGGTTACTGGTCAGACAAGCTTACACCTAAGAACAAGCAACTCCGATTTCACAATGTAGATTCTATTTTCTCTCTTGTCTGTAGTAATTCCTCTCATATTGCTCCTCTTCACCCCAACTCTTGGGCCTCCTTCAGAATGAGCTTAGTTTAGTTTATCTCCTCCAAAACACAGCAAATCCATCTCCAAATGGTAGTGCAACAAAGACATCGTCTCCTTCAACGTCAAATTCCTCCAAACAAAGCCACGTACAGTCCTCCAGATAATGTGGGCAGACATTTCGGGAACAAATCGCTCCTGTTCGCTGAGGTTCTGCCGACTGTCGAATCTCTGCAGCCAGGCCCTCCGGACCCCCAAACACTTGGTGAACTGACAGGCTCAGTCGGGGTCAACGCGACACCTGTGCTCGGCATAAGGAAGCTGCCGAAGACGAGGCCTTCACTCCAAGATCTGTCATGGTCGGTCTGTCAGGGGGGCAAAGGAGGGTCACCCCAGGACAGTGGGTGGAGTCCCCTAAAATAAAGGGGCATAAGCTCCCCTCTTCACCCAGAGATACAAATCTCCTTGTGGAATAACGTCTCGGACCATAGAAAGCCCACCCAACTGAGGAAATATGCAGTACAAGTCGTCTTCTCGCATTGTAGTCCTCAGCCGTCCCCTGCTCCCTTGCAGACACGCGGCAACTGTTTCCCTAAGAAGGCACTGGCACTAGGGGTACGCCCCTCAGGTTACGGTCCATGGGCTGCACTTGCCAGGCGGGGAATCAGAGTGAATAAAGAGCTGGAAGGTTTTCTGCCAGAGCAGAAAAAGCAAAGTCTCTCTCCCTAGCCCTGTACCTAACTCTGCCCCTTGGCATGCCAATGCAGCACAGCCATCTTCCCATGCTGCACCTGTCTCCCAGAACTAAGAGGACACCATCACGTGTCCCATGTGACCTGTTGTCTGCTGCTTCCTCGCAGTGTGCTCAGTACATCTAGTTCCGTTTTTTCTGTGCTCTGGTGAATTCTTTCACCACCTACAATGGCAGATCAACACTGAAAACCAGAGAAAAATCCTGTGCACTTCAGGCAGGAGAAAGAAAATCACCTGAAATATACCCAGAACATTGTTTAATTAACAAAACCTGCCCTCAGGGGTTATCGAGTCTAACCAACCAGAGGGAAAGGAAATAGCCAACTCCAGCCCCTCTCACCTGAAGGAGAGAGAGGGGAATGGGGCTGAGCAGTACAAAGGTCAAGGGTCACTGAAAGGCTGAGACCTCAGCTTGGGACTATAGACCACTCTCCACGTCTCCTGACCCCACCAATAGGGCTCTCGTGGAGGAAATGACAGCGGAAACCACCGCACACTTCAGATCCTATTAAAGAGAGAGTCTCCGGGCCAGGCACTTAGCCTAGTGATGAAGCTCACGCCCCGTGTCGGAGTGCCTGTGTTCCACTCCTAAGTCCCGCTCCTGTTCATGTTGGGGGAATGTTTCCCAGCTCTTTTGTTCCAGACTCTTGCTCTCACAGGAGATAAGAATTCGAAGGACAGAGGTGCAAAAATGGGAGGACTTATTTAAAGAGAGAGTACACAGATGTACTGTAACCCCACAAGGAGAGACAGCTGCCATGAGAGGGCCAGGGAGCCCTTTATCGGGTAGGAGTGCTGTCCTAACTGAATATACAAACCGTGGGGTTTGGGCAGAGTTCAGTGTGTGTGGTGTCTCCACACAGAGCTCAGTTGACTGTGCTCATGATGGTGTCATGTTAGTGCTGGGAGACTCAGGTGCATCCTGGGAAAATGGCTGTGCTGGACTGGCGTGTCCTGGGGTAGAGTTAGGGTACAAGCTAGAGACAGAAAATTTTCCAGCTATTTTATTTGCTTCCTGACTCCCTGCCTGGCCCCTCATCACTAATACAGACCTGAGAGGCAGCAGTGATGGCTCCAGTACCTGGGCCCTTGCCGTTCATGTGGGAGACCCATGCTGAGTTGCTAGCTCCCCACTTCACTGACTCTCACCCTCTAGCCCTTGCAGGAATTTGGTGGTTGAAGCAGTAGAAAGGAGCTTTCTCTTGTCTGTCTGTCTCTCTCTCATCCTCTACCTCTTAAAATTTTAAAATACAAAATCTCTAGGGAAACCCAAAGACAACAGAAGAGACAAAAACAAAGTAACTGGAAGAAATTTTAGTCTGATACTTACACCTATGGCAAACAGCAAACACAAACTAACTTCTGGCCAGAGTTCCGTAAAACCTACTAAAATCCTAGTTACCTCCAATCCTTCACCGGATACACCGTGTCTGCCTCTCTTCACAAAACCAAAATCACGAAGCACTAAAAGGCGAAAAGCACGTCCTGAAGGAGCCAAGTGAACATGAGAACCAGACTCATACAGGCAGAGATTTAGCAATGACAGACCAAGGATGTAACACGATGAAGATTCACAGACTAAGGGCTCCATCCGCAGGGATTCTAGTGAGTATAGGCGGCACTGGACAGTCGTACGTGAGACAATTCTGGAGGCAGCTTTCTGCGTCTGAAGCCCAGTCCCACACACTCTATGGCTATGCTTACTTGGACCGCAATCCACTTCTGCCTCAGTTTCCTTCAAAGGAAGTTACAAGATCGTCCACATTGTTTTGTAAAGACCATTCCTAAGTTAGCAGGAGAATGGTGGCTCACTGGATGCCATGTAGATTTCACTTACAAAGCTACACTGAGTTAGTGTTGGCCACTGCTGCCATTGTTTCTGATCCTTAATGCACGGATGGGAAAACCGGGGCCCAAGGAGCAAAACCGTGCCAAGGTCACGGGCTTGGGGGTTGAGAGAGCCGGCACTGACGTCACAGCAGCCGGCCCTGAATTGTTTGCTTCCCGTGATCTATAGCTGACCCTCTTCCTCCCAGCTGCTGCTTCTCGGGCTATTTTCTTCATGGTGTAGGCGCTATTTATGCAGTGCAGCCGGCCGCCAGCAGTTGAACAGCGTTCTCACCCTGCGGACTCTGTGATCCACTTTGTTAAGCTTTATTTGGAGGTGGAGGACAGTGCAGGGAGGCCCGGGGTGGGTGCAGCCCTTTAGCCTGTCCGTTAAGCTGCCCATGTCCCACATCGAAGAGCTTGGATTCCATTCTCACCTCCAGCTTCCTGCACAAGGCCGACTCCGAGAGGCCACAGGTGGCGGCTCAAGTAGTTAGGTTCCTGCCACCCACGTGGGAGACGTGGATTGAGTCCCACCCCCCACTCTCCTGTCAAGGCAGTCACTGGCACGTGGAAAGTGAACCAGCGGATGGGAGCCCTGCTGTCTGTCTCTGAGTCTCTCTCCACCCCATAAATAAATAAATACATTTTTGAAAAACAGTACAGGAGAGGTGATAATTCCATTCAGACTTCTCAAAAAATTAGCTAAAAATTAGCAGAAATAAATCTTACTCTAACATAATAAACAGCAGAGTCAGTGCTGTAGTGCAGCAGGCTAAGGCTCTGCCTACAGTGCCAGCATCCCATATGGGCGCCGGTGTGAGTCTTGGCTACTCCTCTTCCGATCCAGCTCACTGCTATGGCCTGGGCCCCTTCGCCCACATGAGAGACCTGGAAGAAGCTCCTGGCTCCTGGCGTTGGATCTGCTCAGCTCCAGCCGTTGCAGCTATTTAGGGAGTGAAACAGTGGATCGAAGACTTTTCTCTCTATCTGTAACTCTGCCTCTCAAGTAAATAAATAAAATCTTAAAAAATAAACAGCAATTCTTTCAGAGAAAACTTTAAAGAAAGAAAAATACATAGGAATATTCAGCCACCTCCTAACAGATCTTCACTCAACTGTCATCAATCCCATGAAGTTATAACCATCTGTTTTCCCCTGTTTTAAAGATGAGCCTGTAGACTTTTTTGTTAATTGTTGGGGCTTCATCGTTTAAAAATCTGGGCCTTAGAAATCATCCTGCCCGGCTTTCCCCACCTATAAAAAATTTTAATCAAAGATTTTTTTATCATAATCACAGTAGCTATGATGTGGTCAATGAATACATCAATTTTGTTTCCAGGTTCTTGTCTCCTGCAGAGAAATACTAAGCAGAGACTGCTCTCGTGTGCAAATAGGGACAGAGTTCATTTGGCAGTGAGGGGATTCCAAAGAATTGCCCACAAGTGAGAGAGAAGACAAACCGAACAGTACCTGTCGCCAGGAAGGTCCGTCCGAGCTCTGTGGCAGCAGAGTCTACACAGGCGTGGCACATCCGAGGGTGCTCCGTGCAACATTAGAGGAACTCTTAGTCTTTGACACCTACGCCTGCGGCAAACAGCAAGCACAAAACGAGAGAGCTACACCTAAGCAGGGTCCGAGGCAGAAAGAGAGCTCCTTCCTGCTTTCCACCTCCTTTTATAAGGAAGGGGGTGGAGTCTCAATCAGATATGCAAATGGTGGGGTTTGCACATGCACCCTGGTCTCAGGTGCAGCAGGTGCCTCCTGGGAAGGTGACAGTAGCAAACCCACAGTTACAAAGTCAACTCCATGTGGCAGCAATCAAGAGTTCTAGCTCAATGCACCCAGCTAGCTTCCTGCCTGTTGACCCACATCAGGTGGTTACGGTATGCATCAAGAAAACACAACAGTCACTGCTATGGACCTTCAACCAGCAGACACTCCCACCCAGTCGTGTGTGCTTGGTTCTTGATTACCACCTGGTACTGCATTTTCCTGCAAGAGAAATGATCTCAGCTCCACAAACCTGGCTGTCTTCTCCGGACAGCTTGGCTCTGCCAGAAAAATCACAATAGAGTCACAGCGCACATCCACAGGCCTCGTGGCTGGCCATTCTTATAACTGGCATCAACACTGATCTTCAAAAGTAAAAAATATGGTTCTTGCAAAGATAGAGAATGAACACAAGCCAAAGAATTATGTTACTCATTGATGAGAGAATCAGCAAGATGGCAAAGCTGGCTCAAGAAACATTTGAGGAAACGGGTACTTAGAGGTGTTTGAAAAGAGAATGTTAGTGACTTCTGAGGCCGGCACTGTGCTGTAGCAGGTAAAGCCACCTCCTGCAGTTCCAGCATCCCATATAGATGCCGGTTCGAGTCCTGGCTGCTCTACTTCCGATCCAGCTCTCTGCTATGACCTGGGAAAGCAGTAGAAGATGGCCCAAGTCCTTGCGCCCCTACACCCACGTGGGAGACCCAGAAGAAGCCTCCTGGCTCCTGGCTTTGGATCAGCACAGCTCCAGCCATTTGGCCATTTGGGGAGTGAACAATTGGATGGAACACTTCTCTCT
Source organism: Oryctolagus cuniculus (assembly GCF_051225735.1). Classification (NCBI taxonomy): domain Eukaryota; kingdom Metazoa; phylum Chordata; class Mammalia; order Lagomorpha; family Leporidae; genus Oryctolagus; species Oryctolagus cuniculus. The sequence goes on along the minus strand of NC_142869.1, from coordinate 174,833,681 downwards.
CTCTCTCTGCCACTGCCTCTCTCTCTGCTTATGCCTCTGTGTGACTCTTTCACATAAATAAATAAATCTTAAAAAAAAGTTAGTGACTACTAATCATAATGTGGGATCCCGGAACAGATGGACATGAGCAAATATGAGTAAAGTATTGATTTTCATCAATACAAATCCATCAGTCTTCATGAATTGTGACAAATGTACCAATTCATGATAAACTCGGTAGGTGGTATGTGCCAATTCTCTGTAGTGTGTTTGCAGTAATTCTGTACACCTAAAACTGTTCTAAAATTAAAATTTTATCTTAAAATGTTAATAGTGTTAGAATAAGAGTTCTATATTAAATAAAATGGGTTAATGGGGGCTGGCGCTGTGGCACAGCAGGTTAAAGCCCTGGCCATACGGGTGCCAGGTCTAGTCCCGACTGCTCCTCTTCCAATCCAGCTCTGTGCTATGGCCTGGGAAAGCAGTAGAAGATGGCCCAACTCCTTGGGCCCCTGCACCCATGTGGGAGACGCGGAAGAAGCTCCTGGCTCCTGGCTTCAGATCGGCTTAGCTCCGGCCATTGTGGCCATCTGGGGAGTGAACCAGCAGATGGAAGACCTCTCTCTCTGTCTCTACTTCTCTCTGTAATTCTGTCTTTCAAATAAATAAAATAAATCTTTAAAAAATAAAATAAATTGGGTTAATGTCCTATAAAGCGATAATAACCTTCATTTGCATCTCTTCCAGACAAGGAGCTCAAGACAACATGTAACTTCACAGACTTTGTCCCTTTAATCATTAATGGATAACAAGACAAACAAGCACAGTGTCTGAAATATTTAAATAATTTTTAGCAGAGCTGTTAAACAATGCTACAAAGTGACATTAAAAGAACATGCCCTCCTCCTTTTGCCTTATTTCCAAGTTTTGAATGCAAAATTAGCTTTTTAAATATCTTCCCACCGTTTCTCTTCTGGCTGTACTTAAACATAACAGTAACGTAAGTCTTTCTTTTTTTTCATATTATGTCTTTTTTTAATTTTTATTTAATGAATATAAATTTCCAAAGTACAGCTTATGGATTACAATGGCTTCCCCCCCCCATAACTTCCCTCCCACCTGCAACCCTCCCCTCTCCCGCTCCCTCTTCCATTCCATTCACATCAATATTTATTAAGAAGATCAATTTAGCATATATTAAGTAAAGCTTTCAACAGTTTGCACCCACACAGAAACACAAAGTGTAAAATACTGTTTGAGTACTAGTTATAGCATTAAATCACAATGTACAGCACATTAAAGACAGAGATCCTACATGAGGAGTAAGTACACAGTGACTCCTGTTGTTGACTTAACCAATTGATACTCTTGTTTATGGTGTCAGTAGTCACCCTAGGCTCTTGTCATGAGTTGCCAAGGCTATGGAAGCCTTTTGAGTTCGCCGACTGATCATATTTAGACAAGGTCATAGTCAAAGTGGAAGTTCTCTCCTCCCTTCAGAGAAAGGTACCTCCTTCTTTGATGACCTGTTCTTTCCACTGGGATCTCACTCACAGAGATCTTTAGGTGTTTTTTTTTTGTTTGGTTGGTTTTTTTTTTTTTTTTTTTTTTTTTTGCCACAGTGTCTTGGCTTTCCATGCCTGAAATACTCTCATGGGCTTTTCAGTCGGATCTGAATGCCTTAAGGGCTGATTCTGAGGCCAGAGTGCTGTTACCTAAGTCTTTCTACATAGTAAGATTTTGCTGATGCTTGGGCTAAATGTTTTATAGTAGGGGTGCCAGGTTTAGCAAATAACAATACAGATATGGGGACCGGTGCTGTGGCACAGTAGGTAAAGCCACTGCCTGTGGTGCCAACATCTCATATGGCCCAGGTGCTCCACTTCCAATCCAGCTCTCTGCTAATGGCCTGGGAAAGCAATGGGAGATGGCCCCCGCTACCCACATGGGAGACCTGGAAGACGCTCCTGGCTCCTGGTTATGGCCTGGCCCAGTCCTGGACGTTATGGTCATTTGGGGAATGAACCAGTGGGTGGAAGATCTCTCTCTCTCTCTCTCTCTCTGTCTCTTTTTCTCTATTTCTCTCTCTCTCTGTTTCTCCCTCTCTAACTCTGGCTTTCAAACAAATAAGGATTTTTTAAAAAATACAGATGCTCAGTTAATTTTGAGTTTCAGAGAAACAACAGATAATCGTAGTATAGCGTAAATATTGTCAGCATATGGACGACGAATGGTTTTTAGCATCTGCAGGTCCCAAATATTACCAAGGCCGCCCTTCATTGTTTCTGTGTGAGCCTCCAGTTCTAATACTCTGTGAAAACATCCCTTTAGCAACAGATCATAAATATATAGCAAGCACGTTTGTTCTAAAAGCATCTTGAATCCATATTTTCAGCCTAATACCGCGCTCAACAAATACAATATGTTTGAATCCCACACTCCCTTCGGCTTGCTCTGAGCACCAGTTTGATGATGGGGGGAGACAGTGAGACCGCTCTGCAGCCTGGCAGCACCTGGGGTTTGTTCCTACTGAGAAAAACACAGTCACAAATACTCCCGTGTCCTGATCCTCCGGGCAGGAAGGTGAATAATAACCCGCTATTGTTTACACTGGCCGAATTCTAATTCTCTGCAACGATGTGTTACTTACTGCCTACTGCTGCATTTTGATGTCGCCGCTTCACCTCCTGACCTTCCACAGTGGTGCAAAGATTTCCTGGCGGTTTTTTGGTAAAGTCCATTTGACTTCCCTTTGTCTTCAGTCATACCTGGGAACCTAGCATAGTTTACCCTGTCTCTGTTTCATAAGGGGGATGAAAACAATGGCAGGCATTTCACCTGTACTGAAAACGGAAATTGAATGTGTGCGCCATCGTGCAAAACGAAGGCCATCGCTAAGAGCAGTAGCCTGTGGACTCGTCTTGCCTCTCGCATCTTCAGAAGCTGAGCCAATGAGAGAACAAGCAGAAATACACACGGCGTTCTCCCAACAACTGCCCCTGGCTACGTCGAGAGGCAGCTGTGAGTCACTGTCCTGTTCCCCCACTCTTCTGAGGCCACCTCTGTCAATGCTGGGTCTGTGGTATATGCAGGGTCTTCAGAAAGTTCGCGGAAAATTTATATTATTAAAAGAACTATGCATGGATTTCAAAAAGTCTTTGCACCGAAATAAACTTCTCTTTCAATTCCTCTGTTCGACAAACGCTTTGAAGTACTCTCCTGTCCATATTGTTACGTTTTTATTTTAGCAAGGTCTGCTAAACAGATTTGGAAACTTCTCTTGGATTCCTTCCATGGAAATCCTATTTTTCTCTTCTCTTGGTGGAACAGTACTTTTTCACACTTGGCTTCTAGCTCTTTTTTCATTCCAGCCCACTCATTAACTCTTGTTGTATTCTTTTTTACTTCTTCCTACAGGAAGTATATAAAATAAACTTCCTTAAAGTAGGGTCTATATTCATTCAATAAGTGTAGCATAGACTCATAGAAATGTTTCTTGAACTGAAAGAGAGTCTGTTTCTGAACCATTTCAAATTTGGCTTAATATTTACATATTTAATTCAATGATTTAATTAATTTACATATGTAATTTATGATTACATTATGGCTATAAAAGTATGACTTATAGTAACATGTATTTGTATCTTGAGTCTGTTTTTCCAATATTCTGGAATAACTACCTAAAAGACCTAACAGATACAACATGGGTGGTTCTACGTGAAAAACCTGTAAACTGTGCTTCCAAACTGATGTACTGAGGAACAAATTTGAATGTCTAAACTGTTTTTAGGTTTTTCAGTTACTGAAAATGTAAGTGACGGTGATTTAAGGAGGGTGATATTTATACTTTCAACATTTCTCCCTTGTAATTCATTTTCCTTTGCGCCTCAGAGAAAGGGATACACATAAGAATCGTCATATCCACCCCCACCCTGGTGTCAAATCAGAGACCTAAGTATGCAGAGTGCAATTCTGCCTTCAACTGCTGAGACCTGTGTTGTTAATCAGACAGTAAAAGTAATTTACTGCAGGGAAGTGTTTAAGCCCTAAATTCTTATCAGCCACCTAAGTGTCCCCTAAAGCACCGTGTTTCACAGTTAGGAAAATGCCGATACAATTTCCACTACCTGTTATTGTAATAAAACAAACGCTGATTCAATTCATTTCCTGAATACTGTCCTCATTTTCTTCGGTAAGACTGAACCTTGCACTGAGAGAAACAGACACAGCTGAAGATATATTCAACTGTATTTATCCCGCCTTTGAGTTTCAAGGTGAAACTTCAGATTTTAAAATTATAGTTACCTCAGATGATTACCAGAATGGGGTATAATGATATCTTGCATTTATGATTATTGATGTACCTTTTTATAGATTCATTTTTATGTTGAACTACATATTTTATATGCATTGATGAGCATAATTGTAATTAGTTGTCTAGTTAAGTAAATGAGTATCTGGGGTAATTTATGGGTGCTTCTCACTTTAGTTCAGCCTTGACATTTTGATATTGACTTGTGTGTTTTACATATCTCTCTGGCTGTATTTGATAATTCACATTTACAATGAAGAGTATAGCTGTGGATATTCATAAAGGTAAGCCTGGAATTCACTCATTCAGTATTTATTATCTTCCAAATGTCATGAGCTTTGACTTCCCAAGAAGGACTTTCCAAGCCTGGGAAAGAATTCCTAAAAATACTTGTTTTCCTCAAGCAAATGTATTAAAGTTTTAAATTAGAAACCTAATTTTAGCTTTAATGTCAATGTACAAATCTTATGTTCTATATAAATCTAACAACTTTTGTATAGAAAAAAAAAATTACTTTTGTCCCTCTTAATACTTTCATGAACTCTTTTTTTTCTTGCATTTCATTATTTATTTAGATGTTTAATCTCTCATACTAAGTTTTTATAAGCTGGTGAACACTGACAAATTAATTCTCACACAAAACTAAAACCACACATTCCCAGACAGTATAAATATATGGTTGAACTAACATTAATACACATGACCATTTTATCAATTAGATAATAAAGAAAATTATCAAGTATGCAAATATTAAGCTGTACAGCTCAAAAGGCATATAAAATATTAGATGTTTGCTCAACTCATTAGCAGAAACCCATTTATTTTTTTCTTTTAGCAAGAGGTTGGGGAGGAAAAAAAATCACACTTCAAACAAAAATAAGTTGGCAAACAACTTTTGATAAGAATGGACAAAATTACAAGAATTTCAGAAAATTTATAATTAAGAATTTGTGTAAAGATTTATTTCTTTATTAAAGGCAGAGCTACAGAGAGGCATAGGAAGAGAGAAAGAGAGAGAGAAATCTTCCATCCACTGGCTTACTACCCAGATGGCTGCAAAGGCCGGAGCTGAGCCAATCCGAAGCCAGGAACCAGGAGCTTCTTCCAAGTCTCCCACATGGGTGCAGGGGCTCAAGGGCTTGGGCCATCTTCTACTGCATTTTCAGTCCACTGCAGAGAACTGAATTGGAAGTGGAGCAACTGGGACTCAAACCGGCGCCCATATGGGATGCCTACACTGCAGGCAGCAGATTTACCTGCTTTGCCACAGTACCAGCTTCAGTTAAGAATTTTAAGCTACAATAACAAAGGATCTCTACCTCTTAAAAAATTTACTAAATTAAAGAGCGTATTCTGGGCCGGTACCGCGGCTCACTAGGCTAATCCTCCGCCTGCAGTGCCGGCTCTCCAGGTTCTAGTCCGGTTGGGGCACCAGATTCTGTCCTGGCTGCTCCTCTTCCAGTCCGGCTCTCTGCTGTGGCCCGGGAAGGCAGTGGAGGATGGCCCAAGTGCTTGGGCCCTGTACCCGCATGGGAGACCAGGAGGAAGCACCTGGCTCCTGGCTTCAGATCGGCGCACGCGCTGGCCATAGCGGCCACTTGGGGGTGAACCAAAAGAAAAAGGAAGACCTTTCTCTCTGTCCCTCTCTCTCACTGTCTGACTCTGCCTGTCAAAAAAATAAATAATAAATAATAAATTAAAAAAAAAATAAAGAGCATGTTCTGGGGCCGGCACAGTAGCACAGTAGGTTAATCCTCCGGCTGCGGCACCAGCACCCCATATGGGCACCAGTTCTGGTCCCAGCTGCTCCTCTCCCAATCCAGCTCTCTGCTATGACCTGGGATAGCAGTAGAAGGTGGTCCAAGTCCTTGGGCCCCCACACACACGTGGGAGACCTGGAAGAAGTTCCTGCCTCCTGGCTTCGGATTGGCACAGCTCCAGCCATTGCAGCCATTTGGGGAGTGAACCAACAGAGGGAAGATCTCTCTGTCTCTCCCTCTCACTGTCTGCAACTCTACCTCTCAAGTAAATAAATAAAATCTTTTTTTAAAATAGAGCATATTCTGCATGTTCTGCACAAGACAAAGGCAACATCTTATTAAAAATATTTAATAGCCCCTCCCATTCTTCTCTCAGGCCTTCCCTATTAAACTGCACCTCAGACTGCAAACATTAAATTAACTGTAAGGCTTTTTTCTATTTTTTTGTCTGAAGACATTAAAGACATGTGCTTCTGTATAATGTAGACTTTCAAAATGGAGGTTTCATATGAACAGCAAGAGTTACAGAAACATTAAATAACCATAAGACTTGGTTAAAAAAAATCAATGGTTAAGCAAACCTGATGTATGCTGGTATGAATGTGGGAAATGTAAACATAAAGTAAGCAGGCAAATAACCACAGAGTCCCCACTTCCAGTGTTTGAAATGACTGAAGGAACAAACCATGTGAGGTCTAGAGTGTTCATAGTTCCTGGGATCTTAATTCTGTATGATACTAAAAATATACAAGCATTGTGCTGGGCTTTTTGGCACCTAACCTTTCTAAATTTCTTATGTATTGATAAGATTCTGGCACGGGGGTAGAGTTAAGATACAACTCAGCATTGCACGATTTCAGGAAAGGTCAATTGGTGCAGATGATAAGCACATTTTAAATAGTAAACAGCAAGAATCTTATGCTAAATGCCCAGATGGGTTGGTTCTAACCCAAAGATAGAGGTTGCAATTTTCTCAAACTCTTGGCCTGGTAAAAGTTTTTCAATACCGTTTGGAAGCTTCACTAAGCTTATTCACCAGGCCAACATGTTGGCTGATCTGCTGACAAGTTAGATCCTGTCTCGAGTTCTACTCCCAAGGCTATAGTGAGAGGCACCCCAGTTTCATTGAATGCAACAGTTGTGTCTATGGCCACCGGGGTCTTTGAAGCGCAGCCGCATCTTAGGATGCTATTTTTTCCAAATTCAAAAGCTGTTTGCTGTTAAAAGCTCCACGCTGCTTTTGTCTTATGAACTGTACTGCATCTTCACATTTCATTCCACCTTCAGTGAGTGCTAGGGTGACAAGCCTGGAGCTCTCCCAAGGCCAGCAACACAGTGAACAGCAGTACAGCAAGCAGGTTCTTCACAGAGCTTAATTTGGACCAGACTTAACCTGCCATCAACAATCTGGCTGGACAGTGGGGCACCATCACCAAAGACCAGTGGAGAACATGGACGCCTTCTGTCTCCACAAGAGTAGAGCCGTAAGTTGCTTCCCATACTCTCACTTTCACGGTAGGAGTTCCTCAATAAACTTGTTTAATGTTGCGTTGGCTGGATCATGTGCAATAAGAAAGCTCCTGTTCTTGTACATGACTTCCACAGGAGCTGGGCGGTTCATTTGGGCCATGTTAATTCACTTAAAAAAAACGCTTAATAGGGTTATGAAAGAATTTGAAAAACCTGAACACAGAAATTACACGAAGAAGCTGAAGTCTGCTTCACTGTCCTCCAGGGGTGCCTCTCAGTGCTTCAAGTATGAAGCCGGGAGTGACGGGAGATGAGCGGGACCTCCTAACAAGCGGTAATTCTGCAGACCAGCAGTCCGGAGAGGAAGTGCCCTGAGGTTTACCCCATCCAGGTCAGAACTCCTGCAAAACGCTCTGTGGATTTCAAGTCAACACTTCTGTGTCCGCGTTAGCCACTGTTACGGGGGCTTCTTGGAGTAGTAACGAATTCCCATGGTTCACTCGTCTGCACAGAGGTCGTGCTGTGCCTGGCGGAAGTCTCCACAAATGTGTGACCAGGACACCGCGGGACTGAGGAATACGTTTACTCATTGAAGACTGTGGCCTAACCATACAGCCAGTCCCAAGGCAGCGGTGACACTGGCGGTAGCAGCGGATGCAGGGCAGGGGCAGAAGTGGTCGGGGCGGGGTGGGGGTGGGGTGGCGGCTGTGATGCAGGCTGGGGCGAGGGCACCACCTCGTGAACTCTTACCCAACCACATCATCTTTCAACATTTCGTGCTACTTAGACAATTAAATTTTCCTGGACACTGAAACTCTAATTGTAAATTTAACATAGCTGGTTCTTTCATTCTGCACACGTGAGAAAGCATCTTTGCCTGGTTCACCGGTAGCACACCCTGAAACACGAATTCAAGCAAAGGTGATGTCTTGGGAATAAACTGGAAGAGGAATGGAGAATGAGGGGCAGGGCAAGGAGAAGGCAAAGTCAGTATCAAGCAAAGTCCCTGAGGGGCACTCTGGAGAAAGCGAGGTCACACTCTGGAATCATGCTAATTAGCTGTGCAAAAGAGAACAAGACAGCAAGGGAGGGAGGGAGGGAGGGAGGGAGGGAGGGAGGAAAGGAAGGAAGGAAGGAAGGAAGGAAGGAAGGAAGGAAGGAAGGAAGGAAGGAAGGAAGAGGGAAGGAGGGAGGAAGGAAGGAAGGAAGGAGGAGGAGGAGGGAGGGAGGGAGGGAGGGAGGAAAGGAAGAAGAAAGGGAGGAGAGAGGGAGGGAAATTGAAAGCTGGAATATTTTGCCCCAGTACCCATCAGTTGTTGACCAAGAATTGCCCCAAGGGAATAAAAATTCTCGGGCAATTCCAGCTGTGACCTGCTGGGGGCAGCCCTCCGACAAAGTGATGCGCGCCCTCTCTATCTGGAAAGACAGGAGAACGGCACAGGAATCCGAGGGTAGAGGATAGAGCACAACCCACCCCTTGCACCACTCAGAGCCCCCTGTGCCTTTCACAGGTTCGCTCTATGAGCTCTTCAGGACGGTGGCCGGCCACAGTGTCTGGGAGAAGAGATTTTCAAGAGGAAGATAAGTGGATCACGCTCCTGCTGGTTGGTCCTCAGGCTGCAACTGATTTCCATCTCCCTTACCCTAGGCCAGCACTGTCTGATGGGGTGCCTGGAGAGCCTGAATCCCTGGTTACCAGGCTCTTGTCACATCAGAGTCGGCTGCAATTGCCTAGTCACAGTTAATGCAGAGAACTGAGAGGTTCTATGGAGTTCTAGAAACATCCCTCTCTGCCCCTATCATGCAGAAGTCAGAGCACTCCTCGGGGTGACCGGTCAGTGCACCAACTATTTCTTTGCTTACTGGCCCGCTGGCAGGAAGAGACAAAAATGACCCATTCGGGTCCGGTGGCACTCATAGCTACAGATACCATGGAAACCGTACTGTAGCCCCTGATGGAAACATCCTCCCTCCCTACCCTTCCCCCAGCACACATAACATTGCCAGTGCAGGAAACAGAGGGAGGCCGTAAGTGGGTCACTGAGAATGATGGCGCCTGGATGTACTTAGAAGGACAGTAATCCAGCGCCACAGGGGGTCACTTCCACGCTGACGCCGAGCTATGCTTTCACACATGCTAACGTTCTTTGAGGGCAGGAGCTGAGTGTGGTTTAAGGTTGATAGGCTGAAGACGACTGCTACTGCTCGGGATCCCAGCCTAGGAGCGACCTAACACAGCAGCAAGAAGGGTGGAACACTACTGAACAGGACAGGAAAATGGACCAAAGGATCAGCACACCCATGGGCATGGCCCGGTGGTCAGAACCACGGGGGGACCAAGGCTGAATGACTGGGAAAGGAGGTCTGACAGACGGAGTCATAAATAAAATTTTAAAAATGTGTTGAATTTTTGAAAAAAGGAGTTGTTTCCAATGGTGTAGAATTTTCTTCTGCTAGTGGCATGGTTGCAGTAGAATCCCAAGGTCTATTTGAGACTCAGTGGGGCTCACTAGAACCAGCATCTACATTTTTTATTTATTTATTTTTTCTGACAGGCAGAGTCAGACAGTGAGAGAGACAGAAAAAAAAGGTCTTCCCTCCATTGGTTCACCCCCCACCCAAGTGGCCGCTACAGCCAGCGCACTACGCCAATCTGAAGCCAGCAGTCAGTGCTTCCTCTTGGTCTCCCATGCGGGTGCAGGGACCAAGCACCTGGGCCATCCTCCACTGCCTTCCCAGGCCACAGCAGAGAGCTGGACTGGAAGAGGAGCAACCGGGACAGAACTGGTGCCCCAACTGGGACTAGAACCCGGGGTGCCGGCGCCGCAGGCGGAGGATTAGCCAAGTGAGCCGTGGCGGAGCCGGCATCTATATTAACCATGCATACATCTCGGGACCTGCTGACCCCATGGCCCTGGGAGCAGGGCTTTTTGTTCCACAGCCTGGACCTGTTGCAAAGCCCTCTGTTGCACCGGGACCCATGTGACAGCAGCTGCCCTCCACATGCAGGTACTCACTGGCCATCAAGGTGATGATCACTGGAAGTTGTTTGCCTGAAAATGGAGCAGGGATCGAAGGACTATCTCAGGGTACAGCACTGATAGTATGTAAATCTAACAAGCTGTATTTTTCTTTAAAGATTTATTTATTTGAAAGCATCAGAGAGAGTGGAGGGAAGGAGAGAGCAGAGGGAGGGAAGAAGGGAGGGAGGGAAGGAGAGAGAGAGAGAGATTGAAAGAGATCTTCCATCTGCTGGTCCTCTCCCCAAAAGGCTGCAATGGCCAGGGCTGGGCCAGGCCAAAGTCAGGATCCAGGAGCTTCCTCTGGGTCTCCTACTTTGGGTGTAGAGACCCAAGCACGTGGGCCCTCTTCCACTGCTTTCCCAGGTCATTAGCAGGGAGCTGGATCAGAAGTGGAGCAGCAGGGACTGGAACAGCACCCATACGGGATGCTGGCATTGCAGACAGTAACTTAATTCAGTGTAATGTAGTGCCGGCCTCCCAAACTGTAATTTTTAGGTTTAGAAGAAGACGTTTTACATCATAGTTAAAAATCGTGCAATTCTCAAAAAAAATTAAGGATTACAAAAATTGTTACCATACCTATGTAAACACATCTTTTAAAAGTATGAATTATTTCTTCATCATTTCCAATTAAAAAAAAAAAGTCTTCCTAGGAGAATGATGATTTGGGGCAGCTATGGCTAACTGGTGAACACTCAGCACCAGGAATGGGCACTGTAGCACAGCAGGTTAAACTGCCACTAGGGATGCCAACATCCCATATCGGGATACCAGTTTGAATTCTGGGTACACCACTTCTGATCCAACTGCCTGCTACTGTGCCTGGAAAGCAGCAAATGATGACCTACGTGTTGAGGCCCCTGTTACTCATGTGAGAGACCTGGGTGGAGCTCCTGGCTCCTGGCTTGAATCTGGCTGTCATGGCCATGTGGGGAGTAAACTAGCAGATGGAAGATCTCTCTCTCTCTCTTTCTGTATGTGTGTGTGTGCGTGTGTGTATGTGAGAGAGAGGGGGGAAGAGTTACAGAGGAGGAGAAACAAAGAGAGAAAGGGAGAGAGAGAGAGAATCATCCACACACTGGTTCATTCCCAAATAGCCACAACAGCCAGGGCTGGGCTAGGCCACATCCAGGAGCCAGGAGCTTCATCCAGGTCATCCAGACCCAAGCACTTGGGCCATCCTCCACTGCCTTTCCAGGTGTGTTTGCAGGGATTAGACGTGGGACAGCCAGGATTCCAACCCGTGGCCACGTGGGACGTTGGCATCTCAGGCGGTGGCTTTACTCTCTATGCCACAATAAATAAATTTTAAATGCTGGCCCCAATAAATAAATCTTTTTTTTTTTTTGACAGGCAGAGTGGACAGTGAGAGAGAGAGACAGAGAGAAAGGTCTTCCTTTGCCGTTGGTTCACCCTCCAATGGCCGCCGCGGCCGGCGCGCTGCGGCCGGCGCACCGCACCAATCCGATGGCAGGAGCCAGGAGCCAGGTGCTTTTCCTGGTCTCCCATGGGGCGCAGGGCCCAAGCACCTGGGCCATCCTCCACTGCACTCCCTGGCGACAGCAGAGGGCTGGCCTGGAAGAGGGGCAACCGGGACAGAATCCGGCGCCCCGACCGGGACTAGAACCCGGTGTGCCGGCGCCGCTAGGCGGAGGATTAGCCTAGTGAGCCGCGGCGCCGGCCCCAATAAATAAATCTTTAAAAAAATACTCAGAACCATCAAACCCCAAACTTTTAGGAGCATATGTCCCAAGAGTGCCTAACAAAATTCATCAGAAACTCTTGAGATGGAAGCCACTGAAATGTGATCATTTATTTGTCAGGCCACCAGAGTTCTCTCCATTCATGTCCCTCAGCAGGGTTTTAAGCAATCACCAAGTTTCAATTTCTTGAAACTCAATAATTTTTCCCAAATGACCCACCTGTTAAAGACAGACCTTCTCAAGTCCCTGGGTTTGACTTCACCTTGTTGATGTAACTTTACCGTGAATCAGGGTCTGGTGTGTAATAGAATTTCAGCCCGGTAATCAGTCTTTTTTGCTCTACCCCCTTTCTCTTCTGTCATTCCCCTGCAGCTCAGTGACTACCACTCTTTAAGCACTGCGTCAATAAAAAGGCTAAAAAATGTTGTTCTGCCATGATGCCTCGTTCTAGCTGCAAGAGTAGACCACATAGACAATGAAACATGGGACATCTTGTCAGACATCCCTACGTGGAGAATGGCACAAAACCCACTCTTTATGTTCCTGTTAGGAATTCTTCAAGTGCATGAAAAGCCTGCCTTTCTCAGACAGGCACCTGGAAGTTCCTCCCTCGTGGTCTCCCTTCATTTTTTCACTGTGGCCTTCTTCTCTCCAGAGTAGCAGAGGCATCTGCTCAAGGCTGGTAAGCTCCCCTCTCAACTTGCAAGACTTCTGCACACAGCAGGCTTCTCACCTGTTGTCTTTTATATTCAAGGCCAGCAAGGCTCCTTCACCTTGATCCCCTGTACTTCAAAGAAAACCACTTTGAAAACTCCTTTCAATGTGATTTTTATGCAAAGGAGAAATGCTGTCCAAAAGATAAGGATAGGGAGACCGAAAGGGTGAAAGGGAGACCCACAGGCCTCCAAATGTTACGTACATCTCACCCTAGAGGAAGAATCTCATTGTTCCCAAAGCATCTCTGCCTACCCTGTGTGACGCAGGGGCTCCCGAGCGCCTCCTGCGGCCCCGCCACCAGCCTTCTGGTGGTGACCCAGATGGACAGAGCAAGCTTGAGCAACGCAAACCAACAGCTGCAGCTCCAACCTTGCTCAATCTCATCCTAAAGATTTGATTTGCTTTTGATTGATTGACTTGAGTGGCAAGAGAGCAGAGAGACAGGAAGAGAAAGCTCCCACCCACTGGGTTGCTCCCCAAATGCCCCCCCAGCTGGGGCTGGGCCAGGCCGAAGCCTGGAGCTAGGAACTCAGTTCAGGTCTCCAGTTATGTGAGCTGTTATCAGTACCTCCAGGGTCTACCTTAGCATCAACTCCAAGTACTTTGAACTGTCTCAAAGACAACCAGAAAGGACTTCTAGGCCTCAGTTCTTAGACTATTTTTGTATGGATGCAGGGACCCATCTCCAATCTGAAGCTCCTTGAAGAAACTTAGAAGCCTTCTTTAGCCTTCTCCCCCCAGTATTCTCTATTTGTTCCCCTGGCACTTGGCTGTGAAACCTGAGTATGACTGGCCTCACTGTTTGGATAGATCAGTAAAAATGAGATAACATTAGCTTGCTTTTCATTGGAGTAAAATACACAGAACACAAAATTTATCATCCCAACCCCTTTTAGGTTAACTGTTAACCTCTAGAACTTCCTCATCTTGCAGAACGGAAATCCTATACCCATTCCACACCAAGTCCCCGTCTCACCCTTCTCCCAGGCCCTGGCAACCACAGTTCTATTTCTGCTTCTATGAACTGACGACTGTACATACCTCATACAAGCAGAGAAACACAACAGTGGACCTTTTTGTGATCCACTTATTTCACATTCATCCATGTTGTGGCATGTGTCAGAATTACCATGAATGTTAAAGCTGAATCATGTTCTATTGTAGGCACATGCCACATTTTGCTTACCTACTCATCGGCTGATGGACAGTTGGCTTGTTTTTACCATTCGGCTGTTAGGAATAATACTGAAATGACCATGTGTGTAAACATTAGCTGTTAGTGCTCACGTTATTATAATTGCCGAAGCCTCTCCCAGATATTTCTGAGAACCACAGAGAACAATGAAATGATCCACATATCATGTGAAACTTGCTGCCTTCACCAGAGATCTGGCTCTGGACTGCCGCCATCCACTTCCTTCCCTGAAAATGACTTCCTGTGGGATCAGTATCAGTTCCTTAAGCTACTGCTGCTCTCCCATAGTGCACTTATTCTAGGCATGGGCACAGATCCTTTCTGGATTTTTTTTTTTTTTTTGACAGGCAGAGTGGACAGTGAGAGAGAGAGACAGAGAGAAAGGTCTTCCTTTGCCGGTGGTTCACCCTCCAATGGCCGCCGCGGCCGGCGCGCTGCGGCCGGCGCACCGCGCTGATCCGATGGCAGGAGCCAGGAGCCAGGTGCTTTTCCTGGTCTCCCATGGGGTGCAGGGCCCAAGCACCTGGGCCATCCTCCACTGCACTCCCTGGCCACAGCAGAGGGCTGGCCTGGAAGAGGGGCAACCGGGACAGAATCCGGCGCCCCAACCGGGACTAGAACCTGGTGTGCCGGCGCCGCTAGGCGGAGGATTAGCCTAGTGAGCCGCGGCGCCGGCCCCTTTCTGGATTCTTCACAGTGATGGAAGGGATATGGCTTATACATTTAATAAGATATCTTCAGGAGCAAATACCATAAACCCCAATCAAAACAGACCTAAGCAAAAAAAAAATTTTTTTTGGTTCACATAACTGAAAAAGTACAGGCATATTCTTAGTAGGGGCACAACTGGGTTCAGAGGCTCAAAGAACGTCCTCAGGATTCAACTTCCCTCTTTTAGCTTCATTTTGTGCCATGTATTTTATTTTCTAAGTGGCAGCGCAGCAGCTCTAGGCTTGCTCATCTCAGTGCTAAGAAAATGACTCTTCCCCAGTAGTCCTTGAAAGTCCACAGGCTGGCTCTGAGTGGCTCAGCTGGAGCCACATGCTCAGCCATGAACCAGTCACTATGGCCAGAGGTGCACAGTTCTCCCATTGGCCAGACCTGTCCTGTGCACACACACAAGAAGCCAGAGGATGGGGCCAACCCATGCCTGAAAACCATGGGATGGAATGAGGAATCCAGTCGCTCAGAGGAAAACTGAAGCGAAGGGGAAAGTGAACATCAGGGTGGCAAAAATGACAGACAAGTGCTACCTTCTGGGATAAGAGAAAAGAATCACACGGCAGAAAGACTTTAAAAACCAAGTCAAGATATGATCGCTTTCAGAATTCACAAAGCACAGACGCTGCACTCAGTCCCCGCTCATCCATGAGGCGCAGAGCAAACAGCACTATCTGCACTTCCTCTTGCAGGCCAAGGGCCACTGCCCCAGTGTCGAACCCCTGCCCTGGGCATACTGATCTTTGATGGTAGAAATCTCTACTCTCTTCGGAAAAAGGAGTACAGTCTGGCCATAGTTTTCCTTTATTTTCTTGAAAGATTTATTTTATTTATTTGAAAGGGGAGGGGTGTCTTCCATCCACTGGTTCACTCCCCAGATGGCTAGAATGGCCAGAGCTGGGCCACAGCCAGGAGCCAGGAGCTTCTTCTGGGTTTCCCACGTGGGTTCAAGGGCCCAAGCACTTGGGCCATCCTCCACTGCCCATTAGCAGAGAGCTGGATGGGAAGTGGAGCAGCCAGGACTCAAACTGGTACCCAAATGGTGGTGCTTTGCCACAGCACCAGCTCCTGACCATAGTATTCCAACAGGACATTGCTATAGAAACATAGTATTCGAAACAAATTAGATCTCCTAACATCTGACGTATTCAGGCGGGACTGACACCATGAGTAGGATACCAACAGTGCAGGCCAGTGAGACTTAGCCAAATTGAGGTTTTTTTGTTTGTTTGTTTGTTTTCAGATGACTGGGCCTGTGCATTTTTCCCATGGTGCTGGAGATTTCTCCAAATCCCTCATTCGCAGCTACTTGAAAAATAAGCCATCTCACCCTAAGATCATCCAGTAGTTTATCGATCTGGAATTGTCCAGATGAAGTGGTTCAGAGAAATAATTCATTTGAAGCACTTAGCCCCGAAGAGTTCAAGACACAGGAGATAGCAATTTTTTTAGTTGTAATAAAAATATTCCAGGAAGGGCTGTTTGCTGCTCAGCTGGAGGCTGGCTGAGGCGGTGCTGAGGGTGGAAGTCTGCAGTCAGGAGCAAGGGCTCTTAGACCGGGTAGAAGGGAGCGCTGAGGACCGGCTAGAGAGCCTGGCGCACCACAGCAGCGACTCAGCTGCTCCAGGGCTTGCAGGCAGCTGCTGTCCACCCCCACAGGGCCTGCCTGGCCAGAACCCAGAATAGAAACTGGGCTACCTGGGGCGCTCTAATCCCCCCCCACCCTGATAGCTTTAACCCCTCATGCTGCAAGGCCCTGCGCTTTTCCCCAGCATCCCCAGCCACCCATGCAGCAATCAGGGCTGCAGCAAAGGGCCAGAAACCTCTCCTGCTGCTCGCGTGCACGTGGGAGAGTTTCTAAGTCAGTCTGCAGTGTCCTGCGGACTGCCGAATCCTGTTTCAGAAATCATTCCCTAGACCTTGCAAGTTAAACTCCATGAATATAGTGACAAAAAAAAAAAAATTAAGGTAAACTTCCAAGCAAAAATAAATGCATGTGTCAACAGTGATAAAAGGTGATGTTTCTAGTGATAAAAGTAAGAATTGTTCTTAAACACAGCGTGGTGCTGATTTCATGTTTGATAGCTCAGCTATGGTACTCTGCCCCTCGGAAAGTTCCAGACACCTAACAGTGAAGAACCAAAGTGACTCCATTTTTAACCAATAAAAAAAGCAGCCTCCGTTTCCCATAGCAGACCCGAGTCCTTGTAAAAGCAGGCATTCAGGCATTCCGGAGATAGCAAAGCTTACCAGGGACAGCTAGCTCGGTAGACCAGGGACAGCACAGTAGAGACTTCTGAACAAAGTAACTCCCTGCGCCCAGAGCTCCGGTGCTGTGAGCCCCCCTGTAACTCCCTGTACCCAGAGCTCCTGTGCTGTATGTAACTCTTTTTTCCTGCTGATGTAGCCCTTTTTTCCTTTAAAAACTCTCCCAAACAAAGACCAGGGCCTCACTCCTTCCTCGGCTGTGCAGGTTGCTTGGATGGGATCTCTGTCGCGGCTTGTACTCAAATAAACTTTGCTTTTGCAGTTCGGTGTGATCGACTCTCTGGGGGTCTCTGCGGGGATCTAACGATCTGGGCACAACATACTTTTTGGTGCCCAACCACAGGAGCCAGACCTCCTCCGACCACGGCTGCCAGGTCTAGGCGCTCATTCCCCGGTGCCATCCCTTTCATGAAGGTTTAGGTTTGCAGAAGGAGCCCCAGGAGTCCTGCGCACAAGGCCTGCCATGTGAATTTCAAACACTAACAGAAATCTTGCCTCCTGACTAGGGGGTGCAGCATGAACAGCCACCCGGGAGCTAGGACATTTCTCTTCCATGTGTACAATCCCGCATAATTAAGCCTTTTGAATGGAAATAACCTGCTTTGAATGAATGTATTTTTAAATTGATGAGGCATCAATATTAACTAACTGCAAAGTCAAGTGTTTCCAAGCAAGGGGGAGGCAGGCACCATCATGTTCCGCCGACAAACAGCGCTCACTTTAAAGGGACACCTCCCGCTCTTCCTTTCACATGCAGAGCGCTGCCATGGGAATGGATCCCGGCTCTTAGGACGCCCGCGTTACTGACAGGCGGCTGCCGGCTCTGCTTTGGGGGAACTCGGAAGCTTTCGGACTTCCTCAGGGAAGAATGCGGTACTTCCATCTCCGCGGCTCGCACGAGCGGTCGTGGCGTCTGCCCCGAGCCCGTCAGCGTGCTGTGCGTGCGGAACGCAATGTGTTCTGCTCCAAGAGTTATGCCAGCCCCGTGGTCCCCCCACCCCAGTTCCCGGCATGCTCACAGCTCAGCATCCAGGGGACCCCAAGCCTCGGCCATAAAGAAGGCCGTTGACAGCCCTAGAGACCTGATGAACTCGTGTTTGAGCGTGCACTGCTCGCTAGCACCCTCAGTCATTGTTCAGAGATTTAAATCGCACAAGCAGAACCAGCGGCCTGGGGAGGGCATTGTCCCCATGTGCAGAGAGCGGCCATCTGTCGCAACGCTGACAGGCTCAGCGCTTCAGATGATGGGGTTGTAGGCTCGCTCTCGCTTTGTTTGCCAATTTCAGGCTGAAGTCTCCCAAGGGGGCTCCAGGACTGCCCCAAGCTGGAGACTGGAGATGTGCGCAGAAGGGGCTCCCGCGAGGGCGCCGGTAGGAGACCCGCAGGACCTGCGCCGTGTGGAGGGCCAGGGGCTGGGTATGCCTGCGGAGGTTCCACAACAGAAGAGAAAGCCGGATCTCCGTTCTACCCACGGATCTGTCGTTTACCTGAGGGGTCATCTCTGTAGCCTGCTCTCAGCGGTGACCCGAGGAGCTCTGATGGAGTGCAGAGGGTCCCTGAGCCCAACGCGGATGAGCAAAACGACAGCCAAGCTTCTAGGTTTGGCTCTGTTTGTCCCCAGGATGACCAGCTCTGTCCCTCGGCAGCCCGGATCCAGGCAGGCGATTCTCTGTGCGGGCATCACTTGTCACTGAGAATTCTTTCATTTCCTCTACTCTAAGCCCGGGGGTCTCAACCTGAAGCTTCCGTGTCCCTAACTCCAGGTTGGAGCCTTTGTGGAGGCTTCTCCATTTCTCTGGAGCCAAAGACACAGAAGTACAAAGGCGAAACTTGAGTGAAAGTTTATCCCTGCAGGCTCACGCCTCCGCGCAGAGTTGTTGGAGCCGTACCAGCTCCACTACAGGTACCATTATCCCTGCTGGCTACAGGAGGATGTGCAGGGGAAAATATACCCTCCCGAAGGTTATGCTGAGTGCATTGACCTGTTTTCCTAGCAGTTGACAAAGTAATCTAAGGGATTCTGGTGAGGGAGGAAAAAAATCCCAAATTCTGCTTCTTTATGCTTCTCCATACTGCCCTAGGGCACAAAATACTAATCAAATGCCAGCACTGGGCATCCCATAATTCCCCAAGATGCATCCACAAATTACCTTTGGTAGCAACCCTGTCTTCTAAATGGGTCTGCATCTTGCTAGCCATCTTTTGTGATGCTAACCTGTTTGGCATAGCTCAGAAATTCTCCCATTGCCGCCTAATCGCACCGTAAGATCTTCCTGCCTACAAACAGCCTATCCTTGGTGACTTATGAAACTGCCAATTTAAGTGGAGACTCTTCCATGAATTCCTCATAATTATAAGAGAAACAATAGAGAGAAAATCATCCAGTAGAATGACAACTCCAGTTTGTAAATCTTATATTTTTTTGCATCCGTGATAGGCTGCACACTAAAAACACACCTCACTTAGTCTGAGTGCAACTTCTCAGCATGTTCTCTCCCAATATTTTATTTTTGTGACTCTTGGCTTAATAAACTCCCAATGACTTTTTCTTTCCACCTTAAAAAAATGTTTCTCATTATGATCAGAGACATTAATTCCGATTTCAGAGGTTTTAGATCATTTCTCCTAGGTGTTAATCAGTTCTAGCCATATGGTGAGGGTGAGGTAATTCATTATTACTTTACAATGAATGCCCTTAATTACACTTTCACTGGTAATATCAGTCCTTCTGTTTATGTGAGTTTGGAAGAGCCGCTGCAGGCCGCGTGATCTGCATTACATGGAAGACGGGCTCCAGCTGACTTTCTGTAAGCTCGCATTAGGACATGAGTGTGGGAAGACAGGAGCAGGTGGGACAACGAGCACATGCAGGGGCTGCCCGCCCACTCCACCGCCTGGCTGGCCCTTCTTCCCCTCCAGTTGCTCCGGGCATTTCATACTTAGCTGTGAGCTCACTTGCAGTCGTGCCAATCTGATGGCCAGCAGCAAGGCGTCCGCCCCATTTCCAATTCTCCCGCTGCCCCTGGGGATATACGCGACTCGGTTTTACTTACTGGTGGTGAGTGGCCGCTCCCCTTGGCAGCATCCAGGAAAGCTAATTACTTTCTCCAAAACACAGGTAAGTGGCCCTGAGAATGTCCAGGACTCACCACCGAATGGAAAGTCCTCCTGCCAGTGGCCAAGGCACCGAGGTGATCTTGGGTCTGGGGGAGCCGTTGGTTGGGTCCATTCTCATGGCAGTCAAGACCTATTTATCTTGTTAGATGGCACAGGAGGACCCAGGGAAGTTAGTGACTCCAAGCTGCCATTCTAGTCCATCAGTGTCTCTTGAGGATCCATGCATTTATTCACTCAACAAAAAATTTTTCAGAGTTCCTACTACACTTTCATTCATTAGGATTTTTTGGAGGTGACAATTTTTTGGGTAATAAATCAGTCATACAGTCATAAAGTCATAACTAAAAGTGTGAGACAAAAAATCCCAAGGATCACATAACAAATACAAGTAATTTTGGAAGAAAATATCATCACCCCTGATGTCTTTAAAATACATGAATTTGTAAATGAATATTTATTGAAATCTGAGAGATCTTTATTTAAAAAACTGTAATTTCAAATGTTCTCTGCAAAATCTCTCTATGGTAAACACCTTTGTCTGAATGTTTCTGGACAACATTGTGGTTGATAAATCCTATTTTCACATTACTACAGGTCACTTCAAAAAGTTCATGGAAAATGGAACCCAAAGGTAAGCTTCTTTTGGTATAAAAATATTGAAATCCATGCCTAAGAGGAGCCTTTTAAAATTCGTGAAAAATGCATACTATGAGAAAACTATGCATGGATTTCAAAATGGTTTTACAGCAAAACTAACCTTTTAATTCTACTTTCCATGAACTCCTTGAAGTACCCTCATGTAATCATTTACCACATAGCTGTATTTTAGCTTCAGATAGTCATTGATAAAAGCTAATGCTTTAGGTGCTTTTACTTATAACTTTGAAGAAAAATGTGTAATCAAACAATAGTAAAAATAGTACACTGAACAGCCACATATTCATTATCTGCACTCAAACCTTGTTAAAATGTTATCGTATTTACTTCATCTGTGTGTTTTTACATAGGTTTTGCTAAACTATTTAAAAGTCAGTTTCAGTCATCATGACAGTTCAGGGTTAAGTATTTCATCTTGTAGCTCTAAAAATTAATAATATGTTCCCTATTAACAAAAATACCATCATTAAACCAGTAAAATTACTAATAGTTCCCTAATTCTGTTTTCCCAACTAGTCCAGATGTATTTTACAGCTGTTTTCACTTACGGTTTAAACGTTCACTGAAATCATCATGAAATAGCTAGCACCAGTATATTCTTAAATATACAACGTCTCCTCCCATTCCATTCCTTTTAAAGCCGGCCACGTTGCTCAAGCACCTTAAGACTGACACTCAACACAAAGGAGCTTTGGGTATCTCAGCCTCCTTCGTAAGTTTTGGCTAAAACCCTCTCCACGCTTTGCTGTCTTTCTTACCTTTCTTCACCTGGTTCCTTACCTTCTAGATCTACCTGCGTTTTGTCACTCCTCAAACCCCACACCATTTGCCCTCTCCACTCTTTTTATTATTATTATTATTTATTTGAAAGGCGGAGTTACAGGGAGAGGAGGGACAGACAGAAAAATCTTCCATCTGCTGGTTCACTCCCCAAATGGCCACAAAGACCGGTGCTGGGCCAAGCCAAAACCAGGAGCCAGGAGCTTCATTTGGGTCTCCCACATGGGCACCTGCTTTCTCAGGTGAATTAGTATGGAGCTGGATGGGAAATGGAGCAGCCGGGACTTGAACCAGTACCCATGTGTGATGCCAGTGCTGCAGGAAGCAGCTTATCCCATTATGCCACAGCGCTGGCCCCGCCCTCACCAGTCTTGGCCTTGGTTCCCTCCAGGACAGTTTTTTTTTTTTTTATTTGACAGGTAGAGTTATAGAGAGTGAGAGTGAGAGTGAGAGTGAGAGAGAGAGAGAGAGAGAGAGAGAAAGGTCTTCCTTCTGTTGGTTCACTCCCCTAATGGCCGCTACGGCCGACACTGCGCCGATCCAAAGCCAGGAGCTGGGTGCTTCCTCCCAGTCCCCCTTGCGGGTGCAGGGCCCAAGCACTTGGGCCATCCTCCGCTGCCCTCCCGGGCCACAGCAGAGAGCTGGCCTGGAAGAGGAGCAACCGGGACTAGAACCCGGGGCGCTGGCGCCACAGGCAGAGGATTAGCCAAGTGAGCCATGGCGCCATCCTCCAGGACAGTTTTTAAACTCTCCCTCTGGATCTCTTTCTCTCAACTCTTCTAACCCAATTGACCTAACCAATCCCAAATCAGTCAAACCGTACCTTTAGAGTCTACCAGGGCTCCCACCTAGGGCGATGGGACATTTTTGCATTCAGCCCATGGTGCAGGGGGTGCAGGGGGTGCAGGGGGTGCAGGGATTTCAGACACCAGAGAAGATCTCTCAGAGTTCAGTCATGCCACACTTCCCCTGCCCTGCTGTAGCTGAGCGCTCTCCCACAGCCTCACTCCTGACTCCCACCTTCTCTGTCGGGCATCTTCAGGTTGATGCTTCATTGAACTGTTTGGTCCTGTGCATCAGGCCTCAACGAATGAAGGGCTTCTCTGCATTCCAGCTGCACCTGGGCAGAGCCCCCCTCTTAAGTGAAGTAGGGAAGGGCCGGATCAGGATCCCTGGGCAGGTACCCAGGGAGCAATGACTCGATGCTCCATTAAATCACGGCCGCAATGCTTAGAGAATTTCTCCAGGGACCAGTGTGTGGCACAGCGGATCAAGCCACCGCCTGCAATGCCAGCATCCCATATGGACACCAGTTTTGAGTCTTGGATGTTCCACTTCCAGTCCAGCTCCCCACAAGCAGCCTGGGAAAAGCAGAAGATGGCCCCAAAAAAGCCAGGAGCAGAAGTGGAGCAACCGTGACTCAAACAGGTGCTCCTGCGCTCTGGGGGTATTTGAAGTCCTGTCAGAGTGTCTTACTCCTCATGTATACTTTTCTCCAACATCCTCACGGCAAGTTCAGTCTTGTGTTTCACACTGATTTGCACTGCTTGCACTACTGAGATTCACCCTGAAGCTACCTTCAGTGGACATCCATCCAGCCCTTACTGAGAACGCTTATATGTTAGGAGCTCGGTTACCATATATTTTGGTAATCTTTAGGCACTACTGTATTTCATTAAAATCTATTTTCACTTCATAATGGATGATCTTATTCTTGAAGGTTAATGACAACACTTGTTGCTATTGCTAACTCTTCAATCAGCTTAGTCTTGGACTGCTTTTTGAAAGATTTCTTTATTTGAAAGGCAGATTTACAGAAAAAGAGGGAGAGATAGACACAGCGATCTTCCATCTTCTGGTTTACTCCTCAAATGGTCACACTAGCAGGGGCTGGACCTGGCCAAATCCAGGCAACTGGAACTCCACCCAGGTCTCTGATGTGGGTGCAGGGGCCAAGTACTTGACCATCTTCCACTGCTTTCCCAGGCTCATTAGCAGGGAGCTGGATCAGAAGTGGCACACCCAGGGCTTGAACTGGTGCTCATATGGGATGCTGGCATCACAGGTGGTGGCTTAACCCACTGCACCACAGCACCAGCCCCAGCCTTTGGCCTTTCTAATAGATCAGCTCTTGAATGGAGTCTGTTGACTGTGCTGTTCAACTGTCTATTAATTCTCCTCCAAAATTATTTTCATTTACTAGGGCAGCAATTTAGATATTCCTTAATTCCAGTACCTTCTTATGCTTTATGTACATGGAAACATCAATCATTCCAACTTGTGGGTCTAAATCCTCCCCACTACACAGACTAGCATCTGTCACATTCAGGTCCACCAGTAGCTGAACAAGTACTGCTCCTTCTTCCATCGTTAGTACATGATAACCACAGAACTCACTCGAGAGATTCCACTGAATAGTCAAGCACCACGAGTAATCAGCCTTGCTCTTTTCAAGAGGGCTAATCAAAGCCACACTCTGGCATGCCCAGGAGGCTCTCAAGACGAGGCAAATCCTGCACAACAATGGAAGTCTTCACAAGTTCATGGGTCACCTTGTGCAGGGCCATGCTCATCTGTGTATTGTTCTAATTTCAGTGTATGTGCCACCAAAGCAAGCACTTAACAAATGTCTGATCGTTAGCTGTATGTCAGGACACTGGGCTCAAGGACATTTAAGGAGAGAGGAATGAGGAGAGAGGACAGATGAGAGAGGAGAGGGGAGAGGGGAGAGGAGGGAGGGGAGGGGAGAGGACAGGGAGAGGAGGGGAGAGGAGGGAGGGGAGAGGAGGGAGGGGAGAGGAGGGGAGGGGAGAGGACAGGGAGAGGAGGGGAGAGGACAGGGAGAGGAGAGGAGAGGAGAGGAGAGGAGAGGAGAGAGGAGAGGAGAGGAGAGGAGAGGAGATGGGAGAGAGGAGAGGAGGGGAAGGGAGAGGAGGGGAGAGGAGAGGAGGGAAGAGAAGGGGAGGGGAGAGGAGGGGAGAGGAGGGGAGAGGGAGAGGACAGGAAGAGAGGAGGAAGGGGAGGGGAGGGGAGAGGAGAGGACAGGGAGAGGAGGGGAGAGGAGAGGAGGGAGGGGAGGGGAGAGGAGGAAGGGGAGGGGAGAGGACAGGGAGAGGAGGGGAGAGGGAGAGGACAGGAAGAGAGGAGGAAGGGGAGGGGAGGGGAGAGGAGAGGACAGGGAAAGGAGGGGAGAGGACAGGGAGAGGAGAGGAGGGAGGGGAGAGGAGGAAGGGGAGGGGAGAGGACAGGGAGAGGAGGGGAGAGGGAGAGGACAGGAAGAGAGGAGGAAGGGGAGGGGAGGGGAGAGGAGAGGACAGGGAAAGGAGGGGAGAGGACAGGGAGAGGAGAGGAGGGAGGGGATGGCGGAGGACAGGAAAGGAAAGGAGAGGAGAGGAGGAAGGGGAGGGGAGAGGACAGGAAAGGAGAGGAGGGGAGCAGGAGAGGACAGGAAAGGAGAGGAGAGGAGAGGGGAGAGGACAGGAAAGGAGAGGAGGGGAGAGGGGAGAGGACAGGAATAGAGGAGAGGGGAGAGGACAGGAAAGGAGAGGAGAGGGGAGAGGACAGGAAAGGAGAGGAGAGGAGAGGGGAGAGGGGAGAGGACAGGAATAGAGGAGAGGGGAGAGGAGAGGGGAGAGAGGACAGGGGAGAGAGGACAGGAAGAGAGGAGAGGACAGGAAGAGAGGAGAGGGAGGAGAGAGGAGAGGGAGGAGAGAGAGGAGAGGAGAGAGAGGAGAGGAGAGAGAGGAGAGGAGAGAGAGGAGAGGAGAGAGAGGCAAAAGCATGAGTACCTGCTTTGAGTTTGTCTCTGGTGTCAGCTTCCACATGAATGCTCAGGCACTGATTTGCCTTCTTCCCATTTTGCATTTGCTGGCCCCTTCCGTTTGCCTACACCTTGATTACAGCATTGTGCCCCAAACTGACACGCACCGCAGGCTCAGGGTGTCTTCTGCAGGGTGACTTCATGACCTTGACCTGGGAACGGCTGCATGAGCTGTGGGTCAGCAAAAGGATAGCACCTGCTTGCCCGTCAGGCTCCGCTTCTGGCAGCCTGCGGAGAGTCTGCTCCAATGTCAAAGAAAGCCCACTGAGCATCAGAGGACTAAAAGGAAGAAAATCCTCCTGGGCCAGGGATACTCTGATGTGAACCAATTACATGTGTTTTAAACTATGAACATGAATGATAATTAGTGACATATATGTGTTTAAAAGCAGATGAAAAAGGCTTATCACTGACCAATCCCATCTCTGCAGGAAGCCACAAGTGGACAGGTAGAGCATACAGAGTAGGCAAAATCTAAATATAACTAAATCACAGGAACACACAGCAAAGCTTTTTTTTTTATTTTTTATTATTTTTTTTTTGACAGGCAGAGTGGATAGTGAGAGAGAGAGACAGAGAGAAAGGTCATCCTTTTGCTGTTGGTTCACCCTCCAATGGCTGATCCGAAGCCAGGAGCCAGGTGCTTCTCCTGGTCTCCCATGGGGTGCAGGGCCCAAGCACTTGGGCCATCCTCCACTGCACTCCCGGGCCACAGCAGAGAGCTGGCCTGGAAGAGGGGCAACCGGGACAGAATCCAGCGCCCTGATCAGGGCTAGAACCCAGTGTGCCAGCACTGCAAGGCGGAGGATTAGCCTAGTGAGCTGCGGCACCGGCCTCACTTAAAACTTTCTGAACACTGATTAGGTCACTTCTGTTTGTTTGCTTTTTCTTAACCTATGCCATTCTCTACTGCTTTACCTGAACCTTAAAGCTGATTAGATTTCCTATTATAAAGAATATATTTGCTTGCCCAGGTCATAACCATTACATTTTGCATGAACATTAAATATTCCAGATTTATAATCTCCATTTTGTAGTTGATACATTTGAATCTGAAAAAAAAAAAAAAAGAGTTAACTATCTGCACAGAAATGTGGGATTTGAGGGGCTGGTACTGTGGCATAGCTAATAAAGTTGCTCTCTACCCTGCCAGCAACCCATACGGATGCCGGTTTGAGTCCTGGCTGCTCCACTTCGGATCCAGCTCTCTGCTATGGCCTGGGAAAGCAGTGGAGGATGACCCAAGTTTTTGGGCCCCTGCACCTACATGGGAGACCTGGAAGAAGCTCCTGGCTTCTGGCTTTGGACTACCTCCAAGCATCATGGCCATTTGGGGAGTGAACCAGTGTATGGAATGCCTCACTCTCTCTCTCTCTAATTCTGCCTTTCAAATAAATAAATAAGTCTTCAAAAATATGGATTTTGAAAATAAATTTTTAATTAATAAAATCTCAGGTTCACAGAAAGAACAGAGATTTCCGTACACTTCCTGCCCACGTGCACAGCCTCTCCTACCAGCAACATCCCCACCAGAGTGGCCCATTTGTGCCCAAGGATGAACCAGCACTGGCACATCTTCATCACCCAGAGTCCACAGTCTGCATCAGAGCTCCCATCTGGTGTCGTGCACTCTGGGGTCTCTGACAAATGCGTGACGACATTTATCCACCAGTACAGTATCAGAGCAGCGTCACGGCCCTTTGCTCCGAGCCCCGCTTATTCGTCCCTTCCTCCCTGGATCTTTCTACTCTCTCCACAGTTGGCCTCTTCCAGAATGTTCTGCAGTTGACATCAGACAGTACGTAGCTTCCTCAGATTGGCTTCTTTTACTTAGCAATATGCATTTAGGTTTCCTCCAGATCTTTTCATGGCTTGTTTGCTCATTTCTCTCTTTTTTTTTAATTTTATTTACTTATTTTGATTATTAGAAAGGCAGAGAAAGAGAGAAATCTCCCAACCACTGGTTCACTTCCAAAATGTCCACAACTCCAGGCTGGGCCAAGCCAAAGCCAGGAGCTGTAACTCAATCCGAGTTTTCTATGTGGGTGGCAGGGACCCGACGTTGTAGCTCATGCGCTGCCTCCCACAACGCACGTGAACAGGAATCAGAAGCAGAGCTCTGACGCAAACCCAGGCGCTTAATACGGGGATGCAGACATCCGAAGCCGCACTTTAATGGCAATGCCAAATGCTCACCCCAATAGTTCCTTTCTTTTCAGCACTGAATGATAATATACCACTGTCTGCTTGGGCCTCGGTTTATTTATCCGGTCACCTGCTGAAGGTCTTGGCTGCTTCCGCGTCTGGGCAATTATGAATAAAGTCGCTAACAGCATCCAGGTGCAGCCTTTGGAGGAGACTTCTGTCTTCAGCTCACTGGTCTAAACATCAGTGAGCATGACTGCTGGCAGTAAAATATATCTTCTGTACAAAAAGCATTTACCTAAAAATGGAAATATGCTCAAAGTACACTTGAAATGCTTCAGATAAAAAGGCGCAAAGAAACAAGACGTCACGCATACCACACAGCATACTCACCGAGTCCTTCCCACTAGCCCTTCCTCCCAAGAAGGAACCACTCTCCCGGATCCGCTGTAGACCTTCCCTCCCCCGCGCGCGTGTCTTCCACTTGTAGTTCTTCTTCGTGTCTTCCTAAACACCACAAACTACTCTCTGGGTGTTTTTGACTTTACTAAGGGGTACTTTGTATACATTCTTTTGCAACCTGCCTTCCTCTCCCCTGTTGTTGAACACTTATGTTGCTCCCAGATATTTGCAACTTTACGATTAAAACAGTGTTGGTAGAAATGCTGGTCCATGACTCACTGGGCACCTAGGCAAAACTTTCTCTGGGACAGTGCTGCTCAAAGTCAAGCGGTCTTCAAACCATTCATAGAAAAATGCATATTATGAAGATCTATGGAGGCCAGCACTGTGGCATAGCAGATAAAGCTGCTGCCTACAGTGCCGGCATCCCATATGGTCACTGGTTCAAGTCCTGGCTGCTCCACTTCTGATCCAGCTCCCTGCTAATGCACCTGGGAAAGCAATGGAGGATGGCCCAAGCCCTTGGGCCTTTGCACCTGCATGGGAGACCTGGAAGAAGCTCCTGGCTCCTGGCTTCAGACCAGCCCAGCTCTGGTTGTTGTGGCCATTGGGGAGCAAAGCAGTGAATGAAAGATATCTTTCTCTCTATGTCTCTCTCTCTCTCTCATACCCCACCCTGTAACTCTGCTTTTCAAATAAATAAATTTCTAAAAAAATGCACTGATTTCAAAATATTTTGTACTAAAATAAACATCATTTAGTTCTATTTTTCCACAAACTTGTTAAGTATCCTCCTACAGTCCAAGAACTATTTGTTTCTGATAAATTGATGCCCTGCTTCCTTCATCAAGAAAGTCTTAAGTGAAAAAGCAAAATCAACGTAACTATATACTGTGCTTCATGACCATGAAGGTTTATAATATTCTGGTTCTGCTTATTTCAGGACTGGCACTCTGAATATATATATATATATTATATGTATATATATACACATATATATATTATATATACATATATTATATATAATATTATATAATATAAATATATATTATATAATAATGAATATATAATAATACATACTCTCATATATACATATATATATATATGAGAGTGAGTTAGAGCGAGAATGAAAGTATCTAGGAACGGATAGGATGGAATTATGGAATTATCAAGCCAGATGGTGAATGGTCTGCATTCTAAATAATGGCAAGTTGTTCCCCAGAGCTCAACAACCTAATATCAAGATACAAACTCCTGTAACTCTGAAGTACTACAATGGGGGTCCATCTCGAACATGGCAGGGCCTGGATCAAGAATCCAAATGGAAGCTAATAAACTGTTAACCTGTCTTGACGTACACACACTTTCACAACAACCTGGAAGGCCCAGTCCAAATTTAGAATTCTAAGACTCATTTTAACTCCAGCCTGCAAGTTGGGTGGGGGTGGCTGGTCCCGCACCTGCAGCCCACGGCTACTCCCTCCCATCCCCAACTCCGTCTTGTACCTCAGACCACCTGCTGTGTGTATGGACACACAGACTACACATCCAAACTGACTACACCGTCAAAGAACAACCCCTGGCCACCTTAGGACAGGACAGAGACCCCAAGTCCTGTCGGTGAGCCCACAGCTGCTTAGAGGAGTCTGCAGCCCCTGAGCTGTGGCCGAGTGGAAAGAGCAGACCCCAGAGGGCAAACACTCCCGTCTCTCGATGCCTCTGTCCCATTAGAAAGGGAAGAGCCCGAGGAGGGCCAGACTGGAGTCCTCTCTAACTGGCCACAACATTAGGGAAGTGCTGGGACCATGAAATACTTTTTAAAAATGGAAAGATAAAAGAACCTTCTTACTCTGATAGCAAATATTGTTAACATACCTACAACAACCAGTATATTTAATGGGAAAATGTTGAAAGCATTCCCTCTAAGATTGACAAGTCAAGAATATTGACCACAATCATGCTAAAAATCTGGGCCATGGAGCCAGCGCTGTGGTGTAGTGGGTAAAGTCACCGCCTGCCATGCTGGCATTCCATATGGGCAACAGTTCAAGTCCTGGCTGCTCCACTTCTGATCCAGCTCTTTGCTATGGCTTGAGAAAGCAGTGGAAGATGGCCCAAGTCCTTGGGGCCCTGCACTGGCGTGGGAGACCCAGAAGAAACTCCTGGCTCCTGGCTTCAGATTGGCCCAGCTCTGGTTGTTGCAGCCATTTGGGGAGTGAACCAGCAGATGGAAGACCTCTCTCTCTCTGCCTCTGCCTCTCTGTAACTCTGACTTTCAAGTAAAATAAATAAATGTTTTTAAAAAAAATCTTGGCCAGTGCAATAAGAAAAGAAAAAGAAGCAAGAGTTACAGGAATTGAAAGGAAAGAACAAAACTGTCCTCATTCACTGATTATGTGATTGTCTACCTGAAATTTCCCAATTCATCTAAAGATAGACTGTGGCATTGATTCTAACATTTAGCAAGGCTGTTGGATACCAAAAACTGTGAGCTCAGGTACACGTCTATCAGCCATAATCAAATATGAAACATTTTAAAGGTGCATCACTTCCAGATTTCTACAGGATAATGGCTGCTTCCTAAATCTGAAATTCTGTATATATTCTCCAAAACACAGAAAGATAAGCAAGAAAAGCAAATGAAACCATGCAAAAAAGGCATGTCTGCATCATAATTAGGAGGCTAGAATACTATAAAGTCAATGTGCCTACTAAGAAGGAAACACACGAACTTGCAGATCCAGCCCCAGAGCCCACACTGGAACCAAGAGTTGGACAAGAACAGCACAGAAATGAGGGGCTGAAGCAAAATTCCTGATAGCGGCAGAACACAGATAAAAACATCACAGGCCGGCGCCGCGGCTCAATAGGTTAATCCTCCACCTAGCGGCGCCGGCACACCGGGTTCTAGTCCCGGTCAGGACGCCAGATTCTGTCCCGGTTGCCCCTCTTCCAGGCCAGCCCTCTGCTGTGGCCAGGGAGTGCAGTGGAGGATGGCCCGAGTACTTGGGCCCTGCACCCCATGGGAGACCAGGAGAAGCACCTGGCTCCTGCCTTTGGATCAGCGCGGTGCGCCGGCCACAGCGCACCAGACTTGGCGGCCATTGGAAGGTGAACCAACGGCAAAAGGAAGACCTTTCTCTCTGTCTCTCTCACTGTCCACTCTGCCTGTAAAAAAAAAAAAAAATCACAGGAGGGGGAGGTGTCTGGTGCAGCAGTTAGGATGGCCCTTGGGACACCAACATCCCATAATGGAGTGGACCCCTGGCTCCACTCCCAATTCCAGGTCCCTGCCAGTGCACACCACAGGAGGCAGCAGATGATAGTTCAAGCACCTGGGTCCCTGCCACCCATGTGGAAGACCCAGACTGGGCGCCTGACCCGTGGGCTTTGGCCTGGACCAGCCCTACCAGTTACAGGCATTTGGCCTACCAGTTACAGGCATTTGGGGAGTGAACCAGTGAACGGAAGATATATTCATTCTCTCTCTCTCTCTCTTAAATAAAATTAATAAAAATTATTTTGAAAAATCAAAGCCAGAAGGAAAGTATCTTACCCGGATAAGGAACTCTCAGAAGAGCTCTGGGTGGGGCAGATCTGGCTACTAAAGGATCCCAAAGTGTGCGGGATAGGAGGCAGCATGAGGAAGGCACTGGTTTGGAGAAGGAGACAGTTTGGACAGGGATGAATCTCTTAAGGAAGTGGAAAAAGAAAAGCAGAGGAAAGTAAGGATCCCATAGAAACATAGCAGTCATTCAACTAGAAAATATACCAGGCTTCCCAGACACCAAAAAGAGGACCCACTCATTAAACAACCCGCACTTCACTGTACCAACAGGAGGGAGCATTCTTAACTAAGGAATCTGGTAAGTCTTCCAACCCCTCGCTCAGCCGACACCTGCACTGCGGCGGAGCAAGAAAAAGTCACCTCAACACGAGCAGAAAGGGGCAGGCAGCCCAGGGAAAACTAAAGAAGGAAAGAGTAAGAATCTGTTTTCCACCAATAAAAACACTCCACAAAAATGAATCAGAGAAAAACTGTAACACATGCTCCCACAATAATTAAATAGAATTCAGCAAGCCATTGTGTATACAAAAAGAAAGAAAGAAAAGAAAGCCCAAACCACCATGAATAAGAAACTCGTCCCAGGAAATAACTCATCAAGCTCAGAAGAGAAAATGAAAGAAAAGACAAAGTCATCGTGGACATTAACCTGCAGTCCAAGATGTTCAGAGCATAACAAAACGAAAATATTCAAGAGAAGGGTCAACAGAGACCTCCTCTGGCTGTGCCAATCATTGTGCCATTATCTCTCAGCTCCACGCCCTCACGTCTGCTCTCTGCTTTGTCAAGCTGGGGAGGCTGCAACCACGCTGCACCCAGGTTGGCATTTGACCACAAGGAGGGTAAAAGGAGATCCAAGGCTGGAGGAGAAGGGACTTGTGCCTTCCGGTCTGTATGCAGGGTCCAGGAGTGTCACCATGGCAACACTGCCTCACCATGGCAGCAGCATTCCCTTCCTGTGCAGTTTGCAGCTTGTGCAGTGCTTGCAGAACTGGCCCCACGCTGCTTGCTTCATGTGTGCTAGAACTAGTGGAGAGCCGCCCCCACCTCGGAGACCTGCCAGCTCCATGGGGCCCTGCACCTGCGTCTGCTTGTTCCTTTTTCTTCTCGCTCCTTCCACCCAAGGAGGACTAACAGGAGACTTCTCAGCAGACACCCAACAGGCCAGAAGAGAGTGGGATGGCATAGTCGAGGTCTTGAAAGAAAAAAACCTTTCAATCAAGAACACTATATCCAGTGACGCCATCCTCTAGCACCGAAGGGAAAATAAAGTGCCTCCCAGACGAGTGAAAACTCAGCCAGTTCATCACCACTGGAGCAACCTACAAGAAACCCTGAAAGGGGTCCTTTTGTTAGACATGACCATCGTGAAACCACACAACAGCACAACATCCCCCAACACAACAGATACACAAGAGAAGAGCACCCAAACTTACGCCAGAGAGTTACCAAAACACAAAGATAAATGAGAGGCAGAAAGAAACAGCGACTGTATAAAGCAGCCAACAAAATGACAGGAGTTAGTTTTTTATCTGCCAATATTAACCTTGAATGCAAATGAATTACATTCCCCAGTCAAAAGGCACAGGTGCAGAGCAGAGAGCAGTGTCACTGCAATTGGAGCAGTTATGCATTTAGTTCAGCTGGAAGTATATGCCAGAACGCTCTATGCAGGCTGTTCAAGGAATGGGATAAAGCGATCACTCAGCCTGAGCACCGTAACAGCAAAAACTGCAGCAAGATCTGTCCTCAAGCACCTCCCAGTGTCGTTTGCACAGTGATATTCTGCAAGACAAAAGTGGGAAATCAAATGTTTTAAATAGAAGAGTACCCATGAGGAAAAACAAATGCAAGTTGGCTAAATAGATTAGAAAAATAAGACTCAACTGTATTCTGCCTTCATGAAACAAAGACTGGAAGGGAAAGGCTGGCCAAAGATCTATCATGCAAATGGAAGCCAAAAATGAGCTGGAGTAACTACACTCAAGTCAGGTAAAACAGACTTTACTCTAAAAACTGTAGGTAGGGACAAAGAAGGACACCATCTATTGATGAAAGGACCTATTCAGCAAAAAGTTATAACAATCATAGATAACTATGCACCAAACACAAGATCACCCAAATATATAAAGTAATACTATATATAAAGGGAGAGGTAGACTCCAATACAATAACAGTGGGGGGGGGGGGGTTCACTACTCCATTATCATCAATGAACAGATCATCAAGACTTGAAATCAACAAAGATACATCAGAGTTGAACACATTGAACAAATGGACCTAACAGACATTCACAGAACATTTCATCCAACAACTATAAAATACACATTCTTCTCATTAGCTCATGGAATATTTTTTTCTAGGGTAGACCATATATTAGGCCACAAATCAAGTCTCAGTAAATCTCTAAAAATTGAAATCTCAGACCACAAAGAAATAAAACTAGAAATCACAACAAAATAGAAAATTTACAAATGTATGGAAATTAAACAATATGTTCTTGAATGACCAATAGATCATTGAAGAAATTAAAAAGGAAATCAAAAATTTTCTTGAAACAAATGGAAGTAAAAAACAACATATAAAAATCTGTGAGATACAGCAAAAGCAGTATTAAGTAGGAATTTTATAGCAATAAGTGGTTACATTTAAAAAATAGAGATATCTCAAATAAACAATCAATGGATACATCTTGAGGACTTAGAAAAGCAAGAACAAACAAACCCTAAATTATCAGAGGCAAGAAATAATAAGGATCAGAGCAGAAGTAAATGAAATTCAAACAAAAAAAATCCACAAAATAAAAAGTTGGTTTTTCAAAAAGATAAACAAAATAGATAAACTATTAGCCAGACTAACA
The DNA here is from genome assembly GCF_051225735.1 of Oryctolagus cuniculus. Classification (NCBI taxonomy): domain Eukaryota; kingdom Metazoa; phylum Chordata; class Mammalia; order Lagomorpha; family Leporidae; genus Oryctolagus; species Oryctolagus cuniculus. The sequence goes on along the minus strand of NC_142869.1, from coordinate 174,799,188 downwards.
AAGAAAAAAAAAAAGAAAAATTCAAATAGATAAAATTAGAGATAAAAAAGTAGACATTATCATTGATAGCACAGAAGTACAAAGAATCATAAGAAACTACTTTGAAAGCTATATTCTGGGGCTACCTGCATCTCATATGGGTGCTGATTGTGACCTAGCTCCTCCACTTCTGCTCCAGCTCCCACAGAAGATGGCCCAAGTGTTTGGGCCCCAGCTACCCACGTGGGAGACCCCTATGAGGCTCCTAGCCCCTGGCTTCTGTCTGGCCCAGCCTTGTTTGTTGCAGCCAACTGGGGAGTGAACCAGTAGATGGAAGAGCTCTCTCTCGCGCTCTCTGTCTTTCTGCTTCTCCCTCTCTCCCTGTAACTCTAAATCTCAAAATAAATAAATAAAATATTTTTATAAAGCCCTCTGTGCTAGCAAACTGGGAAATCTTGAGGAAATGGATAAATTCTTGGATACCTACAATCGACCAAGATTAAATCAAGCAGATACAGAAAGCCTAAACAGACCCATAACAAGTAATGAGATTGAAGCAGAATTATATTCCAAAACATTGAACAGAGTGGAATTCTGCCAAACTCTTTTTATGAGTCTAATATTACTCTGATACCACAGACACAATGCACAAAGAAAAATCACAGACCAATATCCCTGAGGATTGCATCAGTCCTCAACAAAATATTAGCAACCCAACACAACATCTGAAAAAAAATCTTATGTGCATCATGATCAAGTGAGATTTACCCCAGGATGCAAGAGTGGTTCAACATTTACAAAGCAATAAACATCATAAATCATGTCAGCAGAATAAAGAACAAAAGCCATATGATCCTCTCCATAGATGCAGAAAGCACTTAATAAGATTAAACATCTCTTCATGATTGAGAAAAAACTCAATTAGATATGGGAAGGACATACCTCAAAACTATAATGGCTACATGCAGCGAACTCACAGCCAATATCCTACTGAATGAGCGAAAGCTGAAAGCAATTCCTTTCAAATCTGGAAAGACAAGGATGCCCACTTTCCCCACTCTTATTCAGTACAGTATTGGGAGTATTAGCAAGCCATTAGGGAAAGAGAAAGAAAGAGAGTGTCAGAATTGCAGTGGAGGAAGTCAAAATATCCATGTTTGCAGAAGACGTGGTGTTGTACTTTGAAAAACCCAGACACTCCATCAGAAAGCTGTTAGAAATGACAAACCAATTCAGTAAAGTCATGGGAAACACAATCAACATGTAAACAATGGTAGCATTCTCATACACCAATAATGATCTCACTGAAAGAGAAATACCATTCACAAGAGCTACGTAAACATTTAAATATTTAGGAATAAATTTAACCAAAAATGCAAAAGGTCTCTACAAAGAAATATAGAGAGCCCTGATGAAAGAAATCATCAAGGACACACACCAAAACAGGAAAGATATTCCTTATTCATGGATTGGAAGAATTAATATTGTCAATATGTCTATATTTCCTAAAGCAACCTACAGATTCAATGCAATGCTGTCAAAATACCAATGATATTCATTATAGAATTAGAAAAAAACAATCCTAAAATTCATATATAACCACAAAAGACCCAGGATAACCAAAGTGATCTTGAGCAAAGAAAGCTGGAGGCATCACAATACCTGATTTCAAAGCATACTACAAAGCTAATTAAAACAGCATGAGACTGGCATCAAAACCGACACAGCCCAATGGAACAGAATTAGTTCACATACATATAGCCAACCGGTTTTTGACAAAGGCGCCAAGAACATACATTGGAGAAAGGGTAGTCTTTTCAATAAATGGTGCTGGCAAAATTGGATATACGTATGTAGAAGAAGGAAGTTAGACAGCTCCGCTTGGAGGTGGCAGCAGAGGAATCTACATTGATAAAGGTTGTAACTTGCCAGCTACAATAACTAGCCAGCAAGTAACTGCCAGCTATTTGCCTTCCCCCTTGCATTGCCACCCCTGGGAACTCAAGGTTTTTTCCTTTGTCTTGTCACTTCTCTAAAAATGCACTGCTCTTTGTTGAAGATGTTATGTAAGCTAGAATTCAAAACCACCTCTAAGAACTACTTATTACCTGTCTCCCATCTGTGTATGAAAGATGCATATTGGGAGACTTCTGTGTATTTGTCCATTGTTATTTCAAAGTTTTGTTTACTGATTTTATTTTATTTGAAAGGCAGAGAGAGAGAGAGAGAGAGAGAGAGATCTTTCATATCTTCCATCTGCTGGTTTACTCCCCAAATAGCCACAACAGCCAGGGCTGGCCCAGGCTGACGTCAGAAGATCGTAATTCCATCCGGGTCTCCCAGATGGGTGGCAGGGAGCCAAGTGCTTGGCCTCTGCTCAGGCTGACCAGGGCTTTAAGCAGTCATCGTGGTTAACCTTTGTTCTCCCTGGGAGAGAGGGGAAGCAAACAGAGGAAAGGAAAAAAGATGTCATGTATCCGCTACTTCCTGTCTTCAGCTCAACGCTCCTTCATAGTTTGGGACATATATGCTGGGCTCCTACAGTTGTCCATGGAAATGATCAATTTCTCCAGACTACGTATATATTGATTTTTTTAAAGGCAAAACAAAAACCGCTTAGGAGATCAGTTTTGTGAAGATGTAGGATTTGAGAAAGAGAAGAGACCCTTCTGGCTTGTCTGTAGATGTATGCATAATCTGACTGATGTGGCACCACAACCTTCAGATAAATAAAATGACAGAAATGTGCTCCTATTCATGTTTGAATTGCTTGTTATTTTGACCTCCATTTTAAAAAAGTTTTGCAGGGTATCTCCACTTAGGAACCACCAAAAAAATGCACTTGTCTATTGCCAGATAAAAACACATTGGGTTTTAAAAAAATAGATTATTTATTTATTATCTGAAAGGCAGAGAGAGTGTGTGTGTGAGAGAGAGAGAGAGAGAGAGAAAGAAAGAAAGAAAGAAAGAAAGAAAGAAAGAAAGAAAGAAAGAAAGAAAGAAAGAGAGAGAGAGAAAGAAAAAAGAGAGAGAGAATCTTCCATCTGCTGATATACTCCCAAATGGCATGGGCCAGGCCAAACCCAGGAGGAGCCCAGAACTCCAACCTGGTCTGCTATGCAGGAGCCCAAGCACTTGGGCCATCTTCTGCTGCTTTCCCAGGCACATGCCCAGGAAGCTGCGTGGAAACATAGCAGCTGGGACTTGAACCCACGCTCTCATATGGTAGCTGCTGCAAATGGTGGCTTAACCCACTGAGCCACAATGCTGGCCCCCACAGTGGGTCTGAACCTGTTTCTTTAATTGTACACTGGTGAGCCTTGCTCTTGTCACATTCCTATATTCTTTCTTATTCTTAACATGTTTTTCTTCCTCCTTTCCTGGCTCCAGACCCCTGCTTTCTCTATTTTTTTCTGATAAATTGTTGGGTTTTTATTTTTCCATTCTCAGCCACAAGTACTCAATAAAATGTCCTCTAGTCCCTGATTTTTTCTTCTGAAGTGTTATCTCCCACCCTTTCAGATCCCCAACGAAAAGCTTTGTTCATTCCTACTTAAAGAGATAGACAGGGGAACACCAGATCTTTTCCCCCTGAAAAATATGTCCTTGGAAATCACTAATTAAGGAACCAGAAATCCTGTCAATAACTAGCCCTCTCCCCTTGCCTACCGAAGGCCTCCAATAATTACTCTACATAGACTTTATACAAGACCTGGTTTTGACTTCTCATCTAAATATAAGGAAAGGCAAAGCAAATCTTGTTGTGAATTGGGCTTGTCAGCTTACTGGATGAGTAGAGAGTCTTATTTCATCTCTAGTGTGAGTTCAGGTCCTACTAAGGGCTCTGGGTAGAGCGGACACTGTAGTGAGCATGCCTTTGCTATGGCAAATATTACTGCTGATTCAATTGGTTCAGTGCTTCAGACTCATCCTTACCTTAAAGCACTGTGAGTTTTGTGTGTATTTGGGTTCTTCAGAAAGCTCATGGAACTGTACGCGGAGTGCTTGAGATCCAGCTCCACCCCTGCTTCCGATCCAGCTTCCTGCTAATGTTCCTGGGAGGCAGCAGATGGTGGCCCAGACACTTGAGTTCTGCCACTCACGTGGGAGACCTGAACAGATTTCCTGATGGTTCTTGGTTTTGACCTGGAGCAGCCCCAGCTGTTGTGGCCTCTTGGGGAGTAAACCAGTAGACACATTCTCATTCTCTCTCTCTCTCTCTTCTCTCTTCTCTCTTCTCTCTTCTCTCCCTCTCCCCCCTCTGTCACTCTCTTCCAAATAAATACATAATAACTTATTTTAAAAATTAAAGGACAATCACCAATTTTTTAAATGGGCAAAGGATATGAATAGACATTTCTCCAAAAGAGGTATTCAACTGGCCAATAGGCACATCACTAACCTTTTGGAAAATGCAAAGCAAAGCCACAATCAAAACCGTTTCATGCCCACTGCCATGGTTATAATTGAAAAGAAAAACAATAATAAATATTTGCTGATGAACTGTACAGAAACTGAAACTCCCATGGATTTCTGGTGAGAATGTAGAATAGGGTTTGCCACCTTGATATTTTTTGAAAATGTTAGAGTTGGGGCTGGCACTGTGGCATAGTGGGTAAAGCTGCCACCTGAAGTGCTGGCATCCCACATGGTCACGTTAGAATCCTGGCTGCTCTACTTCCAATCCAGGTCTCTGCTATGGCCTTGGAAAGCAATGGAAGATGGCCCAAGTCCTTGGGACCCTGCACACATGTGGGAGATGTTGAAGAAACTCCTGGCTCCTGGCTTCAGATCAGCTCAGCTCCAGCCATTATGGCCATCTGGAGAGTGAACCAGTGGATGGAAGTTAACTCACTCTCTCTCTCTCTCTCTCTCTCTCCCCCTCCCTCCCTCCCTCTGTCTCTCTGTAGCTCTGCCTTTAATAATTAAATAAATCTTTAAAAATATAAATAAAACAAAATGTTCAAGTTACCAAATGACCCATCAATGTTACTTCTGAGTGTATATTCTCAAGAGAAGTAAAAAATATATAAACACACAAATTTTGTACACCAATATTTATAGCAGGATTATTCACAATAGCCAATAAGTAAATGCAACTCAGACAGCCCCCTGTAATTAATAAATAAAATGTGGTATACTCATATGATGAACTATCACTAGGCAATAAAATCAAGAACTGATACATGCTACAGCATGCACCAATGCTGAAAACATGATGCTAAATGAAAGAATTTAATCACAAAATGCCACATATTGTATTATTCCATTTACATGAATTGTCCATGCAGGTAGAAAATAGATTAGTGATTACCTAAAGAGACTTGGGTAAGCTTCGCGAGTGACTGCTAGTGGGTACAGAGTTAGGATAGTGAAAAAGCTGTACAATTGACTGCATTGCTGGTTGTACATTTCCTTTAATATGCTGAAAACCATGAAACTAAAGTCTTAAATCATTTTACTATATGATTTGTGAATGATATCTCAACTGATAAAAATAATGCTGTTTAAATTTTTGGAAACTTTTAAAATGTTTAAATTGTAATTTAAACAATTAAATTGTAAAATGTTTAAAAATTTTAGAAAACTAGCTCTAAATACAAATGTTTCTAAAACTACCTTCATCTGTATCGTCACACGATTTCATATGTTCAGGCAGTGTTTAGCAGCCTCAATGATACATGTGGTAACAAATTAGTGGTTTACCTCTTGAAAAGCAAAAAGGATAAGTAAAGCTTTTCCTATCCTCACATCAAGACTGCTGCCCCTTAAGGCAGACATGCTGTACCTGCCTCCTCTTTTGATTCTCTTTGAGAGCTATTATTGACAAGAAATTCCTTAATAGGTTCTTCTATTATAATTCTTATGCTCAAGCTAAATGGTTTTATAATCTAATAAGAGTAGCCTAGTACCACCCACTATCTGGGAGTCTGTAAGATATGTTCTATCCATCCTGAGGGGCACAACATTTGCAATTGATTTTGTTCCAGTTTTGCTTATATTGACTAATAAAATTATATGTTTGGGAACTCAACAACTTCTGGGAATAACTGACCATGCAGGGGAGGGGACAGAGGCTTGGTGGTGACTGAGACTACTCCAGCTCACAAAGCAAATTCGTGAGATGAGACAGGTAGAGACTTCCTGACAGAGGACAGGCAGGGCCTACGTCCCTAACAAGCAGGAAGCAGCTACAGAAGATATGATGATTCTATGTTCTTCAACATCCCTTAAGATTAAGGTCTGGAGTCTCTGAGAGGGGAATGATATAGGCAGGCAGATGGGTTAAACTTGATTAGATTTATAAGATGGAGACCACGCCCTCCACCATGCCCCCTGTGTGATCTGACACCCCTACCTGACCCCACCTGTGCCCCACCTGCCAATCAGGCTACGTAACTACTCCCCTTCGGGAGTGAATAAAAGGCCTGGAACACAGTGGGCCCTGCCCTTGTTTCCCGTGTTGCCCGGCACCTTCAGGGCGTGTGGTTCTCTCTGCCTTCACTTTGCTACCGGCGCTAAGCTACCTGCTCATAACCATATGCTTGATCTACGTGGTTCGCTCCTGGCCTGCTCTCTGCTTGGAATGGACTCCACTTAGCTTCTAGACCTCTCTTTCTCCCCTAAATAAAGCCCTCACTTTCCTGTACATTTCTCTCACTAAATAAAATCCTAAAAACTTTTTTTAAAAGCAGTTTACTAACTGCCATCCCCTCAATTCTTATCGCATGTTATGTTCAGAAGCCAAGCACGTCGAAGCACACACAGAGGCTTGGGCTTTGGGGTCCCTGTGTCAGCTCCCACTGGAGTGGAACTTGAGGCATTTCCTTCTCAAGCTCCCACATGCCCCGGGATTGGCTAGGTACAGGGATGCGCCTGTCAGATCTGGGCGTTGGCACCTTGTCCTTCAGTCGCCTGCCTCTTTGACCTCTTGAAAGCCAAGGAGAGGGAAGACTTTACACTCAACGTGAATTCTGAAGGGCCTTAGCACCCACAGCTTCAAGAAACCTTTGGAATCCTCTGAGACCTGGAGGGTGGCCTGTTGCTTTCTAACACCTAAGGATTCCAGAATTCTCTGAATATTCAGCTTGGAACTGAACCAATCAGAAACATTTCTGCAGAGAAATTTATGTTAGAAAAAAGAAAACATCTCTTAACCCCCCTGAGGGCATTTTGTCCATTATGTTTATGGCGGCTGATGCTACTAACCGAAGAGCCGATCTGTCTGAACTTGTTCAGGCACATGCCCCTTCTGAGGCCACACTGTGCTGTAGACAGGGAAAACAGGAAGCCATGGCTCGCCGGCTTTCTGTGACGGGGAAACGGCTCAGCACACAGAGCTCCATGAAATGGGAGTCCCTAACCAGTGTCTCTGAGGGAATTCTAAACTCAAAATATAATCCATTGACATTCATTTTAAACCCCAAATTTTCAACTACTATTGGTGGTACTAAAGCAGTAAGAATTCTCTGAAATTGTTGTTTGCATCACTTTAAATCTGTGAGATGAATGGAAATTTCCATAGAAAATTCTGAAGTTGGAAGCAAATCAAACAGCCTGAGCATTAATAAGCAGGCAAAGGAAGTCGTGGAATTGACTTTGTTGGATTCTAACGGGACCTGGCAGAGAGAGCATATTAAAGTTGTTGATGTTCTGCAGAAAAGGTAAATCTGTGTGAGATGAAAGAAGTCCTTGCAGTCCCAAGCAGGGAAGTGGGCACGGAATGAGTTCCTGTTGAAGCCACAGTCTTCCCAGAACTGGCGGTGGCGGCGAATGTTACAGAATCCAAGAGTCATGCCTCTGAATTTTTATGGATTGTCGAATCTCCTCTTGCAAGAAAAGAAATAACTAGAGTCATGGAAATAACAGTTGATGGAAAAAGTTGGTAATCTTAAGTCTGAACCTTAAACAATACCAGAGAGGCTAAGAATTCTCTTTGATGCAGAGTTTTGGTCTATATGCACCTGCAGGAGTCAGTGTGGCAACTGTGCACCATGGTGGGGCCCAGGACAGCACCAGAGTGGCAAGCAGGTCCCAACAGGACCAGGACAGAGATGCGCCCTTGACCATCATTTGCCAAGTGTATTCCCCAAGTCATGGACCCCTAAAGTTTACATTGCAAGTTACCTGCATATTATATGTAGTATCTGGTGTGTATAGGCTGACTGTTAATTAAAATATGCTGTGCCAGTCATTTCATTGTGTGGTTTCACTCCTTTCAGTTAACATTTGTATGCTTTTAGAGTGTTCCAGTTAAAACAACCAATTAAAAACCATACATGAGTGCAGGAGGCATGTCTGATAATGTGATCCAAACCAGCACTTACAAAACAAAGTTGAGCACATTAGAAAGGTACTTTCTGCTCAATTTTGCTGTGAACCTAAAGCTGCTCTAAAAACAAGGTCTTGGAGCCAGCGCTGTGGTGTAGCTGGTAAAGCCACTGCCTGCAGTGCCAGCATACCATATGGGTACTGGTTCGAATCCCGACTGCTCCACTTCCAATCCAGCTCTCTGCTATGGCTTGGGAAAGCAGGCCAAGTAAGACAAGGTCCAAATAAGACAATATGCTAACCTACTGGAGTCCAAGGCGGAGAGTAGCCCACCGAAACGGGAGGAGTAAGAGGAGCTATGGGGAAGGAAGGGAGAAAAGGCAGGTGCCCTGAGGGTGGCAAAGGAACCCAGGCTCAGTTTTCAAACATTGGAAAGCTGTCACATTTTGAAATGTATGCAAAGAGAGATGGCATGTGTTCTGGAAAAACAGCCCACTTGCGTGTGCTCACTGGACTGCCCAGGGAGGGCGTACAGAGATGCCCTTAGGCAGCCAGCGGAAGGACAGGGAGGAAGGAGCCAGGAAGGGCAGAGCTGCAGGGTCCAGAGGCTGTGAGAGAACAGCACAATGGGAGCAACTGGGGCTGAGCAGGCGTGGTGTAGGCGAGCACGGGACCAGCCCCTCCCAGCGAGTCTGCACGCGCAGGGAGACTGAGGCCCTGCAGCCGTCCACACGGCACCCCAGCGATGCTGGCTCAGCCCTTCAGGAGGAGGTAGAGCCCTCCAGATCTCAGAGTCTTCAGCAGTACTATGAATGGGACCCCCCAAAACTTCTGTGGAAGTCCTATCACCCTGTACTTGGGAAAGTGACCTTAACAGAGCCTTGCCTATGAAAGCATTAAAATGAAATAATTTGGGTGGGTTCTTAATTCAATGTGACTGATCTTTCTAAGGAGAGGGAAATGAGATGTATACAGGGAAAACATGGCCACCTGGCAATGGAGACAAAAACTGGAGCGTACACCTACAAGCTAGGGGATACCTAGGATTGCCGGCAACTCCCAGGCTCCAGGAGCAGGTAACCAAGGACATTCCCCTGGAGCCTCCAGAGCCAGCATGACCCACAGACACCTTGACCTTGGACTTCTGCCCTCCAGAACTGAGAGAGAACCAGTTTCTGTCATTTCAAGCCTCCCAGGTTGCGGCACTTGAAGCAGGCCAGGTCTGGAAATGCAAGCAAGAGCCCCTGGGTTGGCCAACGAGGGCAAGAGCACGTGGCTGTGTGTCTGTGTAGAGCATTTCTCTAGTTGAGCACAATAAGATGGGTACTGGGAAAGCAGAAAAGAGACCTGGGACCTGCCCAGTGGCTGGAAAGCTGGTCCCCAAACAGGAAACTGACAATGCAGGCTTAATGCTGAGTCAAAGAATGAAGGGGACCTGGTCACTTTCAGATTCTCCCTGGATGGCTGGGAGGCACAGTGGGTATGTGCAATCCCATCTCGGTGGAGAACCATCGAACAGCTTTAGGTTAGTGGGGCAGATTTGCATTTCAAGCTTTATGATGGATTACACTAGAGTGAACAAAACCAGAGGCAAGCAGAGACATTTCCAGAAATCAGTACACAATTAAAAGAAAAGGACACATGGCCTTACCTTCAACCAGGACAGGGCCATGGTGAGGGAAAAACAGACAAGTTCAAGGACCTAAAAGATATTCACCAGGTGTGGCTTGGTGACCAGCTGGATAGGGAGATGAGAACAGAAGAAATCCAGGGTATCTCGAAGACTCCTGGGTCCTCAAGTTGTGAGGTTGTTGACATCCTTCCCAATGACTTTTCCGTTTCCATGAATAAAAATGTCCTGACAATAAGCCTGGGACCTTTAGCTTTGCCCCTCAGGACTCTCCACCTGAGCCATTCTGCTATTGCTCGTCAAGATTAGGTTATGTGGACCTTTCTTCACAGACATTTAAATCCAAAATGTAACTGTATTCTCGAGAAGCATTACAGGTAAAGCCACCGTCAGTGACACTGGCATTCCATACGGTTGCTAGTTCAAGTCTGGCTGCTCCACTTCCCATCCAGCTCCCTGCTAATGGGCCTGGGAAAGCAGCAGCAGATGACCCAAGTGCTTGGGCTCCTGAACCCACGTGGAGACCTGGAGGAAGCTCCTGGCTCCTGGCTTCAGCCTGGTCCAGTCCTGGCTGCTGTAGAACATCTGGGGAGCGAATCAGCAAGTGGAAAACTGACCTCTCTCGCTCTCCTTCTCTCCAGTTCTCTTTTTTTCTGTAGCTCTGTCTTTCAAATGAATAAATAAAACTTGAAGGAGAAAAAGAAGTATGTTGCTTTCAGAATAAACATCATTTTAGTCACTCAACCAATAAGAAAGGCTCACTAATGCTTCAAGGTCATGTTTGGGAGACAGGGAGATCACACACATGACCAAAACATAGCCCTGCCCTGGCAGAGTTCACAAGTCGACCAATGTGTTAGAAAACTTGAGATTCTCCAGGACAGGTAGCTTCCTAACCATAAACAACCTCTCATATATACTTGGTAGGGGCCGGCACTATGGTGCAACGGGTTAAAGCCCTGGCCTGAAGCGCCAGCATCCCATATGGATGCCAGTTCTAGTCCCAGCTGTTCTTCTTCCGATCCAGTTCTCTTCTATGGCCTGGGATAGCAGTGGAGGGTGGCCCAAGTCCTTGGGCCCCTGCACCCACGTGGGAGAAGCTCCTGGCTCCTGGCTTCACATTGGCACAGCTCCGGCCATTGTGGCCATCTGGGGAGTGAACCAGCAGATGGAAGACCTCTCTCTGTCTCTATCTACCTCTCTCTGTAACTCTGTTTTCCAATAAAATAAATCTTTTATATATATATATATACACACACACACACACACATATATATATATATATACATACATACATACTTGGTAGGTCTTCAACTACAAACTGCCAAAAAACGCAGTGTGTTTAGGGACTTAGAAATAAACACGGTGCCTGCTGGATCCTGGCATTCCACAGCAGAATCACAGAGGAGTGTGCCAGAGCTGTAGCTACACACCCAGAGAGCAGGCGCAGCACCACCAGGGCAGCCGTGCAGGGCACAAGGTCCTCAAGCCCAGACTGAAAACAGGTGAGGAGAAGGACAGAGACAGAACCCACCCAGCACAGTAGCAAGGCCTCTCCACTGTCCATGGCAGTCCAGCTGCAGGCCACCCTCGGATGACACCGTGCCAAATGGACAGCAGACTGCACAGCAAAAACACTATTGCTCCCACTAAAGGTAACACAGGCAAGGGGGCGACGCATTCATATGCACTCAGAAAATGCACAGAAGGAAACTGGTGACCATGGGGAAGCAGTGGTAACTTCTGAGAAGAGAGGCTGAGGTCAAAGTGAGGAAGAGGGCCAGTGCTGTGGCACAGCAGGTTAAAGCCCTGACCTGCAGTGCTGGCATCCCATATGGGCACCAGTTCGAGTCCTGGCTGCTCCACTTCCAATCCAGCTCCCTGCTGATGTGCCTGGGAAGGCAGCAGAGAGTGAGTCCTCGGGTGCCTGCACCCACAGGGGAGACCCTGGGGAAGCTCCTGGCTCCTGGCTTTGGATCCGCTCAGCTCCAGCTGTTGCAGCCATCTGGGGAGGGAACCAAGGGATGGAAGACCTCTCTGTCTCTGTCTCTACTTCTCCCTGTAATTCTGCCTGTCAAATAAATTTTTTTAAATCTTTAAAAGAAAAAAAGTGGGGAAGAGACTTCCTTTCCCTCTAGCCCCTTTCATTCTATTTGAATTTTTGACCTGAGTATGTATTATTTCTTCAGTGGAAGTGTATATGAAAGGTGATGGCTATGTTAATCAGGTTGACTACATTAATCATTTCACAATGCATATGCATAGCCAAATACCACAATGCAGAGCATAAATGTATACATTTTTGTCAATTACACTCATTTAAAAAAGAGAGTGAGCAAGAAAGTTAGTAAACATTCATGAATGATAAAAGTAAGTACGTAGACTTAACATGAGACCCAGTAATTCCATCCTAGCCATATACCTAAAAGAACCGAAAGCAGAAACTCAAATACTTGTACATGCATGTTTGGTGCAGCATTATCCACTATAATCAAAAGGCGGAAACAACCCAAATGTCCATCAGCAGATCAATGATGAACTGTGATAAATCCGTACAATGGGAAACTTCCATTACTTAGCCCTAAAAAGGAATGAAGGACTGACACATGCTACAATGCAGATGAACCTTGAAAACGTCATGCTAAGTGAGAGAAGCCTGTCACAAAAGATCACGCACTGTAGGATTCCATTGGTAAGAAATTCACAGAGTAGGTAAATCCATAGAGGCAGAATGCAGACGGACAGTGGCCATGGGCTGAGAATAGGAAGGAATACGGTGCAACCGCTTACTGGATACAGGTGTCCTTTTGGGGTGATGAAAACGTTTTAGAATGAGACAGGTTCAGCCCAGAGGTGAAGCTGCTGCTTTGGGTGCTCACATCCCACACCCGAGTGCCTGAGTTTAAGTCCCGGCTCCGTTCCTGACGTCAGCTTCTGGCTAATGTGCTCCATGGGAGGCAGCAGATGATGGCTCAGAAACCTGCCGCCCCTGTGGGAGACCCAGATGGAGCTCCTGGCTCCTGGCTTCAGCCTGGCCCAGTCCTGGCTGTTACAGGCACTTAGTGAGTAAGCCAGGAGTTGGGAGATCTCTCTCTCTCTCTCTCTCTCTCTCTGCCTTTCAAATAAGATAAAAATTTAAAACCAACTAGACATAGGTTGCAGTTGCATAACATTGTAAATGTGCCAAATGCCACTGGATTGTTCACTTAGAATGGTTTATTTTATTTTATATTAACATCACCTCAATAAAAAACTTTTTTTTTAAGAAAATGGAAGTGGGAGGGATATGAAGAAAGCAGGAAAGGACACAGATCACCCTGGCAACGGGAAGCTGAATGTCAGTGGGAACAGGGTAAGAGCCCAAAAAGCCTAGCGTGCTACCCATCAGCCCAGCGACTCTCCTAAGATATTTCACTAAAAATAGAGCAGTGCGATTCGATCAAAATGCAAAATAATGACCCTCAAGCTTGCCCACGATACCATCTCATGAAGAGCTGTTTTCCTTTTTGCTCCAGGGTGGTTTTGACAACACATTTCTTGGAAAACACTGAATTAATGGACCCTTTCCTCACACTCCTTCTACTCTTTTTTTTTTTTTTTTAATTTTTTGACAGGCAGAGTGGACAGTGAGAGGGAGAGAGACAGAGAGAAAGGTCTTCCTTTGCCATTGGTTCACCCTCCAATGGCCGCCGCGCTGTGGCCGGCGCACCGCGCTGATCCGATGGCAGGAGCCAGGAGCCAGGTGCTTCTCCTGGTCTCCCATGGGGTGCAGGGTCCAAGCACTTGGGCCATCCTCCACTGCACTCCCTGGCCACAGCAGAGAGCTGGCCTGGAAGAGGGGCAACCGGGACAGAATCCGGCACCCCGACTGGGACCAGAACCTGGTGTGCCGGCACCACAAGGCGGAGGATTAGCCTAGTGAGCCGCTGCGCCGGCCTCCTTCTACTCTTAGAAGCGCCTTGATGTGATAGAATAAACTCATTCAGTTTCTTCTTGTTGACTTGGGCGCACGTCCAGCTTGGGAGAATTGCTCCACTGTAGGGGAGATGGCAGGCACCTGCCCCTGAGAGATCTTGCTGCTACCAGGTGAGGGACATCAGTGTGCAAGTGGCCTGCACTGTCCCTTCCCTGAAGGCCATCGCCAGTCGGGCTGCCTTCCTGTCCCCACCTGGACCTCCTCCTCGCCCCATCCACTACCTCCTCAGCTGCTGTCCTCCTCTCTATCCCAGCACCTGGGAACGTGCTGACTCCCCACGCACGTAGCTTGGGACGCCTTCTCATGAATATGCTAATGAAGAGCCTGGGTCCAATCTGTTCTTGGCTTTGATCCCAGATAATTGAGAGCTTTTTTTCTACTGTCACCTACAAACCACTTGGGAACCATCATATTTAGTATAAAGGAGGGGGAATCTTGATCAGTTTGAATTGGAGACGTGTGATCATTGCCTTACTCTGTAATGATAGAGTTTAATTTCCAAAAGTTTATGGAAAATTGAAATAAAAGGTAAAAAAAAATTGTTACGCTCCAGCCATTGCGGCCAATTGGAGAGTGAACCATCAGATGGAAGACCTCTCTTTCTCTCTCTCTCTGCCTCTCCTCTCTCTGTATAACTCTGTGTAACTCTGACCTGCAAGTAAATAAATAAATAAATCTTTAAAAAAAATTGTTACAAAAAAGAAAACCTGTGAAGTCCACGCAGCCTTTTAACATTCTGTATTTTCCATGAACTTTTTGAAGTTCCCTCATACTGGTCTGCTGGGGCGGCCATGTAGCAAAGACGTCATAGTAACTTACTTCCTCATGATTCTGCAGGCTGGAAGTCCAAGATCAAGTGTTTTGGTTTCATGTGAAGCCTGTCTCTGGGGCTTGGAGATGACTGTCTCCTCCCATGCCTCACATGGCCTTCCCACTGTACCTGTGTCCTAACCTCCCCTTCTAACAGGAACACAGTCGTATTACTGGATTAGAGCCCAACCCAACAACCCCACTTGGGGTTAATTGCATCTCTGAAGACTATTTCCAAACACAGTCACATCCTGAGATACGGGGGATTAGGTCTTCAACATATGAAAGGGTGGGGACACAACCCAGCCCATACAACAAAAATACTACGCTACTGCTATGGTATGTCACATATGGTAACAACTTACTGAGTCCACCGTGTCTTAGGCACTGTTTAAGCTCTCACGTGCATTATTTCAGTAATGCTCACAACAGTCCTAGGAGAGATGTACTATTTTCGATGAACATATGAACATAGTCAGATGCAGCCAAAATGCAGACCTGGAACCCAGGCAAGCTCAGGGTTCTCCGTCAATCCAGATGGGAAAAGAATAATAATGAGATAAATGAATAATAAGAAAATGAAGGCCGGTGCTGCGGCTCACTTGGCTAATCCTCCGCCTGCGGTGCCAGCACACTGGGTTCTAGTACCGGTCGGGGCGCCGGATTCTGTCCCGGTTGCTCCTCTTCCAGTCCAGCTCTCTACTGTGGCCCGGGAGTGCATTGGAGGATGGCCCAGGTGCTTGGGCCCTGCACCCGCATGGGAGACCAGGAGAAGCACCTGGCTCCCAGCTTCGGATCAGCGAGGTGCGCCGGCCTTAGCAACCATTTGGGGGATGAACCAACAGAAAGAAAGACCTTTCTCTCTCTCTCTCTCTCTCTCTCTCTCACTTTCTAACTCTGTCAAAAAAAAAAAAAAAAAGAAAAGAAAAGAAAAGAAAAAAGAAAGTGAAGAACAAATAGCAGAGATTGTAATAGAGAAATATTGGCTTTCCTGCCACCAGAGCAGGTGGGAGCTCAAACAACAAGTAATAAAATTTGTAAAATTATGATACTCATCAATCCAAAACTAGCAAAGTGTCAACTAGATGGATAGATTACAGACCGATATTTGTTTCCTAGAAAAGTGTTTTATAACTAGCTTTTCACTTAACAAGATGTCCACATATTTCTGTAGCACTCCTTTGAAATACACTGATGTGAGTGGGCAATGAATATATCACTTTTTATTAATCCAGGTCCTTGCCTCCCACAGAGCTAGAAATACCAAGCAGAGACTGGTATAGCGTGCAAATAGGAACAGAGTTTATTTGGCAGTGAGGAAATAAACGTACATTCACACATGACTATGGGCCATCCCACACTGAGAAACACCCAACGTGAGTAGTGCGAAGAGTTGCCCATAAACTAGGGCGGAAAGAAAAACTGAGAACGGTACCTGTAATTGGGAAGCTCCAGCCAAGAGTGGGTGAGCGGGAGAGTGAGAAAGACGCCTCCGACCTCCAGGGCAGAAGAGCACACACAAGAATGGTACCTACTAGCAAGAACTGTTGGCTGGCACTGTGGCACACTTGGTTAATCCTCCACCTGCGGTGCTGGCACCCCAGGTTCTAGTACCGGTTGCTGCTCTTCTAGTCCAGCTCTCTGCTGTGGCTCCTGGCTTCGGATCAGCGCAGCAGTGCACTGGCCTTAGCAGCCATTTTGGGGGTGAACCAACGGAAAGAAGACCTTTCTCTCTGTCTCTCTCTCACTGTCTAATTCTGCCTGTCAAAAGAAAAGAAAAAAAAAAAAGCTGTCTTCACCTTCCACCTCTTTTTATAAGGAAGGGGGTGGCACCCCAATCAGATATGCAAATGAGGTGGGGGGTCTTAGTAAGCACCCTGGTCCTGGATGCAACAGCTGCATGGAACAGGTGGGTGTATCAAGCTGACAGTTAAAGAGACCGCATCATTATGCAGGGATAACAGAGTTCCAGCTCACCTAAACTTTAACCAGTACAGCCTATCAGTATTACTAAGGGCTGTATAGTATGCCATTGTATGAGTGCACCAAACACCACTTCAGTGAGCACTATTCTATTTCAGAGCTTCAATGTATCCAGAATATACAATAAATTGCACCACGTAGATTTTTCAAATATGAGACTGCAGATGTCTAAGGTTTTTGCTGCTGCTGAAGCTCCCAGCTGCAGTGTGTCTGATGGAAGTTTTTCAGGACAGAAGCTATGAGCATATTTAATCACTCAAGTCCATGAAGTAGAGAGGCAGGGATGAAAGACACAGGAGGGAGGAGACCAGATGGATGGCTGTGTCCCGGGTGAGGGGACAGGGGATGGAGCTAGAGCGTTACAGAGAGAAGGGCCCACTTCTCCCGTCTTAACTGCAGGTAAGTGCAGGTTTGTTTAGCGGTCTCTGCTAGCATCTTTTCAACAGCCAAGTCATCTCTAAACAGGGATTGTGGATCTCAGTGCCATCTCGAAAGGTTGATGCCAAGAAGACTGGGGGCCCACTAATAAATGGTGCTGGGAAAACTGGATTTCCACGTGCAGAAGCATGAAGCAAGACCCCTACCTTACACCTTACACAAAAATCCACTCAACGTGGATTAAAGACCTAAATCTACGTCCTGACACCATTAAGTTATTAGAGAACATTGGAGAAACCCTTCAAGATATTGGCACAGGCAAAGAATTTCTGGAAAAGACCCGGGAGGCACAGACAGTCAAAGCCAAAATCAACTATTGGGATTGCATCAGATTGAGAAGTTTCTGTACTGCAAAAGAAACAGTCAGGAGAGTGAAGAGACAACCAACAGAATGGGAAAAAATATTTGCAAACTATGCAACAGATAAAGGGTTAATAACCAGAATCTACAAAGAGATCAAGAAACTCCACAAAAACAAAACCAACAACCCACTTAAGAGATGGGCCAAGGACCTCAATAGACATTTTGCAAAAGAGGAAATCCAAATGGCCAACAGGCACATGAAAAAATGTTCAAGGTCACTAGCAATCAGGGAAATGCAAATCAAAAGCACAATGAGGTTTCACCTCACCCCGGTTAGAATGGCTCACATACAGAAATCTACCAACAACAGATGCTGGCGAGGTTGTGGGGAAAAAGGGACACTAACCCACTGTTGGTGGGAATGCAAACTGGTCAAGCCACTATGGAAATCAGTCTGGAGATTCCTCAGAAACCTGAATATAACCCTACCGTTCGACCCAACCATCCCACTCCTTGGAATTTACCCAAAGGAGTTTAAATTGATAAAGAAAAAAGCGGTCTGCACCCTAATGTTTATTGCAGCACAATTCACAATAGCCAAGACCTGGAACCAACCTAAATGCCCATCAATGGTAGACTGGATAAAGAAATTATGGGATATGTATTCTTTAGAATACTATACCGCAGTAAGAAACAACGAAATCCAGTCATTTGCCACATTTAACTGTGCTTTGCCCTCATGGACCCCTGTCCCGCTCTGGTAGCAGTCAGTAGGAGCAGTCTAGCAGGGGTAACTCAGCATCAGTCTAGCTTACAGTTGGCACTGCCCAGCCTCCACCTCCTGCAGGTTCTCCCCTCTCCGGTGCAGGCTGTGGCCCCGCCTGCTGCTGGCTGACTCGCCTTACTGCAGCCTGGCTTTCAGTTTGTCTCATCTGGATGTGCCCCTTGGCTCCCGGAGCGATCCTGGCTGCCTCTTGAAGGGCTCTCAGATTTCTTTCTGTCTGATTCATACACTTCTTTGAACTACAGACATATTCCCAATGTTATTTCAGCCACTGACCACGACACCAAGTCCTTCCTTGGGACTTACGTCTGGCCAAGTCCCAGCACCTTCCAGAGGGGTGGGCTCATCCAGCCTCTCTTCCATTTGCTCAGCAGCGACTTCAACACACTGGCCAGTGCCCGGGAGGGAGCTCAGTTACGGCACAGGGTGACCACAACAGGCACGCGGCTTCTGGGGAAGGTCAGCATTCCCAGGTTCAGCTCTCAAGCACTCTCCTCAGTGTTCAGCCTGTACCTGGTTTGCTGCCCCCTTTGATAGCTGCCTCTCACACGTTTATCTCCTCTCACTCTTTAGATTTAACGCTCTGCACTGGTTCCCTGGTAATGAACTCCAAGCCTGGCTTGGGAGTTTGGTCCCAACTTGACCAAATACCCACTTTGGAAACCTATTGAGAAATATATACTGTGACGCTCCCTCTAGCCCCGCCAAGGGAAATCAAACAAAAAAGATTTAAAATAAAGCTACTGTGTTAAATAATAAGGATATCAATGACATTTTTAAAAGTTAAGGATGGAGGTGGACATTTAGTACAGAGGTTAGTGGCCACTTTGGGTGCCCACATCCCATATCACTGTGCCTGGTTTGAGTCCTGGCTACTCCACCTCCAAACAAACTTCCTGCTAATGTACACCTGGGGAGGCGGTAGATGATGACTTAAGTACTTGGGTCCTTGCCACTCATGTGGGAGATCCAGGTTGAGTTCCAGGCTCCAGGCTTTGGCTTGACTCTAGCTGTTGAGCCTTAGCTGTCGCAGGCCTTTGGGAACTAAACCAACAGATGAAAGATCTCTCAATGTCTGTCTCTCCGTCTTTCAAATAAAATTAAAATAAATAAAGGTTTTTAAAAATGCAAAGATGGAACTAGAAGACATTATGGTATATGAAATAAGCCAGGCACAGAAGAGACAAATACTGCAGGATCTCGCTCATACGCAGAATATAACAGAGTTGATCTCATAGAAGTTGAGAGTAGACGAAGGCTCCCAGAGGCTGAGAATAGGAAGGAAGGAGGGATGGAGAAAAGTTAGTCACCAGGTACTGAGTCACATAGGTAAAGGAGACATAAAATTCTAGTATTCTATTGCACAGAAGTGTAACTGTAGATAATGGCGATGTATGGCATATTTCAAAAAAAATCTAGAAGAATTTTTTTAACTTTTATTTAATGAATATAAATTTCCAAAGTACAGAATATGGATTACAATGGCTTCCCCCCCCATAACGTCCCTCCAAACCGCAACCCTCCCCTTATCCACTCCCTCTCCCCTTCCATTCATATCAAGATTCATTTTCAATTCTCTTTATATACAGAAGATCAGTTTAGCATACATTAAGTAAAGATTTCAACAGTTTGCTCCCACACAGAAACATAAAGTGAAAAATACTGTTTGAGTACTAGTTATAGCATTAAATCTCAATGTACAGCACACAAAGGACAAAGATCCTACATGAGGAGTAAGTGCACAGTGACTCCTGTTGTTGACTTAACAAATTGACGCTCTTGTTTATGGCATCAGTAATCACCCTAGGCTCTTGTCATGAGCTGCCAAGGCTATGGAAGCCCCCTGAGTTCACTGACTCTGATCATTTTTAGACAAGGCCATGGTCAAAGTGGAAGTTCTCTCCTTCCTTCAGAGAAAGGTACCTCCTTCTTTGATGACCCATTCTTTCCACTGGGATCTCACTCACGGAGATCTTTCATTTAGGTTTTTTTTTTTTACCCCCAGAGTGTCTTGGCTTTCCATGCCTGAAATACTCTCATGGGCATTTCAGCCGGATCCGCATGCCTTAAGGGCTGATTATGAGGCCAGAGTGCTGTTAGGACATTTTCCATTCTATGGGTCTGCTGTGTATCTCACTTCCCATGTTGGATCATTCTCTCCCTTTTTGATTCTATCAGTTAGTATTAGCAGGTACTAGACTTGTTTATGTGATCCCTTTGGTTCTTAGTCCTATCATTACGATCAATTGTGAACAGAAATTGATCACTGGGACTAGTGAGATGGCATTGGTACACGCCACCTCGATGGGATTGAATTGGAATCCCCTGGTATGTTTCTAACTCTACCGTTTGAGGTAAGTCAGCTTGAGCATGTCCTGAATTGCACATCACTTCCCTTAAACTTAGAAGAATTTTTTAATGTTCCTACAACGAAAAAGAAAAATACTGTAATCAATACACAATTCCTATTAAGTGCTGAAACTTAACTGAAAAGTGATCGCTGTTAAATATAAGAGTGGGAATAAGAGAGGGAAGAGATGTGCAATTCGGGACATGCTCAAGCTGACTTACCTCAAACGGTAGAGTTAGAAACATACCAGGGGATTCCAATTCAATCCCATCGAGGTGGCGTGTACCAATGCCATCTCACTAGTCCCAGTGATCAATTTCTGTTCACAATTGATCGTAATGATAGGACTAAGAACCAAAGGGATCACATAAACAAGTCTAGTACCTGCTAATACTAACTGATAGAATCAAAAAGGGAGAGAATGATCCAACATGGGAAGTGAGATACACAGCAGACCCATAGAATGGAAAATGTCCTAACAGCACTCTGGCCTCATAATCAGCCCTTAAGGCATGTGGATCCGGCTGAAATGGCATGGAAAGCCAAGACACTCGGGGGGGGGGGGGGGGACAAACAACAAAACCTAAATGAAAGATCTCCATGAGTGAGATCCCAGTGGAAAGAATGGGTCATCAAAGAAGGAGGTACCTTTCTCTGAAGGGAGGAGAGAACTTCCACTTTGACCATGGCCTTGTCTAAAAATGATCAGAGTCAGTGAACCCAGGGGGCTTCCATAGCCTTGGCAGCTCATGACAAGAGCCTAGGGTGATTACTGATGCCATAAACAAGAGCGTCAATTTGTTAAGTCAACAACAGGAGTCACTGTGCACTTACTCCTCATGTAGGATCTTTGTCCTTTGTGTGCTGTACATTGAGATTTAATGCTATAACTAGTACTCAAACAGTATTTTTCACTTTATGTTTCTGTGTGGGAGCAAACTGTTGAAATCTTTACTTAATGTATGCTAAACTGATCTTCTGTATATAAAGAGAATCGAAAATGAATCTTGATATGAATGGAAGGGGAGAGGGAGTAGATAAGGGGAGGGTTGCAGTTTGGAGGGACGTTATGGGGGGGGAAGCCATTGTAATCCATATTCTGTACTTTGGAAATTTATATTCATTAAATAAAAGTTAAAAAAATATTTGAAGAGATAAATATGCTTATATTAATTTGAACATTACACAATGTTTACAGATTTCAAAATACCACATGGTACCATACAAATGAGTAATTACTGTATGTCCATTTAAAAAATGAAAATTGAAGGTTTAACCTCCACAATAAGAAGAACAAATCTTCAAAACATTTAAACATAAAAAAAATTAACAAAATCAAAACTCAAATGAGAAATTGGCAAGGGAGGTGGGGAGCATTTTCTATTGCATTACAAACCCAGGGCTAAACTCATGAATATATACAGTGTAAAATAGTTTCTCAAAAATCACCAATCCAATAAGAGAATTGGCAAAGTATAGGCAAGAATTGCAGTTTACCAAAAAAAAAAGAGCTTTAAAACATGTGAAACATATTTAGCTTCACTTGTAAAATACAAATACCAATTAAACTACATTGAAACATCACTTTCACCTATCAAATTTGCAAAACTCAAAGAGTTTTGTAACACACTCTATTGCTAAGGCCATGAGAAACAGATCATCTAGGGCCAGCATTATGACATAGCAGGTTAAGCCACTGGCTGCTCCACTTCCAATCCAGCTCCCTGCTAATGCACCTCAGCAGAAGATGGCCCAAGTGCTGGGGCCCCTGCACCCATGTGAGAGACCCACATGATGCTCCCGGCTCCTGGCTCCTGGCTTTGGCCTGGCCCAGCTATTGCGGCCACTTGCAGAGTGAACCAGCAGATGGAAGACCAACCTCTCTCTCTCTCTTCTTCTTCTTCTATAACTCTGACTTTCAAATAAATAAATCTTTTTTTAAAAAATCCTCTTATAAATTGTAGGTGGGAGTATAGGCTGGAAATGTTCCTCTGGAGGACAATTTAGCAGTATCTATCAAAGTTATAATGTGAGTATATTTCTTTCCAATGGTTTCACTCCTAGAAATTTATTGCAACATAAATTTGAAAGGATTAGAAAAAAAAGATGAGGGTATTTATTCTAATGTCGTTGTCCATAGAGCATTCTGAACATATTCAATTTTTAATGCAAACAAATCATTTCATTTAAATTTTTTTAAAGAATCGTGTTTGAAATGCAGAACAAGAGAGGAGAAAGAGAGAGAGAGAGAATCTTCCATCCACTAGTTCACTCCCCAGATGGCCAAAATGGCTGGGGCTGACCTAGACTGAAGTCAGGTGCCAGGAACTCTGTCCTGATCTGCCATACAGGTAGCAGGAGCCCAAATACTCATTCTCAGCTCCCCTCCCAGGCACACAAGCAGGGAGTAGCTTAACCCACTGCACCACATCGCTGACTTCCGTAAAAATATTTAAATAACATTTGATTGTGGTAAAAACAGTGCACATGAGATCCACCTTCTTAAAATGTTTAAGTGTGCATTACTGTTAATTCAAGGAAGACTCTATTTTTTCAAATAATAAAGGAAACGAATCTTTAGCCAAAAGCCAAGAGGAAGATTCTGAGAGTGAAACCTCAAAACTTGGTAATTTTGTAACTCTGGTTCTCCATCTGGATCTGCAGTCGTTAAAGGCATTCCTTACAACAGCCTGCGGGCTGGGTTGAGATGCCCACGTCTCCTGAACCCCCCTCCCTTGACAAATATGACTCCCGGCTTTCTCCTACTCAGGCGGAGCTGCGGCCTTATTGACAGATGGCGCTGCAGGGAAAACACAGCCACACGGGACGGAAACAAAATCGATGAGAAGGAAGACCAAGACGCCCTCTCCAAACAGACTCTTTCTCATCCAAGCAAATGAGATTCAGGATTTTCTAATAAAAATCATATAAAACAAACTATTTGCAGCAGGTGCGGTATGCATGAGTGGTTTTAGGAAACTATCAGAACTGGCTATGACCAAAATGAAAAACGTTTTACAGACCGCTTCCCTGTAAAAGCTGGTCATCTCCATCTTTATAGCAATTAAAAAAACACAACCCGTTTTTTAAACAGCCTTTGTCCTCCTAAATAGCTTCTTTTCCAGTATGCAGTTAATCTGAAAGCTTTATTTAAACGTAAATTGAGCAGATCGGGGTAGAAAGTTAAATCAATACTCAGCAGATTAAAGATAACTGAAAGAAACGGGTGCCCTATATATTCAGAACCTTTTAAGAATGATCGTTTGTCTTGTTCACTCAATGCTAGAGAAAGAAGTGGCTGGAAATTGGCAAAATAACAAGTGGGAATTGTAAAACCGCCTGTCTGAAATCTGTTCTTTTTTGTGGTTATTTGGGCCAGGCTGATGTCTCCTTGCCAGCGCGTCTCACATGGAGAAACCCTACACACGGCAAATCCGCACATCTTGTCACATGCCGGTGACATCACACGCACCCCCCAGGCAAGCATTCCTCACTTTGTCTGCATCTTATAGGATTCTGGCAGCCAATGATTTGCTATAACAGTCCTATCATTTTTTGCCTAGTGACTGAAAAATAATATATTTGAAAAGAGCTGCTTTAAAAAGTTGCAAACAGCATGCAGTGGCTTTCCTGTGTAATTAGTTGATTGTATTTTGCAAAATGCACTCCCTAGAGACTTTCTAACAAACTGCTTGGCTTAGATATTATGTTAATAAGCCAGCAATTAGTTCCACTTGCTGAAAAATAGCCATTTTCCATGTTTTTAAGCCAAGGTTGCTTTAATTTATGAAAATACCTTTATAAAGTGTGTGGAATATACTTGTGTGGGTGTATGTGTGTATGTGTGTATGTGGGGGGGTGTATGTATGTATTTAAAGAGAAAACATATAGTTAGAGACACACTAGGCTCAACAGCACTAATTCAACAGGGTAGATCCAAATTTTTTCCAAAATGTTAAGTTTCCCCCTCTCTGTACAGGAAGTTGGAAAAGAAACTAAAAATAAAGCAAAGCTTTAATTACTTACTGGAAACCAGGTTTTTTTCTTACTTCTGGAAGATTCCATGCAATATTGGCAAAATGCAAATCTTATAACAAAAGTATCATAACAACATGGCAAAGCGCCATGAACCTGTTTATACCCTCCCGTAATGCAAGCTTTATTTCAGACAAACCACACTGGACTCCGTCTCTCTCCTTGCCTTCAAGTTGTCGGTGTTCAGCAGAAGAAACAAAGCCAAGGGCAGGTTGAGCTGAGGTCAGGTACATGAAAATGCCAAAGCTGGCTAAAAAAAAAATAAAAAAAAAATGGGGATGGGTGGAGATCAGAAAATAAGTCAAGAGCCAGATATACGGAGTTCAAACCAGGACAAGCCCCAAACCAGAGTCTTTGGGGCAGATCTAAGAACAAATCAAGGACATATGAACAGGCCAGTTAAAGGAGAAGCAGTACATGAAGTAGGTGTGGCTAAATCAACACAGGTGTTGTTGGTGTCAGGAACTTTTCCTGTAAAAGAAGGCTCCGACTACAGGAGCAGAATTCTGAAAATCTTAGGAAAGGGACCAAAAGCAGCTGGTCTAAAATGCAGACCTGCTCATGCACAAACACACATCCCCAGCAAACTCCCCAAAAGGGAGAGCTACACGGAACGCTCAAGCTACAGATTCCCATCACTGTGATTAGAACAATCAACTGCATGGAGCTGTAGCTACAGCACTCTGAAAATACAGAGCAAGACGGCTGTAAGACTTACCCCAAAACCCATTCATTCCAAATATTTCATGCATCATTGCTTCTAGCCAGGCACTGTGCTTTTACATAAAAAGATGGTCCGTGCTCCCACGGAATTCACAGCAAAGGAGACAACAAGCAATTCCAACGCAGGACGGTAAGTACACCGCAAGGGGAAAGCATGGGGTTTTAAGATAAGATCGACGGGTGCTGCACAGTTTCCAGAGGAGCTGAAAACCAAGCTGAGAACTGAAGGCCTGAGGCAGGACTACCAGCAGGAGGACAGGACTTTCCTTTCCTGACCGTCGGGTTTGACCTCTCTCCACAGCCCTGGCAAATGCTGAGAGAACGCCAAAGACGACAACTGAATGAATGAAGGCCCCAAACATGATCCACCTGTGAAGAGTGAAGGGTGCGACATGGCTGGATCCAGAGTACTGCTAAAGGTCAATTTCCAAAAGATCAAAAAACAAAAACAAAAACCTTGAGAATCTGTGTAAAAGTTTTTAGCTCATTGGTGAGGGAACCAATAGAATGACAGAATGGGAAATTCGAGAAATGCATGCAGATAGTCTACAAAAGAAAAGAAGGCTAAGATAAATTATTAGACAAAACTCATTACTTTTCTGCAGAGCAATAAACCAAAACTTTTAGTGTTTTTTTTTTCTTTAATAGAAATCATTGGCGTTGCTGTTGGACAAAAATAATTGTTATCCTATCAGTTTCTGACATACCAGCTTTTAACCTTTCTGTAACATGTTTGGGTCCTATTCATTAGTAAACTGTAAGTTAAATAGAATTACATCAGACAATCCTTAGAGAAGCCTCTCCGGTGAAGGCTTAGCATAACAATAAGAATTATATCATCATTTTTCTGGAATTCTTTCAGCTTTGGATAATTTTTTCAGTAACCGCTCCAAAAAGTCTAGCCTCTGAAATGTAGCAAATATGAAAAACGTACTACAATGAGAGCTGTGACAGCCCTCGATCTCCACCAACAGTCAGACCACAAGTTCCAGAAGGTAGACTTCTTCCCTCCGATTCTCAGGCATGAGGAGTCTGAGAACCCCTGCCTCCAAGCTCTGTTGTTTTTCTTTCCTCCTCTAACTACATCAATGAGCCCATGTAGTACTCTGTTAAGTTTCTATCGTGGAGGAACCAACAACTCACAGGAATTAACTTGCCCAAATGTAAATTAGCAAAGCCTTTTGGAGGGAATAATTTGGGAGTATTAATCCAAATTTAAAACATGATTTCTGGGACTGGCGCTATGACGTAGAAGGTTAAGCCTCTGCCTGCGGTGTCAGCATCCCATATGGGCGCTGGTTCAAGTCCTGGCTGCTCCGCTTCTGAACCAGCTCCCTGCTAATGTGCCTGGGAAAGCAGCAGTAGATGGCCCAAGTACTGGGCCACTGCACCCATGTGGGAATTTGGAAGGAAGAAGTTCCTGGCTTTGGCCTGGCCAGCTCTGGCCATTAGGTGATTTGGGACATGAACCAGAGGATGGGAGATCTCTCTCTATCTCTCTATCTCTCTCTCTCTCTTCCCTCTGTATCTCCCCTTTCAAATAAATAAAATAAATCTTTAAAAAACACACTTTTTTACCATTTATTTATTTTATTTGTAAGTCAGAATTAGAGAGAGGGAGAGACAGAGAGACATCTTCCACCCCTGGTTCACCCATGACTGCACTGACTACAGACACATGATGAGGTTTGTCTGCCCCACCCGTCAGGGAGGAAACTCCTTCAGGGGCAGGAGTTAGAGACCTGCTTTGCTCCTCTAAGACACATCTAGATCACCAAGAAACTCAGAGTCAAACCCAGCACCTGACACCCAGAAACTGGTTTCAAGGTAGGCATTCAGTCTCGGGAACAAACGGAGTTAGTGAAATTGGAGTTCAGCCTGCATAAAGAGACGGCTGCCCAGTCAGACCTGGCACATTAGTCACAGCTTCTTTAATTCCCCGAGAGAAATGCCAGGCCTCATCCTCACAGGTGGGCTATCAAACTTGAGCGTGATTAAAAATCACTTGGGCTTAATCAGAAGAAATACAGATTCTGAAGTTTTAGCTCCACAAATAAACATGTAATTAAATGTTTGTATTCACAAAAAAAATTGGAAACAACCTAAATGACAATTAGTAGATGGACAGATAAACTGTGGTATATTTGTGAAATGGAATACTACAATAAAGAATAACAAAACAAAGGAACACCCAACAGCATAGATGAGCTTTACAAATACCCAGCCTCCACTTGGCCTCCTCACCATGACATTTACTGGACAGGTACATAACCTATACACGGGTCCTGTATACACACAGGACGCCTCTCACCAGGGCTGCTACTGAGTTTCCAAACTGCTAGCCAGGGGCCAGCATTGTGACACCTAAGATTGAGCCCCTGCTTATGACGCCAGCGTCCCATATTGGAGTGTGCTCCTCCACTTCTGATCCAGCTTCCTGATAGTGTGTCTGGGAAAGCAGCAGAAAATGGCCCAAGTCCTCGGGCCCCTGCCACCCACATGGGAGACCTGGATGGAGCTCCTGGCTCCTGGCTTCAGCCTGGCCCAATCCTGGCTGTTGAGGCCATTTGGAGAGTGAGCCAGCAGATGGAAGATTCTATCTTGCCCTTTCAAATTATTATTATTATTATTATTTAGCAAATGCCAGCCACAGTGTGGCTTTTGAGGATATCAACTCCTTTGATGACATCGGATGCCTTCTATTCTGGGAAAAATAAATTAATCTTTCCTGGGGTGACACAAATTCTAGAGATGAATTTTCCTTTGCAGCACTCCATGCCTTGGAGCCACTCTACAGTTCAAGATTTAAAGTGTCCCATACACGGAAGTAGAATCTCTCCCTGCCAAGCGGAGCCAAAGGCCCCACTTCCCAGCAAAGACGCTGTGGCAATGGGCCCATCACGAGATCCACTGCTCCTTCCACATGCCCCTGGCCTGACAGCACGGTGGGGTGGCCTCCCAAGGATGTGCTGGGGAACCAGCTTGGAGAGGTGACCCTCTCTGTGGGAGTGGGGCATCGCACTCCATGAGGTAACACAACCCAGGCCAACAAGCACTAGATGGTGCCCTGCTCTCAGGAGCAGAGTCCCTGGATCTGGGAACCAAAGGGTGGAAACGAGAGGAGCTCCACTTACCAACACCCCCGTCACCGACTTGAGACAGTAGTGCTTTTGCCCTACAACTTTTAGGCTTTGTGAATCTAGAGGTCCTTACTCCCCCACTTCATTCCAGGGACACAGTAAGAATCCTGTGGGACACAAATCCACAAATGCTGCCCAGTCATTTCGGAAGACTTGTGCCGAAAGTACAGCAGGCAAGGAAAGGAGTCACTTGATCAGCAGAGGAAATTACTACCGACCATCATAGAACGCGGGCAGGTGGGTGAACTACTACACAGCTGTGTCAGGTTTGGCTCTCAGGGGACCCACTAAGGCACCTCTTGGTGCTCCCATGCCAACACCTCTTGGTGCTCCCGTGCCAAGTTACAGAGGCAGATGCATGAGTAGAACAGATACAGTCTGAGAATAGCAAGGAAACCAGAGGCTCGCACACCTAGGGAATGGGGCGTAAATCAGTTAACTGGGCAAGCCACAGGGATCAGCAGAAATGCCAGCCAGGGCAAAGAGAAACCGAGCATACACAGTAGAGGAGGGGGCGATGCTATCATCTCAGGCTTGAGATCAAGGAATGCATCCCAGTAACTTCTCCGTAAGTTCCCCAAGAAATAGGGCCACCCAGAATGTCGCAGGAACTGCTCTCAGAGGCGCTCAACCGGGCTTCCTCTCTACGGCCACTGTGGCTGCCCTTGGGCTTGCTAGAAACAGCGGCTGAGGAAGGCCCAGAGCTGTGCTCCTCCCGGGGCGTCAGCCTCACGCATGGACACGGCTTCCCTCAAAGTTGCCCTCTCTCCCCGTGCCCAGCGCGTGACTGGCCTGCAGCTGTCAATCCTTCACTAAATGAAAACTCCTCCTCTGTTCAGTGACTTAAAAGAGCCCTTCTTCGCGCTGATGTTTGGGTAGACATTCTCAGGGTTTGGAAGCGGGCGGCACAGCCGGGGACTAGTTCTCTCTGTATCGGGGCTCGAGCTGCAGGGTCACATGGCAGCTAGCTGTCCCCAGCTGGCTAAGATGCTGCTGATCCACCTGTGCGGCTGCACACCCTCCACCCAGCGTTCTCAAAACAAGGCCTTCTCCGTCCTCCTCCCCGCACCCAAATCCCGACTCGGAAGGGTTTAAGCCTGACCTCATTTGTTTGATCTTCCTTATCTTAAACAATTTCTGCAGTTTGCAAAGGTGGAGCCTCCGTGTGCTTGCTCTGTGTTCCAAAGCCTTTTTTCTTAGAGGTTAAACATCAAGTGGCTGTGAAATACGCCCAGAGTTAGAGCCCTCCCTCCCTTACGGAGAGAGGGTTTAGATGACAACGATAAGAGGCACAGGCATAGCTTCCCGCTGTGGCTGGGCCTCTTGGCACATGTGTGTGGTCCAGTTCCCACAGGTGTGTGCCCTTGAGTCTTAAAGTCGCAGTGCTCCTACCCCAGGGTCTGATGAGGACTGACAGCCTTAGAACTGTCTAAATACCTTTTTCTTTTCCTGTAAACAACTCTGGAGATTCAGCGTACCAGCAGAACACAGGAAATTGTAGAGCCCAAATCTCAGACAGATAATTATTTAAAAGCTATGGCTCATTCCATCTTTACTATATGTTATGATTCCCTTATCTTTGAGTCAAGTAACTTCATTAGCTGGAATCCAATGAGCTTAATTGGTAATTAGAAACAGAAAAATAACCACTAATATGATTGCTTGGAGTCTGAATTGAAAGCCTAACTCTGCTCCTTTTGAACCATAATTAATTTGTGTTTGTTGTGAAATATGAGTACGTTCTGGGCACATCAAAATACCTTAGAGATCAGAAGATGAGTAATACGGATAAATTATGTATGCAAGAGGGCGCTATGATCAAGGCTTATATTTAAGTCTTTGGGTTTGGGACAAAAATCATTTATTAGCTAGTTAGTTGAGAGGGGGGGGGGGAGAGAGAGAGAAAGAGAGAGAGCCAGAGAGAGAGACTCCATCCTTTGTGAATGCCCACAACAAAAGTCTCAGGAGCCAGAAACTCAATTCAGGCCTCCCGTTTGAGGGTCGGGAACCCAATTACTTGGGCTATCAGCACGGCTTCCCAGGGCCTGCTTTAGCAGGAACCTGGCATCAGAAGTAGAGCCAGCTCTCAAGCCGAGGCACTCTGATATAGGGTGTGATATCTCGACCACTAGGCAAAGCATCCACCTCTGAACAAAACAATTTGAATGGGGTTAGCCCAGGAATATCTTTAAGCATAAAATATTGTCTTTTACAGTTTTGTCCTTCCTTAGCACACTTCCAATGTTTTTCTCTTCATCTTTCATTCGCTCTCATCCCATCCCCCCTCTTCCCTTCATCTTTTTTTTTTTTTTTTTTTTTTTAGCAGGCGGAGACAGAGAGAGAGAGAAAGGCCTTCCTTTTCCGTTGGTTCACCCCCTAAATGGCTGCTACGGCCGGCACACTGCACCAATC
This sequence comes from Oryctolagus cuniculus, assembly GCF_051225735.1. Classification (NCBI taxonomy): domain Eukaryota; kingdom Metazoa; phylum Chordata; class Mammalia; order Lagomorpha; family Leporidae; genus Oryctolagus; species Oryctolagus cuniculus. The sequence goes on along the minus strand of NC_142869.1, from coordinate 174,768,354 downwards.
CGAAGCCAGGAGCCAGGTGCTTCCTCCTGGTCTCCCATGTCGGTGCAGGACCCAAGCACCTAGGTCATCTTCCACTGCCTGCCCGGGCCACAGCAGAGAGCTGGACTGGAAGAGGAGTGACCAGGGAAGAATCCGGCATCCTGATCGGGACTAGAACCCTGGGTGCCTGCGCTGCAGGAGGAGGATTAGCCTGGTGAGCCACAGCGCTGGCCTTCCCCTCATCCTACACTACCTCTTCCCTTTGTTATTGTTTCTCTCCCTCTTTCTTCCATGGTTTTTCCTTCCCCGCCTCTATAAAACCCAGCTGAAACTTCTCCTTTTTGAAATGACATACCTGCTCATGATTGTAGGGCTGAAATACCCAAGGTATCAGGAGAACACACGTGCTGCAAATGCTATCTGTAAGCACGCCCAGGGCCCAAATCTTCCAAGCCAAAGTTGGGATATGCATTCCCATGAGTGTGCAGGTACTTTTGAGAGTAGCAGGATGCCAACTGGGGCCCTGGGTACTCCAAGGTAACACCTCATACGGCCTGCCTTCGTGTGTCTTCACTTCTTGGACCTCAGCCTCCTAACATTAGTGTCCTCCCTCTGAATTATGCAATATGAGTAAGCGTGTTACACCCACAAAGCCCTCAATAAATCGCATATATACACCTAGACAAGAAGGGGCCACTTTTGGCTTCCTCAGTAGTTCACTGGCATAAGCTGCTTACAAGGTTGTCTTAAAATGTGCAGTGAGCATCTCTGAAGCATAGACGTGACATACATTCATTAAGGGAACAGACAAGATGGGGATTAACAGCCCCGGAAGTCAGGGCTGGGTCACGTGAGGGTGCATACCATGAAACCAGGAGTGGGGAAAGCCAGGGCCGTGAGACAGTACCGGCCTGGTCCCACGGAGCCTGTCACCAGCTGCCCAAGTAGCAGGAAGACTGCTCTCTCCATTTCTATCCTAACGTCTTCATCTTCTGTCCTCCTTGGCTCTTGATTTTCTGCCAGATTTGCATCTTGGAAGAGGACACTGTAAACCACAGAACGATGGAGCTGGAAAGGGGACCACGGAGTCAGCCCTTCCCTCCTCTTGAAAGAACAAACCACCAACAAGCCTGGAGCCCAGGGCGGCGCACCTCCTGCACAGGTGAGGTGCATCTTGAATGCAGCCCAAGAATCAAGGCGTTTTTGTCAACACCATGATGCCTCTCTCTGGAAAAAATGTTTAGGAAAATGGTAAGAAAACAGTGTCCAGCTGGGGGAGACAAGAGAGAACAAGGGACTTACAGGGGGAAAAGCAAGAAGGTAATCAGAAGGGAAAAAAACGAGGTGGATGGAGGGGTGGGGGTTTCAGGCAGTCTGAGCTACAGTGATACCTTCTAGCAAACCTCTGCTAAACTAAACCGGGTAAGACAGTGCCGCAGGGGCAGGTGTTTGGCATGGCAGTTGAGACGCCACTTGGGATGTTTGCATTCCATGTCAGAGTGCCTGGTTTCAAGTCCCGGCTCCACTCTGGGTTCCAGCTTCCTGCTAGCACACATTCTGGGAGACAGCAGGTGATAGCTCAGGTACTTGGTTCCCTGCCACCCATGTGGAAGACCTGGACTGGCATTTGAGAAGTAGACCAGTGGGGCCGGCGCCGCGGCTCACTAGGCTAATCCTCTGCACACCGGGTTCTAGTCCCAGTCGGGGCACCGGATTCTGTCCCGGTTGCCCCTCTTCCAGGCCAGCTCTCTGCTATGGCCCGGGAGTGCAGTGGAGGATGACCCAGGTGCTTGGGTGCTGCACCAGCATGGGAAACCAGGAGAAGCACCTGCTCCTGCCATCGGATCAGCGCGGTGCGCAGGCCGCAGCACGCCGGCCGCGGCGGCCATTGGAGGGTGAACCAACAGCAAAGGAAGACCTTTCTCTCTGTCTCTCTCTCTCACTGTCCACTCTGCCTGTCAAAAATAAATAAATAAATAAATAAATAAATAAATAAATAAATAAAAAGAAAGAAAGAAAGTAGACCAGTGGATGAATGGGAGAGCTCTTCCTCCCCCTTGTCTTTCAAAAGAAAAAGAAAAAAATTAAAGATAGTAAAAAAAAAAAAGAAAAAAGAATGCTGTGGAGGGGCCAGCGCTGTGGCTTAGTGGTAAAGCTGCCACCTGTAGTGCAGGTGCTGGTTTGAGTCCCAGCTGCCCCACATCTGATCTAGCTCTCTGCTATAGCCTGGGAAAACAGAAGATGTCCCAGGTCCTCTGGCACCTGCACCCACGTGAGAGACCCAGGGGAGCCTCCTGGCTCCTGGCTTCAGATGGGCCCAACTCTGGCCATTGTGGGCCATTTGGAAAGTGAACCAGCAGATGGAAGACCTTTCTTTCTCTCTCCCACTTTCTCCCTCTGCCTCTCTGTACAGGCAGAGTGGACAGTGAGAGAGACAGACAAAGAGAAAGGTCTTCCTTTTTTCCATTGGTTCACCCCCCAATGGCCGCTGCGGCCGGCACACTGCGCTGATCTGAAGCCAGGAGCCAGGCGCTTCTCTGGTCTCCCATGCGGGTGCAGGAGCCCAAGCACTTGAGCCATCCTCCACTGCCCTCCTGGGCCACAGCAGAGAGCTGGACAGGAAGAGGAGCGACCAGGACAGAATCCGGCGCCCTGACTGGGACTAGAACCCGGGGTGCCGGCACCACAGGTGGAGCATTAGCTTATTGAGCCACAGCACCAGCCAAGTAAATAATTCTTTAAAAAAAAAAGAGAGGGAGAGAGAGAATGCTGTGGAATCCACTCCTGGGTATTTACCCCAGAGATATATTCACAAAAAACTTGTCAATTATTCCAGAACAACTTTATCAACAGTTTAAAAACTAGGGACAGATCAGGTATCCTTTAAGAGGAGAATAAATCAAGCATCATGTATTCATACAATGGAATGTCAGTCAGCAGTGTTGCTGCTAGACCAGTGATCATGGCTGACTCTCCCAGACATTATGCTGAGCAAAGAAAATCAGACGTAAGAGTCATGACATGAAGTTCTAGAACAGATGCAACTAATCTGTAGAGTGAAGACTGGGGGAAGTGCTGGTGGGCAGTGTTGCAGGTTGGGGTGGGAGTGGGGGGTGACAGTGGTAGGGATTAACTGGGAAGAGGCATGAGAAGAACTTTCTGTGTGATGGAAATTCTCTATATCTTAATAAGGATTTGAGTTACCCACATGAGTGCATGGGTAAAACTCACGGGAAAATATACTTAAGACCTGAACATTCCATTGTGTGATCATTTTATCATAAAAAAAATCAGATCCACAAAAAGTACTAAACTCTAGTTCGTGATATGCATGCTCAAATATTTATGGCAACTTAGTTTGAAATGCATTCAAGAGCTAAGATGGATTGAGGAACCGAGAGAAAGAAGATAAGGAATAAAAAAAAAAGTTTAGTAAAATGTTAATTATGTGGTCTAAGTGATGAATATATGGGTTTTCACCATAAAATTCTCTCAATCTTTCTGTGTGTTTGAAAATTTTCATTTAAAAAATGTTAAGGAAAAATCATTGAAGGTTATAATATATAAGAAGGAAATGGGGCCGGCGCTGTGGCACAGTGAGTTAAAGCCCTGGCCTGAAGTGCCAGCATCCCATATGGACGCCAGTTCTAGTCCCAACTGCTCCTCTTCTGATCCGGCTCTCTGCTATGGCCTGGGATAGTAGTGGAAGACGGCCCAAATCCTTGGGCCCCTGCACCTGCATGGGAGACCTGGAAGAAGCTCCTGGCTCCTGGCTTCAGTTCAGCACAGCTCTGGCCGTTGCAGCCATCTGGGGAGTGAACCAGCGGATGGAAGGCCTCTCTCTCTGTCTCTACTTCTCTCTGTAACTCTGTCTTTCAAATAAATAAAATAAATCTTTAGAAAAAAAAGAAGGAATAATACTGTGCATGAGGATATTTTAACTGGAATTGCTCCTTCAGATAGACATGTAGGGGGCCTGCATTGTGGCACAGAAAGTTAAGTCATCACTTGTAATGCTGGCATCCCATTCCAGAGTGCCAGTTCCAGCCCTGGCTGCTCTGCTTCCAATACAGCTCCCTGCTAATGTACCTGGGACAGCAGCAGAGGATGGCCTAAGCCCTGCTACCCATATGGGAGACCAGGATGAGTTCCTGGCTCCAGGCTTGGGCCTGGCCCAGCCCTGGCTCTTGTGACCATTTGGGAAGTGAATCAGCAGATGGAAGATCCCTCTGTCTCTTTCTCTCTGTGTGTCACTCTGCCTTTCAAATAAATACATAAATATTTTTTGAAAGATAGATATTAGTGTTGGGGCTGGCATAGTGACATAGGTTTTAAACCACCCCCTGTGATGGAGCAACCCACATAGATGCTTACTGGTGTCCCAGCTGTTCCATTTCTAATCCAGCTCCCTGCTAATGACCTGGGAAAAGCAGCAGGAGATAGCCCAAGTGTTTGGGCCCCTGCCACCCATGCGGGGGGACCCAGATGAAGCTCTTGGCTCCTAGCCTCATCCTGGCCCAGCACTGGTCATTGTGGCCATCTGGGAATTGAACCAGCAGATGGAAGATCTCTCTTTCTCTCTCTCTTTCTCTCCCTCCCTCCTCCAAAATAATCTTTCAAATTCATTTTTCCATGAGCTTCCTTTTATTTTTTTTTTCTTAAGAGGAGGCCCAAGACTTAGGGTGAGAAGGAGAGCGATTAGAGGACTCGTTAGGGGCGGGAAGAAAAGCAGAAGCCAAGCTCTCCACCTGGGGAGATGAGACCCCAAGCCGAGGGTCTCTACCTTCAGTTATCCTCGCCTCTGGAAGCTGACTGATGCCGCCACGTGCTGCAAGGCAGCCGCAGGCGAGCAGGCCGCTGGCAGCTGACCGGCTACAGCACGAGTCCTATCCGAGGAGGCACACATTTGGGGCAGAATGCCACGGCTGTGGGCTTTTCCAGCACTAATCATTTTCCTTGTTCCTGGAGATTTTCCTTTAGGGACTTCTTCATTGCCAGGGCCCAGTGATCTCTACAACAAATGCCACGAAGAAAAGCAGTGTGGTGCTCTGAAAACTTCTGTAATTGTAATTTCCTGGTAATGCTTATACCCAGTTCTGCAGATGAAATGCTCAAAACAAAGCCGCTTCCCAACAACTGGCTGAAAACCCACATGCGTGTAAACATGCAGCTTGGCCTAAAGCCTACAATGTTTGGTCTTCACTCATGGGAGGGCCCAGGGGACCTCAAGGTATAGCCAAGACCCCTCCTTAGGCTACCGGTCTCCACTAAGAATGGAAATGCACCTTTTCTTTAAAGAGTATTTTTCTTTTCCATCGTGAGCTAAGGTAGGGAAACGGACTTCGGTGAATCGAATGCAAAGAAGTGTTCTCTTTGATTTACAATCAAGCTTACATGGCTAGTCACCTGTATTGTCCACAGCAATCAATAGTCACATGGGTGACAGAATTTAATATAAACAGATAATGGTTGTCACCAGGTGCACAGGGGTGGGGAATCTTTCTCTGCCAGGAACCATTTGAATATGGGCAATATCATTCGAGAGACATTCAAAATTATCAACTTCAAAGTCGGCCTGCTGTAATTGACTGAATTTTGAGTCCTGCCTGTGGTTCCTTGGCAGGCCAGACCAAATGATTTCAGGGGCCCTGTGTGGCCCACAGGACAGAATATTCTGCACCCCTGCTAGGCCACTTCGTTTTGCACATGCTGTGGCTCCTTGGGAAGCCTGTCAACCTCTCCTCTTCACAAACCTCAAGTCATTCTTACAGACTCATCTTAAATGTCAGCCCATCCATGAAGCCTCCTTGGCTGGTACAAACAGAATGTATGTGTTTTCTGCTGTTCTAAGTTTCTTGACCATTCTATTCCTATACCACATAAACAACCCTGTAATTACTTGTTTGTATGTCTTTCTCTATGCTATATCCTGAGTCCGCGAATGTATGTGCTATAGATGTCACAGTTGAGTGAATAATATCTATTTATGTTAGTCCTTTTCCTCCAATTTCTCAAATATATATTCTAGAGTGTTGGGGCCGGCACTGTGGCATAGGCTAAGCCTCCACCTGCAGGGCTGCTGGCATCCCATATGGGAGCTGGTAAAAGTCCTGGCTGCAGCACTTCTGATCCAGGTCCCTGGCAATGCACTTGGAAAAGCAGTGGAAGGTGGCCCAAGTACTTAGGCCCCTGCACCCATGTGGGACTCATTAAATAAATAAATAGGCCGGCGCCGCGGCTCAATAGGCTAATCCTCCACCTAGCGGTGCCAGCACACCGGGTTCTAGTCCCGGTCAGGGCACCGGATTCTGTCCCGGTTGCCCCTCTTCCAGGCCAGCTCTCTGCTGTGGCCAGGGAGTGCAGTGGAGGATGGCCCAAGTGCTTGGGCCCTGCACCCCATGGGAGACCAGAAGTACCTGGCTCTTGCCATCGGATGAGCATGGTGCACCGGCCGCAGCGCACTGGCCACAGCGGCCATTGGAGGGTGAACCAACAGCAAAAGGAAGACCTTTCTCTCTGTCTCTCTCTCTCACTATCCACTCTGCCTGTCAAAATAAATAAATGAATAAATAAATCTTTAGGGGCCGGCACTGTGATAGTAGGTTAAGCCTCTGCCTGTGGCATTGGCATCCCATATGGGAGCTGATTCGAGTCTCAGCTGCTCCACTTCCAATCCAGCTCCCTGCTTATGGCCTGGGAAACAGTGAAAGATGGCCCAAGTCCTTGGGCCCCTGTACCCACGTGGAAGACCTGGAAGAATCTCCCGGCTTCTGGCTTCAGACTGGCCCAGCTCCAGCCGTGCAGCCATTTGGGGAGTGAAACAGCGGCAGGAAGATCTCTGTCTTTCCCTCTCTCTCTGTCTCTCCCTCTCTCTCTGTAACTCTGCCTCCAAATAAATGAATACATCTTATTTTTTTTAAAAAAAAGAATGTGGATACAGGTTTTTCTTACTCATTTAATACACCCTACACATTATAACACAATATCTTGTACTCAGACAAAAACACTGTTCTAATGAGACATCACAGTATTAACCATAGCTCCAGAACCAGCAAAACCTGATTTCAACTTCTCCTATGATAGTTTAATCCAGATCATATTGTATTTTTCACCCCAAGAACAAAAATGGCAACCAGAAAAAAATTTTCCAGATTCATATAAAAGAGAAGAGGAAAGGCATGTCCCGACCATTGATGGCTTTAGAAGTCACACACTCTGTATCAGCAGACTCCGAGTGGCCAGATTTGCCAAGTCACAGGAACAATTTCCCTTCCAAGTTCTCTGGCAAAGTTGAGCCTTAGGTGAAGCCTACTTATGTGCTCTCCCTCATCTCGGTCATCTTTCTTTCTCCTCCACCCCTCAAATATAGAGGTGAGATCATAAACTGGCAGCCCAACCCACAAACCTGTTTTGCTCACATGATGTTTTTCTGTTTTTAATTAGTTGCTGTAAGTTAAAAATGGGAGGCCAGAAGCTTCATCTGGGTCTCCTGTATGTGCAGCAGGGGTCCAAACACTTGGGCCATCTTCTGCTGCTTTCCCAGGCCATTAGCAAGGAGCTGGGTCAGAAGAGGAACAGCCGGGATGCGAACCAGTGCCCACATGGATACCGGTGCTGCAGACAGCAGCTTTATCTGCTGTGCCACAATGCTGGCCTCCAACTTTATTCCTCTGCTATACCCATCTCTCATCTCTGCCTGTCCAAACCCTAACGTCCTTCAAAGTCCTTCATAAATGCCTCTTGTCTGAACTTTTCTGTTGTTTGTATGTTTTGATTTTTTATGGGACTTATTTTCTTGCTTCCCTATAATCCTATGCTCTCCCCTGGCCTTAGAAATCCTGCTGCTCTTCCATTCCACGTGGGCTTGGTGGAGCGTCCAGGCAGAGAACCGCTGGGCATACGTGTTGTCATGTGACTCAGGTCAGTCAATCAGCTCTTACCTTCTGAGACTTGCTCCTGAGTGGAAACACACCGAGCAGGAGATGACTGGACCTGGGTCATTTGACCATTGCACCCCGACTGGTTCTTGAGTTCCCACTGCTAGTTTCTGCCATTCTCAAAGCATCCGTTAGCTCTGTTTTTCTAGTCAATGTGCTACCCAGAATCCTTCCAATAGACCTGGTATTTGGTCCTGACTTAAGTTAACTAGTGTTCAGTTCCTTCGTGTGCAACCAGAGGTTCCTATGCTATGCCTCGCATCCGAGAACACAATTCTAATTCATCTCATAACACCCCTGCTCTGCCTCGTATGAAATAGCTTCCACCATTTCCCCCACGTTTCTTTTTTTCCTCCTTGCTCCTCCTCGTAGTTCACTTTATGTTCATTGCCTTACAGGGATGTGATAGAAGAGAAAAGAGAGAAGAAGCAATTTCCCAGTAACGGAAATGGCTCACAACACAGACAAAAGCTCTTGAAGCAAATCTTATTCATGCCAGTAGAAGTCCCCCACCTGACCAGCCCAATAGTCCCAAACCAGAGAATTCTCCAGGTTGGCAACAAGAAGAGAAGCTAGAAGCAAATACACTGAGATAAAGTGTCAATTAGTCGTGGAGGAAAAAGATATTTGATCCTGTGCCGGAGGTAGAACCTGTGAGAGATAGCTAAACTGTATAGAGAAAACTGGTGGGTGGCGTGTTTAAGCATACTGGGCAGAGGCACTGATTACCACGCAACCCAGAAAGGCCTAGACGTAGCAGAAAGAGCAGGAAGATAGGTCCTGAAGGGCTTGCAGAGGGAATGACTCTGTTGCCAGTGGCTGCCTGCACAGTCTGATAACCTAGAGCCTCAAGGACAGGGATGTCTCAGCAGACAGCGCTGACAGATGACACTCAGGACCAGAAAAGCACCCCTCCTGATGCTTTTGTGTTATGTAAGCCCCTGGAATTAGTCATGACCCAAAAAATGGTGAGGATCCCAGCTGAGTCTATTCCAATCTGGTAAAATCTAGGGCTCAAAACAGATATTTAGTTGCTAAAGAAAATATAGAAAGAAGCTGTTCTTTCCTGGATTGAATACTAAGATACTAGACTGGACCTGCTTATTTCTGTACTGCTCTTCTCCTTCCTATTGGACTTCCTTTTGACAAAACAAGGAGTGTTGCTATCTCATCTTTTATCCCCTGCAACCGCCATCACAGTAACTTATGCAAAGTAAACACTCAGTAACTATGCCTTTAAATTGAGTTGAATGAAATCAAGCACAGACTGGGAAGTATACAGCAGAGTTGCCCTACCAATGGCAACGAGGTATCTATGCTTGATTTATGGGAAGTGTCCTGTGCATTTTGCACATTTTTATGACAAAAGGAAAGAGCTGCGTCAATGTCCTTTGTTCCTCCAGCATGGCGAGATTTGTTGGACACTAGTGATTAGAAGGAGTGGCTCATAGCTCTCACCCGTGTTCAGAGAGTGCTTGTGATTTTGCCAAGCTTAACCTCAGAATTCAAGAATTGGAAGGGACCTCCAACATCATCTAACCAACAGCCTCACTTCCAAGTGAGGGAAAAATTGAAGCCCAGAGATACGTAATGATTCACCCAAAATAAGAGCCAATGAGTGATCAGACAGAGAATCTGCCCCTGTTTCCCCTCTCTTATAGTGGGGAGTCCAGGACCTAACCATTACCCACTCTCCTGCCCACTCAACTCCTTTGCTCCATTGTCTCCATTGTGCACCCTGTCCAACCACCTGGGAAAACGCAGCTTAGAACAGGTCAGAGCTGCTGATCTCTTTGTAGACATGGGCTGCTGGCAGTGTCAGACAGCCTTACAGACCGGTGCCACCATGAACCCATGACTAACAGGCTTACTTATGTCCTGATGCTGCCGACACTCTGAGAATCCTTATTCCAGTCTCTCTCATAGTCTCAACACTAATTCATTCAAAAGCTTGTCTACTCTACTCAAACTTGTTCCACTACCTCTCCCCTTTCGCTCTAACCCTACTGAAATGACATCTCCTGAAAGGAAACATACAGCTACCCACCACCAAGCCTACTTATAATCCACATTTGTGGTAGAATGAGAAGGCCATGCCAAGATGGCCGCTGGCAAGCTAGCGTCAGTTACTCAGGAATGGCCTTGAAACCCACCTGGCAATGGAGCCTGCCTGGCAACAGGCTGTGATTGGCTGGGGCATAGACCGCCCCTTGACCGGATTGGCTAGTCTTGGCTATATAAGTTGTACTAACTGAAATAAACGAGTTGGTGGGCTACTTGCCTCAAGTCCGCTTTCACCCGACTCCCGGGTTCTATGTGGTGCCTCTTGCCCCCACCACGCTCCTCATCTCAGAAACGAATCCACTGCAACATTGTTGAGAAATCAACTGCAACACACATCCACTCCTAGTGAACTCACTTCCCTATGTGCTGGGACATCTGTCTCCTCTGCAAAGAACTTGTGTTTTGCGTTACCCCCTCTCTTTGTTCCATCTTTCCTTTCTTCTGAAGCACTTGGTCATGACCAGCGCATGCATGGATGCACACAGGTGGTTCCTCTATATTAAAACATCAAGCTTCCTCAGCCCTGTGTCCGTGGAGTTCTGGACACCCATTGTGTCCATTTCCCACCAGTCTGGCTGTTACCTCTGGTCAACCGCAACGGTTCTGCCCCAGGGACCTCGTCGCTCTGCAGCCCACTGGGAGCGTCTTAGTGCTCACCTTGCAGGACAGCACTTGACCCTGGTCAGCCTTTTTCCCCTCCGTGGAAACATCCTCTGGCTTGATTTCTGTGACTCCACATTCCTTGATTTTCTCCAGCTTCTCTAGCCACATCCTGTCAGTCTTGTTTTCAAGTTACTTAGTCACACCTTAGACTATCTTCTCTGTTCACCGTACACACTGTGCTGAGGTAATTTTATCTACTTCTTGGCTTTAGTTGCAAACCATGCTGGGACCTCCCAAATGTGTCCTTGCCAGCCCTGATCTGACTCCCGAGCTGCGTCTGTGAGTCTCCTGGACAGCGCCATGTGGCATCTCAACTCAGCAACGTCTACAACTAGACTCGTCTCCATGCCCTGAAAACAAAACAAGAACCCCCTTCTTTTCCCAGTGAAATACAATGTCACCCATCTAGTCATCATCCTGAATTCCTTCTCTTCCCCCCGACTCCCAAATTTGATCACTCCTTAAATGCCATCAAATCTACTCTCTAAATAGTCCCAAATCAGTCTACCTCTTGATAGGAAATCATAGGAGTTAAATTGCAGCCAGGTTCAAGTCCCGGATCTACTGTGTGATGATGTAAGTAACTGAGCCTCTCTCTATTTATTTCTTTATTGGTGAAACCCAGGTGGTAATGATAGAACCTTTCTCACGTGTATGCTGTGAGGATTCTCTGAGCTCCTATATGTAGAGCACTTGGCAGTGTCCGGGGCACACAGTAGGTGCCAATTCCCAGTAGAGTCCCTACTGCCACTCACTAGTACCTTCCATCCTGTCGTCTCTTCGCTGGCTGACAGAAGCAGCCTCATGATGGTCTTCCGGTCTACAGTCTTGTGCCCCCTCCAATGCGCTTCATACTTCCGTCAAAAGGGTCTCATTAAGTAAAATTTGATCCTGTCACCTTTCCTATTAAAAACACAAAGGTGGCTTCTCATTGCTCTTAAATTCCAAATGTCTGGCTGTGCCTTACAAGACCCAGGCTGCTGAGGCCTCTGCACACCTTTCCAGGCTGATCTTCCACCCTGTCTTCTAAATCCCTTCTCCAGCCTCACTGATCACTTCCACGTTGCTGTCTAAAACAGCCACCTCTCCCACCAGGGCCTTCTCCCTCTGTGCCTTGGGGATGCTGCCGGCTCCGCAGGGAACACTCCTTCCTTATCTCACCTCAAATCCTCACCTATCTGGGCTGTGCCAAGCCCTCCTTCTCCTTCAGGTCTCAGCTAACCGTCACCTGCTCCAGGAAGACAGACTTTATCCTTCCAAGGTGGGAAAATGCTCCCTCCTCTCTCAATCCGTAAATCTCCCCCACTGGCCTTGCTTTGTCTATGCAGAGTTGTCCATGTCCTGCTGCAGACTATGCGTTTCACTGTCTCTGGGGTTTTTTTGGTTGTTTGGTGCCTACCTCCACGATAGGTGTGAGGTCTTTGGGAGCGGGACTTGATTTGATTCCCGGCTGCATCCTGAGAAACGTAGCAGAGTGTCTGGGGTATGGAAAGTGCTCACTAAATATTTGTTGAATAATAATAATATTTTGTTGAATAATAATGCCTAGGCTATTATTTTCTCACCCCAAGGGTTGGATTTTTAGGTAATAAAAAAAACTCACAATTTACTCCAAATATTGAACACCTAGCAAATCTTAAAATAATACAGTCTGTCCTTGCTCTGAGACCTCTCACCTTGGAAAACCTTGTCCAGTCTTCTCAAATGACTTCCCCACACCAGATCCTCTTCCCCACATTATATTTTCATGGAATGGGCTCCAGAGACACTTCACCTTGAAGAATCCTTAGTTCTTGTTTCTCTGGAAAGGTTTTTATATCAGAAAAGTCTGCCAGCCACTTTAACCTGAAATAATGACCTTAATCACATTTGACAGCCCTTTCTACTGAAAATTATTTATGAGACTCAAGTGAGTAGTTAGTAAGTTAATGACAGATCTAACTTGAAATGGTCCTTCCTTCCTAATGCTTTTGCTATAATGACTTGCAATATGAGGAACATTTTACTGGCTTCAAGAAGTAAGGAAAGGAGAATTCCTTCATTTTAAAATGTGCTGTTTAAATTTTTTCCTTAGGCTAAAGCATATGAGCTTCAGAAAGGGCATGTGTCAGTAATTATTATGATTAAGCATTTATTCTTTTCATATTAACGTTTGGGCAACTTGGTTACCCAATCATGTTCTCTCTTCTTTTTCTTTTTTCTTTCCTCCCACGTTTCTTGAGGACAAAGAAAAAGGAAAAATAAGAAAAAGTACATAAAATATACAAATATGCATATGTGACGGGAGAGTGAGCTCATAATATATGTACATGTGGAGGCAGAAGGATTTCCACATGTGTTTGTATATATGTGTGTATATGTGTGTTTTATACATGTATGTATGTGTGTTTGAGCATGTAAATATATATATATAAATCCTTAGTGTGCCCTAGCCTGCTTATTATTGATTTCCAGGGTCATTTTTATAAATGAGTAACATTTCCATGGATGCATATGAACATATAGGAATATGTATGCATATGTAAGTACATATATGCATGTATATATATGATATTGTATTAATATGCACATACATTGCAAAATGTACATATGTAATATAAGCATGTATTCTATATTTATAAATATTTATACATTAATACATAAGTACTCTGTGCACATGTATATACACACATACATATATATAAATGTATGTGTATAGTTAATATTATATTCCTATTGCTAGTATGTATTATATATGTGTATGTTATCTAAACATAATATGACTGTAAATGCACACATATATTCCTATATATTTGTATGCATCTCTGGAAATATAGCCCATTTATGAAAATGACCCTGGAAATTAATAAACCTGTTGGAACACACTAAGTATTTATGTCTCTTATAAAACTACACCACCACACAAATTTGCATACATTTTGAATTAGTAATCTGCAGCCTTTTGGGAGATGTCCATAACCTTTTTGTAAATGCATATAAACTTGACATGTTTCCTTTCTCCCAAAAGCTATCCTATGAAGCCAAAGTGGCTTAAGTGCACCATCGATGTGGGGATAATTCCTGAAAGACCTGGAGACCCTGAGAAGGTTGCAGAGATGGGCACAGAGCCTGCTTGCTGAGGGCCGCCTGGTGTTCTTACATTGTACCCTCACTGCTCGCCACGGATCTCCCTGCAGCCACCATGCTGGGCCCCGGCCCCAGAGGACGTTTCCAGAAGCTAGGGCCCTCCAAATGTACAGCTGCTGCAAGAAGAAATGGAGAAGGAGACAGCTAGACATCTAGAACCTTCTGATCCCTCTGCTCAGGGTTTCCTGTAGGGGCTGCTCTCCAGCTAAGCCCAGTGGATCAAGAGGAAGGACGGGCTTTGAAGTGTTTCTGTGACCCAGAAGCCCTGGGTCTCCACCACAGTTTATTATTTATTAGCTGCGCTAATGAACTCAGGACACATCGCTTTCCCTCCCTGAACCTCAGCCACTCGCTGTCAGCTGAGGAATTTGAGCCAAATTATCTCTCAGCCTCTTCTAGCTCCATGACGCCTTCTGACGCTCTGAGGCACCGTTCATAAACGTGAAAATACAAAGCTACCAACCAGTGTTCCAATCTCTGCTCCACGCAGTGAGAACGCTCGAGCCAATTTAAGTAAAGTTAGCTGTCTTTCTGCTGAGCACACGTCTAGGGGTTCAGGAGAAGCTAAAAGTCACCCCAACAGTAGTTAGTACTATGAGAAGGAAGACCTACGTGTTAGTTTCTTCTACTAATGAGACGTTAAGTGGAGAAACAGGAAGGAGGAGAGCAGTTTGCAGAATAGCATCTTACTTTAAGAGTTCTGGAAGCAGCAGAAATGACTATAGTAACCCCTCTTTCCTGGCAGAGTCTGACCTGATTGCTAGCACCAGTATTTATAAAAGTCTGGGAATGGGGCGACATTGCGGCACAACGCGTTAAAGCGATGCCGGCATCCCATCTGCACACCAGTTCAAGTCCTGGCTGCTCCACTTCTGATCTCAGCTCCCTGCTAATGGCCTGGGAAAAGCAGTGGAAGATGGCCCAAGTTCTTGGGCCCCTGCACCGACGTAGGAGACCAAGAAGAAGCTCTTGGCTCCTGGTTTCAACCTTGTCCCATCCTGGACATTGTGGCCATTTGAGAAGTGAACTAGTGGATGGAAGATCTCCCTCTCTCCCTCTTTTTCTCTCTCTCCTTCTGTAACTCCGTCTCTCAAACAAATAAAATTAATATTTAAAAAAAAGAAGTCTGGGAAAACCTAGGAGAGTTGGATTATGAAGACTGAATTCTGTATTTGCATATGTACAGTAGTCTTCTTCAGCCGCATGTTATCTTTTGCATTCAGGAAAAGAACGTAAATAAAACTATTGAAAAGTAAAATTTCCACAATTTTTCTTAGCCGCCTCATTGTATTCCTGTGTCTCCTCTCCGTCCACCAAGCAGAAAGACAAGATCTTAAAGTGAGGTATAATTAACTGAAAGACCACGGCCCTGTCCCCCTGGGAGACCCGTAATTACTCCCTCAGGGAATATGCGCAGGGCTCCTCTGCACTTTTTCAGGGTGCTTATTTCGTGGCATGTCGAATCCACGTGGAACTTTGATGTAAGAAGAAACTGGATGCAAGTTTGTCTTGACCTGTAAATAAGCTTGAGGACAGGAGGCCACGTTCAATAGAGCAACAGGATGGGGACAGCCTGGTGCCCAACACCGGGGCGGGTCATACAAGACTTGGACATTCGGCCAGAATTTCTGGATGACTGGGGCATAAAAGCTTATTTTGGATTTTAAATCTCTCACAACGAAATGTAATCCGAATATGTCAGAGTATGTCCATTTATAACATAAAACGTAGTTAAAGCTAAAGATTTTTCCCAAAACTGATCTGCCTCAGACAAAAACACATTGTATCTACAAATAAGTCCAAGCGACTCCCCCCAAGTCCATTCAGTATGGCGAGATGGATGCATTCCATGTTTGCATCTAAAGCTTTACTTTTATAGACTACCATTTCACAGTTTATCATCCTTGTCTTAATTGGGTAACAGAATGCTATTTCCTGTAATTATAATAAGTATTAACCAAAGTTGTCACACCCTAAATGATTGATAATGGCAAATTCAGAATGTGTGCTTTCCCATCACAAACAAACAGGCTTTGAGGCTGGGTGCTAGGGATTGGGATTAAGAAATACAGTGGCTGCTATTCGCTTTTTCAGTTGCTGGTATTTTTCTTTCTGCCTTCACTGTTGAGCGTTGAAATTGTTCCATATCACAACAGGCAAGAAACCTGTGCCTGGTGACACAGCAGGTGTAGGGCACATGTCTTAACAAAACACCTTTTTATTAATTTAATTAGCACCTGGGATCACAGGCTGGTGATGCAAGAGCTAGAAGCAGAAGCTTGAGCGAGGCAAAGTCTGACTCCCCCCTCCCCCTCCCCCGCCCTCTCCCCCACCCCCCACTCCCCCCCACCCCCACTCCCCCCCCCCCCCCCCCCGTCTCATTTTCCTCTGTCTTCTCACAGAGGGAAGTCCTTGGGGCTTTGTTCCCATTGCCTCCCTCCTCTCTTGGCTCAAAAAAGTAAAAATGCGAACCTTTCTAGAAACCTGGCAGTTTAATCAAATGTTTTTATTTTATGAGAAAATGAGAATTTGAGTACTCAGTGATATCAATGTGTACAGTAGGAGTATAGAAGTTAGGATAAGTGGAAGTAACCGTTGAAATCACTTAGTGCCTCACTCTGGGGGCCAGGGGTTGGGGGGCACAAGGCCAGAGAAGTGAGGTTCTCTTCCAAAGTCATGGGAAAATAGGGATTGGAAATCAATCTGGGCTGGTGCTGTAGCACAGTAGGTTAAGTCTCTGCCTGCAGTGCTGGCATCCCATTTGGGCGCCGGTTAGAGACCCGGCTGCTCCACTTCCCATCCAGCTCTCTGCCTGGGAAAGCAGCAGAAGATGGCCCAAGTGCTTGGGCTCCTGCACCCACGTGGGAGACGCGAAGAAGCTCCTCACTCCTGGCTTCGGATTGGCACAGCTCTGACCATTGCGGAGTGAACCAGCAGAAGGAAGACCTCTCTCTCTGTCTCTCCCTCTCACTGTCTGTAACTCTACCTCTCAAATAAATAAATAAACTTTTAAAAAAAAATCTGTTATTTTTATAATGCAGAGCTTTTTCCATGAATTGGGCACATTGTTTTAGTCTCAAGCCTTCTTGCTTTTTGTTTTGTTTTGTTTAAAGATTTTTATTTATTTGTTTGAAAATCAGAATTGCATAGAGAGGGAAAGACAGAAAGAGAGAGAGATCTTCCATCTGCTGGTTCATTCCCCAGATGGCTCCAATAGCCAGAGCTGGACCAGGCAGCAGCCAGGAACCACGAGTTCCATCTGGGTCTCTCACGCAGGTGCAGGGGCCTAAGGATTTGGGCCCTCCTCTGCTGCTTTCCCAGTTGCATTAGCAAGGAGCTGGGATTGGAAGTGGGGCAGCAAGGACTCGAATCAGCACCCATATGGGATGCTAGGGCTGCGAGCAGTGGCTTTGCTATGCCACAACACCAGCCCCATCAATAAACATATTTAATATTTAAAAATTCAGCCATCTAAAGACAATCAGAGGGGCTGGCACCGCGGCTCACTAGGCTAATCCTCCGCCTGCGGCGCCGGCACACCGGGTTCTAGTCCCGGTCGGGGCGCCGGATTCTGTCCCAGTTGCTCCTCTTCCAGTCCAGATCTCTTCTGTGGCCCAGGAAGGCAGTGGAGGATGGCCCAAGTGCTTGGGCCCTGTACCAGCATGGGAGACCAGGAGGAAGCCCCGACTCCTGGCTTCGGTTCGACACAGCGCACTGGCCATAGCGGCCATTTGGGGGCTGAACCAACGGAAAATAAGACCTTTCTCTCTCTCTCTCTCTCTCTCTCTCTCTCTCTCTCACTCACTGTCTAACTCTGCCTGTCAAAATAAAATAAAATAAAATAAATGCAATCAGAAAGACCTACAAATCAGTAATTTTACTAACACATAGATTTGACGCTGTCAGGAAAAAAAATCTCTTAGATTACAACCATCCTAAACATCAACTCATTATCATAGTTTTTTTGGCCTCTTATATTGTTATATAGAGTACTTAGTAATGACCCAAAAGTGATTTTTAAAATGGTTTTGAGCATAGAAAATTGGTCTTCATTTTTAAGTGATAGGAAGTCAGTTCAAACTGACCCAGACCAAAAGTAGGAAGCAAATGATTGATTTGCGTAACTGAAAAGTTCAGGATGCAACAGCTTCGGCCAAGGTTAGCGCTGGATGTGAAACGAGGTGGTTAGTTCATCTTTCCGTGTCATCTCCATCTGTGTTGGCTTCCGCCTCGAGCAGCCTGTCTGCTTGTGAAGGCCGGAGCTATCACCCTACACACTTGGGGCCGTGTTTCCCCCCCTGGAGCTGGAACGCGTGATTGGGCTACTTGAGCCAGAAGAACTGAGATGGGTGCTGTGGGGAACACCCAGCAGTGTGCTGCCATTTGTTTGATGACCAGTACTGACTGGGAGTGGGGGTGAAGACCTCATTCACAGGGTTGGCCAATTTCTACTGTGTAAGCAGTCTCACTTCTTTTTTTAAAAGAGGCATTTATTTGTTAGGCAGAGCAACAGAGAAGGACCGAGACAGAGAGAGAGAGAGAGGGAGAGGGAGATCTTCCACCTTTTGGTTTACTCCCCACGTGTCCACAACGGCCGGGGCTGGGACAGGCTGAGCCAGAAGCCTGGAACTCTGAGTCTCCCACATGGTGGCAGGGACCGGCTTCTGCTGCCTCTGCAGGTGCAGTAGCGGGAAGCAGGATTGGGAGCAAAGCAGCAGGGAGTTAACCAGCCCTCAGATATGTGATGTCAGCATTGCAACTGGTGCCTTAACCCACTGCACCACAGCACCAGCCCCATTTACACGGCAGATTTCAAGCTCTGAGCACAGGGTTGGGGAAAAAATGTGCCAGAGCACCTGCTATATACTATTTCTACCATTTGTATAAACGTGCAGCCTTAAGACTTTTGATAACAATAAAATGTAATAAAATAATTCACCAATAATGAATTTTGAGTTTGTATTGCTTTTGTTTTAGATACAATTTATTGAATCTAAAATTAAACTTTTAGAACTTACTGCCAAACAATGACTGGAAACGACAACAGTCTAGCCAAATCCCCAAACTTAACAGCTGGCTCTCTTGGGCGGCTGTGAGCTGCTGGTATGACACTACTAGCTAGTGCTTCCATAGAGGGTTTCTCTTAGAAGGGGGAATAGGTGCTGAATAGGCAAAAACAACAAACATCTTTAATAAGTGAGAGGTCAGCTTCTAGTGCAGGTTGAAAATTGATTATACTATAGCTTAAAGACATGCTAAAGAAAATTTTTATTCTTGCCAGAAACATATTTCACAAGAAAATCTTAGAGAATTAAGGAAGCACAAAGACCTCGTGTGACTTACCGCTCTCCCCCGCCCCCAATAACAAGAGCAATAACTCTTGAGTGCTTCCGTAGCCCCAGTCCTCAGGGCTGGGTGGCTTGGTGCAGGAGAGCTCCTGGAGCCACTCCTGGGGCTATGAACAGTGGCAGAGATGGGAAAGGGAGAGGGGACAGCTGGAAAAAGAGCTTCTGGGGACGCTGCTCCCACTTGTATTCTCCATAGAGTGAACACTCAAGACGGAAACTAAATAGGAAAGTCGTTTGTAAACTGACAGAAGCTGGCCTGCCACTGTTTGGAAAGAAGCCCGCAGTGTTTCTCTCCATGTGACAAACATCCTCTCTCAAGGCGCTCCTCACCAGCCCAGAGGGCCTTGACCTCTGCCTCTCTGAATCTCTGTAAGGCTTAATCAGGATGCAGTCCATGCTGCGGATAGACACGCTTTCATTTTGTTATAAAATTATTTGCAGGTGAGAAGTTTATTCTGCTAAGCATATTACTGGCTCCTCAATATTTATTTATTTTTAGAATATTTATTTATGTACTTACTGATTTGAATGGCAGAGCATTAAAGAGAGAGAAACGGAGAGAGAAACAGAGAGAGAGAGAGAGAGAATTTCTATCCACTGGTTTACTTCCCAAATACCTGCAGAGCCAGGCCAGGCCAAGCCTAAACCAAGAATCTGGAACTCCATCTGATTACCCCATGTGGGTGGCAGGGACCTAAGTGCTTGGGCCATTATCTGTTATTTCCCAAGACACGTCAATTTGGAGCTAGACCATACTCGGAAGAGCTGGGATTCAAAGTGGTACTCCAGTATGGGATACGGGTGTCCCAAACAGCAGCCTAATGTGTTATAGCACAACATTCACCCGATATTTAGTTTTATCCTCAACAATACTGAACATAGTATTCAGCACATAGCCTATGTTCAATATACAGGAAAGTGCACTTAGGGGAAGCAGGCATTTACCCTAGCATGTAAGGCACCTATTAAGTCACCCATGTCCTACATGGGAGTAGTTGGTCCAGCTCCTGATCTCAGCTTCTGTTAGTGCACACCCTCAGATTCAGCAGGTGATGGATAAAATAGCCAGGTGCCTGCACCCATGTGAAAGATTCAGTAACTCAACCTTTGGTCTGACCAGTCCCAGCTGTTTTGGGCATTTGGACATTTGGATGGGAGTTCTCTCCCTCTGTCTCTCTCAATCAGTGTGTGTGTGCCTGCCTCTCAAAAAACTTTTAAGTGTCTCAACATAGAAACTGAACACAGGATAGCAAAGTACTACCTAGCAAAAGAACTTATTTTATGAAGACAGTGATGACTCTGTTACCAGGAGAGTAGGTTATGTTTAAATGGTGCCTCTCAATCCTTGAGGGTGCCAGAAATTTTTTTATTCACTTTTAAATCTTATCAATAATGCAAATTCAGTTTAAAATTTTTTTTTACAAAGATGGTGTCATGGTACAATGCAATTTATACACTTTCCAAATTAATTCAAATTTCATATTAAACAGGGCTAATATATAAGATTTCACAATAAATAAAAATTCACAGGACGATTCTCTCTTTGCCAGTCCCTTAGGCCTGCTATTCACAGTAAGGACACTAAAAAAAAAAAAAAAAAAAAAAAGTTCGTAGAATCGTGAAAAGATGACTTCAAATTAGATGCCTGGTTGAGCCCACCCATGTGCTGGCCGTTGGGAGCCAGTTCGCCTGTTTCTTAGGACGTGGCCTGCAGCTGGACGTTGGTTGCAAGTGGGATTTCCAAGTTGAATGTCGCGGTCAGTGCTGAAGTGACGATATCCACTTGACTCACCTTTGAGGCGGTCATTTCTCTGGCATGAAAATTGACACAATTATCACTTAATCATCTTAACTGTTCTTGCCACACATTAGAAAAGTCTCCAGTGATGTAATTATAGGGTCTTAGCCTTTCTACTCCAACTGTTCCCCAGGTCCCACCTCTCCCCTCGCTACAACAGCGGCTCGGCTTCTGGTTAGAATCTCCTAGTTTAAAGCAGATTTAGTCCATGTATCTGAAGCCTTCTCTTTTCAATTTGTATTTCTCAGTTTGTTGGGCCAGCTGCCTTCAGCAGATGGAAATTTGGTCCCTTAAATAGGCTGTGTCTGTGTGGTACCTGCTAGCATCATTTCTTCCCATGTCCTATTGAATCACATAATCTCTGGCCACACGCTTCTCTAGTCACATTTTAAGTTATACCTAAGTTTAATTATTTCCAAATACAACCCCTAAAATCAGCAAATAAAAACAGAAAGGTAGCAGTTTGCAAGTTTCTGATATGGTGATGATATGGAGGAACAGAAAAATGGTGCACGCAGGGAATTTAAGACAGGTGACGCTAAACACAAATGTTGCTAAAACTCCCCTTCCTGCCTCCTCAGAGGACAACACAATATTTTCCAATCATGATCAAATTGTTCAGATATCCCAAGGACTTACAGAATTGAATTTTGCAGAGCTGACTTTCCAAAACCAGTTGAACAATTATACCTTTAAGAATCAAAACTAGAGGCCGGCGCTGTGGCATAGCAGCTAAGGCCACCGCGTGCAGTGCCAGCATCCCCCATAGGCGCCAGTTTGAGTCCTGGCTGCTCCTCTTCCGATCCAGCTCTCTGCTGTGGCCTGGGAAAGCAGAAGAAGATGGCCCAAGTCCTTGAGCCCCTGCAAGTGCGTGGAAGAACCAGAGGAGGCTCCTGGCTCCTGGCTTCAGATCCACCCAGCTCCCGCCATTGCAGCCATCTGGGGAGTGAACCAGCGGATGGAAGACCTCTCTCTTTTGCTCTCTCTCTCTCTCTCTCTCTGCCTCTGCCTCTATGTAACTCTGCCTTTCAAATAAATAAATAAATCTTTAAAAAAAGAGAGAGAGAGGATTGACTGAGCAATCACATAAATATAGGCATAAACACCAACTGCACTGGCTGTTAGGAGAAGGGCGTGGGCCCATGAGGGTTTATCACTGGGAGACTTGACCTCCCCAGGGGGCTCACGGGACTTCTTAAGGAGCTAGGGTTAGAGCAGAGATGGGAAAAACAGTGGGAATTAGCTAAGTGGCAGCGGGGAGAAAGAGGAAAAGGGAATTTCCAAGGGCTTGTCGTGGAAGTGAGATACTTCCAAAGAAGTTCAAGAAAAGCAGTGTGACTGAAGCAAGAGGGCAGGAGATAAAACCAGCAAAGTGGGTGACTAGCAGCCTGCAGAAAGCCTGGGCATGGCCCGGGGGGGCAGCCTGGCCGCGCCAGTGCGACTGTGCCCCTGCTGTCATCCAGACGTCACACATTTCTACGCCCACTGTCCACTGAGGCAAGGCTGCTGTACTGCGCCAACTAGTGCCCCTTGCCCACCACACGCACACACTTCTCCAGATGTCAGTCGCTCCTCTGAATTTCCCCAGGAACCAGCAGCCAAGTGAGCAAAGGCTGATATACAGGGGCCAGGTGTGAAAACACTGCTCCGTGGTGCGGGCATCTGCTCTGAGGGGCGGGGCCCTGTGCACTACTGATGGCTAAATATTTGACAGTAATGAGACAGCTTTGAGGAAGGTGACATGATCAGATACTGGTTCTAAAAATAGCACTCCAATGGCAGGGAGAATTACAGCCTGGGGAGAGGCAAAGTGGAGGCAGATGCACGAGTTAGTCGCCCATTGTTCTTCCTGGCTTCTGTGAGGGTGGCGAGTGCGGTAGAGACGGAAAGAAACAAAAAGATTCCCAGACCGAGAAGAGACCCCAGTCAGAGTCGAGCTGATTCTAATGTTTATAATAGAATAGAAAAGATCTACAACAGCAAAGTGATTTTTTCAAAAAGAAAAACAGAACTGAAGGACTTCCACCACCTGACTGCAAATCGGACTCTAAAGGTGCATGGTCAAGGTGCGGCGTCCCGTTGGCATAAGGGTGAATACGATGGGCAACACAATTGCTTTTTAATTTCCGTGCAGGTTGTTCACTGCTAGGGTAAAGGAATACAACTGCTGGTGGTGATGGCTTTCCTACAACTTTGTTCTAGAAGTTCTCGAAGTGTTTTTGTGGATGCCATGGGATTTCTTTTCTTCTCTTTTCTTTTAAGATTTAGGATTTAGGGGCCGGCGCTGTGGCGTAGTAGGCTAAGTCTCCACCTGCGGTGTCAGCATCCCATATGGGTGCTGGTTTGTGTCTCAGCTGCTCCTCTTCCGATCCAGCTCTCTGCTATGGCCTGGGAAAGCCAAAGATAATGGCCCAAGTCCTTGGGACCCTGCACCCAAGTGAGAGACGCAGAAGAAGCTCCTGGCTCCTGGCTTCAGATTGGCACAGCTCCAGCCATTGCAGTCATTTGGGGAGTAAACCAGCAGATAGAAGACCTTTCTCCCTCTCTCTCTCTCTCTCTCTCTCTCTCTCTGGCTCTAACTCTGCCTCTCAAATAAATAAACAAAAGCCTTTAAAACAAAATATTTAGGATTTCTACATTTAAGATGATGTCATCTTCATACAGAGACAGTTTTACTTTTTCATTTCCAACTCAGAACCTTTTATTTCCTTTTCTTGCCTGATTGCTCTGTCTAGAACTTCCATTACCACGTTGACTAGTAGTAGCAAAAGTGGGCATCCCGGTTTTACTCCTGTTTTTGAGAGAAAAACTTTCAGTTTTTCATCCTTGTGTATGATGTTAGTTGTAGGATTTTGATATATGGCATTTATCATGTTGAGGGAGTTTCTGGTGATTTCTAGTTTACTGGGTGTTCTTATGAAAGGGTATGGATTTTTTTCAAGGCCTTTTTGTGCATCAGTTTATATGATCATATGTTTCCCCCCCTCATTCTGCTAGTAGGGTGTGTTACATTGATTGGCTTTTTTTGAAGAGCAAAGAGACAGAGAGAGATAGAAAGACAGAGAGCTCTTGCGTCTGCTAGTTCACTTCTCGAATACCCACAAGAACTAGGGATGTGTCTGTCTGAAGCCAGGAATCTGAGACGCAACCCAGTCTCCCACATGGGTAGCAGGAACTTGACAACTTAAACAATCACCTGCTGCCTCCCAGGGTGCACATTAACAAGAAGCTAAAATTGGAAGCAGAGCCAGCACCTGAACCCTGACACTCCAATATGGGATACAGAAAGCCCAAGGAGCATCTTAACTACTGCACAAAAACCTCACCCTGTAGACTGACTGGCTTTTTGAAACATTTATTTATTTGAACAGTAGAGAGTCAGGTAGAAAGGGGGAAAGAATGGTTGTTCCACAAGTCATGCTCAAAAAACTGAATACACACACATACAGAGAGAGAGAGAGAGAGGGAGGGAGAGAGAGAGAGCGATCAAGAGAACTTGTTTATTCACTCATTCATCCCCAAATATCCACAACAACCCCTGCCTGGGGCTGGAGCTGGAAACCAGAAACACAATCCAGATCTCCCACTAAGTGGCAGGAACCCAGTAATTTGAGACACCATTGCTGTCTCCCAGGGTCTGCTGGAAGCTCAAGTCAGGAGCAGAGCCAAGCACTGGACCTATGTACTGCGATACGGGATACAGATGTCTTAACTAACATCTTAACCACAAGGTCAACTACCTGCTCCCCACCCGCCCCCCACCAATTACTGACTTATGTGTGTTGCACAACACTTGCATTTCTGGAATAAATCTCAGTAACTAACTGTTTTTTTTTTTTTAACAAAGATTTCAAGATAATTCAATGGGGGGAATGATAGTTGTTCAACTAATAGTGCTCAAAAGGCTGAATATACATGTAGAATAAAAATGTACCAGGACACTAATCTCACAGCATAATCAAAAATTATCACTACGAGTGCCCACAATGAATCACAGGCCTAAATGTAAGAGCTAAAACTAGAAAAGTTTGTTTTGGGGAAGTGCAATACATGAGAACTGGCTTCCAGAGTGGGAAGCTCTGTGAGACTACAGAGACAGACAAATGGAGGACCACCCAGAACATGATGCACCAGGGATTGATGCACAGAAGTGCATCTGGGGCAGCAGCAGGACATGAGAACCACCAAGTCCCACAGCACGGGCAGAAGGGTTTCATAGACAAAAGTGTCCACAGCCAGCAGGCGTGCACCTGGGCTTTCTCAAGAAGCTGTAACTTTTTTTCTTTTTTTTTTCTTTTTTCTTTCTTTCTCTTTTTTTTTTTTTTTTTTTTTTTGACAGGCAGAGTGGACAGTGAGAGAGAGAGACAGAGAGAAAGGTCTTCCTTTGCCGTTGGTTCACCCTCTAATGGCCGCCACGGCCAGCGCACCGCGCTGATCCGAAGCCAGGAGCCAGGTGCTTCTCCTGGTCTCCCATGGGGTGCAGGGCCCAAGCACTTGGGCCATCCTCCACTGCACTCCCGGGCCACAGCAGAGAGCTGGCCTGGAAGAGGGGCAACCGGGACAGAATCCAGCGCGCTGATCGGGACTAGAACCCGGTGTGCCGGCGCCACAGGCGGAGATTAGCCTAGTGAGCTGCAGCGCCGGCCCCTAAGAAGCTGTAACTTTTATAAGAGGCATTTTGGGCATCAGACAAGAGTAGCGGATTATCCAATGACTTTGTACACTACAGGATTTGAGATGACTTACGGTGTCACCAAGAGGGCAAGATGACTGCTCTCATGTCAAGGTGGGCACCTAACAGAATGCTGTGGCCCAGGAAGGCAGTGGAGGATGGCCCAAGTCCTTGGGCCCTGCACCCGCATGGGAGACCAGGAGGAAGCACCTGGCTCCTGGTTTCGGATCGGCACAGCATGCCGGCCGTAGCGGCCATTTGGGGGGTGAACCAACGGAAGGAAGACCTTTCTCTCTGTCTCTCTGTCTCTTTCTCTCTCTCTCTCTCTGTCTAACTCTGCCTGTCAAAAAAAAAGGAAAAAAAAAAAAAAAAAAAGAAAGCGAGCAAGCAAGCACTGGAGAAAATCTTTGTGACCTTGGGAAGGCAAAGATTTCCTGAGCAGACTTTTTTAAAAATCACAGTTTTTGAAAGATGAATAGCCTCTTTGGAAGGCAGTCTGTCAATTTCTTCCAAACTAAACATCCTTTTTTTAAATGTGAATTTTTTTCTCTTCTATTTTTTAAAAACTGTTATTCATCATTTCACTTTTATTTGAAAGACAGAGATAGACACAGAGAGGTCTTCTATCTGCTGGTTCACTCCCCATATGCCTGTAAGAGTGAGGGCTTGGCCAGGCCAATGCCGGGAGCTCAAAACTCAGCCTAGGTCTTCCATGTGTGTGGCAGGGATCCAAGAACTTGAAGCTTCACCTGCTGCCTCCCAGGACTCACATTACCAGGACAGTCAGAGGAGGAGCCAGACTCCAGCTCAGGAACTCTGATATGGGATGTGGGGTGCCTAGGGGTGCCTTAACTGCTACCCTAAATGCCCACCCCTAAACAGATTCTTACATAATCTAGCAATTCTGCTCCTGGATGTTTACCCAAATGAGCAGAAAACTTGGGCCCACACAAAACACTGCACACAGATATTTATAGCAGCTTTATTCACAATTGCCAAAGCAGCAACAGCCATCATTTGGTAGGTGTATAAACCGTGGCACATCCAGGCAGTGGAATGCTATTCAGTGCTACAAAGAGATGAACTATCAAGCCATGAAAAGACACATGGGTACAGGTGTTTTGCGCAGCAGTTAAGACACTGCTTGGGATCTCAGCATCCCGCATCAGAGTGCCTGGGTTCAAGTCCCTCCTCTGTTCCAGTCCAGCTCCCTGCCACGGTGCGCCTAGGGGGCAGCAGGTAACGGCTCAAGTAATTGGATCCCAGCCACCCACTGGAGGATCAGATTGAGCTCCAGGCTCCTACCTTTGGCCTGGGCCAGCCCTGGCTGTTATGAGCATTTGAGAAGTAAACCAGTGGATGGAAGATCTCTCTCTGCCTTTCGCACAAATGTAAATAAATGTAAAGAAACATCAAACGCATACTACAAAATGAAAGAAGCCAATCCCAAAGACCTATATACTGTATGATTCCAACTATATAGTGTTCCAGAAAAGGCAAAACTATGGAGACAGTAAAAAAGATCAGCAGTTGGTAGGGATTAGAGGGCCCTTTTAAAGTCGATCCTCTCTTCCCATGCCAGAAGTTCCTGGTAACCACTGCTTTGGGGGAATTTCAAATAAATGGAACCTTACAATGGATACGCTTCTGTGTCTGACTTCTTTTACTTAGCATAATGCCTTTGCAATTTATGTTGCTGCCTGTGCCAGGTCTTTCTTTTTTATTGCTGACTACTATTCCCCAGTGGAGATACACTATAATTTTCTTATCTATTCAGTCGTTGGATATTTGTGTTGTTTCAAGTCTGTGTTAAAGCACACAGGAATTTTAGAGCAGTAAACTGACTCTGTGTGATACTGTAATGGTAGACACATGACCTTATACAGTTTTCAAACCCATAGAATGCAAAACACCAAGTATCAACATTAAAGTAAACTATGGACTCTGGGTGATAACGATGTATCAATTTAAACTAACAATTTAAACATACCATCTTGGTGCTAGAATGCTAACAGTGAAGGAGGCTGTGAATACTTAAGGGCTGGAAGTACATAGGAACTCACTGCACTCTCTGCCCCATTTTGCTGTGAGCCTAAAACTGTTTTCAAAAAAACAAACTATTTTCAAAAAATAATATAATAGAGGCTTTGTATCTGAAAAAATGCAGGTCATACAAGGCTATCCAAAGTAAATGGAAATCCTCCTGCTTTCTCCTGTCCCCAGCGTGCTCTCCAGAGAAAAGCAGTATTTTGGGTGGTTCAGCTTCTTCCCAGGCCTGTTGCTACAGAAACCAGTTGTGGTCACATCGCACAGAGCTTAGCTTCTTGTAAAAACGCGCTCACGCCACCCGCGTTGCTCTGCAGCTTGCTGCTTCCTGCACACTGGACATCTCTCTTGTACTGCCCTCCACCCCTCACTCAGTGTTTTCAGTCTCTGTCTTGGGCTTCCACGCCAAGGTCTGCATTCTAAGGACTCTGTCCAAGTTCCTACTCCAGCCCTCCCATTCCAAGCATTGTGGTGTCGGGGGCTGAATCTGCTGAACCGGACTTGGAATTGGACCCATGCAACGGTCAGCAGGTGTGTGTGTGTGTGTGTGTGCACGCAGATCTCAGTTTTTCTCTACTGCAAATTGTGCTGCTGTCACAATTTTGTAAATAAGACTTCGTTAAAATTTTCTTTTGCTCTTCAAAAGAAATTTAGGATTTTTTTTAGTTGTATCTATGCATTTATTCGAAAGTCAGAGAGACAGAAAGAAAAAAGTGAGAGCAGATTTCCTCAAAACCAACTTATATTCAACAAAGGAGCTAAAGCCAATCCCTGGAGCAAGGACAGCCTCTTCAACAAATGGTGCTGGGAAAACTGGGTTTCCACATGCAGAAGCATGAAGTAGGACCCCTGCTATACACCTCACACAAAAATCCATGTAAAATGGATTAAAGACCTAAACCTATAACCTGATACCATCAAATTATTAGAGAACATTGGGGAAACCCTACAAGACATTGGCACAGGCAAAGAGTTCTTGGAAAAGACCCCAGAGGCACAGGCAATCAAAGCCAAAATTAACAAAAGGGATTATATCAAATTGAGAAGTTTCTGTACTGCAAAAGAAACAGGAAAGTAAAGAGGCAACTGACAGAATGGGAGAAATTATTTGCAAACTGTACAACTGATAAAGGATTAATAACCAGAATATATAAGGGGATCAAGAAACTCCACAACAACAAAACAAACAACCCAGTGAAGAAATGGGCAAAGGACTTAGACATTTTTCAAATGAGGAAATCCAAATGGCCAACAGACACATGAAAAAGTGCTCAGGATCACTAGCCTTTAGGGAAATGCAAATCAAAACCACAATGAGGCTTCACCTCACCCCAGTTAGAATGCCTTTCATACAGAAATCAACAACATTGCTAATCTACTAATCTACTATTGGTAGGAATGTAAACTAGTAAATCCACTATGGAAGACAGTATGGAAATACCTCAGAAATCTGAATATAGACCTACCATAAGACCCAGCTATCCCACTCCTAGGAATTTACCCAAGGGAAATAAAATAAGCAAATAAAAGAGTTATCTGCACCCCCTCCATGTTTATTGCAGCTCAATTTACAATAGCTAAGTCATGGAATCACCTAAATGCCCATCAACTGAAGACTGGATAAAGAAATTATAGGATACATACTCTGGAATACTACACAGCAGTAAAAAAAAATGAAATCTGGTCATTTGCAACTAAATGGATGAATCTGGAAAACATCATACTTAGTGAAATAAGCCAGTCCCAAAGGGACAAATACTATATGTTCTCCCTGATCCATGATAAGTAACAGAACACCTAAAAGGAAACCTGTAGAAGTGAAATTGACACTTTGAGAAGCAATGACTTGAATAGCCCTTGTCTTGACTGTCGAGGAACAGTTTTTCTTTTTCTTTTTTTCTTCTTAATACTATTGGTGAATTCTTTACTTAACAAAGAATTAATCATATAGATTAATAGATTAATTAATAGATCCAAGTAAAAAATAAGAGTAGGAATAAGAGAGAGAGAGGAGTAAGCTTGTAACTGTAAAACTGTACATTTCTGCATACATTCCTACAGACTTACTTCTAAGGGTACAGCTAAAAACTTGCCATAGGACTCCAATTACCATTAAGCTGGGTGATAATAATGCCATCTTAAGTGTTTGGGCTTCCATGCCCAAATCATATTAAGTGTTAAATTGATCATATAGTTAGGATTAAGTATTAAAGGGATCATATAAATAAAACCAAGTGTCTGGTAATAATAATAGATAGAATTACAAAGGAGAGAATGTTCCAACATGGGAAGCAATCCACACAGCAGACTCATAGAATGACAATTGATCTAAATAGCACTCTGACCTCAGAATCAGCCCTAAGGCAATCTGGTCTGGCTGAAAAGCCTATGAGAGCATTTCAGGCATGGAAAGCCAAAGCCAAGACACCATGGCAAAAAAAAAAAAAAATGTTCTACATGAAGGATCTCTGTGAGTGAGACCCCACTGGAAAGAAGGGGCCATCAACGAAGGATGTACTTTTCTCTGAAGGGAGGAGAGAACTTCCACTTTGTTTATGGCCTTGTCTAAATACTGATGGAGATTGTGGACTTGAAAGGTTTCGATAGCCTTGGTAGCATATGTCAAGAGCCTTGGGTAGTCACTGACACCATACCTAAGAGTATCAATTATTAATTTAACAACAGGAGTTACTGTGCACTAACTCTCCATGCAGGACCTCTGTCCTCAATGAGTTATACTTTGAGAATTAACTGTAAAACTTGTTCTCAGTTTTATATATATATACATAATATATGTTATATATTTTATATATATACATATATAGTATGTGTTCAAATTGTTGAAATCTTTACTTGGTATAGATTGATCTTCTGTGCATAAAGTTAATTGAAAACAAATCTTAATGGAGAATTGGACTGGGAAAGGGAGAGGGAGGAGGAGGGAGGAGGGAGAGGGATGGTAGTGTGGGTAGGGGGGCAGGTATGGTGGGAAGAATCACTATATTCATAAAGCTGTGCTTATGAAATTGTACTTAGTAAACAAAAGGTTTATTTGGAAAAAAAAAAGGATAAAATGGCCAGCGCTGTGGCTCAATAGGCTAATCCTCTGCCTTGCGGTGCTGGCACACCGGGTTCTAGTCCCGGTCAGGGCGCCGGATTCTGTCCCGGTTGCTCCTCTTCTAGGCCAGCTCTCTGCTGTGGCCCAGGAGTGCAGTGGAGGATGGCCCAGGTGCTTGGGCCCTGCACCCCATGGGAGACCAGGAGAAGCACCTGGCTCCTGGCGCTGGCCACAGCAGCCATTGGAGGGTGAACCAACTGCAACGGAAGACCTTTCTCTCTGTCTCTCTCTCTCTCTCTCTGTCCACTCTGCCTGTAAAAAAAAAAAAAAATAAATAAATAATGTAACATTAGAGAGAGAGAGAGAGCTCCTCCCTCAGCTGGTTCACTCCCACAAATGCCTGCAGCAGCCAGGGCTGGGCCAGGCTGAAGTGCACATGAGCCAGGAACTCCATCTAGTTTTCCCACATGCATGGCAGGGACGTAGGCACTTACGCCATCATCTGCTGCCTCCCACAGAGTATGTTAGCAGATAGCTGGATTGGAAGTGGAGCCAGGACTTGAACCCAGGCACTCTAAGGTGGGACACAGGCACCCCAGGAAGCATCGTAACGACTGAGCCAAACACCCTTTCCCTGCAAAAGACATTCGCAACAAAGGGAAGGACAAATGTCAGACTGGGAGAAAATACTTGAGATGCATGTACGTAAGATCTTACTGCTCAATAACGAAAAGACAAAGAAATTAAAAGCAACAGACACTTTCCCTCAGCAGACATAAAAATGGCAAATAAGCAGACGAGAGGTTGCTCGAAGCTGCCAATAGAGAAATGCTATCCAAAACCATAGTGAGAGACAACTACTAGAACAGCTGAAATTAAAAAGCTTGACTACATCCAAGTGTCCGTGAGGATATGGAGCAACTGGAATTCTCACACATTGCATTTGGAAATGCAAAATGGTACAAGTGCTCAGGGACCCAGCGATAGCTTCACATACTCTTACTATCAGACTCAGCAATTCTGCACCTAGATTTACTTAAGAGAAACGAAATGGATGCCTACACAAAAGCTTGTGCATAGCTTTTATGTAAAGACCACAGATTGGAAACCACACAAATATCCAATACCTGAACACCGTAAGTGAATTGTGGTGTATCTCCACTGTGGAATAGCATTCAGCAACAAAAAGGAAAGAATTGGCACAGCAACAACATAAATGTCAAAGGCAACGTGCTAGGTAAAAGAAGTCAGACACAGAACAATACATATTGTATGATTCCATTTATTCTTAAATCCCCAAAGAGCAGTGGTTGCCAGGAGCAGCTGGCATGGGGAGAGAAGACTTACAGAAAAGGGCCCAGGGAAACTTTTTGGGGCGATGAAAAGATTCTGCATCTTGAATGTGATGGTGGATGTGCAACTGTATATATTAACCAAAATTCATTGAACTGTACACTTACAATTGCTAAATTTTATGATACCTAAATTACATTCTAACAAAAAAAACCTGACTTTCAAGAAAACAAGATTTAGAGGTAAAGTTTATAGGAGTTGGTAAACTCTAAAGGTGTGAACTTACAAGAGAAAGAACAATGGTTGTGTTGCAACTCTTTGAATGGCAAAGCTGCTAGTTGCAAGAATGAACTCTGAAGGAACGGGCGGTTTGTATGGGGTGCAATCATGAGCCTGCTTTGTGTTGGTTGAGTTTAGATGCCTTTGAAATATCTAAGAATAGGCAAGGAGGTTGCTCAGTACATTGGTCTGGGACTTTGAAGATGTCTCTTTTTTTAAAAAAATGGAGTAAAAGTGTATTAGTTTTACATACTCTGCAGCAAAATGTATTCAGCACATACACAAATTTTCTTCAGATTCTTTGTATGCTAGCCTACTGTTTTTTTTTTGTTTGTTTGTTTGTTTGACAGGCAGAGTGGACAGTGAGAGAAAGAGACAGAGAGAAAGGTCTTCCTTTGCCGTTGGTTCACCCTCCAATGGCCCCCATGGCCAACGCAATGCGGCCGGCGCACCGCGCTGATCCGAAGGCAGGAGCCAGGTGCTCATCCTGGTCTCCTATGCAGGTGCAGGGCCCAAGCACTTGGGCCATCCTTCACTGCACTCCCTGGCCACAGCAGAGAGCTGGACTGGAAGAGGAGCAACTGGGACAGAATCCGGCGCCCCGACCGGGACTAGAACCCGGTGTGCTGGCGCCACAGGCGGAGGATTAGCCTAGTGAGCTGCGGTGCCGGCCACATACTGGTTTTGAAACTGAAAATATTTTGCAAGAAAATTCAATGTTCAGAGACCAAACACCACCACTCAGAGAAAAATATAACCAAAGAACATTCATTTTCCACTAAGAATTTGCCTGGAGGATGTAACTTAACTGAGCCGCTCCCCACCCCATCTCCAAGAGTTAGTGCAGTGACTGTTACAAAGCAGACCTCAACAGCCTTGAGCTCTGGAACCAACATGAACTGACCAAAAAACTTCCATCTAAATCCTCATAAAAATGTTGAAGTTTAAAAAAAGGAAGAAAAAAGGTGCAACGCAGGTGTCAGATCGAAAAAGATTCTCACACTTCATCTACTACATTCAGTCGTGGCTAGAGGGTAACAGATGGAAACAGGATCCCTGTAATACGAAGTTCCCACCCCAGCTCGCTGTACGCACCTGTTCCAAGCCCACCACATCCCCCTAATGCTTCCAACTCCATCACTTCCCCGCCTGTTGGGCCGGCCGGCGGAGGAGCAGGTGTATCTCTTGGATCCAGTCTGTTATGAGGCTGGGATGTCTGGGTATCAGCCCGGTGAACCAGGCCGCTGAGGCCTGCCAGATCATCAATAACACCGAACTGACTGGTTCCCTGTGTGAGGGACGGGCTGTTGGGATTCACTCCGTTCAGCTGTTCCTGATACAGTTTACACACACCTTCCACGCGTTCATTGGCAGAATCACGGCCGCACGCAAGCTCAGCCTTGAACACGTCTTGGGTTAAGGACAGACATTCGAAAGCTGTGACATTGCCGGAGTAATTGAAGGAGAAAAGGAGACGCCAGGCCTGGGGGGGGTGGGGTGGGGGGGTGGGCAGCATTTGAAGGCAAAGCAAAGAAGCAGGAGACGTGAGCAAGAGGCTCTATAGTCAGGAAGCGAAGCAAAAGAAGAGGGTGTCCGTACTCGCGGCACCTATCCGTGGGGATCAGAAGAGACACTTGGGCATGCGGTTGGGGGAATGGGCAGAGAAGGCAGGGAAGGGACATGCTGTCGGAGTCAGTCGCCCCAGGCAGCGTGTTAAGGCCACACTGGTGGGGTGATGTGAGGGTGTCCCTAGAGCAGCAGGGCAAGCAGGGGCCGGACACAAGCCGGGACAACAGCGAGTTGGAAGGAGCAGCTGGAGGGGAGCGAGATTCAGGGCAGAGCGGTGTTCTGGATACGAAGCGACATCGAGGGGATGCCAAGAATGAGCAAAGGGAAAGGGTCAAAAGTTGCATAAAGAGCCACGGATGCCGGCCCCGCAGCTCACTAGGCTAATCCTCCGCCTTGCGGTGCCGGCACACCGGGTTCTAGTCCCGGTCGGGGCACCGGGTTCTGTCCCGGTTGCCCCTCTTCCAGGCCAGCCCTCTGCTGTGGCCAGGGAGTGCAGTGGAGGACGGCCCAAGTGCTTGGGCCCTGCACCCCATGGGAGACCGGGAGAAGCACCTGGCTCCTAGCTTCGAATCGGTGCAGCCCGCCGGCTTGGCGACCATTGGAGGGTGAACAAACGGCAAAGGAAGACCTTTCTGTCTCTCTCTCACTGTCCACTCTGACTGTCAAAAGAAAAGGGGGGGGGCACGGATGTCAGCACTGAGATGTTTCCCTTGGAGACAACCGAAACGTGATGTTTATGTGTTAACGTGTGCCATGCCATGCCATGCTGGGTAATGCCATTATTTCAGGGGCTGTTAGGCAGACCGGCTTCATTACAGGGGTGAGAAAGAAACTAAACTGAAGAGGGCAGAGAAGCCTATGGGAGATAAAGGAGAGACTGTGGATCCGAAGCAGACAGCAGCTGAGAAATACATAGGGTAAAGGAAGTCCTTTGGATTTGTTTCTTTGATGTCTGACTTTTTGTTTCTTAGATGGGATACATTCATACCTGTCCATAAACAGACGAAAACAGCACACATTAAAAAGTTAACCGTAGGGATAGGCAGAAGTGACAGGGGAAGGGTGATGCCTGCAGGAGTTGTCAATGCACCAGAAGCCTCACTCTTCCCAGCCAAGTAGAAAACCATCCACTGAGATACAATGGAGGAGAAGAAGGGTGCTCGGAGAAGAGCCGTGACATTTGGTAAGGCCACTGTGGAGAAGGAGGGCTGGAGCAGCCCAAACCAGCCAGGTGGAGCCAGTGACCGGTGCTCCCCCAAGATCCACGCCCCTGAGAGCCTACTGTATTCCTGTCCATGGCCCTCGGTGAGCACACACGACCGGTGCCTGGAGCCCAAGGTCGGGCCAGGCTCTAGGAGTCTATTTGCTTGGAAATCCAGAAGTGTGTGGCTTTTAGGCATCCTCAAAAGCAGGAGCAGGCAAAGTGCTGAGAAACCGGGAGAAGTAGGAGTCGGGGTCCTGGGCATTGTTAAGAGGAAGCTGATTAAGTTGTGAATCAGGTTGCTTGGGTCCAGTCCTAGTGCCAACATTGTCCTTGACAAATATGATGACTTCCATGTGATTTGGGCAAAATATTTCATTTCTCTGAGCCCTGATTTCCTCACTTTAAAAATGAGATTTTTTTTTACTGTGATAAAATATACATAACATGAAATTTGTCCTTTTCAGCATTTTTAGATGTACAGTTGAGTGGTAAGTAAGTATTCACACTGTTGCTCAACCACGACCACTATCCATGTCCAGAATATTTGACCTTCACAAACTGAAACCCTGACAATAACTCCCTAGTCCTGTCTCCCCTAACCCCTGGAAATCCACAAGTTTGCTTCCTGTGTCTGTTGAGTTTGACTACTCTAGATATCTCTAGGAGTGGAATCATGCAATAATTGTCCTTCTGTATCTGCCTTATTCTACTTAACATCATTTCCTAAGTTTAAAGTTTCATCTATGTTTTAGCACATGTCAGAATTTTCTTTTAAATTTTAAAATTGTCTTTTTATTTCTTTGAAAGGCCCAAAGACAGAGAGAGACAGAGTATGTGTATTTCCGTCTCTGGTTCACTCTCCAAATGCCTACAACAACTGAGGCTGTGCCAAGGGGAAACCAGGAGCCTAGAACTCACTCTGGGTCTCCCAGGTGGATGGCAGAGAATCCAAGCATTTGAGCCATCACCTGCTGCCTCCCAGGGTGTGTATTAGCAGGAGGCTGGACTGGAAACGGAGCCAGCTCTGGAACCCAGGCACTCCAACATGAGCTGTAGGTACCCTAAGCGGAATCTCAGGTACTATGACAAATGCCCACCCCAATGTCCCTCCTCTTAACGCCAAACAATAGTCCATTGTGTGTGTATGCCACATTTTGCTTATCCATTCATTTGTCGATAGACACATGGGTCAATGCTCCTGTTGGCTATTGAGAATAATGCTTGTATGAACATGGTATACGGATATCTGCCCAAGTCCCAGCCTTCTCACTTATACCCAGAAGTGGAAGTGCTGTGCCAAATGATAATGCCAAACTTAACTTTTTGAGGAGGCAATAATTTTTGAAACTGCTGTAACGTACAGTTGGCCCTCTGAATCTGAATTCTGCTCAACCAGTTGTGGGCCAGAATTATTCAGAAAAAGAATACACTTGCACTGAACATGCATGAACTTTTTATCTCTGTCCCCATCCCCTAAACATACAGTTTCACAACCATTTTACAAAGCATTTACATTGTATTGGGTACCATAAATAACCTAGAGAGGATTTAAAGTATACACACGATATGCATATGTAATGTGCAAACACGATAGCACGTTGAGACTCAGCAGGTGTGGGTATCTGCAGAGGGTTCTGGCGCCAATCCCCAGGGGGTACCCTGGGACGACTGTATTACGTATCACGATTGGTGGTGGTGGTGATGCAGCGGTACAGGAATGAGGGGTAGAATAGCTGCCGTGACACGAAGACGTGATGAGAGACTGGAATACCATCCTCCACACTGTCAGAGGAGGAACGCTGCTAGCGGTGACAAGGAAGGGTCCAGAGGGTGACCACGTGGATGTGATAAGCAGGAACACTGGATGACTCTCAGATGAAAAGCCATTGACTGAGGGACAAAGACGAAGGTCTGTGCAGTGGCATCTGGGATCCAGGAGAATACAGAACCCTTCTTGCTGCCCTGTGGTCAGTACAGCAGAGGAGGTGGAAAATCATGGGGGAAGGAATGTTCCTAAGGGAGACCCACGTTTCTGTTAAAACAAGGAAGCTTAAGAGCCCTCTCCAAAGAGGAAGAGCCTGTGGGGAAAGAGGAAATCAGAGCGCCCCTCAGGTAGTGGGGTGAGAGGGGTGCTGCTGTGCAAGGGAGAGGGACCAGGGGGCCACCTGGACCCGAGTTTGGGCTGTGAGTCCTAGTGGGTGTGCTAGGAAGAAAAACAGGCCTCCACCGACGCCCACAGCTTAACCTCTGGAACCTGAGAGCGTGTTACCTTACATGGCAAAATGAACTGTGCCGGTGTGATTAAGTGAAGGAACTTTAGTCTTGGGAGATTCTCAGGGTGAGGCCGGTGTAATCATAAAGTCCTTAGAGAGGGAGGCAGTGGGTGCGGGTCGAAGGAGGAAAGCGTGCGATGCTGGGAACAGAGGTCGGGATGACGCTGGGTTGTAAGCCATGGAGTGTGGGCAGCCTGCAGAGGTTGGGCGAGGCAAGGGAACAGATTCTCCCCGGAAGCCCCCAGAAAGAACTTAGCCCTGCTGACCCTTTCTGGACGACTGACCCCCGGATCAGGATGATAATACATTGGTGTTGCTGGAAGCATTGCTTTATTTTTTTTTTTTTTTTTTTTTTTTTGGCAGGCAGAGTGGACAGTGAGAGAGAGAGACAGAGAGAAAGGTCTTCCTTTGCCGTTGGTTCACCCTCCAATGGCCGCCACAGCTGGTGCACCGCGCTGATCCAAAGCCAGGAGCCAGGTGCTTTCTCCTGGTCTCCCATGGGGTGCAGGGCCCAAGCACCTGGGCCATCCTCCACTGCACTCCCAGGCCACAGCAGAGGGCTGGCCTGGAAGAGGGGCAACCGGGACAGAATCCGGCGCCCCGACCGGGACTAGAACCCGGTGTGCCGGCGCCGCTAGGCGGAGGATTAGCCTAGTGAGCCGCGGCGCCGGCCGGAAGCATTGCTTTATGGAAATGGGCTACGGCAGCAACAGGAAACTACGACAGTGGGGGAAGGGATGATTCCCTGAAGTCCACGCGTGTGGAGTCAGAGGAGTTCCACAGTCTTGCCAGACGGTCACGGGTTTACTGCTCAAAAGTTACTTCAGGCTAGTGCCGCGGCTCACTAGGCTAATCCTCTGCCTGCGGCGCTGGCACACCGGGTTCTAGTCCCGGTCGGGGTCTGGATTCCGTCCTGGCTGCTCCTCTTCCAGGCCAGCTCTCTGCTGTGGCCTGAGAAGGCAGTGGAGGATGGCCCAGGTGCTTGGGCCCTGCACCCCATGGGAGACCAGGAGGAAGCACCTGGCCCCTGGCTTCAGATCAGTGCAGTGCGCCAGCTGTAGCGGCCATTTTGGGGGGTGAACCAACGGAAGGAAGACCTTTCTCTCTGTCTCTCTCTCTCTCTCTCTCTCTCTCTCACTGTCTAACTCTGCTGTCAAAAAAAAAAAAAAAAAAAAAGATACTTCACCTCAGGCCATCTCTCCCTGGTGGATAAAGGAGATGTGTCCTTTCCAAGATTGTGTTCGTTCACTACTGCTGGCTGATAAATTACCCCAAACTGTGGGGGCATAAAGCCCACAAGCATTTATGATCTCGTCTTTTCTGTAGTTCGAGGATTTAGGAGTGGCCGAGGTGAGTGGTTCTGACTCAGGGTCTCAGTGGAGCTGCAGTCATCCAAGCACTTGGCCAGGGCTAGAGGCTCCACTTAGGAGCCGGCTCGCTCACGTGGCTGTGGCGTGGGCTTTGGTCTCTTAGCACGTAGGGGATGTCCTCGCAACTGGCAGCCAGCTCCCCCCAGAGCGGACAGTCCAAGGGCGGGTGAGCAGAGGAGAAGACGCGCTGCCTCCGAGGACCAAGTTTCCCAAGGCTCACGCTGTCACTTCCACTCATTCTGTTTATCAGAAGTGAGCCACAACGTGCAGGGCAGTCCAGGGGAGAAGGATGAAGGGAATTTCGTCCATATATGAAAGCTACCATGAAGAGGATTCCCTGAGGACTGCTGCCGCTCAGACGCTGACATCCTGTTGGGACGCAGCAGGTAAACAACCACACAGTTACCTGTGCAAATAACGCGTTTAAAGGATGACAGCTGATTTTGGCAGAATGTATATCGTTGCTGACTCTAAAATTAGACAAACTAGCAAAACCCATTGCATTCATATCCACTTTGTTAATGCACCTCAGGATGAGAAATCAACACGTTAACAAAGGGCTATTTTCAGGTAACCCTGTTGAAAATATTTTTTACCATTCCTTATGTAATGATTTACAAAAAGCATCCTAAAGGGGCCAGCGTTGTGGCATAGTGGGTAAAGCCACCACTTGCCATGCCAACATCCCCCTTGTGTGCCGGGTTGTGTCCTGGCTGCTCCACTTCTGATCCACTTCTCTGCTAATGGCCTGGGAAAAGCAGCGGAAGATGGCCCAAGTTTTGGGCTCCTGCCACCCATGTGCAAGACCCAGATGAATCTCCTGGCTCCTGGCTTTGGTCTGGCCCATTGCTGTCCATTGCGGCCATCTGGGGAGTGAACAGATGGAAGAGCTCCCTCTCCTTTCTCTGTCTCTACTTCTCTGTAACTCTTTCAAATAAAGACAAATAAATCTTTTTATTAAAAAAAAATCCTGAGGCCGGCGCTATGGCATAGCAGGTAAAGCCACTCTCTGCAGTGCCGGCATCCCATATGGGCGCCGGTTTGAGTCCCAGCTGCTCCACTTCCAGTCCGGCTTTCTGCTATGGCCTGGAGAAAGCAGTAGATGGCCCAGGTCCCTGGGCTCCTGCGCCCACGTGGGAGACCCGGAAGAGGCTCCTGGCTTCGGATCAGCGCAGCTCTGGCTGTTGCGGTCAACTGGGGAGTGAACCAGTGGATGGAGGACTTCTCTCTCTCTCTCTGCCTCTCCTTCTCTCTCTGTATAACTGACTTTCAAATAAATAAATAAATCTTAAAAAAAAAGCATCCTGAAATACTGAGTATCATAATATATTTCAATTTGGAATTCGGTGGTTTTTTACATATTGAATGTTCTGCCTATAAAAAGTGTTTGTAAAATATTAAGTATTGGAAACTTTTAAACCAGGCTAAAGTTACTTCTAAACTAGAAATTGAGAAATCCTTTTTGTAACTTTCTTTCTTTTATGCTTCTTTAGTGTTTACTTTTATCACCAGATTCTCAAAATTACTTGCTGAAGTCTGACTTGACATCAAGTTTTTCTTACAATAACTAGCCTATACTCAAATGTTTTAGCTAAAAACACATTTAATTTGATCCTGTTCTTTCACATCCTTAACTATTTCACTTTTCAGAACAGCTAGAAATCTTAAACTATATAAACAGCAACTTTTCTTCTACAGTATTTCCACTGTATGTAGGTTTCCTTTCCTTGTCTTTGACATAAAGAAGAGAATAATTATTTTACCTGCTCCTAGTAGTGGATCTTGAGAGGTGGCCATCTTGGATGGATGTGCCAGCTGCCAATGTTTTTCCAAGTAATGGCCTGCGTGGTACAATTTTTGAAGACATCCACTGCTGTTCTGAATGTTTGAGAGATTATCAGCAAAAGTCACAGTCTTTCATTACACAATGTGTCTCACAGTTAAATGAAAAAGATGGCTCTTCATTTGGAACACGTCACTGGATGAAACATGTCCTGTGTGTGTTTCATTTGATTTGCACATCAGCACTGTGGTGTGATCACTCTCCTTTTAAGGCTCCATGGATAAGCGACTTGACCAAGAAGGCCCGTGCCATGTTGACAATCACTCAACTCATAACGGAGGGACCAACCTCAAACGCTGAGCTCTTTATCCCAAAGTGCTGGATCTTTCCATCATAAAAAGCTGGCTTAATTCATCCCAATACATAAATTACAACTACCAGAGGTACGCCTTAAAATATTGCTTGCACAGGCAAAGCAGGGAGACTCAATACCACAGGGACCCTAACAAATAAGGGTAGTGGCAAACCACGTGTAGCCGTCCGGGTCCACTCAGAACATAGAAACCACAGAGTAGGCTAAACAGGAATGTTGTATAAAAAGAATTGCTCAATGTGATGAAAGAGTGACTATAAGAGAATAATTCTGCAAAAGGGCTTTTAAAAAGTTCACAGAAAAGTTAAATTAAAAGATAAATAGGGGGTATTTAGCCTGGTAGTTGAAATGCCAGTTAAGATACCCACGTCCCGTATCACAGTGCCGGCATTGGGTGCCTGCCTCCAGCTTCTGACCCCAGCTTCCAGACTCTGGGAGGCAGCAATAAACACTGAGGTTGCTGGGCTCCTGGCACTCAGAGAGAGACGCGCACTGAATTCCCAGCTCCTGACTGGGAGGCTGCGGCATCCTCGGAGAAGCCAAACACCTGCCAATGACCTTGCTGAATGGATGGTGACCCTTACAAAGTTCCCGGAACATTATCTATGATGACAATAGGTAGTCCTTGTTGCACAGAGAGTTTGGTTTCTGATCTTACTCTGTCAGCAGAACTGGCCAGGAGGTTTTAATGCAGATTCCAACTCAGAATTAAATGCACCATCTTAAAAAAAGAAATGGTCAGAGAAGTTATGCAAATTCTGGAAAGCTCTCTTCACATGCCATCCCACAGAGAAATTAGAGGAAAAGTTATTTCCTCATAAAATAGGAGTATAATATCTTTTTTGATGATTCCCTGTTCATTGGTGACTCCAGCCAGCAAGCTCCCTCCAGCTCCATCTTTTTACTCCAAAGTGAATATTGAGTCAAAAGCAACTGACCTTATAGACCAAGAAAACCAAGTACTAAGGTCATTGAAATTTCTTCTCTGTGAATTCTCTAAATAGTATAGCAGTTCCTTACCATATGTCATATAAACAAATGGTGTGGATGGGCTATGAAGTTTTTCCTGGCACAAATTCACTATGACCTGGAAAACACACTTCATCATTCATGGCTAGAAAGTT
Organism: Oryctolagus cuniculus; assembly: GCF_051225735.1. Lineage (NCBI taxonomy): Eukaryota > Metazoa > Chordata > Mammalia > Lagomorpha > Leporidae > Oryctolagus > Oryctolagus cuniculus. Next base: position 174,726,395 of record NC_142869.1, on the reverse strand, counting down.
CTCTCCAAGTTGTGCCAATAAAAACTCGGGATAATCCAAGAAATACTTTACATGTATGACTTGAGAGCATGCCTGCAAGAAGAGTGGCTCGAAAACTTCAAACCCACTTTTTGGCCATTGATGAAGAAAATCCAGAGTGAGGGAGAGTTTCTGAAAGGTCTTTCTCCTAGTGTTGGGGGAGAAAACGCTAGGACACAGTGAGGGTGGACTCCAGTGTCTACTGGAGAAACTGCAGAGAGAGGATGGTGTTAGATCAGGAGCCTGGGGAAGGACTAAGATTTCCTCGGGAGGAAAATCGAGGAGGACGTTCCCCACAGAGTGAGCTGCCTGCCTGAGTGTGACTGCAGTGCAACGTCTCAGAAGAGGTGTGGACAGGAGCTGAGTCTCAGGCTGGAGATGATTATTGAATGCCTTGTCTGTGGGTACGGCGGTGGAACTGTGGACAGTTTTCCTAGGAGAGCTACGTCATGACAGTAGTATACCCATGCTTCTTCTGGGTCACATATCCAGCACCATGACATGCTTTTATTTTTCAAAACCATCCTGTGGCCGGCGCCGCGGCTCACTAGGCTAATCCTCCTCCTTGCGGCACCGGCACACCGGGTTCTAGTCCCGGTCGGGGCGCCGGATTCTGTCCTGGTTGCCCCTCTTCCAGGCCAGCCCTCTGCTGTGGCCAGGGAGTGCAGTGGAGGATGGCCCAGGTGCTTGGGCCCTGCACCCCATGGGAGACCAGGATAAATACCTGGCTCCTGGCTCCTGCCATCGGATCAGCGCAGTACTCTGGCTGCAGCGCACCAGCCGTGGCAGCCATTGGAGGGTGAACCAACAGCAAAAGGAAGACCTTGCTCTCTCTCTCTCTCACTGTCCACTCTGCCTGTCAAAAAATAAAAATAAAAAATAAAAAAATAATAATAAATAAAAAAAATCCTGTGAAGTAGGTGCTATTCCCATTTTATAGGTGAAGAAACTGAGGCACAGACACATAAAATGATTTCCCAAGGTCAAACAACTAGCAAGCAGTTTTCCAATTGGATTGTCTAGCTGCAGAGCCCATGAAACCATGGTTCTTTTTCTTTCTCTCTTTCTTTTTAGATAACTTATTAATTTGAAAGGCAGAGTTACAGAGAGAGAAGGAGCAAGAGATCTTCCATCTGCTGGTTCTATTCCTGAATGGCTGCAGTGGCTGGAGCTGGACTGGTCTGAAGCCAGGAGCCAGGAGCCAGGAGCTTCCTCTGGGTCTTCCATATGGCACAAGGGCCCAAGCATCTGGGCCATCCTCTGCTGCTTTCCCAGGAGCATTAGCAGGGAGCTGGATAGGAAGTAGAGCAGCCGGAACCTGGGACTCGAACCAGTGCCCACATGGATGCCAGCACTGCAAGGGATGGCTTTACCAGCTATGCCACAGCGCCAGCCCCAGCCCCAGCCCCAGTTCTTGAGGAAGTCGTTATCATATCGCAGAAATATAACCACAGCTGTGTGCAGGGCGAATTAGAGGTGAGACCAGCTAGGAGGCCATGGAGCAGTTCCACTGAAAGCTAACAGTCCTGAACTTGATAAGCACATTCGCCCATTTTCTGTTACTATAACCAAAATACTTAAAGTTGGGCAACTTATGGAGAAAAGAAGTTTACAGCGCTCACAGTTTGGAGGCTAAAAGTCTGAACAACATGAGGCAGGCTCTGGTGAGGGCCCCTTGGCTGCACCACCTCATGGCAATGGCATCACCATGGTGGGAGTGTGTGTGAGAGGGACAGGTGGCAAGACAGGGAGCCAGAGAGAGCAGGGAGGGGCTCTTCTAGAACAGCTTTCCTGCATGAGAACCAACTTGGGGTCCCAGGAGAACAACATCCATCCCTTCTAAGGGCAGTATCTCCAGGGACTTCCCATTAGGCTTCACCTATTAGAGGTCTGCCACTTCCTCCCACTGCCACATTGAGGACCAAGTGCCAACACATGCACCTTTCGAGGACAAAGCACATCTGGAGCACAGCAATGGAATTTAATAAACAAAAATATTCAGTGGTGGAAAAGAGGGCAGAATGAGGTAGATGCTTGTGCCAATATCAGAGACAGAAAACAGAAAGGTGTCGCTCTCCGTCTTCGTGGAGGAACAACACAGGACCCTGTGCTGTTCTTTTGTCTGCTCGGCCCTCCCCGGGTTTGCTGCTGGTTCTTCCCGGGTTGGCTACCGTCCCTTCCACCTCCGTGGAAGGGCAGTTCCCCCTGCCACCTTCCCCACTTCCGCGGGGGAGCGGCACACCGCCGGCCGGCTCTCTCGGGGGCTGCTCAGGTGTTCCTTCAGATAGATGCTCCCGGTGCATGTTGTCTCTCTCCTCCTTTATAGTCCTCTTCCACCAATCCCAACTCTGCTACCCACACGCCGAGTATGCTGCTCTCCTCCAATCAGGAGCAGGTCCTGCTGTTTATTGGTTGAACTGGAGGCAGCTGAGTAGAAGCTGTTTCCTCCTCTCCCAGCGCCATATTGTGGGAGAGCAGATGCATAGAATAAGTCTTAATTCCAGTAACTTATTCTAGTCCAAGTTGCTCCCAGTTGCTCCCCACAGATTCCCCTTTCTTTTTATTTTTTTGGCGTTGATACGCGCCTGTCTTCGGTGCCCCGCGGCACACACTCTGCTCTGCTTGCTAGAGTTGCCCACAGGTGCTTACAAGCCCTACCAGTCAGGCAAACCGAATCCGGGTCCTCTCTTCGCCATGTTGTGAGGAGGTTTTTAGGCGCTGATGCGTGCCTGTGTTCGGTGCCCTGCAGCGCATACTCTGCTCTGCTAGAACTGCCTGCAGGTGCTTACAAGCCCTATCAGGCAAACCGAATCCAAGCCTTCTCATTGCCGTCTTGTGGGGAGACTTATTGGTGTTGATAATGTGCCTGTCTTCAGTGACCTGCAGCGGGTAAGCTGCTAGCCGCCAGCAGGTGCTTATCGTCTTACTAATCAGGCAGACCAAATCCAAGCTCTCTCATTGCCGTGTTGTGGGGAGGCCTTATTTTTCTCTATTTCTCTATCTCCGGGCATTCCTATTTCTCCTATTTTACTTCTATCTGCCAGCATTCCTATTTCTCTCATTTTACCTCTAAACTTCTGTTTCTCTTATCCCCGCGGCTTCCCGGCGCCCGCCCCGAGGCTGCTTCTCGGCGCCTCCCCCGCGGTGGCTTCCCGGCTCTGCACTGCTTCAGCCCATGCTTTGGCTTCCCGGCGCCCGCCCCGAGGTCACTTCCTGGCTCTACGCGCTCCGCGGTCTCCACGGCCTTCGCACTAGCCCCACGTTCCCTATCTATCCGCGCCCTGTGCACTCTCCCCACTTGTGCCCCACCCACTCTCTCTGCGCACGGCAGCTTCCGCGAGTCACACAGCCCAGCTCACGTTTCCGCCACCGGCATTCAGTCCAAGTTCCCCAGGCTAACCTGTCGAATTCCAACCTGGCGGCCCACGTCTCTGCCTCTGGTTCCAGATTTTCGCCTTTTGCTCCCCGGGCTGACTTGAAGAATTCCAAGATAGCTTACGTCTCCGCCTTGGCCTGCCCCCACGGCTTCAATTTCCCTAACATTTTTCTCTACCCAGTATGTTTCCCTAACTTTTCTTCCAACAACAATATTCCCCTCTCATTTCTCCCGGCTTCTCCCCACAGTCCGCATCCGAGTCCAAGCCTCCTCCAGGTTTCACTTTCGCTTTCAATCTCCTAGCTTCCCCGCCATAGTCCGCATCCAAGTCTATGAAAGCTTTCACTTTCACTTTCAATCCTAACTTCTTTCCCACAGTCCATATCTGAGTCTATGCCTAGGCTTTCGATAGCTTCTTCCGGCACCTTTTCCGTCCGGCTTTTCCCTAGGCTCTTTGCTAGTCTCTCCGGTATTTTCCCACTTCTTCCCATTTCTTCCCTCCTAGGTTTCCCTATCCAAGTCACGGCACCATTATGTCGCTCCCCCTCTTCACGGAGGAACGACACAGGACCCTGCGCTGTTCTTTCGTCTGCTCGGCCCTCCCCGGGTTTGCTGCTGGTTCTTCCCGGGTTGGCTACCGTCCCTTCCACCTCCGTGGAGGGGCGGGCCCCCTGCCACTTTCCCCACTTCCGCAGGGGAGCAGCACACCGCCGGCCGGCTCTCTCGGGGGCTGCTCAGGTGTTCCTTCAGATAGATGCTCCCGGTGCATGTTGTCTCTCTCCTCCTTTATAGTCCTCTTCCACCAATCCCAACTCTGCTACCCACACGCCGAGTACGCTGCTCTCCTCCAATCAGGAGTAGGTCCTGCTGTTTATTGGTTGAACTGGAGGCAGCTGAGTAGAAGCTGTTTCCTCCTCTCCCAGCGCCATATTGTGGGAGAGCAGATGCATAGAATAAGTCTTAATTCCAGTAACTTATTCTAGTCCGAGTTGCTCCCAGTTGCTCCCCACAGAAAGGGAGGTATAGGAGGGGTCGGGGGAGAAGAAAGAATGGTGGTCTTTGAGGCCACATGGTTTAAAGTATGAGGGGCAGTGAAGTGGAGGGGTGCGGCAAGCAGCTCAAAATTCAGAGCTGGAACGTGGGAGAGGTCAGGCTGAAGACAGAGAGGAGATGGATTTTCTTGAAGGTAGTGAAACTTAAGCTTTGGCACCCCCCCCAACCTGTCTGGGTTCATTCAAGCCCCTGGCAGGGGCCCTAGCAATATGTGCAGGTAGTCATATTTTTTTCAATAAAAATGTCAGAAGTAGATTATTTTAGCTGCACTTGGTTAAGATCAGGAATACTGCCTCTTTCCGCAGTAAGCCTTCCTCTTCCTCACTCTTTCTCTCAGGTCAGGTGGCACTGGAATTCTCCAGACATGGGGAGGGGGAGAGCGCTGCTTAGGGGGAAGCTGACTGAGGAACACAATATAGAATGGGTTTCATGGGATATATCTATGGGGTTTCCATGTACAATTCAGTTATTGCTAGTCATCCCAGCATACAAATTTTCTTAGAGTACCCCCCACCAACCCACACATATCAAATTGTATAAACGTCAAGTACCGCAAAACCTAGATGTGTCTTTGGATAGAGTCGGAGGTGATAATTTTATATGGATGACAATTGAAACTGACCAAATCACACAAGAAGAGCATGTTGCAGGAACATAGAAGCTTCAGGAACCCATATTTAAGCAGTAGATGGAAGAGAGTCAGATGAAGGGAAACATATCAGATAGGAGCGTCTTGAGAGTATAGTAGTTGGGCGTCAAAGAATGAGCAGTTAGATGATGGGGCGGTGGGAAGTAGTAGGACCAAATGCTGTTGAACTTAAGGAATACGTAGAAATGGGCTGAGGAGTCGCTAGGATGTAAGAAACTTGAGACAACGTGTCTAACTACTTTTTAAATAAAGTGCGATCTGCTATGTCCAAGGTATTCCGCTCGGTTCTTATGGTGGTTAATTCTGTGACGATTTTGCTGGGCCACAGTGCCTAAATATTTGGTCAAACAGTATTCAGATGTTTCTGTGAGGTTTTTTTTTTCTTCTGATGTTGGTGTTTGGTGGACTCTGAACAAAGCAGATTGCCATCCACATTGTAGGGGTGGGGCAGGACAGAACTAGCCTCACCAGTTGAGTACCTTAAGAGAACAGAGAGTGACCTTCGCTAAACAAGAAGTTTGATAGCCTTCAGTCTTGAATTTCAACAGTGGCTCTTCCCTGGGGTGCAGTCTGACAACCTGCTCTGAAGATTTTGGACATGAAAGCCTGCGTAGTCATGGATCAATTCCTTGAAGTTCCTCCTTCCTCCCTTTCTTGCTTGTTGGCTTTCTTTCACTCTCTTTCTATACACACATACACACACACACACACACAAGGGATCTTCACAAAGTTCATTGGAAAATGCGTATTATCCTACAATTATGCTTGGATTTTAATTTTTTGCACAAAAATAAGCTTATCTTTTAATATAATTTTTCCACAGATGATTAGGTTTTGTCTCCCTGGAGATACTTAGCTAACCCAATCCTGTAGGGATACAAGCTCGCCTAAGCACATCTCCAAGAAGCTGTCCAGGGAAAGGGAGGAGGAACAGGACGGTTTCACCAGAGACTTCACTTAAAGCAGGCCCAGAACCATGGATTGTATCAGGGCATGCAGTGATGGGAAGAACGACTTCCGTGGAAGGTGTAGTTGGATGAGGAAATTCATGGAGGCTCATGGGCCTTCAGCCGCAGTCCAGTTGGGATCTAGTAACTACATGTAAGAAACCAGGAGGCAGGACACGTTCACCCCAGCAGTTAAGACACCCACTGCCGCACGTCAGTGCATGGGCTTGGTTCCCATCTCTGGCTCCTGAGCCCAGCTTCCTACCAGTGCAGATCCTGAGAGGCAGTGGTGATGGTTCAAGTAATGGGGTTCCTGCCACCCATGTGGGAGACCTAGATTGCATTCCTGATGCCTGGCTCCCACCCAGACTAGCCCAAGCTGTTGCAGGCATTTGGGTAGTGAAACAGCCGGTAACAGTTTTATTTGTCTTTCTGTCTCTGGTTTTCTCTCTGCCTCTCAAACAAATAAAAGACAAATAAATAAAAGCATAAGTAAATTAAAAAGGAAGAAAAGAAAGAAAGAAAGAAAGAAAGGAAGGAAGGAAGGAAGGAAGGAAGGAAGGAAGGAAGGAAGGAAGGAAGGAAGGAAGACCAGAGAGAGACAAACCAGAGGGACTGATGCATTGGAGCCAAAATACAGATGGTGTTTCGCTCTCAGCAAGGTGGTGTTGTGATGCTTCGGGCAGTAAATGGGAAATTAGTGCAGGTCTTTGAGCCAGGAAGTAGAATGACTGGTTCCGTCCATTCTTTCAGGAAGCAAGCTAAATGCTAAGGGCACAGAAGCAAAAGACAGTCTGTGAATTCATGTAGCTGGCTGTCTATACAGGACAGGGGGAAAGTAAGAGGCCCGAGGACAAACTCTTTAATCAGAATAAAGGCATGGTAAAGAAGAATCAGAACGGAGGCCTTCTTTGGTGGATATGGGGGTGGCCTGAGGCGTGCAGCACCATAGCTTCCGGGAAGAAGTACTTTTTTTTTTAATTTTTTTTATTTATTTTTTTGACAGGCAGAGTGGACAGTGAGAGAGAAAGACAGAGAGAAAGGTCTTCCTTTGCCGTTGGTTCACCCTCCAATGGCCGCCGCAGCCAGCGTGCTGTGGCCGGCGCACCGTGCTGATCCGAAGCCAGGAGCCAGGAGCCAGGTGCTTCTCCTGGTCTCCCATGGGGTGCAGGGCCCAAGCACCTGGGCCATCCTCCACTGCACTCCCGGGCCACAGCAGAGAGCTGGCCTGGAAGAGGGGCAACCAGGACAGAATCCAGCACCCCGACCGGGACTAGAACCCGGTGTGCCGGCGCCGCTAGGTGGAGGATTAGCCTACTGAGCCGTAGCGCCGGCGGGAAGAAGTACTTTTAGTAGAGCTTTCCGGAACCCTGAATAATTTCTCATAGAGACTAGGCTGAATCACTTAAAAATGAATTTCCATTTCCTGTGCTGCATGGTTTTAAGGCCCGGCAGGTGAGGTCTCAGGAGAGGGCTTCATTCATGACTGTCTCAGAGCAGCACTTGCTGGGACACACAGCAAGAGGGCTAGGCCTGGCAACTGGCAGACCCGAAGCTGGACACACACACTGTCACCCTTTCCTGCATTGCCTTCTTCTGCCCCACAACCTTCAGCCTGCCCCGAGGCACTCAGAATTTCTTCCAAACTTCATTTGTCCCAAACTAGGACAGCAACCTGACTCGAGGGGGTCAGGCTAACGAGTGGATGACTCTCTAGGCCCTGCTCCCCCAGAGCTATCTGATTCTTTAAAAGCTGATGCTTGCCGGCGCTGTAGCTCACTAGGCTAATCCTCCGCCTTGCGGCGCCAGCATACCGGGTTCTAGTCCCGGTCGGGGCGCCGGATTCTGTCCCGGTGGCCCCTCTTCCAGGCCAGCTCTCTGCTGTGGCCAGGGAGTGCAGTGGAGGATGGGCCAAGTCCTTGGGCCCTGCACCCGATGGGAGACCAGGAGAAGCACCTGGCTCCCAGCTTCGGATCAGCGCGGTGCACCGGCCGCAGCGGCCATTGGAGGGTGAACCAACGGCAAAAGGCAGACCTTTCTCTCTCTCTCACTGTCCACTCTGCCTGTCAAAAAAAAAAAAAAAAAAAAAAAAAAAAAAAAAAAAGCTGGTGCTTAACAATCATGGGTGGAATCTTAAGTAATAAAAACAGGGCCCTTCTGTCCTCAGATAGATTTAGAAATTAAGAGTTGAGTAGGTGAGGTCTGCTAATTCTCTGCTCCTCACTGGGACAACTTGTGACTTCAGTAAGTAAGTTTCTGATTCATATTTTATAAATATTTTGTTTCTTTGAGATTTGATGAACCAAAATGAATTATGAAATTTTTTTCTAATAAATTAGAGGATTTAAAACCAGCTTCTTCAAGAGGAGTTTATGGTTCTCTGAAGTAGAAGAAATCATGATGTGATTTCGTCTGTTTCTTGCTTCCTTTGAATACTAACTTGATTGAATTACTCCATTATATATGTAGTTGCTTTTCTAAAAGGAATTAGTTTCTCAAAAAATCATGAATAATGCATATTTCATGCTTTGGGTTAAATAAATGTAATTGAAAAATCTGATTTACTTGGCTCCTCTTCCTTAAAATAATAACACTATTTCAAAACAAATAAGGCTTATTAGAATGTATCATAAAGCTTAAAACTGGAAGTTTTAAGGTCATAACATTTGTAACTTTAATAGGGGAAGGAGTGCAAGTGATTCCCAAACGCAGGTCATTACAGAGTCATCTCACCACCACCATCGTCGTATGCAATTTTATTGCATATTTAATTCACAACAGTGTATGAGATACTATTATTACCATTTCCAGCCCATAGATAAAGAAACAGATCCAGAGAGGTTCAGTAACTTGCCCAGTTACCCAGCTAATAAGTGGTGAAGCCAGGATATAAAATAAACTGCGGTCGTCTCAAATTTCCTCCCCGCTCCTTCCCACACAATTTGGATTCAGCTAATTTAGAATGAGGCCCCTGGACTCAGCACTTAAGTCTCCAGATGATTCCGAAGCAAAGTCGGGTTGGAAACTACCCCATTAAATCAATATACTGTGCCCTGGATGGCTGGCTAGTTCCTTACCCACGCCTTAGAAATAAGCTCATAGTCACGTGACTCAGGACCCTTTCATCATCCAGGTAGTAAACAATGCTGAGAAGCTGGTGAATTTTAGGAAACAGTCCCAGGCCACCTCGTTTAAAAGCACAAGTGGGAAGCCGGCAACGAGGGGGCAGGATCACAAAGGCCTGCGTAGAGGTGAAAGGCAGGCTTCCTGGGAGGGCACTGCACTGGGCTGTGACACAGGAGCACACTCTGGAGACACGGAAAAGAAGGAGGGAACACCAAGGGTCCTCTGAAAAGTGGTAGAAAATGGTACTAAAAATGCATTTATTTTGATGCAAATCAAATTAGAAATCCATACATAGGTTTTTTTGTCATACTTATTTTTCATGAATTTTTGAAGATTCCCCGTAGAGTGGATGCAATTTTTTCTTTTAAAAAGTTTTTTTTAGTAAATGTAATATACATTTTACTGAGAACAGTGCAATGTTTCATCACATGTATCGACATAAACTGATCAAATCAGGTAATTAGGATCTCTAGTTCCTGATCTTCATGTTTGGAGCTTACAAGGTTTTCTTTTCCAGGTCTTCGGCAGTATATGATACGTTATTGTGAACCAGAGTCGTCTCTGCGCCTGGAACACCAGGCTGATCACTCCTAACCCCTTTTTGGTGCCCTATGCATCCTCCCTCTAGATCCTCTTTGCTACCCTTCCCCACCTGTGGTAATCACTCTTCTAAGTTCAAATCGTCATTTTAAAGTTTCCTTATGAGAAAGGGCTTCCAAACATTTTGGCACCAAAATAAACACCTTTTTTTTCTTTTTTTTTTTTATGATTTACAGAGAGGGGCCTGTGCCGTGGTGTAGTGTGTAAAGCCGTCAGCTGCAGCACCAGCATCCTACATGGGCACTGGTTTGAGTCCCAGCTGTTCCACTTCTGATCCAGCTCCCTGCTAAGGGTCTGGGAAAAGCAGCAGCAGATGGTCCAAATGCTTGTGCTCCTACACCCACGTGGGAGACCTGGAAGAAGCTCCTGGCTCCTGGATTCGGCCTGGCCCAGCCCTAGTGGTTGTGGCCATCTGGGGAGTGAACCAGAGGGTCAAAGATACCTGTCTGTCTCTCCTCTCACTCTGTCTTTCAAATAAATAAATCTTTCTTTAAAAAAAAAAAAAGTTTACAAAGAGAGAGGGAGAAACAGAGACAGATCTTCCATCCACGGGTCCACTCCCCTGGTAGCCACAACAGCTGGGGCTGGACCAGGCTGAAGCCAGGAGCCAAGAGCTTCTTCCAGGTCTCTTACTTGGGTGGCAGGGGCCCAAGCACCTAGGATATCTTCCACTGCTTTTCCTAGGCTGTTAGCAGGGAATGGCTCAGAAGTGGAATAGCTGGAACTCCAACCGGAGCCCAAGTGGAATGCTGGTGTCGCAGGCGGCAGCTTTACCCACTATACCACAACATCAGCTTCAATCTTATCTTTTAATTCCATTTTCCATGAACCTTTTGAAGTATATTTTTTGTAAAAATTATTCATTTGTATATTTTTTCTAAAAATATTTTATTTATGTGAAATGCAGTGTGACAGAAGGAGAGACAAAGAGAGAGACTGATCTTCCATCTGCTGGTTTACTTTGCAAATGCTCACAACAGCTGGAGCTGGCCCAGACCAGATAGGAGCCAGGGACTCAATCTGGGTCTCCCACGTGGGTTTCAGGGACCCAAGTGTCTGGGTCACCTTTGGCTGCCTTCCAGGATGCATCAGCAGGAAGCTGACAATCACTGCTCCCTGACTATCTAGCAAGATAAATGGAATCCCGCATCCCTAAAGGGCGATTCAGGTTGGTATTTATGGCCCAGTGAGTAGGTCCAACAGAACTGGACAGAGCTGAGAGTTCCTCTTACAAGTGCTGGAAATAAATTTGGAAGAGTAAGTTGGGATAAGATATAGCGCACCTTACAAGTGCCAGGTCCGAGTTTTGACTGAATGCTGTACACGATGGGAATCCATTGAAATTTACAAGGATAAAGACATAATGATGCAGGAATCCGTTTAGAAGAAACACGCTCAGTCACTCGGCATGCAGGCAGGAGGACAGGGAAGACACCAGACTCGGGAAACCCCCGGGAAGGTGAAAGCAGCAACTCGGTTGTGGAAATGCCTTAGCGAAGGAGCGGTTATACTTGGACTTGAGAGTCATCGGATCAGGTTTTGCTACTGACCAGGCTGAGTGATTCAGAGCAAATTGCCTAACAACTCTCGGCCTTGGATTTTTTTTTTTTTTCATTGGGAAGCAGGTGTGATGACGACAGCGCTTGTACCCTGGAGTCTGAGCTAAAGTAGACCATGAGATTCTCCAGGAAGCCAACAGCTCTGGGATGCCAAGTGCATGTGTCAGTATTTTGAATTTGTTTCTAGACCTTTATGACTTACAAAACACGAGCCTTACAAATAGTAACAGGGAAATGAGCAGGCCTCTACTTTGTGGAAGATGAGGAAAGGAAGGGAAACTTCCTGAGTGTTCCAGGAATTATGCTGGAATTACCGTTCACCACACCCTTACAAGTAGGTGTTTTCTTAGCCCCAACTAACAGGTGACTTAACTAAAGCAAAAGATAGTAATTTGTTTCTGGATACAAACCAAGGTCTGCCTAAACCTCAAACATGGCCTTTTCCGGCTCTGTCATATTGTTTTAGACTTGTAAAGTTGTATTTTTATTTCATCGGTTTGGCCTAATAATCTTTTGAGGTTATTTTAAATTTTGATTCTGACATCTACCACATGAATTCTCTCTCCAAACACTGGGTCATCTGGAGGGCCATTGATTCTGCTGAGATGGGGAACAAAGCTGGAGGAAGGCCGTTGTGAAGTCAGAACAGAGTAGGTGGCCTTGGCCCGTGGTGTTGGAGGCAAGGTTATCTGTCCAGAATAGATGCAGTCTGGTTGCAAAGTGGAGATCGGTGTTGATCCAGCTCCTAGGAATGAAGGTGCAGGAGGAAGTCAGAAACAGGAACGGGTGTGGGGAGCTGGCAGCGTGGTGAGGCCCTGCCTGAGACACCTGTGTGCTGGGGCTGAGTGTTTGGGTTCAAGTCCCAGCTCTGCTCCTGACTCCAGCTTCCTGCTAATGCACAAATCTGGGAGACAGTAAGTGATGGCTCAAGGACTTGAGTCCCTACCACCAACATGAGCGAGCCAGATTTAATCCCCGACTCCTGGCTTCTGCCTGGCCCAGTCCAGCTATTGCTGGCATTTGCAGAGTAAACCAGTACATGAATAATTAATCGATCGCTCTCTGTCTCCCCATCTCTGTCACTCTGGCTTTCCAATAAATAAAACTTTTTTTTTTGAAACCCACAAAACAGAAGGTTTTCTGGTAAACAATAAAGGGAAAGTTGACCCATTTAGCCATTACCTTCATCTGTGGGAAGTCACAGACAAGGAAACCCCATTGAAAGAGATGGAGAAGACAGGTTAAGGAATTCGGAGATAAGTTGTCTGTGGAACACACAAGTCCCAGTAAGAGGAACCAAGGATATTACAGGAAAGCCATATAAAAAGTGGCTACATACACCTAACGATTCGTTTGACTAGGTTACTTAGAAGTGTACAGACCAAGAATTTTTCAACCCCTGCACAAATTAAGGATTCCATACTTTGGTGACAAGTTTATTTACAAACTAAGGATGCTTAACAGAGACTGACAAAAGACCCCCATTTCAGAGAGGGATTTTTCTTCTAAGAGAACCCGGTGTTCCTAGGGGAACCGTGTGGACTCTGGGGGTGGCCTTCTGCTCTGGCTGACCACTTCTGCCCCAAAGTGCTTCTACAATCTCTGCAATGTTTTGGTTTGGCGAAAACAGGAAACTGCCTCCATCCTAACTTCTGCCCAGACGACAGGCTAATTGGAAACCCTTCCTTACTCATTCAGTGGAATTAGGCATCTCGCAATCTCACTAGGTGTGAGGTAAGTCAATGCTTTCTGTTACTGGTGCTGCCAAATTTTGCTTAATATTCCAAACACCCAATCCTAAGATTATTCCTAAGGAGTGAGATTAACTACTACTGACGACACGTGAAAACAGTATTTTATAGTCACATCTCATGCCAAGCATGTCATCAAAACCTTCAATTCTGTTCTTGATGTGTGCTTACAAAGACTAAGGAAAAGCGAATCTTCGTCAAAATTTGCCCAAAGCGCGTCGGTTAAAGGGTTTGAGGAGGGGAGCCTGGTTGGGTGTATTTTAGAAAAAGACTTTTTAAGAAAGACATGCAGCCAGCCTGGCTCAGGCTTTCGGGCGCTCTTTCCGAAGGCGGGCAGGTGCACCGCGGGGAGAGCGAGGCGCGCACGTGTCGCGGGAGTCCGCGCGGATTTTCGGGACCACCTGCCCCCGCTGACTTTAAACGCCAGTCGGGGACACCGCTGCTGGTTGCGCTCCCGGTCCCCGGAGGCACGTGGCTGGGGGTAGTCGGGTTCCATGTCAGCTCTGGGGGAGTGTGTGCGCACGGGGAGGGGCAGGGGCGCGGGGAGCCCCTCTCCTCCCGCTGCTTCGCGCAGCGTCTCCAGAGGCCGGAGCCCCCCGCCGCCCCTCCAGCCCCCAGGTCAGCCCCGCTCGCGAGGTCCCGAGTGGCGGGAAGCCGGGTCTCCCTCGGAGGCGGCCCCCAGGCGAGGCGGGCTGTGAAACCTGGTGGAGGATCCGGTGCGCCCGGTGGGGGGCGGCTCGGGCGTTTGGGGGGGCCAGGGGCCACGAGACTGCAGGTAGAAACAACCCAAGCGAGCGGGGGGGACCCCGGCGGGCGGGAGGCGGCCGGGCCCCTCCCGCGCCTCAGGCTGGTGGGGCGATGGCGGCGACGGTTTCCCGGCTCCCCCGCCCCGGACGCCGATGGCGGTGCGTTCCGGCCCTCCCCCAACAGCGTCTCCCCCGCGGTCGCCGGAGCCGGTGAGGCCGGGAGGGCGGGGAGCCGCGCAGGGAAGGCGAGAGGGCGGAGGTTGCGTGGTGCAGGCGGCGGCGGCGGCGGCGGGAGGAGGAGGAGGGCCGGGCGGGCGGGCAGGCAGGGGAGGAGGAGGAGGAGGCGGGCGCCGTGTCGCACGCAGCTCCAGGCGGGGCAGCCCCGGTGGCTGAGGGACGCGGCCAGACCTTGGCGGGACGGGGGGGGTTTCACCGGGACCCAGCGACCCGGCGGAGACGTCGCGGGAGCCTTTCGGGCGTTTGGAAATGCGGGTGAGTGTCGGCGGCCCAACGGAGGCGGCGGCGCAGGCCCGGCCTCGAGCCGCGGTGTCGCAGTGACTGGGGCCGCGGCGGCCGAGCGCAGGCGGCGGGCGAGGCCTGAGCCGCCGACCCGCGGCCGGGCGGAATGGCGGCCGGGCCGGGGGCCCTCGCGGGGCGGAGGACGCCGGGGGCGGGCGAGGGGCGAGCGGGGCCCGCCCTGAGTCACCCCGGCTGGCTCGGGCCTGCCTGGCCGGGCCGGGCCGCGGCTCCGGGGCGGCCAGGCCCGGACTACGCACCGGGAAAAAGCCCGATTCATCGCGCCCGGAGGCGGCGGCCTGCGTGGCGCCGGGCTCGCCTCCCGGAGGCTGGGCCGGCGTCCGCGCCGCGCCTCGCCTCGCCTCGTGCGGCGACCCTCGCGGGACGGCCGCGCTTCGGCCCTCTCTCCCTCCCCCGCCTTCCGGCTCGCGCTTCTCCCTCGGGCGTCGCTGGCATGCTCTCCGGCGCGCCTCCGGAGCGGCCGAGCCGGTCTCCCTGGCTCTCGGGTGCCCCGCTCGCTTTGTTGCGGCCGTGCAGGGCGCTATTATTGGGTAATAGTCTCCCCTTTGCTCCGTTCTCTCGGGGGAGCGGGCCGGCGCAGACGGCGCAGGGATGCCCGGGCGGCGGCGGAACCGGACGGAGCCCCTCGGCGCCCGCCGAGCGCTCTCGACTCGGCCCCAGGCCCTGCGCCCTGGCCTCGGCGCGCCCCCGGCCCCGGCACGAGCGCGCGCCCCGAGCCGGGAGGGAGCCCCGGCCGCGGGGATTTGGGGTCCGCCAGGCACGCGGGTCGTGCGCTTCGGTGCCCAAGGCCCAGGTTAGCCCGAAAACTCCGGCTTTCCAATCACCTGTGTGGCGCTGTGCAGTGTAGACGTATGATTGAGAAAGAGAAATGCTTGGCGTTCCTTAAGATGAAGCCCCAAACTTGAGGGTGTCCCTTCTTGAGCTGGCTGTGCCAAAGAGGATTCTCTTTGCTGATTGGGTCACTGTTGCTGCCTGCAGTTCGTAGTAGGGGTTAGAGTAAGTGCGCAAATACTGAATTGCATTCAAGTTACTCAAGTATTTATTTACTCTGTGTAATTGTTCTTTGCTGCAGTAGCATTAAAATAGTCCAAAGTTATGAGTGGAGTAAAGGGTCACAGTGTTTTTGTAAATGCACTTAACAGATTGGAGAAGAGGAACTAAATTCATTCTTACTTTAAGCCAGGAGCTTCTAGCATGAGTTCCTGCCTTGCAGAAGTGTGTGCAGTTTAAAGTTTCGCAGTTAATTTTGGAGTGTCCCTCAAAATGGACCCGGCTTTCTGAAGTCCTGGAGCATTTATGTCACGTAGGATAATCCATGATGATCTGTTGAAAAAGTCGAACTAAGCATTTATTTTTGTAAAAAGTTTGGGAATGAGGTTTTTCTTTGTATTAGAAAGATTTTTGCTTCAAAGTCCTGTGTGTTGCTTTCCATAGTAAGTTGAAATAGTTGCATCGCATTTCAAATTCCAAAGCACGCAAACACAAGACTTGCTTTAACTCTATTATGCCCATTTTTGGAGGTTTCAGGAGAGTGCTCATTAAGCTTGAAAGATGGCTGAATTGTCTGCTTTTAAAAAGAAAAAGTTAAACTTTGTTTCCCTTGGTACCGTTTAAAATTTTTTTTTCCAGAAAACAAACCAACTTGAGATACACTAGGTTTTTCATCAGTGTATACAATCCACTCTGCCTGAGAGCTTTGTGCTCAGGTCCCTGTAGGCACGTCCCCCCAGCCTGCCCCAGGCTATGTGGCATCAGAGGATCTCGGCACACACGCCTGAGCCCAACTGCTGGGTGTCCTTAGGGATCAGGGCTCGAGTACTCCTCTCCACTGATGGGGTATTCCTTTCTAACTCTAACTTAGTCTTGATCAGCAAAACAGCCTTATTTCCCTTACATTGCACGTGAACTTATTGAAGGCGGGGATGCTCCTTATTTATTTTTGAATCCTCATAGTAACTCAGAACTTGGTTGTGCTGGTACCTCAGTTACTGTTTTGAATGAATGAGTGACTTTTCCGGAATACTTGTAACTTAAACCCGATGTTTGACCACTTGTGCTGACTTAGGGTGCTGGTGAATGATGCCAGCTGTGTTACTGTTATGTTACTGTTACACACGCCTTGGGAGTAAACTGTTGTCTTTCTCAGGCTCCTTCTCCCCAGCCCTTGGCGCACTGGCACCCCAGCATCCACGCAGTGCCCTGCCAGGAGAACACAAGGTTTCTTTAGCTACAGACGCCCAGGAAAGTGCCAAGAAAACAGCCTGCGATCTAGTTAGCTTTTCTCCCCCTCCAAAACTTGTAAGGCTTTGAAAGAATATTTTTGTTTTTGTTTTGTTTTGTTTTTAAAAAAACAAGAGTGGCCCCAGGCCCAGGTTAAATATAGCTCTGCCTTGCCTTTGGAATTGGGGCTGAGGCTGGCCCACTGCTGCAGTGGAGTCTGGGGAAGCCTCTATGGGAGGAGCCGGCGTGGGTCCTCAGGGCTTCGGGCACACGGTCACTCTGGGGCCAGCTGTAGTGCACCTTCCTGCAGTGTGGAAAATTCAAGTGAGTAAGCGCTGTTCTTCACAAGTCTTCAAACTTGAAACTGCAAGGCCTGTGGAAATGAAGTGTGTGTGTGTGGGGTGTGTGTGTGTGTGCGCGTGCGCGTGCCCTGCTGGCGCGGCCGGCCATGGGTCCCCGAACCATGCCCTTTCTCCCCTCACGGGAGTCCGTCTGGGGTAAAAATTGTCTCAGTGACCATTCACTGCATTTTAGGTATCTGGAGAAAAGAGTGTTAACCACTTAGGGGCCTTGCTTTTAAAAAGTTGGTAATTTATCAGTTAGGTGACTTTCTTTTTGTTTTGCTTCAAGCCTGAGAAATGATTATTAACTGAAGAAAGTAAAATCTGGATGAAACCCTTAAGGTTATTACTGAAGACCTTATAAGCTCCCTGTTTATAATATGTATATTTAATATATACTATAGCAATTATAACAATAACTTTTACATGTTTTTATTCAGAGATAGGTCCTAGTTTCTGAAAAAGCTGAATGTGTGTGTGTTCGTGTGTGTAAGAGATTCATTTCTTTTTGCTTAGTATAGAACATTTTGCTTGGGAAAAACGACAAGAGGTCCAGTGTGAATTAACTTTGTTAGTCCTGTATTTCCTCATTTGTGAGACGACATGCATTTTCATTAACACTGTTTGAGATATCTTTAGGTCCTTGAAGCATGTGGCTTCTGTTGGAATGGGATACCTTTTAGCAGTAACAGCATTTTGTAAATATTGTCTTGGAGAGCAAGGTGTATCCTCCTCATGTGCGATGGCAGAGTTGGAAAGCCCAGGTTTGCTGGTTACACTTGCCTTGGGGACCCTGGAGCAAGTGAGCCCAGCTCTGTGCTCTTTGGCTTTCACTGTCAGCTGGCAGTTCCACTTGCAGAATTTCACGTCTGTTTGCCTTTTCCCTTTCCTGCCGCCTGACAGTGCGGGCATTGCCATGTCTGGAGCGCTGGTGCTGATGCTGTGTGGGCTAGGGCTTTCCCTGGGCTGCTCTGGTCTTCTCCCACTGGGTGGCCTCCTCTAGGAAATGGGTGCTGTGGTGTGCCTCTGTTCCCATAGCCTCCGTACAGCTCCCACTTGATCTTTACAAAGCCCTGGGAAGTGCAGGTACCGCGGTGTAACCCACCTATAGAATGCAGGAGAAGGAGCTGAGGCTTTGAGTGGTTAAGGCTGGGCCTAGTAGGATGGTGAAGCCCAAGTTAAAATGAACAGTAACTCCAGAGCCTGAACTTTTAACCAGACAGTCCCTAAATGCGTGATTTATGACATGGAATACTAAAGAGATTCAAATCAAAATGCTGTAAGGATTGACATCTGATAATTGGTAATTAGAACAATTCATCATTCAGAACTAGGATTTACTACCAAGAATAAACTTGTTCTTCCTGCTCTTTTAGTAACATTGAAGGAGAATAATTGGGCACTGATGGCATGGAAGTGACCAGCTTTGGAATTTTGGGGCTATTGTTCAGTTGGGTGTGATGTTAAGATTCGTTGGGCTTGCAAAAATTTGCAAAGCCATATAAGGTTGTTCAAATCTAACCAGCTTTAATTTTTCAAAGGCCTGTGTTAGACACTTTGAAAAAGATTGTGTGAAATGGGTGCAGCCATTTAAAATGAGTAAAGTGTGTATGCACTGTTGAAAATAACACAGTAAAAAATGATTGTAATTTTAGGGTGGTGACCTTGTGTGCTTTTAAAATGTTTTTCCAAAAAAAAAAAAAAAAAAAAAACCTTAAGGGCCAAAAGATAAAAGGTGGTTGGTGCTTTCAGGAGGCAGAAAACAGCACAGTAGTCACTGTAAAGGGACAACTTTGATTGCTGTAGAATAATAAAACTTCCATATGTGCAAAGTTTATAAATGGAATTAAAAAGTGAATGGCAAACTGAGAAAAGTAACTTTCAAGCAAATCTACTTTCTTTCCTACAAAAAAAAGGACCTCTCCAACTCATGGAAAAAATGGACAGACTAGTAATTTTTAAAAGCAAGAAACATGAAAAAGAAATTTTAGCTTCACCATCAGTACTGCCAGAAATACAAGTCAGTGAGATACTGTTTTTGTTCTTTCTTCTTAAAATTTTGACGTAGATGAGAAAATAAGCTGTTTGTGGCCAGGGTATGGACAGTAAGCCCACTCGTACATTGCTAGAATGCGATTTCAGACAGCTTTTCAAAAGCAAAACATACAACAGAAGCTTGCAAAATATGTACTTTAAAATAATCTAAGGATTTAGTCTGAGAAAATACAAAAAAATTAGTAGGTTAATATTCTGTCCTGGGTATCATGTTATTCAATAAATGTTCTTTTATTGAGCATTTGTTTTCAGGTTTTTGTTTTTGCTATTAAAAAATGTGATTGCTTAAATTATTTCATCAGTGTTCAGCTAAATCTTTGCATTTCTATAATGTGATAAGTAATGAATATTAAAACATACTGTAAAACAACATATGTAGTTTTTGGGGTCTTATTGTTTGCAAATATACAGTTTTTTAAAAATACCTTAAACCAGAGATCAATACTAACTTGTCTCCATTGAGTGGTGGGATTACGGGTTATTTTTAGTTTATTCTTAGCTTATTTTTTCCTTTTCTACAGTGTCCATTTATGAGGGAACTTCAAAATGTTTTTGGAACAGGAAATTAAAAGATGAGTTAATTTTGGTGCAAAACATTTTGAAATCCATGCATACAGAGATCTTCAAAAAGTTCATGGGAGGCCGGCGCCGCGGCTCACTAGGCTAATCCTCCGCCTAGCGGCGCCGGCACACCGGGTTCTAGTCCCGGTCGGGGCGCCGGATTCTGTCCCGGTTGCCCCTCTTCCAGGCCAGCTCTCTGCTGTGGCCAGGGAGTGCAGTGGAGGACGGCCCAGGTGCTTGGGCCCTGCACCCCATGGGAGACCAGGAGAAGCACCTGGCTCCTGGCTCCTGCCATCGGATCAGCGCGGTGCGCCGGCCGCAGCGCGCCAGCCGCGGCGGCCATTGGAGGGCGAACCAACGGCAAAGGAAGACCTTTCTCTCTGTCTCTCTCTCTCTCACTGTCCACTCTGCCTGTCAAAAAAAAAAAAAAAAAAAAAGTTCATGGGAATGTCTGTTGTGCATATAAGATATCCTCCGGAGGTTCTGAAAAAAAGTGAATTTCAAAATGTTTTGTACCAAAGTAAACTTATTTTTAAATTCCATTTTCCATGAACTTTCTGAAATACTCTTGTATTTATAACACTACGTTGGTCCCAATACAATAGAGGCAGGAAGATGTTTCTGCTTAGTTTAGTGCTGAAATCACTTGCAATTTACTTCACTCCCCACCCCTTTCCACACTGCTGATGCAGTGTTGGGTACTGCTGTGCTCGGGTCTTTGCAGCCTCATCCTTGAGTTCACTCGCTCTGTCTTCCTAATCCCTCACATATTCTGGTTCCCCTCTGTGAACCTCTCTGAATCTCATGGAACTCATGTACGTTTTGGAGACTGATGAAGTATCTCCCATGAAAATTTCCTTTTCTTAGTTGGGAACTTCTGTTTTTGCTTAGTTCACAACTCTAGTGATGATAGGTGAACTTTTAAGTTGAAGACTTAAATTTAATGTCTTTATGCTTAGAAATATAAATTTGCTAAAAATTGGAAAATAATAAAATATTTTGAGAGGCCAGCATTGTTAGGCAGTGAGTTAAGCCACTGCTTTTGACACCCACATCCCATATCTGAGTACTGGTTCAGGTCCCAGCTACTGATCCACCTTCCTGCTAATGTGCCTGGGAAAGCAGCTGAAGATGGCCTAAGTGCTTGGACTGTATGGGAAACCTAGATGGAGTTCTAGGTTCCTGGCTTCAGCTTGGCCCAGCCCTAGCTGTTGGGGCTGCTTGGGGGTTGAACCAGCCAATGGAAGATTTTTTTTTTGTCTCTGTCGCTCTGCCTTTCAAATAAATATTTTTGAAAATTTTATTTGTACAATTTTGCTGTAGCTTGAGAAATAGAAAGCTTACTAATGATTACTTTAAAAGTGTATTCTAAGTGGCATGAATTAGGAATACTGTTGGAATGATGAGAATCGGTGCACAGGATATGTTGCCACATGCTAGGGGATGGGATGTCTTGACTACATAGGAATTAATTATATACTAACTAAAATAGTTGTCAGTTAGGCCTGATAGGAATCCGAAAATCAGAATGAGGGAAAAAGGCAAGAGATCTCAGCCATCCATTTCAGAGGGGATGGCAGGAGGCTTGCCGGTGTCAGGCCGGAAGGAAAGAATGGGGAGCATGGACCTGACTTCGGAGTCCCAAGGATAGATGTAGGAGCCAGGCCTTTGACCTCTCACCAAATCTCACACTTATCTTTGAGAATTAGGAGACTTTGGTTGGGGGGACGATGGAGAAAGAAGAGTCTGGAATGATGTCGTCTGATTTCTCCAATCTTAAAAGATTTAAAATATTTACAACATTGACTTGTAGGCTCATCTTGCATATAGTAACAACACTGGGTATTCAGCAGTAAGTATACGCTAAAGGCTGTGCTGCACATGTTTTATGGCCTAGCCACTGTCTAGCCTCAGCTCTGTTTCTTGCATATGCCTTGCATTGGACAGAAGTCTTTTTTTCTTTAAGATTCATTTGAAAGTCAAGAGTTACACAGAGAGGAGAGGCAGAGAGGGCCACAGGTCTTCCATCTGATGGTTCACTCCCCAAATGGCTGCAATGGCCTGAGCTGCCTGGATCCGAAGCCAGGAGCTTCTTCTGGGTCTCCCATGCAGGTGCAGGGGCCCAAGCACTTGGGCCCTCTTCTGCTTTTGCAGGCCAAAACAGAGAGCTGGATAGGAAGTGGAGCAGCCAGGTTTACACACCGGCGGCCATATGGGATGCCAGTGCTTCAGGCCAGGGTGTTAACCCACTGCGCCACAGGGCCGGCCCCCGGAAGTCTGTCTTAAGCTGTCCTGGTTGCACATAGACTTTGACATGCAGCACAGTGTCAAGCATCAGATAGAGACTCCTGAGATTAGAGTCCCGCATGCTATGGTTGACAGAAGGCTAACTGGGTACCTGATGTAGAGTAGGTTGCTGCCAGCAAGGGACCAGCAGAGAAAGAAAGGCTTAGGGATACTGACTACTCAGCCAGTTGGGCAGGTTTGGTCTGAAGCTGCCCGTCTGTAAAGACAAGGAAGTAAGAGGGAAGATGTGTGACTAAGCGAACTTGGGGAATGCTGGGTTGTGTATTGAAGGTCCTTCTATTAGTGTGCCTTGCTGGTCTTAGAAGGAGCATTTATCTTATGGGATGATGTATATAATTTTTCAGAAAGTTCACAGGAAATAGAATTAAAGATAAGTTAATTTTGGTGCATAATTGGGGGCCCTCAAAGTTCATGGAAATGCATATTATGAATTTCAAAGTGATTTTCCACTAAAATCTTTCTATTCCATCTTTCATGAATTTTGGGAAGTACTCTGTGTGTATAAAGTGTACCTTTAATAATAGTCTTTGAAGGAAGAAATTCCCTGACCATATTAAAGAACAATTTGTAGAACACATGCTGATTTTAAATAATAGAATGAGCAGGGTCATGGGCCTGACAGTACAGATTTGGTATGTAGTAAGTTAAGCTGGCATTTTCCATCTTGGGCGGAGCAGTGACAAGCATTCAAAAATGCTGGTGTTCTTTAGAGTACGGTGGGCTGTGCCATCGAGGCCTCGGGGCAAAGATTCTGATGTATATAGGCATAGGCTCGGTAGTCTAGAAGTGACTTGTTGGGGCTGGCGCTGTGCATAGTGGATTAAGCCACCACCTGCATATGGGTGCCAGTTTGAGTCCCAGTTGCTCCACTTCCAATCCAGCTCTGTGCTATGGCCTGAGAAAGCAGTAGGAAATGGCCCAGGGCCTTGGGGCCCTGCACCCACGTAGGAGACCCGGAAGAAGCTCCTGGCTTCAGATCAGCACAGCTCTGGCCATTGTGGCCGACTGGGGAGTGAACCAGTAGATGGAAGACCTCTCTCTCTGCCTCTCCTTCTCTCTTGTGTAACTCTGACTTTCAAATAAATCAATCTTTTTTAAAAAGTGACTTGTTTCAGTTTAGCCTTGTATCTGAATCCTAGATTGAAAATGCTATTACAGAGTGTCTACAAAGATGCGAAAGCATGTGGATCAGCATTAATCCATAATTGCTACTGGGAAATAACAGAATCTGTCTCGTTCACATTTCTCATCTTATTGGCACTATCATATTGAGAATATTTCTTTTTAAAGATGTATTTCATTTTATTTGTAAGGCAGAATTAGGGAGAGACAAAGCTCCTGCACCCACTAGTTCACTCCCAAATGGCTGCAACGGCCAGGGCTGGGCCGAACTAAAACCAGGAGCCTAGAATTCTATTTTTCCACATGGGTGCAGGGACTCGAGCACTTGGGCCTTCTTTAGTTGCTCTCCCAGGCACATTAGCAGGGAGCTGGGTCAGAGCAGAGCAGCCAGAACTCTGAAGTGGCACCTGTATGGGATGCCAGCCTTGCAGCCAGCATCTTAACCTGCTGCGCCCCAGCCCCGGTCCCAAGAGTACTTCCTACACCTAGAAAATAATGGTAACTACAAAGGGATTTAATTCTTCCTGTTAAAGATCTAATACTTCTTGATTTTAAAAGTAATGCTGCTATACTTTTCCTTGGTTCTTGATTTGTTAGATTGATTCTCCTGCATTTCTTAACTCTGGTTTCCAGGGTATGTGAACGTTATTCACTTGATGTGCTAGGTTGCATTTGGGGGTAGCATAACCAGATCTATTTTTTAGCACATTCTGGCCACTCTAAGGATGGGCTGTAGCTTGTACCCATTCTAGACCAAGTTTTTTTTTCTTTCCTTTTTTTTTCTTAAATAAATCTCTAGGCAGTATGGTTCAGTGGATAAACTTGAGGTTCTAATTATACCCTTCATGGGAATTCGGGAGCAGTCTCTGACTTGATTCTGTGTTCTAGTCTGTTTTGCTTTGGAGTTTTTCAGTTTTGTTTAGGCTAAGAAGTGCTCAGCAACTTAGAGCTGAGCTCAGAACCTCAGACTTCAGGGCTTTTCCAATGGCTAACCTGCCTTTACTTCCATCTTGCCCAAGCTGCTCTTTTTTTGTTCTCTAAACTATAAACAACTTCTCTACTTCCAGCATTGTATCTGAGACAGACTTGACATTTTGTCTCTTCTGTCTTCAGTGAACTACCGCTTTTTTTAAAGATTTATTTATTTGAAAGGAAAAGTTAGAGAAGGAGAGACAGATCTTCCATCTGCTGGTTTACTCCTCAAATGATCACAATGTCCAGGGCTGGGCCCGTCTGAAGCCAGGAACCAGAAGTTTCTTCCTGTCTCCCACATGGGTTCAGGAGTGCAAGGACTTGGGCCATTTTCCACTGCTTTCCCAGATGCATTAGCAGGGAGCTGGATTGGAAGAGGAGTGGCAGGGACTGGAACCATCACCCATACGGGATGCCCCGGCACTGCAGGCTCTGGCTAAACCCGCTAAGTGGCAGTGCTGGCCCTGAACTACCAGATTTTAATAATTCCTCCTTCAAAATACTCTTTTTCATCTTTCTTTTTGGTCCTTCTGTCACCAGCTTCAGTTGGCCCTGATACCCTCATACCTAGTTGCGGGGACCCAAGCACATGGAAAGTGGATTTTTTGAAACCAAGAATCATGAAAGATTACTTGTTGTGCAGTAATATGGTACTGCCTGTCACAGCAGGTGCGGTGTAGAAAACTGTAACGATCTTACCCTGTGGAATATGCTCTCTGCATACTTAAATATGGGTTTCAGTGATAAAGATGCAGCTGAACTGCCTCTGCCTCTTCTGCCCCTAAACAATACGCCTAAGGAACTATTTCCTTAATTTGTTAAAAATTAATTACCAAGTACTACATTTTTGTGAGGTACCCTTGGGTATTTCAGCACACACACACACACACACACACACAGTGCAGACCAGTCAAACCAAGCAGCCCGCCTTCCTATTTCCTGTTTTGTGCTTACAATCTACTGGCTCCCCCCCGGTTCTTTATAGGTTGTATACTGCATCATTGTGTACTACAGTGGCTCCACTGCGCTAAGAAACACTGGAACTTGTTACTTCTACCTGTGTTACGGTACCTGCTATCCAGTGTCCCTCTACCTCCCCTCTCCTCCCCTACTTAACCTCTAGAAATCACGGTAGAGCCACATGCCACATGGGCTTTTTTTTTTTTTTTTTTTTTTTGCTTCTACCCATGAGAGAAAACACGTGGAGTTCATTTTTCTGTGTCCAGCTTATTTCAGTTAATCTCCATTTCTTCCATTTTGTTGGAAGTGTCAGGATTTCATTCTTATTATGGCTGCATAATATTCCCTTGTGTGTAAACATCACATTTTCTGTATGCATTCATCTGGCATTGGACATGTAGGTTGATTCCTGATTCCGTATCATGACTATTGTGAAAAACGCTGTAGGGACCGTGGGAGTACAGGTATCGCCTTCCCATGCCGGTATCATTTCCTTAGGATATATTCTCAGAAGTGGGGTTAAATGTGTCACTTGGTAGTTCTGTTCTTGTGTTTTGGAGGAACCTCTACATTGTTCTCCGTAGTGGCTATGCTGATTTGTGTTCCCACTCACACAGTGTATGAGTTCATTTTCCTCAACCTCTTGAGCATCAGCCATTCTTACTGGAGTGAGATGACACCTCATTGTGGAAAAGAAACCACCATTTTTAAGATTCTTAAGAATTTGAGTTAGAGGGAGAGACAGAAAGGTCTTCCATTAGTTGGTTCATTCCCCAAATGACTGCCAAGGCTGGAGCTGGGCCTATCCGAAACCAGGAGCCAGAAGCTACTTCAGGGTCTCCATGCAGGTGCAGAGGCCCAAGCATTTAGGCCATCCTCCACTGCTTTCCCAGGCACATTAGCAGGGAGCTGTATGGGAAGAGGAGCAGCTAGTACTCGAACCGGTGCCAATATGGGATGCTGGCAACGCAGGCAGAGGCTTAGCCTACTACACCACAGTGCTGAACCTAAAACCACGATTTTTTTTTTAAGAATTTTATTTATTTGAGAAGAAGAGTTACAAAGAGAGGGAGAGATGGAGAGAAAGGTCTTCCATCCACTGGTTCACTCCCCAGATGGTAGCAACGGCCAGTGCTGAGCTGATCCAAAGCCAGGAGCCATCTCCTATACTGCTTTCCCAGGCCATAGCAGAGAGCTGGATTGGAAGAGGAGCAGCCGGGACACAAACTGGCGCCCATATGGGATTCCCACACAGATAGAGGCTTAGCCCACTAGCCACAGTGCCCGCCCACCCCCACGATTTTTTAAAGATGTATATTTATTTACTTGAAAGAGATTTGAAGCGCAGGTTTAAATATGCACTCTTGTTTATATCTTAACTTTAAGACAGACTGAAAATGTGAAAGCTCTGCATCAGATGGAGAGCAGTGTGACTGTTGATTCTGCTGAGCCAGTTTGTCGTAAATGGGAAATGTGTTTGAAAGTTCTCTTAGCCAGGGAAAGTTCCAGATCAGAATTTTTGAATTCTGGGTTAAATAGTTTATCTTAGTGGGAAGAAAGGTGATGAAAAGGAGTTTTTTTAATTGAAAACTCTGATAAAGGTGATGAACAGTGTCATGTTCTCTTAGTGGTGTGCTAGCTTCCAGAGCCTGCTTATTGAGCAGATGGCTTTTTGAGCCTAGTGCTTACAGCTATGGGGCAAACTGTTCACTGCATATCCGGGGAATTTGGAAGATAATTGAATAGGATTCTGGGAGCGCACTTAAATGAGAGAACATTTGCATGTCCTTCACTGGAGTGGTCCTCTGACACACCCTCACCAGGGGAGACTTGGCAGCTGGTGCACATCTGGGCTGCAGCCTTTGTGGGCTGAAGGTGATTCCCTGTACAGCAGCGTCCTGGCCATCTCAGGAGTGCAGAGATGCTTGCTGCTTGCTAATTTGTCTTCCCCAGAGTTCTGAAAAGACCACGCGGCGGCGTCGAGACAGAAGGGAAATGTCTGGGACGCTGACACGCAGTGAAAGGCCTTTAGTGGCGGCTCTTTCAGTCAGTGGCCTCTGCACCACAGAGGCTCGCCCGTTCACCAGTAGGATGGGTGTTCTGTAAAGACAAATCTGTATTTCATGGTAGGATGAGAGATTCACACAGATCTTAAGGTAGATGATATTTCAAAGAAAATCTGACCTCTGTCAGCTACTTAGGGTTTATCACCAGCTCCCTGAGGCTACCAAGACCCTCTTTATGCCAGGATGAACGTTTTGGTGGGAATTGGAGGGGAGTACTGCTTTGGTGTCTTTGGTTATCAAAGATACTGTGGAATTCAGGCAATATTGATTTTCTTCATTTTGACTTAAAAGTTACTATCCCAACTCCAGGTAGTGAAAGATACAGAAGTGAAGAAATGTGTCCAGGCTTATGTGGCTACTGAGTTGTGGAGCCAGAAATTTGCCATTTCAGATACCTATATACATTTTTTATATTAGCTATTTGAAATGGTCTTATTGCTGTGAAGTTGAGTGTCTCTTGAGTTGTCTATGGTGCAATAAATGCATTTTGTAGGATGACATAACTCAGAGTGGGGGAAAGATGCCCTGGGAAATACTTTTCTGTACCATAAACTTTTTTTCTGTTTTACTTTAAAAAAAAAAATGTCCAGTTGCAGCGGCGCCGCGGCTCACTAGGCTAATCCTCCGCCTAGCGGCGCCGGCACACCGGGTTCTAGTCCCAGTCGGGGCACTGGATTCTGTCCCGGTTGCCCCTCTTCCAGGCCAGCTCTCTGCTGTGGCCAGGGAGTGCAGTGGAGGATGGCCCAGGTACTTGGGCCCTGCACCCCATGGGAGACCAGGATAAGTACCTGGCTCCTGCCATCGGATCAGCGCAGTGCGCCGGCCGCAGCGCACCGGCCGTGGTGGCCATTAGAGGGTGAACCAACGGCAAAGGAAGACCTTTTTCTCTGTCTCTCTCTCTCACTGTCCACTCTGCCTGTCAAAAAATAAATAAATAAATAATGTCCAGTTGCTATTTACTAAGTTAATTTGATGACTTAGAAAACAATGACCTGTACTCTTCAGTCTGAAAAATAGATGTTGTGTACATGGTTCTGGTCAAATATAGTGTTTGTCCTTTAAAGTGAAAAATGCTTGAGAATGAAATATATGCAAGTACCAATCTAAACCATGAGTAAATGTAAGTCCTCTAGAATTTGAATAAGAAACACTGTGCTAAAACAGAATTAAAATTCAGTTCTTAGTGTTTAAAACTAGTGTTTTGAATAAACCAGCTAGTAATACAACACCTAGTATTTTGTTTAAGATTTGTTTTACTTATTTGAAAGAGTTAGAGGAGGAGAGGCAGAGGGAGACAGATCCATCTTCTATCCACTGGTTCACTCCCCAAATGACCACAATGTCCAGGGCTGGGCCAGACCAAAGCCAGGAGCTTCTTCTGGGTCTCCCACACGGGTGCAGGGGATCATGCACTTGGGCCGTGGGCCTCTGCTCCTTTCCCAGGTGTATTAGCTGGAGCTGGATGGGATGTGGAGCAGCCAGGACATGAACCAGTACCCATATGGGGTGCAGGCGCCAGGCAGCGACTTCACTCACCACACCACCTGTTGATTATAATGCGGTTACAACTCCTGCAAGTTTTCAAGTTTTCTAAAGCCGTTTATACCAGTGAAGCTTCTGGCACCCCATCCAAAGTAATGTAGTAATTGAAGTAGGAAAAATATAGGTGTTAACTGAATTAAGGTTCAGTTATGAATTGAACAATACTTAACACATTAGATCTTGTGTGTGGACTTTAAGATTTAAGAAGAATCTCTTCGGGGCCAGTGCTGTGGTGCAGCGTGTTAAAGCCCTGGCCTGAAATGCTGCCATCCCATATGGGTGCCGGTTCTAGTCCCAGCTGCTCCACTTCTGATCCAGCACCCTGCTGTGGCCTGGGATAGCAGTGGAAGATGGCCCAAGTCCTTGTGCCCCTGCAGCCACCTGGGAGACCCGGAAGACACTCTTGGCTCCTGGCTTCAGATCACAGCTCCAGACGTTGTGGCCATCTGGGGAGTGAACCAGCAGATGGAAACCTCTCTGCACATATCTGTCCCTCTTTCAAATCTTAAAAAAAAAAAACACACACACACAAAACTCTTCTACTTGTTCAGGTATCAAGTCTAAGAAGAAAAATTGTTAATTGCTAAGTGTTCATAAGAGCAAATTCTGTACTTAATGATATCTGAGATTTCTTAAAAGTGATAAATTAGCATGTGTGTATAACATATTGGACACAAGATTAATCAGAAAATGACTAATATGTTAATTCATTTACTGAAGCCCCTGCTAATTTTAGCAAGTGAGAGAAGGCCTAGAGTTAACTGGACTACGAAATATCCTACCCCAGAATGGTGAGTCTTAGCCTTGTTTCAGTTGTTAAAATGAAAAATTTTATAGTTTTTATGGCTTGTTTGAATAATTATATTTCTTTTTTTAAGGATTTGTTTTACTTATTTGAAAGACAGTTACAGAGAGGCAGAGAGAGGGGTCTTCCATCTGCTGGTTCACTCCCCAGGTGGCCACAATGGCTGGAGCTGTAATGATTCGAAATCAGGAGCCAGTAGCCTCTTTGGGTCTCCCATGTGGGTGCAGGGACCCAAGAACTTGGGCCATTCTCCACTGCCTTCCTGGGTGCATCAGCAAGGAGCTGGATCAGAAGTGGAGCAGCCAGGACTTAACCGGTGCCCATAGGGGATGCCGGAGCTTCAGGACAGGTCTTTAACCCACTGCGCCACCAATGCCAGCCTCTTGAGTGATTATATTTCACTTAAGTTGTATGTGTAGTGTATATGTTGTATACAGTACTGGTAGCGGGCCATTAGAAAATGGTGTGTCATTCACCACTCTTCAGTCTGTTTATGTTATAGTTCATATGCTGAGGGGTGAGTGGGAGTTGGTGTATGTGTGATGTGGTCAGAGGGTTGGGTGTGTCTCCAGACTGTTTGGAGTAATTAGTTCACCAGTGTAGGTGGAACACTTAGGCCAAAGCCCAAGCACTGCTTTCAGCACCAGGGGTTCAGCTGCAAATATGGTGCCTGACCTGCAGCTCACAGGCCAGCAGTGCTGTCCCAGAGTCCAGAAGCTGAGTAGGAAACTGCCTGTCTGCTTTGCAGAGAAGCTCTTAACACACGCACACACACACAGCACGAACACATGCATGTACACATACACACAGTTGCCTCCATTAAATCTCAAAGTCAGAAAGGTTGTTGACAAAGAATACCTTTAGTTATTGACACAGTTTTCCATTTTCATAGTAACAGATATAAACGTAAAACCCACTTACTAAGCATTCAGTATTCAAATAGCAGTAATTAGCAAAAAACCTAATTTTTACTTTAGGAAAATGAACAAGTGTTAAATATTAAATACTAGTTTTTTGTTTATTGTTTTATGCATTATAAAATATATTGCATGAAATAAAAAAGTGAACCTGTACTTTTATTAAGAAATTTTGCAAATAATGTTTAACATACTAAAAATGGCTTTGTAAAAGATTTTACTCCTTTTCTGACTAAAATAATGTAAATTAAGAGGATCTTTAAGGACAGTCCCCTGCCACTCTGTTCTTTCTCAGAAGAAAGCAAGCCATCTTTTGGGAAACCCCTACTATGTGCCAGGCATAGCAGGCTTTTTCACATGTGATGTCTCATTTAATCTTCATAGCAGTTCTGAGAATTTGGTATTTTAGTGTTTAATCCCCCTTCCTTCCCTCAGCTTTATCAAGGTATAATTGACAAAAAAAAAAAAAAAAGCTGACATTTATAGTATCGAGTGTGGTGTTTTGATACATTTATGCAATGTGGAAATGATTAAATCAAGCTGGTTAGCATCTCCAGCGCCTCAGATACCATTTTTTTGTGGTGAGAACTTTAGAAAGTCTATCAGAAGTTTTCTTAAGTAATTTTCCATTATACAGTACATGATTATTAACTACAGTCCATGCTGTGCTAAGTTTATCCTAAGTGAACATTTGTGCCCTTTGGCCAGACTCTCCCCTTCCGCTGGCCTGTGGTGTTTATTTAATAATTTTATTATCTTTTTGAAAGACATGTAGGGAGAGATCTCCCATCTACTGGTTTACTTCCCAAATGCCTGTGACAACTGAAGCCAGCAGCTGGGAACTCAGTCCTGGTTTTCCACATGAGTGGCAGAGATCCAAGTACTTGAGCTGTCACATGCTGCCTCCCAGGGTACACTTTGCTAGGAAGCTAACGTTGAGAGTGAAGCCAGGACTTGAACCCAGGCACTTGGGTGTCTCATGCAATATCTTAACTGCTACACCAAACACCTGCTCTGGTGTTCAATTTTTAAAGAGACTAAAAAACAGCAGCAGAATTGGAACTGGCCTTATAAAAGGAACCAAATGTCAACTTAGACTAAGTAAATCTGACGAGGCGGGCCTTGGGGCACAGCCAGTGAGGCTGCCACTTGCAATACCAGCATGCAGTTTTCACTCCTGGCTGCTCTGTTTCTGATCCAGCTTCCTTCTGATGTGCTTGGGAAAGCCCTGGAAGATTGCCCAGGTACTTGTGTCCCACCACCCAAGTGGGAGACCTAGATGGAAATTCCTGGCTTTGGGCTGTCCCAGACATGGCCGTCGTGACCATTTGGGGAGTGAACCACTGGATGGAAGATCTTTCTGTCTCTCCCTCTATTACCCTACCTTTTAAATACATTTTTTTAAAGATTTATTCATTCATTTGAAAGGTAGAGTTACAGAGAGGCAGGAAAAAAGACAAGTCTTCCATCCACTGGTCCACTCCCCAAATGGCTGCAGCAGCCAGAGCTGAGCAGATTCGAAGCCAGGAACCAGGAGCTTCTTCGGGGTTTCTTATATGGGTCCAGGAGCACAAGGACTTGGGCCATCTACCACTGCTTTCATGGGCCATAGAGAGCTGGATTGGACATGGAGCAGCTGGGACTCGAACCAGCATCCATATGGGATGCCATCACTGCAGGTGGCTGCTTTATCTGCTACACCACAGCACTGGCCTACATACATCTTTAAAACTAAGTAGTAATGGGGCCAGAGTTGTGGCTCAGTGGATTAAGCAGCTATCTGCAATGCCACCGTCCCATATGGGTGCCAGTTTGTGTCCCAGCTGGTCCACGTCCAATCCAGTTCCCTCATCTCTTTGTATCTGTTTTCCAAGTTAAAAAAAAGTAAATCTGACAAGTAGTGGTCTTGGGTTCTCTGTATTTGTCTCTTCTGTCATTGATGTAGTGTTTTCTCGGTGCCCTCTGGTGGTGATGTGAGTTGGGGCCACCCTGGTGAGATTGCAGGGGGACTGATTGTAGAGGGAAGCATGAACACACTCGGACGTAATATAGTTGACTTGATACCAAACTTGTGTGTTCAACTGTGAAACTTACTGTGGGGGCCGGCACTGTGGCGTAGTGGGTAAAGCTTGTTGTTTGCATCCCATGTGGGCACTGGTTCATGTCATGGCTGCTCTACTTCTGATCCACTCCCTGCTGATGTGCCTGGGGAAGCAGCTGAAAATGGCCCAAAGTGGTTGGGGCCCCGTACCCACATGGAAGATCCGGGAGAAGCTCCTGGCTTAGGATTGGCCCAGTCCTGGTCATTGTAGCAATTTGGGAAGTGAACCAGTGAATGAACGATCTCTGTGTTCTCCTTCTCTCTGTAGCTCTGATTTTCAAGTACATCTTTAAAAAATTTTTTGTATGACTGCTCTTGGAAATAATTATCATTGGTTGTACATTATTTTTGAATAAGATATGGAGTTTATTTTGGAAGTTAAAGTGTGTTATGTCTGTTCATGTATAAGTTTACAATAGTTGTGCTTTTTTTTTATTATTCTTTTAAAGACTTGTTTATTTGAAAGTTAGAGAAACAGAGAGAGAGAGGTCTTTCATCCACTGGGTCACTCCCCAGATGGCCTCCATGGCTAGAGCTGCACCAATCTGAAACCAGGAGCTTCTTCCAGGTCTCCCACGTGGGTTCAGGGGCCCAAGGACTTGGGCCATCTTCTACTGCTATCCCAGGCCACAGCAGAGCGCTGGATCGGAAGAGGAGCAGCTGGGACTCGAACTGGCGCCCATATGGGATGCAAGCACTTCAGGCCAGGGCTTTAACCCGCTGCGCCACAGCACCAGCCCCAAGAGTTGTGCTTTTTAAAAAGATTTATGGGGCTGGCGCCATGGCACAGTAGGTTAATCTTCCACCTGCGGTGCCAGCATCCCATATGGGTGCCGGTTCTAGTCCCGGCAGCTCCTCTTCCAGTCCGGGTCTCTTCTGTGGCCTGGGAAAGCAGTGGAGGATGGCCCAAGTGCTTGGGCCCCTGCACCCACATGGAAGACCAGGAGGAAGCACCTGGCTCCTGGCTTCGGATTGGCGCAGTTCCGGCCATTTGGGGAGTGAACCAATGGAAAGAAGACTTTTCTCTCTGTCTGTCTATAACTCTACCTATCAAATAAAACCTTAAAAAAAAAAGGATTTATTTATTTGAAAGGAAGAGTTACACAGAGTGAGAGACAGAGACATCTTCCTTTCTCTGGTTCTCTCCCTAAATGGCTGCAACAGCCAGGGCTGGGCCAGACCAAAGCCAGGAGCTGGGAGCTTCTTCCAGGTCTCCCATGTGGGTGCAGGGACCCAAGCACTTGGGCTGTCTTCTCCTGTTTCCCAGGCATATTAGCAGGGAGCTGGATTGGGTGGAGAAGCCGGGACTCTAACTGGCATCCACATGGGATGCCAGTGTTACAGGTGGCAGCTTTACCTGCTGTGCCATAATGCCGGCCCCTCATGTTGGTGTTTATGTACTAGCTTTGTAATTTAAAAGGAAAATTCATGTCGGGCTTTTACTGTCATTTTATGATGATGAATAAGCATTCTATTCATCAGTCTCTGAGCTAATCCCAGGAGATCCTGCTGTGATACCAGCTATCAGGAGATGCAGGTATTGTCCATTGTTCTGGGGTCAGGTTCATTTCCACAATGCTGCAACCTGGTTTTGACACTTTCTGCTCTGTTGGAGGCACCAGGCGTTCTTGAAGGCCACCAGTGTCTTGGCACTTGTTGGAGTCAGTGGCTTTTTCATAATAGGCCTTTCCTTTGGTCTGTCTCCAATTTTTGACATCATTGGACTAGAGGCTGCAGTGAACTCTTGATTTGGCTCCTACTTTCCGGCTTCCTGGTTCTCCTATCTGTATATCCTGTCTCTCCTTTTATGTGGGCTGGGAGGCAGGGGACTTACTTGTGTGCATGTCCTCTAGATGTAAGCTTCAGTTCTCATCTCTGTGTAGTTCTTTCTTTGTGCTTTGAAGGTTTTGTTCACACTCACGATAAGTGTTAACTTCTTGACAGTTACCAAATTCATTTCTTCTAATGTGATTTCTTTGGGGTTGTGGTTCTATGTATTTTTTTTAATGTTTGTTTATTTGAAAAGCAGAGTGATAAAGCTCTTCCATGTGCTGGTTCACTACTCAGTTCCCACAACAGCAGGGGCTGGGCCGAGAGCCCCGAATCCCATCCATGTCTCTCACGTAGTGGTAGGAACCCAAGTACTTGAGCCATCAGCTCTGCCTCCTAGGATGTGCGTTAGCCGGAAGCTGGACTAAAAGAGCAGTGAGCAGTGAGCATTCGGTCTTGGGCTCTCTGACATGGGATGCAGTGAACCCTCTGTGTCATGTTGCCTACCCCAGTCCTGTATTTTAAAACTGCCTGCTTGGGTGTTTCCATTTTGGTGTTTTTTATTTTTTATTTAAAGATTTACTTTATTTAGTTGAAGATCAGAGTGCTAGGCAGAGCAGTCTGCCTTCTGCTGGTTCACTCTCTAAATGGCCACAGCCGCCTTATGCCAGGAGCCTAGAACTCCTCTGGGTCTCCCACATAGGAAGCGGAGATCCAGGTACTTAGGCTGTCTTCCACTGCTTCCCCAAGCACATAAATGGAGGGCTGGATCAGAAGTGAAACAGCCAGAACTCAAACTGGTGCTCTAGTAAGGGATGCCAGCATTGCAAGTGGTGGCTTAACTTTCTGTGTACCAAAACACCAGCCCCTATTCGGTGTTTCTTTGCTTTAAATCACTAAGTGCTTTTTCTAAAATAAAGCTCTTCATTTTCCCTCTAGAGTCTGGCTTTTTCATATAATTTCTCTATTTTAATAATGCCAACTATCATATAGGGTTGTTTCTTTTTCCTTTTTAAGGAGGGAGAAAGATCTTCCATCTCTCCCTGTCCCAAATGGCCGTGATGCCTGGGTCAGGCCAAAGCCAGGATCCAGGAACTCCATCCTGATCTCCCACTTGGGTGGCAGGGTCCCAAGTACTTCAGCCATCTTCCACTGCTTTTCCTAGACACATTGTTAGGCAGCTGATCAGAAGTGGAGCGGCCAGGACTTGAACTGGTGCCCATATGAGATGCTGGCGTCACAGGCTGCGGCTTTGCTGTGCCACAACGCTGGCCCCAGGGTTGTTCCTCTGAAGCTTCTTCTACTCCCAGGGTTTTGCCAACACGAGAAGTTTTGAGTGTTTAATTTATTGAGATAAATAATTTCTTAAGACATTTATACATGTCTGTATGATGATCATTTAACCTAAAATTGCCATGAGATTTTGTTAGTGTGTTCATATTTATTTAGTTACTTTGTTGCCAGGTGATTACCTAAAGCAGAGGGCTTGGGTAGTCGAGATCCAGCAGGCCATATACGGTCCTTAGACGTTTCACAGTGTAACTTTTATCATTTAAGGTGTCAAAGTGCAGCAAACCTGTCCACACCTCAGAGTTGCATGTTTCAACTTACTTACTTCCTAGTTAAGATCTAGTGGGTAGGTTTGATAACTCATGTAATTTCAAAGTGTTGATGAGCATAAATGCTGCTGGTGTTACCTGTCATGGAATAATGAAAATCTCCAATTTCTTGCTGGTAAAAAGGCACTGCTGAAACTACTGGGTCTCTGCTACATTCTTAATTGATGAAATTGTCACATCTCAGAAGTTAGATGA
This sequence comes from Oryctolagus cuniculus, assembly GCF_051225735.1. NCBI lineage: Eukaryota > Metazoa > Chordata > Mammalia > Lagomorpha > Leporidae > Oryctolagus > Oryctolagus cuniculus. The sequence continues at coordinate 174,690,480 of NC_142869.1, read as the reverse complement.
GAAAGAAATTTGCATCTTTATCCTGAACTCACAGTCCTCCTGAATTCTCCCTGGGTCCCACTGAAGAGTTGCTTCTACTTCTCTGCTCCATTCTCCATCCTCCATGCGTAACCATTTTTTTCTATTTTCAATTTATCGTCCCAATTGTTCTTATTTTTTAAAAATTTATTTAAAGAAGCAAGCAGAGATTTCCCATCTGCTGCTTCACTCCCCAAATGCCTGTAGTGGCTGGGACTGGGACAGGCCCCAAGCCAGGAGCTGGGGGCTCAAGCCAGAGCTCCCACACGGGTGGCAGGGACTACTTGAGCCATCGCCGCTCTCCCCTGGTGTGCGCTACCAGGAAGCTGGAATCAGCAGTGGAGCCAGGACTCCAGCCTCGGCCACTCTGATGCAGGATGTGGTGTCTGAACTGCTGCACCAGATACCTGCCCCTCGCGTTTTCCTTCCTTTCCTTCTTTCCTTCTTCTTTCCTTCCTTTACTTCTTTCCTTCTTCTTTTCTTTCTATCTAGATTTATTTACTTAGAATATCTTCATCTCCTGGTTCATTCCTAAAATGCCTACGTCAGGATGAAGCCGGAAGCCGGGAATTGGGTTTGGGCGTGTGGGTCTCCCTTGTGGGTGGCAGGGACTTGGGTACCTGAGGCATCACTGCTTCCTCCCAGGATGTGCATTAGCAGGTGGCCAGGGAGTAGCTGGGACTTGAACCAGGCACTCTGATAATGGGATGTTGACATCCCAGGCAGTGGCTTCACCCGCTGTGCCACAACTCTGCCCCTGAACTTTTCTGGAAAGAAAAATACGTTCATACCTGTGTGTTAGTACGTATTCCCCTCTCTCCTTGCTGCAGAGAGATCTTGCTTTTTCAGTTACTGCACTACTAGAATGGAAATGGTTCTGGGACTGGCGTTGTGGCAGAGTGAGTTAAGCTACTGCCTGCGAGGCCAGCCTCTCCTATGGGTGTTGGTTCAAGTCCTGCTGCTCCACTTCCAGGCCAGCTCATGCTAATGTGCCTGGGAAAGCAGTAGAGGAGGATCCAAATGCTTTGACCGTGGCACCCATGTGGGAGACCAGGAAGAAGCTCCTGGCTTTGACACAGGGCTTGCACAGCCCTGGCTGTTGTGGCCTTTTGGGAGGTGCCCCAGTGGATGGATGATTCTTGCATCTCTCCCCCTGCCCCCCCCCATAACTCAGCCTTTCAAATAAATAATAGATTTTTAAAAGTGTAAATAGCCCTAATTTTTAAAAAAGCATGATTGCGTAATGCTCCATTCTGTAGATATGCCATAGTTCTCTGGTATTCCGTTGGATTTGGGTTGGATTTCCAGTCTTTGCAGTGACTAATCTTGAGTTACAGCTTCTTGTGGTTTTGGCTGGCTTACTTTGGGGATAGATTCTTTAAAGTGGATTACTGGGTCAAAGGGTAAGTGCATCTGTCAAGTTATTAGACACATTCAAATTCTTATTTGTAACATTGAGGGTTTCTACCAACGGTAGCTGGATGGTTTTGTATTAGTGTGCTGTCTGTCAAGTGGGGGGATCCAGAGGTAACCTGTTGGAGGCTTGAAAGTGCATGTTTGGGAGCCAGTCTTTGTCATTTTTTTTCCTTACCTATGCACCCCAGCTCTAGTGAGCTCCGTTACTGTAATGCCTACTTTGTGTTGTCTTGAGCTTCTGTCCTTTGTTCTGTTTTTCCATTGCTGTTGGTAAGTGGGGCTGTTACCTCAGTTCCCATAGTGTCCCAGTGAATTTCACTGCCTGTGTTCTCTTGCAAACTCCACGGAGTTGTCAGACTGTTCTTCAGATCACATCGGTCATGTCTGTCACTCCCCTTCCCTGGAACCTTCCAGGGCTGTGTGCAGGTGTTACCCGCAGAGTAAAGGCTTTGCGTTCCCTGTTGCGCTCGCCCACCCTGCCTCTCAGCTCGTGCACAAGTCTCCACTCGGCCTTGGTGCTTTGTTTTTCTGCCTCACACTCTTGTTCCCCTGCTTTGGTTCGAATCCTGTTCATCCTTTGTATGTGTGTGTTTTAAATGCCTCTTGATCGTTGTAGCCCAGAGTGACTTCTCTCCCCCTCTGAACTTGCGCTGCTGCTTTGTCTGTTACCTTTAATGTGGCAGTAAGTCGTGCATGCCTTGTGACTTGGGCCTGCAGGCAGATACTCTGTAGGTGCTGCAGGAGAGGATAAGCTCCTCTCGATAATGTCTCACGTGCACTTGCTGAAGTTCTCTTTCTGGTAGGACACCGAATAATAATGCTCTCAGTGCTTGTGCTAAGATCATGTGCACGCAGAGGCTGGTCGTCTTGTAGAGACTGACTCCTGTGAATGCGCTGAACTGCACCCTTAAAAGCTTACAGCTGCCGCGCTTCATGCCTACTGGTCTTTTTCTAAATAGCTTTATTGAGAAAGGCAGAGTGGGCCAGCGCTGAGACGCAGCGGGTTGATGCCCTGGCCTGAAGCGCCGGTTCTAGTCCCAGCTGCTCCATTTCCGATCCAGCGCTCTGCTGTGGCCTGGGAAAGCAGTAGAAGATGACCCAAGTCCTTGGGCCCCTGCACCCACGTGGGAGACCCAGAAGAAGCTTCTGGCTTCCCATCAGCACAGTTCCGGCCATTGCGGCCAATTGGGGAGTGAACCATCGGATGGAAGACTTCTCTCTCTCTCTCTCTCTCTCTCTCTCTCTCTCTCTCTCTCTCTTCCTCTCCTCTCTGTGTAACTCTGACTTTAGAATAAATAAATTTTTAAAAGAAAAAAAGCAGAGTGACAGAAAGTGGATTCCTGTGCATGCACGCTAGGGTGAGCTCTCCCATCTGCCGGTTCACTCCCCAAATGCCCACAATGGCCAGAGCCTGGCTGGGGTTTAAGCTGGAATGCAATCCAAGTCTCCTGTGTGGGTGTCAAGAACCCACTTAGTTGAGCCATCATTGCTGTCTTGTATATGGACAGGAAGCTTGGAGTCAGGAACCACAGTTGAGAATTGAACTGGGGCACTCTGGTGTGGCCTGCCAGGATCTTAGCTGCTAGGCTAAACACTTGGTCCTCTGTGTCTGCCTTTTGCAGGCATTGCATTCATTTAAAACTAAGAATTTCTCAACTGGGGAGCTTTCCAATTTCAACTCTCATGGCATTAAGTACACACTAACCTGCTAAGTAGTTCTATGTAAATATCAAATAGATAGTGTTAAGAAGCAAACATGCTGCTGTGATAAACACCTAAAGAACTACAGTGTTCCTAGTGTGCTAGAAATTCCCCTGCGTGTCTTTGCAGTCCCACGTGATCCTCACCAGAATCTGGAATTGCCTGCACCCTCCCCTCCCCAGGTTCCTTTGCTTTTCTATTTTTAATTCATGTGTTGTGTTGGTTTACATGATTTTTGTTAGCTTTTTATTATGGAAAATAGGAACTGCAACATGCCAGTCTATCATTCAGGCTTTTTTTTTTTTTTTTTACCCTGCAATATTTTAAAGTAAATCACAACCATCATATAATTTTACCCATAAAAGTGTGTATGTGTATGTAAGTGTGTAAACAGCGGAGCCTTGGTGGCCAGCACCCTGACCAGACATGTAGTGTAGGTCATTAGGTGTCTTCCATTCTTGTCATGGGTGTGCCATTCCTTCATAAAAGTACTCCTTTAATTAATCTAGATGTAATAATCATATCATAGTAGATGGATTCCTCTGTTGCTTTTATCCACTGTGGAATCTTTCTGAAACTAGTCCATGTATAAGCATGTAGTGGAAGTCAACTTATCTTGTGTGTGACCTGTTTTGTGACTGTCCTGCAGTTTACTAGTGGATTGTTAGTGGACGTGTGGATTGTTTCCAGGTTGTTTTTTTGCTCTTATGAACAGCATGGCAAATGTGTATGCATGTTTTCTTGTGCACCTATGCAAGAGTTTCTCTAGGTCAAAATTGTTGTATTCATTGTGTATCTGTCACACTGCAAGTCAAAGCCAGAGTGCCATGTGTACGTCTAAACAGGTGTTAGAAAATAAATTGTTTGTTGAATAATACTCAGTATCATTGAAATTTTAATCATATTTAAACTTTTACCAAACTAGAAAAGCTAAATTTAGTTTTATTTTTAACAGTCAATTTTAGCTTTAATTTCGTTAGCTCTACTACAGACTTTAAAAAGTTACAGTATCTTTCAAAAGTAAAGTATTTATTTGAAAGGCAGAGTGATAGAAGATCTCTTTCTCTGTCTTTTCTGTCTACTGGTTTATTCTCTAGGGACCACGACAGCCAGGGTTGGGCTAGGCTGAAGCCAAGAGCCTGGAACTCCATCCAGGTCTTCCACATGGGAGGCAGGGGCTAAAGCACTTGGACCATCCTCTGCTGCCTTCCCAGGCACCTTAGCAGGGAGCTCTATCAGAAACAGAACAGCTGGGCATTCAAACTGGTGCTCTGATACGATAGCCTAACCTGTTGGCCCTTGCACTGTAAAATTTTAAGTCTGTGCCTTGTTTTTATCTTAACGTCTTCAGCAATCAACCTGACCAAAGCAGCTCTACTCCTTTTCTTGAAAACCTTATTTCTTGTGTTCTGTTATAACTCTGATTTGAATTATCTCATGTTAACATTTTTCAACGTTGGCTTCTGCAGCAGCATCTGCTAAATGTGTTTGGTTTTGCATTTATGGGCAAAAAATAGTAACTAGATGTTTAGGGTATTTGATGTGAAATTGAGGTGGGAACACAATTTTCTTAAAATCTGTAGATTCCTCCCTGAGAACGGAGATGCAGTTGTGCTCATTGAGGTCTTCAGAGTTGTACTGTCCTCTGCTGTCTGTTTGGGAATTCTCAGGGGAGTGATCCCGGGGAGCGTGCACAAAGCTTAGCTAGCTGTGCAGTGAAGAAATGCCTGGCGCTGCACTGCAGTCCCAGGGCCAAGCCAAATGTTGGAGAGCAGAGGCTGCCGTCCTTCCTCAAGCCAGGGTTTAGCTCTGCTGTGGCTCTCCGGTGGGCGCTGGCTATCACAGGCCCTCAGGTTGCTTTTCCATTTTCTGAACTGCATGTCCTTATAGCTGTCTGGGACACCTCTAAGGGAGACTCCCTACCCCACTCGACTCTGTCTTGCCCGCTTCATTTCTTCTGGTGCTCACTGGAGTCTGGTCCTCGATAGGAAGCCTCTCTCAGTCCTTTATCCTTCCTCTTCCTTAAAGACTGGCTTCCTGAGGTGTGGCTGTCCACGCTTTCCCACATCCTGCAAGTCTCTGGGGTGCAGGACAGTGTCCTTCCATCATCTCTCGTGTGTTTGTAACCACAGACCCCAAGGTGTGTCCCTTGGCAGTTGTCTGCCCTGTGCACATTTTCCCTCCTTGGGGTCATCTCCTAACCATCAAATTACTGAAGTCAAATGGTCACCTTGTCACCACCCAAAGTCTTCCCCACTCCTAGTACCTGTTGTCATAGGTTGCTCGGCTTCATCGTGCCTTGACCTCTTGTTTATTGGAGTTCCATTTTATTGCAGTCATTCACAGGCACAGCCCTTCCCAGGCCTTGCACACCCTCCCGCCCAGACCAGCACTTGCAGCCACAGCCTTCTGTCTGCCTGTCTTGCGCACTCTTTAGGGGCAGAGGGAATGAGGGCACCAGAGCCTGTTGGGGATCACGTCCACCTCCAGCTTTCTTCACTTTCTAAAGAATTATTTTATTTTAATGCAAAGGCAAGCGAAGAGAGCAAAAGAGGCAGGCAGATCCCATCTACTGACTTATTCCCCCATGTGTTCACAACAGTGGGGATTGGGCCAGGGCCAGGGCCGAAGCTGAGAGCCAAGAACACAATCCAGATTTCCCACGTGGTGTCCACTGCCAGCCTTCTTAAAGATGGCCTGCATTTTCTGTCGCTCCCAGCCCATTCCAGTTTGATTCCTGCTCTTGAAACCACACTGTAACACTTTCCTTGCTAAAGTCACTGATAAGTGTTGAGTACATGAAGCTACAGAAGGTAGGGTTCAGGTACGGTAATGATGAAAATAATAGCGTGTGTCACTTAACCCTCATGACACACCTGTGCGGTGCATTGAGCTAGATGAAGGAGTTTGCCCCAGATCACACGAGTAAATGGCAGCTTTATGTGACTTCATTAGGCCTGGATGACCACTGGCTTTTCTAACCTTGGCTTCATCGTCAGAAGCTACCTGGTGTGAGACCACCTGCCTGTGGTTTCTGAGTAACTGCGTCCCAGAATCAAGTGCTGTATATCAAAGATAAACTCGCAAGTCCGTCTTCTCCTGCACTGTGATTCACCAGTGCTTCAGGGTCATCATGGCCAAAAGGAAGCTGCCACCCACAAGCTGTTCCTCCCCTGTTGTTTCCTGCCTTAGCAGGCGATGCCATGGTTTAAATCCTACTTATTATACAGATATACATAGGTATTTGTCATCTGAGCTCACTCAAGTAAGTAAAATACTTCCAAGGCTGCTTGTTGCAGCATTATAGTTCTTAAAAAGTAAAAACCTGAATACTTCGTGCAGGAACAAGTTTGACAAACGATAGCATAATGCATAGCTCACAAAAACCGTGAGGTATATTTCAGTGGGTGAAATGAGATGTAGCTCATTCATAAGTTAAAAAAAGACCAGTGAGTGTGTGGGTTAGCACAGGTCCTGTTGGTTTTTGTTTTTAAGATTTTGAGATGTAGAGTCACAGAGAAAAGTCTTCAGTCTGCTGGTTCACTCCCCAAATGGCCGAAACAGCTGGAGCTGGACCAATCTGAAGTCAGGAACCAGGAGCTTCTTCCGGGTCTCCGACATGGATGCAGGGGCCCAAGGAGTTGGGCCGTCTTCTGTTGCTTTCCCAGGCCATAGAGGAAAGCTGGATCAGAAGAGGAGCAGCCGGAGGGCCGGCGCTGTGAGGTTGTGGGTAAAGCCACCACTTGCAGTGCCAGCATCCCATATCGGCTGCTCCGCATTTGATCCAGCTCTCTGCTAATGCCTGGGAAAGCAGTGGAAGAAGACCCAAGTACCTGGGCCCCTGCATCCACGTGGGAGACCAGAAGAAGGCTCCTAGCTTCAGATCAGTGCAGCTCCGGCCTTTGCAGCCATCTGGGGAGTGAACCAGCAGATGGAAGACTTTCCTCTCTCTGCCTCTCCTGTGTGTAACTCTATCAAATAAATAAACCTTTAAATAAGAGAGAAGCAGCCAGGACACAAACGGCGACCATAGGGGTTGCCCCAGAGGCAGAGGCTACACTGCAGTGCAGGCCTCATTTAGTATTTTGAGAAACTACTCCCAAGATACCTTCTGGAAGAAATATCCTATGGCCAAGTACATTCGAGTGGAAGATGCTTTTCCTGATGGAAATTCATAAAATGTGCTCACTAGTTTACTAAGGCTTCTGGAGTGTGTAGCAAATGAAGTATTTAACTTAAGGTAGTATTTCCTGAAGTCCACTTCTACTCAGTTCAGTTTATGTTCCAATTAGTGTTCCGTAGAAGACTGCGTTTTAAAAAGACATTTCAGAATACATGGATGGAACTTTGTTTCAGTAATATCAAAGGAAATGTTTCCATGACTCGAAGGTGATTTGTTGGTTCATACTCTACTCAATGAAGAAATCCTATGCCTCATTAATCTTGAGAAACGGGCTGTTTGGTTAGTTCATGGTTTACTTGTTAGGGAGCAAGTTTAAAATGGATTTTGTTGGCTTTCATCTCCTTTTGGAATTAACAGTCTTTTTCTGTTTGACAAAGCCTTAAATATACAAACTCCTTGTATTAGACCTGTTGATTTTGGTTTTTGTGTTCCATCCCATTATCTTAAGTTCCTAGGGTGAGATGAAAGTGAATAGCAGTGGCGGAGTTGGGGTTCCTTGGCACCGGCTCTGTCAGCCAGTGCCTAGTGTGTGCAGGTGCAGCTGGTTCTGCCCTTGGTACCTGTCCTTGATAGGTTGTATTTTGTGCCTTAGTTTCCTCCCAAGAAAATGAAATGTGCCCATCTCCCGGGAATTGAAGGGAACTCTGGAGCATGACTTGGCTTCCCAGCAAACACTGAAGCTGTAAGGGGCCTGTGGCCCACTGCACTCTGCCCATTTGATTGTCTGCCAGCAGGTCAGCCCTGTGCTTCCAAGTAAGGATGCAGTAGCAAGTCTGCAGTCCCTGTGTCTTAGAACTTCTGATGTTCCTAACTACAGGTCAGTGTCCTGTGATACCACAGGTCTGCTATACCAGAGTTCTTTCGAAAATGTGTGGGGAAAATGGAATTGGAAGATAAAAGTATTTGGGTGCAAAAACTTCTCAAATCCATGCACATGTACACGTTTTGGTTTTTAGTTTTAAAGTCTCTAGGTCTTGGAGGTCCTTCTAAGGTTTCTGGCTATGTGAAGTGATTAGGGAAATTTTTTGCCTCTATCTAAAAGCCTTCTGAATCTCACTGCCTTCTATGAAGTTAAGACTGCTGTCAGGGCTCACACTGTGGTGCAGAGGGTTAAGCTGCTGCTGGAGAGGCTGGCAGCCCATATCCGTGCTGATCTGAGTCCTGATGCTCCTGGGAAGGCGGTGAGAGACCTACAGGAGAGGCTGGGATGGAATTCTAGGCTTCTGGCTTTGGCTCAGCCCTGGCTGTTGGGGCCATCTGGGGCACAAACCTGCAGATGGATGAGAGCCCTCTCTCCCCCTCCCTCTCTCCCCCTCCCTCTCTCCCCCTCCCTCTCTCCCCCTCCCTCTCTCCCCCTCCCTCTCTCCCCCTCCCTCTCTCCCCCTCCCTCTCTCCCCCTCCCTCTCTCCCCCTCCCTCTCTCCCCCTCCCTCTCTCCCCCTCCCTCTCTCCCCCTCCCTCTCTCCGCCTCCCTCTCTCCGCCTCCCTCTCTCCGCCTCCCTCTCTCCCCCTCCCTCTCTCCCCCCCCTCCCTTGGGCTTCCTTGGGCCCCTGCACCCATGTGGGAAACCTGGAAGAAGCTCCTGGCTTTGGATCAGCATGGCTCTGGCTGTTGTGGCCAGTTGGAGAGTGAACCAGCAGATGGAAGACCTCTCTGCCTCTTTCTCTCTCTGTGTAACTCTTTCAAATAAAATAAATAAATCTTTAAAAAATAAAAACTAAAATAATGGGAATGTATTTTTTTAAAAAAATAAGATAATATGATAAGCCAGATACATTCTCAATGCCCACAGATCTTTCACACCGTGCAGTGAAGGAACTCCAGGAAAGAAATGGTCATGGGGTTTGAGTCTTGAATGAGTGTTAAATAGCCCAATTATGATGGGTGAACTTGCACCTCTTCTCAAGTGCAGTGAAGTTTGGCTAGAGGACAACTTGGTGAAGAAGGGGAGCAGCTTTCCAGGCAGAAGCAGCAGCCAGAGATGCTCAGGAACAGGAAGGAGATGGTGGGACTGTGACCAAGGAAATAAGGTGAAGTTTCCTTCTTTCCTTTGTTTAGATTGATTTATTTGAGTGGCAGAGTTGGAGAGAGACAAGAGGGAGGGGTCTTCCATAACTGGTTCACTCCCCAAATGGCTGCAATGGAGCTGGGCCCATCTGAAGCCAGGGGCCAGCAGCTTCATCTGGGTCTCCCACCTCTGCTGCTTTCCCAGGCGGTTAGCAGGGAGCTGGATCAGAAGTAGAGCAGCTGGGACTCAAACTGGAACCCATATGGAATGCCAGCACTGCAGGCGGAGGCTTAACCTACTATGCCACAGCTCCGACTCCAGGTGGTTTTCTAAGAGGCAAATGGAAAGGGAGAAGAGGATCGGATTATGCCATATCAAGGATTTCCCTGGTCTGAACTGCTTTGGCTACCTACTGCTCTTAGGGAGACAATCTATTCAGAATTAGGATGATGGGAATTCCAGACTCCCAACTGCTGTCAGGAATGGGGAAAAGGATGATACAAATAAGTGGAAGGTAGGGGAGTCTAGTTAGGCTACTGAAAGCTTGGTCCGAATAAGAGGCAACCATGCTGACTACTGCAGAAACAAAGGGAGATAGTGAATGATTTGAAGTAGCGTTGGAAGTTAGAAATCAGAAATACTTGAATGTGAAAGATGAGGTGAGAGCCGTTCCCAGGTTTCTGATGTGTTGGGTTGTCATAGATGGGCAGTCCCAGTGGAGGAGAGTAGAACATTTTCTCCGTTGCAGATAGAAATTAGAAGTAGAATGTAGAAAAAGGAGTAAAGGGACAGCTAGATGGTATGAGAGAGCTTATCTAGGATAGAAGTAGCTGAACTGAGTTAGGAGAACTTAATTTTCCCCTAAGGGGAAATTATCAATTAAAGAAGCAATGGGTAAGGGGAGGGTAGATTTAAATAGTTGATGTTGTCAAGTGCCAGTACTCATCGTCCAGTGGGGTGTTGGTATGATCCTGCCCAGGGAGATGAAAGGCAGATGGGCACTACAGAGGCAGAGCTTTTGCAGAGTAGTTGCTGAGTTGTTAGTTTCTTAAAACTTGAGAGATTTTATATTTCACATTTGAATATAACTGTATGAAATAAAATATTTTTCAAGATCAGGAATGGTGCTGTGGTTTTACAAAAACATTAGTTCCATAGCTCAGATATAAATACTAAAGATTTGGATTGTAGAGGTTCAGTAAGCATAACCTACAGTCCTTAAACGTGCCTTAGATTACGAGAGCTCCATAATGCTGTTGAGGATATAGGATGTATTGAACTAATTGTTGAGGTAACCCAAACTTAGATCTGCAGGCTTTAACAACCTAGCTTAGTGTTCTAGATTTCATTTACTTATCAGCAGTTTATTTTACAAAGCCAGATGATTCAGTGCTTGATAATTCAATCTTTTTCTTTTTAAATTTTATTTAAGGGGCCAGCGCCATGGCTCACTTGGTTAATCCTCCTCCTGCAGCGCTGGCATCCCATATGGACGCTGGGTTCTAGTCCCGGTTGCTCCTCTTCCAGTTCAGCTCTCTGCTGTGGCCCGGGAGGGCAGTGGAGGATGTCCCAAGTGCTTGGGCCCCTGCACCCACATGGGAAACCAGGAGGAAGCACCTGACTCCTGGCTTCAGATTGGCACAGTTCCGGCCATAGCGGCCCTTTGGGGAGTGAACCAACAGAAGGAAGACCTTTCTCTCAGTCTCTCTCTAACTCTGTATACCTTAAATAAAATTTATTTATTTGACAAATCTCATGTTTCATATATACAGATTTAGGAACACAGCGATACTTCTAAAGCTATCCTCCCTCTTGCCCAGGTTCCTACTCTTTCTCCTTTCTCATTCTCTTTTTACAGTGATCTACTTTCAGTTTACTTTATACTCCTAACATTAACGCTACACTAAGTACAGAGTTCAATAAACAGTAAAAAGAAAAAAACACTGTTCCTGAACAGTTGAAACAAGGGTTGTAAACAATCATCCAATCTCAAAATGTCAATTTCACTCCTATATTTACATACCTGGTACTGTTAGTTACCACAGATCAGGGAAAACATGTGGTATGTGTCCTTTTTGGGACTGGCTTATTTAAGTATAATGGTTTCCAGTTGCATACATTTTGTTGCAAAAGACAGGATTTCATTCTTTTTTTTGTGGCTGAGTAGTATTCCATAGTGTATATATTCCATAATTTCCATATTTAGTCATCAGTTGATGGACATTGGGTTAATTCCATATCTTAGCTATTTTTCCCCATTGAATTTTTTAAAATTTTATTTAAGGTATACAAATTTCATGTATTTCACCTATACAGATTCAGGAACATATGATACTTCTCACCCTACACTCCCTTGTGTCCATGTTCCCACCCTTCTACCTCTTCTCTTTGCTAGTCTCACTCTTAATTTTTACAAAGATCTATTTTCAGCTTACTTTATACATAAGATTAACTCTACACTAAGTAAAGAGTTCAAAAAATAGTATGAAGGGAAAAAAGAACACTTCCGCAGTGGAGACCAGGGCTGTAAACAGTTTAATAACAGTTTAATATGTCAGTTTCACTGCTATACATTACCTTTTAGGTTCTTTATTAGTTACCACAGATCAGGGAAAACAAATGGTATTTATCTTTTTAGAGACTGACTTATTTCACTAAGTATAATGGTTTCCAGTTGCACCCATTTTGTTGCAAAAGACAGGATTTTTTTTTTAAGCAACTGAGTAGTATTCCATGGTGTATATATATATCATAATTTCTTTATCCAGTCATCAGTTGATGACATAGGATTGATTCCATATCTTAGTTATTGTGAATTGAGCTGCAGTAAACATGGGAGTACAGATAATTCTTTGATCTGCTGATCTCATTTCCCTAGAGTAAATTCCCAGGAGTGGGATGGCTGGATCATATGGTAGGTCTATATTCAGACTTCTGAGGTTATCTCCATGCTGTCTTCCACAATGGCTGTACCAGTTTACATTCCCACCGACAGTGGATTAGGGTACTTTTTTCCCCATATCCTTGCCAGCATTTATTGTTTGTTGATTTCTATATGAGAGCCATTCTAACTGGAGTGACCTGAAACCTCATTGTGGTTTTGATTTGCATTTCCCTGATGGCTAGTGATCCTGAGCATTTTTTCATGTGTCTGTTGGCCGTTTGGATATCATCTTTTGAAAAATGTTTAGGTTTGTTTTGAGTTTCTTGAGTTCCTTGTAGATTCTGATATTAGTCCTTTACCAGTTGCATAGTTTGCAAATAATTTCTCCCACTCTGTTGGCTGCCTCTTCACTTTCCTGAATGTTTCTTTCTCAGTACAGAAGCTTCTCAGTTTGCTGTAATCTCATTTGTCAATTTTGGCTTTGATTGCCAGTGCCTCTGGGGTCTTTTCTAAGAACTCTTTGCCTATGCCAATGTCTTGCAGACTTTCCGCAGTGCTCTGTAGTAATTTGATGGTGTCAGATTTTAGATTTAGGTTCTTGATCCATTTTGAGTAGATTTTTCTCTAAGGTGTAAAATAAGGGTCTTGTTTCATACTTCTACATGTGGAGATCCAGTTTTCCCAGCACCATTTGTTGAAGAGACTGTCCTTACTCCAGGGATTGATTTTAGTTATTTTTGTCAAATAGACGTTTGTTGTATGCAAGGTGTCCGACATGTAGCAAATCTTCCCAGGCAGACGAATCAATCAATTCACAAGCTTTTATTGGGATTCTGCTCCTGGGCAAGGTTCACCGGTCCCAACAGCAACAGAGCTGGGACCGGGAAAGCTGCGCGTCAAAGGCTGGGAGGGCTCCTTTTATAGATTCAGGGCATGGGGGTTAAAGGTTGAGGTGGGTCTGATGCTCATTGGTTGACCTTTAGGCACCCATGGGGACCTTGACAAGGACTTTTCTTCCCCAGAAGTATAGGTAGGGACTCTCCATTTCTGGAAGTATAGGCCCTCCCTCTTTGCGGATCCCAAAGCTACTACCATTGTAGAAGCATGGATTGATTTCTGGAGTTTCTATAATGTTCCTTTGATCTATATGTCTATTTTTGTGCCAGTACAAATTATAACTGCCCTGTAATGTTTTTATCTAGTATTGCAATGCCTTCGGCTTTGTTTTTGTTGTATAAGATTGGTTTAGCTATTTGGGGTCTCTTGTGTTTGAATTTTAACATTCTGTTGGGATCTGAGGAGAATGTTGGTATTTTGATTGGTATCGCATTGAATCTATAAATTGCCTTGGGTAGTATGGACATTTTGATAATAATTCTTCCCATCCACAAACATGGAAGATTTTTCCATTTTTTGCTGTCTCTTCTCTTTCTTTAATGCTTTGTAATTTTCATTATAGAAATCCTTCATTTCCTTGATTAAATCTATTCCAAGGTATTTGGTGGTTTTTTTGGTAGCTCTTATAAATGAGATTGATCTTAAAAATTCTTTCTCAGCCATGGCATCATCTCTCTTCAAAGGCTATTGATTTTTGTGTGTTAATTTTATATCCTGCTACTTTATCAAACACTTTTATGAGTTCCATTAGTCTCTAGTGTAGTCTTTTGGTTCCCCTATATATAGGATCATGTTATCTGCAAACAGGGATAGTTTGACTTCCTCCTTCCCAATTTGTGTCCCTTTGATATCTTTATCTTGCCTAATGACTCTGGCTAAAACTTCCAGGACTATATTGAATAGTAATGGTGAGAGTGGACATCCTTTTCTGGTTCCAGATACTGAGGGGAATGCTTCCAGCTTTTCTCCATTCAGTAGTACACTGTCTGTGGGTTTGTCATAGATTGCCTTGATGGGTTAAGGAATGTTCCTTCTATACCCAATTTGTTTAAAGTTTTCATCATAAAAGGATGTTGTAGTTTATCAAATGTTTTCTCTGCATCTACTGAAATAATCATTTGGTTTTCGCTCTTCAGTTGATAATTTGACGTATGCATTTATTGACTTGTGAATGTTGAACCATCCCTGCTTACCAGGGATAAATCCCACTTGGTCTGGGTGAATGATCTTTCTGATATGTTGTTGGATTCAATTAGCTGTATTTTGTTGAAATTTTGCATCTATGTTCACCACAAGTATTGGTCCATAGTTTGCTTTCTCTGTTTTGTCTTTTTCAGGTTTAGGAATTAAGGTGGTGCTGGCTTTGTAGAAGGAGCTTGGGAGGACTTCCTCCCTTTCAGTTGTTTTGAATAACTTGAGTTATTGGAGTTCTTTAAATGTCTGGTAGAATTCGGCGGTGAAGCCATCCAGTCCTGGACTTTTCTTTGTTGGGAGAGTCTTTATTACTGATGCAGTTTCTGTCTTGGTTATTGGTCTGTTTAGGTTTCCTATGTCTTCATGGCTCAATTTAGGTATGTTGTATATGTCCAGGAATCTACCCATTTCTTCTAGGTTTTTCAAATTGTTGGCATACACCTCTTGTAGTAATTTCTGATGATTCTTTTTATTTCTCTGGTATGTTGTATCTCCTTTTTTCATCTCTGATTTTGTTGATTTGGGTCTTCTCCCTCTTTTCTTTTTGTTGGTTTGTTCAATGGTGTATCAGTTTTGTTTGTTTTTCAAAAAACCAGCTCTTAGTATTGCCGATCTTTTGTGTTCTTGTTTTTCTGTTTGTTTTTCAGTTGTGTTTATTTCTTCCCTAATTTTAATTGTTTCTTCCTCCTCCTAATTTAGGGTTTGGTTTCTTGTTTATATGCCCTTGGGCTGCAATGATGGCTCATTTGGGGCCTTTCCAGTTTCCTGATGTAGGCACCAATTGCTATAAAATTCCCTCCTAACACTGCTTTTGCTATATCCCATAAGTTTTGATATGATGTATTGTCTTCATTCGTTTACAGAAATCTTTTGATTTCTTCTGTGACCCATTGTTCATTCAGGAGTATGTTGCTCAGTCTCCATAAGTTTGCACATGTTCTAGAGATTCCTGAATTGTTGGTTTCCAGCTTCATTCCATTGTGATCAGAAAAGATTCATGGTATGATTTTGAATTTTCTGAATTTGTTGAGACTTGCTTTATGGCCTAGCATATGATCTATCCTAGAGACAGTTCCATGCACTGGTGAGAGGAATGTATATTCTGCAACTATGGGGTGAAAAGTTCTGAAGACATCAGGTCCATTTGGTCAATAGTGTAGATTAGTTCTGTTGTTTTTGTGTTGATTTTCTGTCTAGTAGATCTGTCCATTGATGAAAGTGGGATACTGAAGTCCCCCATTACTATTGTATTGGAGTTTGTATCTCCCTTTAGATCCATTAACATTTGTTTTAGATAGCCAGGCACTGTGGCATTGAGTGCATATACATTATTTATCATAGTCACATCTTCCTGTTGAATTGATCTCTTAATCATTGCATAGTGTTCTTCAATGTCTTAACAGTTTTTGTGGTAAAGTCATTTTATCGGATACTAAGATGATTACACCTGCTCCTTTTTGCCTTCCATTAGCATGGAATATCTTTTTCCATCCTCTCACTTTCCGTCTGATTGCATCTTTGAGGTGTGTTTCTTGTAGGCAAGAAACAGATGGATCTTATTTTTAATCCATTCAGCCAGTCTGTATTTTTAACCGGAAAGTTGAGGCCATTTACATTCAATGTGACTACTGATAAGTAATGACATAGCCCTAGTATTTTTCCATAAATATTCCCATTGGTTGCTTTGGATTTCCTTTGTATTTTTACTAGATTTCCTGCCTTTACATTCTTTCATAATATGACTGTCTTTCTGTGTTACTGTGAGTAGCACATCCTTAAGCGTCTTTTGTAAGGCTGTACAAATGGTGACAAATTCTTTTGATCTGTTTGTTGTGGAAGGTTTTAATTTCACCTTCATAAATGAGAGTTTTGCAGGGTACAAAATTCTGGGTTGATAGGTTTTTTTCTCCAGACTGTGAACATGTCTCTCCATTCTCTCCTTGCCGGTAGAATTTCTGGTAAGTCGGCTGTGAGTCTAATTGGAGATATTCTGAAAGTAATCTGGCATTTCTCTGCACATTTTAGAATCTTATGTTTTACTGCTAAAAGTTTGACCACAATATGTCATAGTGAAGATCTTTTCTGTTCATGACTATAAGGAGCTCTGTTTGCTTCCTGTAGTTGGATGCCCCTTTCTTTTTCCAAATTGGGGAAGTTTTCTGTAATTATTTCATTAAATAGGCCTTCTAGTCCATTCTCTCTCTCTTTTTTTTTTTTTTTTTTTTTTTTTTTTTTGACAGGCAGAGTGGACAGTGAGAGAGAGAGAGACAGAGAGATAGGTCTTCCTTTTTGCCGTTGGTTCACCCTCCAACGGCCGCCGTGGCTGGCACGCTGCAGCCGGTGTACCACGCTGATCCGATGGCAGGAGCCAGGTGCTTCTCCTGGTCTCCCATGGGGTGCAGGGCCCAAGCACTTGGGCCATCCTCCACTGCCCTCCTGGGCCACAGCAGAGAGCTGGCCTGGAAGAGGGGCAACCGGGACAGAATCCGGCACCCCGACCAGGACTAGAACCTGGTGTGCTGGCGCCGCTAGGTGGAGGATTAGCCTGTTGAGCCACGGCGCCGGCCTAATCCATTAGCTTTCCATGCCTTCAGGAACTCCTAAGACCCACATTTTGGGTCATTTGATTGTATTCCATAAATCTCCAACACTGTTTTGAATTTTTCTAATTTCTTCTTCATTTTTTGTTTTTTTTTTTTTGTTGTTGTTTGGTCAGAGAAATTTCCTAAGGTTTGTCTTCTAGCTTTGATATCCTTTCTTCTGCCTCACCAAGTATGTTGTTAAGGTTTTCCAGTGTATTTTTTTATTTGACATTGAATTCTTTATTTCTGTATTTCAGTTTGATTTCTCTTCAAAATCTCAATCTCATGGGAAAATTTTTCTTCCATGTCGTGTAGATTTCTTTTACTCATGAATCTGCTTCTCACTGCTTCTGAGTAATCCTGTGATTGATCTTTTGGATTCCCATTCAGGCATTTCATCAACCTCTGTCTTCACTTTCTAATACTGAAGTGTTGTGTTCCTTTGGGGTAGTCATGCTGTCTTCCTTATTCTTGTTTCTTGAATTTCTGCATTTATTTTTAAGCATTTGTGGAAAAGCTTGTTGATTTTCTCTCTTGGTGGTTTTTATCTTTGACTTAATCCTCTGTGGCTTAGTGGAGTGTCTGCTCTTTCAGCGAATGCCCAGAGGCACATGCTAGGTATGGGCAGTGCTCCATGGTAGGGCCGGTATCCAGGCTGACGCTCATGTTGGATGTGGTAGATTTCCTCTGTCAGCAGAGCAGAGGTTAGGATCACCTCTGTTGGTGTAATCACACCCTTGCCTCCTCTCTTCCAAGGTTATCAGTGCTTAGGGTTAACCCACAGTGGGTGCAACACTCGCCTGCACTGTCATGTGAATTGCACTAAGGATCTGTGCAGTTGCACTAAGGATCTCTTGTGAGCCCAGATCCTGCTACAGTGTTTGCCCTGAGACTCAGCTCCACCCTGAGCCCTGTCATGTATTGACAGAGTTCCCACAGTCTCAGCACACAAGGCTCCCACAGTCATGGAGTGCAGAGGATCTGCTCTGCCCCTCGCTGATCCCATGCAGAGAGGGGTAGAGATGTTCCCAGAGCCAGCGGCTTTGGGTGCTCTGCCTTGATGGTTTGAGTCCCAGAGCCTGTGATGTTTCCAGAGGCTGGGGGCGTGTTGCAGTTCTCCATGGGTGCCCAGCTCCCTGTCAGTCCTTCCAGCCAGACTCAGTCAGTGGGGAAAACACTGATTTTCCCTCTGGTGAAATCCCTGGATCCCTGTGTGAAGGATTGCCACAGCCAGTACTCGTGTCAAAATGGCGCCCCCTCCCAGCCGTTTGCTGAGTGCTGCTGCGTAGGGAGAGAGAAAAGTGCCCTTTTTTCCCTTTTATTTTTTGCTAGGTTAGGCAGTACCTCATCCCCCTTTGGGCTCCAGGCCAGACTCAGACAGTGTGCTCTGCCGGGCTGTCCTCCAGCCGTGTCACCTGTGCACAGGCGGCTGCGGTGTGCTCTTGCCTCGCACTCCAGCTCTCGGCTGTGGGGGTCATGTGTTGTGTCCATGCTTAGCATCTTCCACGCTGATGGACAACATCCTTCCACTGCAGATTTCTCCAATAACTCATTATTGAGTCATTTTTTATGAAGCCAATTAGTTCATTGTTTGTTGATTTGCACTAAAATACAAGTAACTCTTTAAGTCCTCCACATATTGAAGTGGTGCCCGTAGACAACCCTTACAGGGCGTGTGTGACATTGTGCAATGAGAAGCACTAATTGAATCCCTAAGGTCCTTTATTTGTGGGACAAGGATCCTAAAGCAATATAGATTGTTGTAGTAGCTTCGTGTACTTCAAATAATAGCCATTACTATTTAAGTGTGCACTGCGGTAAATATTTTACATGCATTATCTTAAACTTTATAACAACCATTTGAGGAAAGAGTTCTGTCCCCATTTTGCAGAGTAGAAAATGGAGGCTTAGAGAAGCTAAGTAGGTTACCCAGTACCACTTAGCTACTTCCTAAGTGCGGTGCTGAGCTTCAAATCCAGGTCTCTGAATTCAAGATGCATTTTATTTTATTTTTATTTATTTATTTATTTGGACAGGCAGAGTGGACAGTGAGAGAGACAGAAAGGAAGGTCTTCCTTTTTCTGTTGGTTCACCCCCTAATGGCCGCTGTGGCCGGCATACCGTGCTGATCCGAAGCCAGGAGCCAGGTGCTTCTCCTGGTCTCCCATGGGGTGCAGGGCCCAAGGACTTGGGCCATCCTCCACTGCACTTCCGGGCCACAGCAGAGAGCTGGACTGGAAGAGGAGCGACCAGGACAGAATCCAGTGCCCTGACTGGGACTAGAATCTGGTGTGCCGGTGCCGCAAACGAAGGATTAGCCTATTGAGCCACAGCGCCGGCCTTATTTATTTGAAAGTTACACACAGAGAAGGAGAGGCAGAGAGAGGGAGGTCTTCCATCCGCTGGTTCTCTCCCCAATTGGCTGCAACGGCCGGAGCTGCACTGATCCGAAGCCAGGAGCCAGGAACCTCCTCCAGATCTCCCACATGGTGCAGGGGCCCAAGGCCTCGGGCCATTTTCCACTGCTTTCCCAGGCCATAGAAGAGAGCTGGATTGGAAGTGGAGCAGCCGGGAGTTGAACCGGCGCCTGTATGGGATGCCAGCATGGCAGGCCGCAGCTTTGCCCACTATGCCACAGCACCGGCCCCAGGATACATTTTAAATTGTGGTAATTCTTGCTGAATTCCCTTCTAAATGGGAGCACTCATTTCCGTTCATCCTCAGCCTCACCAATATTTGCATTCTTGCTCAGTGCTATATGAAAAATTACTAAAATTCACAGAAAACTGATGAGATTGAATGAATTTTCCTATTAGTGGTTTTCTCTCTCTTCTGGCAGTTTCCTGGGCATGTCATTTTTTTCCTTGGAGTTTTCTAATTGTTACAAAGGTCACGTGGTACCTGTCTTCGTAATTTTATGAAGTAAAAAGGCAACAGAGTCAAATTGTATTTGTGCTGAGTTTGACTCAGCATTTCTCATTAATGCTAATAGTTAAAAATGATTTTGAATGGGCTACCTAAGCAAGCATATTTCTATACACAGTCTGCATAATGTGTGTTTCCGTATATTAAAAGAATCTCTGGATAGAGTGGCACCTGTTAATACCTTACAGATTGAATATTCTGTCAGTGTGTGTCACCCCAGGATGTTAGAAATCATTAATTCCCTTTATTTCTTCTTCAGGTTTTCCTGCAATGAGATTTCATTTTCTACATTTAAAGGACATCCTTTCTGAGCTGCTGTGAATAAACTTGGAATGATACTGTATATTTTCAACTAATGGAGAATTAGTTGTACCTTGACTAAGGATTGCTGCACTGGACGACTTCAGAATATTGCTCACAATGTCATCCAACAGGAGTCAGAATCCCCATGGACTGAAGCAGATTGGCCTTGACCAGATCTGGGACGACCTCAGAGCTGGAATCCAGCAAGTGTATACCAGACAAAGTATGGCTAAGTCCAGATACATGGAACTCTATACGTATCCTCACATTAGAGCTGAGATAATCTGTTTAGAACTTTGAATATTGACAGGTATGATCTATGACTTACTAGAAATTTTACATTTTTTCTCTTCCCAGTTCATCTTGTGTTGTAGTCAGAGTTCATTTTTAGTTTTAAGTTATTTGAATAGAAGTAAAACTGGCTAGTTAGTAGCCTAATGTATTGCTGGTCAGTGTAATAGCCACTAATAACATATAGCTGTTTACAGTTAAAGTAATTTAAAACTTTGGTTCCTTATAGCCACATTTCAGATGCTCAGCCAGATAATAGAATGGTTGTATCACTATAGAAAATTTGTTGGATGGCAGTGGCTTAAAGCAGGGTATCATTCATTTATATATTGTTCATGTATTTAGGTGTTCTCTGTATCTGCCTTCATGTTACAGGGATAGAGCTGAGAGGTTGTATCAGAAATAGTCTGATCCATAAAGCTTAAAATATTTATAATTTGACCTGTTATACAAAAAATTGTTGACCTGCTCTAAATGGATAGGACCTAGAGCAAAGTTATTATGGTCCTGTATTATAGGTATGGTATTAAAAAGTTATTTCACTCCTTTAATATTTGGTTCATGATATGAAGAGGAACTATGCTCTATGCTACAAAGATTATGAGGCTATAAAAGATGTAGCTACTGCTACTAAATACTCAGAGGTATGCCATTTAACTTGTAGAGTTTCTTGATTCCATACAAACATAAAATTGAAATTAAAGCTAAGCTATTTCAGTTTACCAATTGCTGCTGATTCTAGGACTTTACAACATTGATAGTTCAGTGGAAGGTTGTCTGTAAATATGTATGCATCAGTGATTAGCAAACTAGATTATGTGCTATTCCATTATGCCTTCAAATGTGTTATTTTAGAATCCTAAAACAATTAACATTAATTTAAGTAGATAAGATTTCTATTTTTAAATGGACTTAAAGTGTATTGTGTGTACACATATTTGTATACATATATTTACACTATAGAGCACTTTTTAAACATGTTCATTGAGAGAGAATTCACGTACTATAAAATTTACTTTTTAAAAGTATTCAATATAGTGGTTTTCTGTGTATTTAGAGTTTTGTAACCACTGTCTAATTTTAGAAAAATTTCATAACCCCAGAAAGAAGCCTTGTATCTGTCGGCAGTCACTATCCATGGTTCCCTTCCTCCAGGCCTGAGCAGCCCCTAATCTACTTTGATTCTGTGACTTTACCTACTCTGGACAGTTCATATCAACAGAACCATAAAATGCAGGCTTTCGTGTCTGGCTGCTTTCACTTAGTGTGTTTCTAAGCTTTATCCTTGGGGTATTGGTCAGAATTTTATCTCTTTTAGGACTGAATTGTTTGATATTGTAAATTTTGTTTACCTGTTCATCAGTGATGAGGATTTGGGTTACTTTTGCTTTGAAGTTATTATTATGAATAGTCTTATATTGTATACAAGTTTTTCTATGGCTGTATGTTTCCAGTTCGCTAGGTATATACATAGGAATGGAATTGCTGACATATACAATATGTAAGATGCTTTTAAGGCAGAAAGAGTGCCAAGTGGGAGAATATTCTTCCAACAGGGTTCTGGTGTGATAGGAATGGCATTTTATTTTTCAAATTCTTGTAAGTAATGTTGCTGAGGATGACGATTCCAGTGGGGAGGCAGGACACGTGGTTGAATTTCTGGTAAGCAGAGAAATAGGAGCGCTACTCTGAAGACTGCAGAAATTCTGTTGCTAATCTGTCTCTGGGAAATTTCTTAAAATGTATTTTTTTACTAAATCAAATTGTTCCTTTGTCTGATAGTGTTTTTGTAGAACTGTGAGAGTAGAGGCTTTGTGTGCTTACGGAGATTACGGAGTTCTTTTATGCTATAGTCATAATTTGTAGTTGCTCAGATATTTACAATTTTAATTTTTTAGGGCTGCCACTCTTGAAGTTGGCATTCTTGTCCTTCGTTTTGTTTGACATATATTTATTAAACTTAGAGAATCCAAACTGAACCTAAAAATATCTTTGAGTTGTTAGATATTTTTGAAATAACACAACAGTATCTACCTCTTATTTGGGCTCAGCTCCCCCTGAGGGTTAGTGGGGGCAACCTTCCTCTTTGATGCTGGAATCCAGGTGTTCAGAAACTCGTGTATTGTGCTTTGTGCTGGAGAAGCATATGTGAATGTTTGCTAGGGAATGAGTCCTATTTCTGGATGTAAAACAGATATTCTCTGCCACCCCCTCCCTGCCAAAGAAACTATTTTTTAAAGATTTATTTGAAAGTCCAAGTTACACAGATTGGTCTTCCATCCACTGGTGCACTCCTCAATTGGCTGCAACAGCCAGAGCTGCACCAATCCGGAGCCAGGAGCCTCCTCCAGGTCTCCCATGTGGGTGCAGGGGCCCAAGGACTTGGGCCAGTCTCTGCTGCCTTCTCAGGCCATAGCAGAGAGCCAGATTGGAAGTGGAACAGCCGGGACTCAAACTAGTGCCCGTATGGGATGCTGGCACTGCAGCTGGCGGCTTCACCTGCTATGCCACAGCACTGGCCTTGAACCTTTTATTTAATGAATACAAATTTCATAAGTACAACTTTAGGAATATACTGATTCTTGCCACCATACCTGCCCTGCCACCCATGCTCCCACCCCTTCTCTTCCCTCTCCCCTTCCCAGAACCATTCTCCATTAAGATTCATTTTCTTTTTTTTCTTTTCAGCACTGCACTGATCCAAAGGCAAGAGCCAGGTGCTTTTCCTGGTCTCCCATGGGGTGCAGGGCCCTAGCACTTGGGCCATCCTCCACTGCCTTCCCGGGCCACAGCAGAGAGCTGGCCTGGAAGAGGGGCAACCGGGACAGAATCCGGCGCCCTGACCAGGACTAGAACCCAGTGTGCCAGTGCCGCTAGGTGGAGGATTAGCCTATTGAGCCGCGGCGCCGGCCAAGATTCATTTTCAATTAACTTTACTTGGTACAGAGTTGGTCTTCTGTGTACAAAGATTTCAACAGTTTGCACACACAGAGAGAACAGATTTTACAATTAACTCTCATAATACAACTCATTAAGGACAGAGGTCCTACATGTATGACATCAGTGATAACCCCAGGCTCTTGACGTGAGCTGCCAAGGCTATGGAAGCCTTAAAAGTACCTCCTTCTTTGATGGCCACTTCTTTCCACTGGGATCTAACTCAGAGATCCTTCATGTAGGACATTTTTTGCCACAGTGTCTTGGCTTTCCATGCCCTGAAGCGCTCTCGTGGGCTTTTCAGCCAGACCAGGATGCTTTAAGGGCTGATTCTGAGGTCAGAGTGCTACTTAAAGCAATAAAACAAATATTCTTAACACCTTTAAAAACCATTTGTGATTGTCATTACAGGAAGATGAGTTATTACGCCTAGGTACCTTTCTTGAATGACAGAGGAGAGGGGGAAAAATGCCCAAAGCATCTGCCAACAGAAAGATAAGGTTCAATAACTTTGTTTCTAGCCCTTCATGAACATTTTGTTTTCTTAAGTATTGTGCCTTAAGCCCTTGCTTTCTACTACTGTCTACTTCTAGTTTTATGTGATGCCTTTCATCATATATAGAGTTCCAATGCAACAACTTTTTTTTTTTTTTTTTTCAATTTGAAAGGCAAAAAGAGAAAAATGTTTCCATTTTCTGGTTCACTGCCCCGATGCTTGTATAGCCACAGCTGGGCCAGTCCAAAGCCAGGGGCTCAAAACACAATCCAGGCTCCCATGTGGGTGACAAGAACCCAAGTATTTGAACCATCACATGACGCCTCCCAGGTTGCACACTATCAGGAAGTTGGAAGCCGAGCCAGAACTGCAACCCAGGCATGCATACGGAATGCAGACGTACCAGTCTTCACTGCGGTGACAGACCCCCATCCCGCTGCCGTGTGTGTGTATGTTCTGTGTAGGTTTGCAGGTGATAGATTTCCCTCCTTTTGTACTTAAGCATTCATTTTATTAAAACCATTAAATTTTGGGTGCCATACTTGACCAAGAAAACAAACATGGATCCTGACTAGGCAAGAGGTATTTAGAGGACACAGTGGAGTATGGCGGTCCAGCTGAGCTAGTCCGGGCCTTGGGTCATCTGTGAGAGGTTTTGGTTCAGTTTTGCTGGACTGCAGACTTTCTCCTTTCTGCAGTAGTCATGTGCCTCAGATCCATAACTTCAGCTTCTCTTGGAATCAGGGTAAACTTCCATGTTGATATGCTTTTTTCCTCCGTCTACCTAAGTTGTGATAAACTGAAGTTTTTCTTTTTCTTCCGATAGTGCTGTAAATTGCAATGATTTGTTCTGTTTTCTTAACCTGTTTTTCCCGAAGTCCTGTTTTCACCCACTAGTTCACAAGGATCACATTCATGTCTCCTGGTCTTGTTGCTTACGTCTCCAAGTCGTAAGATCACCGTGCTCAGAATGCATGTTGAATCCACCGTTCTGATGCGGGAGGACTACTCCCAGAGCGCGGGCTGCTTTTTCACCCGGGGTCACTCTGCCAAGCTCTTGGCAGGCTGAGCTGTGTGCAGGTGTGTGCAGGACAGCATGAAAGGACACGCTCAGCACCTGTCGGCTGTGCAGTCGTGTCACCGCTGCTGCCACCGCTCTGTACACTTTGCCCCTTGCCTCTCTTGTGTAGGAGCTGCGGGTACAAGGGGAGTGCTCCAGGTGGCAGGCTTCCTACTTTGCCTCACTACTGCATATTTCTCTTTCCTTTCTAGAAAATGAAAATCTTGTAGAACAGCAGATAACAGAGGGAATAACAGATTGTTTCAAACCTTCTGACCCAACAAGTGTACAGTCATGTGTCACTTAATGACAAGGATGTGTTCTGAGAAATGTTTTTAGACAAGGTCATGGTCGTGTGAACATCCTAGGATGACTACAGCATCACCATGTGATTTAATCTGAGGGAGACCTTTATCATGTATTTGTCTGTTGTTGACTGGAACAGTGTGTGGTTCATGACCAATTGGCCATTGCTCTTCTTGCACTCTTTATTTTCAGCTTTGCTTTTTTAAGGAATCTTACGTTAATCTAATTTTGTTCACCTGACGAGCATGGCTTACATCAAATGAACCTAAACAGAAGTTTTTATATATTTTCAGATGTAAAGTGTCATTTCCATATGTATTAATGCTTTCAGAACAAGGCTCAAAAGATACACAATGGGTTCACAGAAAGAAAAAAATCAAAATAGCCTATGGGAAAATGTTCAGCCTTGTAATGTTAAAAAATTAGATTGGGGAAAAAAAACTGAGATTTAAATAGTTTTAAAGAAACAATAGTCTGTGTTGGCAAGAGGGAGGGCGCCCAAGCTCCTACTGTGCAGGTGCAAGTGTGTGACCTTTCTGGAGAGACATTCAGGAATACATTTCTCATTGTCATGAATCCCTCACTTTGTGATAGTAATGTCTGTTTCCAAGAAAAATTAGTATATATATGTATGCTCATTTTTGAAGTGTATGTGGAACAAAGTTAAACTATTAAATTTTAAAACTAAAACATAGGGACCAATGCCGTGGCTCACTTGGTTAATCCTCCACCTGCGGCGCTGGCATCCCATATGGGCGCCAGATTCTAGTCGCGGTTACTCCTCTTCTATTCCCGCTCTTCTGTGGCCCAGGAGGGCAGTGGAGCATGGCCCAAGTGCTTGGGTCCCTGCACCTGCATGGAAGACCAGGAGGAAGCTCCTGGCTCCTGGCTTCGGATCGGCACAGCACCGGCAGTAGCGGCCATTTGGGGAGTGAACCAATGGAAGGAAGACCTTTCTGTCTCTCTCACTGTCTGTCTGTCAAATAAAAAAAGAAAAAAAACTAAAACATAAAAATTCTAAAGGCAAAAATATACTCGAGCCCAGTGATTTTTTAAATTTTAACTCTTACCCTAAGGAAATAGTTACATGCAAATTGCTGTGTGCAAAACTCTTCAACATATATTAAGAAGAAATAATGAAGAGTAACCCCAATCTGCAACACTAAGAATTGGATATATCAGGGTACTTCAGAAGGTTTATGGGAAATGAAATTAAGCTTACCCTGGTACAAAAATTTGAAGTCCATGTAGTTTTTCCTAACAGGAACGTCAAGAAGACTCCTTGGAACCGTGAATAGTCCTTCCAAATGCAGTGAAGACAGACTAGTGCAGTCTTGCTGCGGAAAAGCAGGCTATCTGGCGGCACGTGGACTGTGAGCCCCAGTGCCCCTGCCTGCTGTTAGAGAGGTCTCTCCACGCCATACTGAAAATGGCTGTCGATGGGTGTTGGGTTTTCATGTGACAGTTTTTTTAATGATCCTTCATTTATGTTTTTTAAAGATCTTATTTTGTATTTATTTGAAAGAGTTGGAGAGGAAGAGAGAGATCTTCCATCTATATTGCTTCATTCCCCAAATGGCCTCAGCAGCTATAGGCAGGCCAGGCCGAAACCAGGGGCCTGGAGCTTCTTTTAGGTCTCCCTTGTGGGTGCAAGGACACAAGGGCTTGGACCATGTTCCACTGCTTCCCCAGGAAGATGAACAGGGAGCTGGACTGGAAGGAGGCCAGCGTGCTCTTGAACCGGCCGGCCCCCATGTGGGATGCCAGCATCACAGGCAGAGGCTTAACCTGCTACACCACAACCCTGGCCCCGTACACATGACTTTTTTTTACAGGCAGAGTGAACAGTGAGAGAGACAAAGAGAAAGGTCTTCCTTTGCCGTTGGTTCACCCTCCAATGGCCGCCGCGGCCGGCGCGCTGTGGCCGGCACACCGCGCTGATCCGATGGCAGGAGCCAGGAGCCAGGTGCTTATCCTGGTCTCCCATGGGGTGCAGGGCCCAAGCACTTTGGACCATCCTCCACTGCACTCCCTGGCCACAGCAGAGAGCTGGCCTGGAAGAGGGGCAACTGGGACAGAATCCGGAGCCCCGACCAGGACTAGAACCCGTTGTGCCGGCGCTGCAAGGCGCAAGATTAGCCTAGTGAGCCGCGGCGCCGGCACATGACTTTTTAAAAATGGTCTATGCCTTTTGGATTTTCAGTATAGAGCATGCATTTTAAAATATAAATTTACTGGTTCTCCTCATTACAAATGTAAATGTTAATTATAGGCACTTGTAAAATTCTACCTTTCACTGCCGACCTGGTACTAAAAATGGGTTTTATGATTGAGAAATGGTATCATCTTCAAGTGAGAACCCACAGAAATTACCAGCTTCTGGTGTAGTTCCCTTAAGAAGTGATTTTTTTGTTTTCATTAGTATAAATTTGATCAGATTTTTTTTCTCTTAAATTTGTTTCATGGTAAATGTGCACAGAACACTTTGAACATTTTTAAACAAATTTTATAGTTTAGTACAAACAATTGCAAGTAGTCTTTGATTTTGAGGTAGGCTTTTAAGATGGGAATTTATTTCCTTTATATGGAATATTCCTTTTCAGAAATGTGCCTAATCACTCGCTGGGGAGAACTTTATTTTATGACTTTCCAGGCTGGTATTGGGTGATACGTGGCCTGCTGCTGTTGCCATTTTATAAACTTGTTGATGAGGAAGGACAGGAATTATTTTTAATACAACTTCTAAGTTTTTCCAGTCACTTAAAAGAGGTTAAGATACATTTGGGAAAGAGCTAGTACTAAGGGGTTCTGTTCTGTTTGATTTTGCTTCCTTAAGCAGATTGACTTTTAGGAAATGGAAATAGTCGGTGTTTGGTAATAACTAAAAGTTGAGAATTGATTTGGTGGATGTACCTGCTTCAGAGATAAGACATAGTACTTTGGGGTGACAGAGACATCTCCCTGTTCATGAGATGTTTACAGTCTCTTGAGAAGACCTGTCCCCTTCTGCTCACCTTGTACGACAGCTAGTTGTGTTGGGGGTCAGCTCCATGAAGGCAGTTTCTCCTGCAAACTTGAACTTGCATAGCACCTGGTGCAGGACAGGTGCCCAGTGAGCTCTGCTGCAAAGCTAGAGTCTGACAGCTTTGACTCTGACAGGACCCTTACGTGGTGACTTGTCCCTACCAGTCATGAAGAACACCTTGATAAACAGTCCAGGGTGACAAAGAATTGGTTGTAGACACTCCCTCACATACTTAGCACCTGCCTGCAGTAGAAGACACAGGCACATACCTGCTTAGAACCCTTCCGCTTTCTTGCCAGAAAAACTCTTTTGTGCAACCTTTGGAAAAGAAGGTCGAAGTTTTACAAGTTAAAATGTGTGTGTTGCGGGGAGGGGTTGCTAGACTCTGTGTCTTAGTTAAAAACCAGCTAACCCATTGTCTGCTGGATAAAGCTTTATTTTATTGCTTTTGGTATTTTTACTTTTTTCCCTGGTGTTTTTTTTCCTTATTTTCTTTTTTTTAACTCCTGTGTTTAACTTTTATTCATATTCTAATTTTTTTACTTTGAGAGTAACTTTAGAGGTGAGCATTTTTCTTCTAAATATTCATCATATTTACTTTTTATACTTGTCTGAAGTATGGTTTATTAACAGTCTGTGCATGTGTTGGGACAGCAGATGGTAAGGGAGCAGCAGAATGAGCTTGGTTCATTAAGAGCAGTGCCTCGCACTTTCCTCATAGGGCCCCTTTGGGCTCGCTCTGTAGGAAGAAGCCACTCCCAGTAATTCAAGAATACATCTGTTTAAAAGTCCTTCTGTGGACGAGGGTGATTCTCTCCTTCCAGATGGTGCACTTGAATTATTAGAATGGTACTTTGCCCCCAACCTTTTCCTTTTTCCTTTTTCCTTTTTTTTTTTTTTTTTTTTTTTTTTTTTTTTTGAGACAGAGTTCCCATCTGCTGGTTCGTTCCCCAAGTAGCACAATGGCTGGGGGTTGGCCACGTTAAGCCAGGAGTTCAGAATTCAGTCCAGGTCTTGCATGTTAATGGCAAGTACCCAACTGCTAGAGCCATCACCTTCGGCCTCCCAAGGGGTGTGTGTGTGTGTAGGAAGATGGAATTGGGAGAGAGCCTGGACTCAAACCTAGCCACCCAACTATAGGATGTGGACATCCCAGCTAGCATCTTAACTGATAAATTAAACACGGGCCCCCTGAATGGTGCTCTTCCCTCAGGCCTCACACCAGTGAGACATGAGCAAGTTCTGGGGCCTTTGGCCAAATTTCTGTTAGACATTTACTCATGTACATTAACAATCTGCTTTTTCCTTAGCTGCAAACATTTCCCCACGCAGTTACTTGATTAAAGCTAAGAAAACTAACTGGCAGTGAAGGTGGTGTGCATCTCCTGAATCGTCCTGGATTCAGGTTGATCCTGTTGTCAGGGTGTCTTACTACCCGTGAGGACTGCCTCCTGGGAGTGCCTTTCACCTGCTGGGTGACCATGTGTATGTCTTCTTTTGTGAAGTCTCCAACTCTTACTCCACTTATGGAATACTTGACTTATTTCATCATAGAGGATTTTATTTATAAATGTCTTAAATATCAGTGTTTTACCAGATATATTTTGCTAATATTTTCTCAAAGTTTGAAGCTTGCTAATCATTTTCTTAATGGCATATCTGGGTGAGTAGATGTTTTTTATTTTGAGGAAACCTAATTTATTTTTCTTTCTTACTATCACTGCTTCCTGTGACCCAACAAGTCTTTGCCTAAGTCGCAAAGATATTCTGTATTTTTCTCTTAAAGCTTTATGATTTGCGTTTTCACTTTTAGATCCTGTAATCCATCTAGAGTTAGCTTTTGTGGAGGAGGGGAATGAGGTAGGGCTTGAACTTATTTTTCCTATACCTGTCTATTCAGTTATTCCAGCATCATTGCTTGCCCCAGTGGGTTACTTTAGTGCCTTTGTTAAAATTAAATGACAATAGAAGCATGGTTCCGTTTCCAGGATTCTGTTTAATATGCTGATCTTTATGGAATGAAAAATTTTACTTCTTGGGTTTTTTTGCAACTATATTCATTTGGGATATTGATTATGTTTTCATTTTTTATAATGTCTTATTTTATTAAATTTTTTTCTTGAAAATTGGGCATGTAGTTTCTCTGTGGGTTTTCTTTTAGTTTTTTAATTTATTTGAGAAGTAGAGTTACAGAGAAAGGGAGAAATGGAGAGAAAGGTGTCTTGATTACTCTGGCATTGTGAAAACTCGAAGATAGTGTAAATCTCGCCGCTTTGTTCTCTTTTCCTCTGATTATCACGATTCTTTGCATTTTTCTGTATACTTATATTTAGCCTGTACATTTCTACTCAAAGTTGTGGAGTATGATTGTAATTGCATTGAATTTTTATAAAAAAATAACAGCCTTATTGAAATGTAATTCACATGGCATACAATATACCTGCTTAAAATATAAATTTCAGTAGTATTTAGTGTATTTTGCAAATGCATCTGACCAGCCACAATTTTAGAATATTTTCATCTCAAAAAGAAACCTGTACCTCTTAGCTACCATTCTTTTTCTTCTCTACTCCCTATTAATCTACTTTCTATCTCTATAAATGTGTGTGTTTTGAAATTTTCATTACATAATATGTGGTGTTATGAACTGAATTGTGTCCCTCAGTTCATATGTTGAGTCACCAGTCCCCAGTGTGGTAATGGGATTTGGAAGTGGGCCCTTTGGATTATCAGTTAAGGTTAAATGAGGTCATACAGTAAAACCTTACTCTGGTAAGATTTATAGGAAGAGAAAGAGACATCAGAGGGTGCACATAGAGGGAAAGCCATGTGAGGACAAGAGGGCGACTGCAAGCCAGGCAAGTCTTCACCAGAAATTAACCCCGACACCACCTTGCTCATGGACTTCTAGCCTCCAAAATCGAGGAAATAAGTTCAATTTTTAAGCCATCCATCTGTGTTCTTTTGTCATAGCAGTCTGAGCAGACTAATACATGTGGTCTCTTGTGACTGCCTTTCTACCTAACACTTGGCATAGCGTTTTCAGACTTTGTCCATGTGTAGCATATATTAACTTAACTCATTTTTATGGTCCAATAATCCCTCTTATGGATATGACACATTTTGTTTATCCAGTCATCTGTTGATATTTGGATTATTTCCACCTTGTGACCACTACACATAATATTGCCATAAGCATTTGTGTCCAAGTTTCTTTGTGGACATAGATTTTTACTTCTCTTGAGTTAATAATTAGGAGTATAGTTTCTGGGTCGGATGATGGCTCTGTTTAGCTGAAAATAATCTGAATTGTCAGATTATTTTCCAAAGTGGCTACATCACTTTACCTTCCCACCAGTAGTATATGAAGTTTCCAGTTTCTCCACATCCTAGCTGACAGTTGTTATATAATTTATGATTCTAGCCACCCTGGTGTGAAGTAGTATCTCACTGTGGTTTTGGTTTGCATTTCTCTATTGACTAAGCATCTTTTGATATGTTCCTTGGCCATCTATATATCTTTCTTGGAGAGATGATTTTGTCCACCTTTTAATGGGGTCATTTTTTAAGTTATTGAGTTGTAAGAGTTCTTTTTATATTGTAGATACAAATCCCTTATCAGATATATGACTTAGAAATATTTTCTTTGATTCCAAATGGGTTGTCTTTTCACTTTCTTGATGGTGTTCTTTAACACACACACACACACTGTTACTTTTATTTGAAAGGCTGACTGACAGAGAAGGAGAGAAAGAGATATTCTTTCCACTGGTTCACTCTCCAGGTGGCTGCAACAGCCATGGCTGGGCCATGCGGAAGCCAGGAGCCAAGATTGGTCTCCCCATGTGGGTGGCAAGGCCCAAGTACTTGGGCCATCCTCTGCTGGTTTCCCAGGCACATTGGCAGGGAGCTGGATCAGAAGTGGAGCAGCTGGGATTCAAACCAGTACTCTAATATAAAATGCTGGCGTCACAGGCAGCCTCTGTGTCACAGTACAGGCCCTCAGAATTTAAGTTTGAATAAGTCTAATTTATTTTTTTCCTTTTGGCTATTTATACTTTTGGTGTCATTTGAAGAGTCCCTTGTCAATTCTGAGGTTCCAGAGGCATGCCGCCTTCTAAGAATTTTATGGTTTCAGCTTTTAAATTTAAGTCTTTGATCTATAGAGTTAATAGGTATCTGACAATATTTTGTATGTAGCTATCCTGTTGTCCTTGTATCATTTGTTGAAAATCCCATTTTTTTGTCAGTTGAATAGTCTTGGCACCCTTGTCAGATCAGTTGTCCACAGACACGTGGGTTTATTTCTGGATTCTTAGTCCTTTTCCATTGATTTATCAGTACCTCACTGTCTGAATCACTATAGTTTTGTAGTGAGTTTTGAATTCCTGACATGTGAATCCTACAACCTGTTTATTGCCAGGATTGCTAGGGGGATTTAAGGGTCTCTGGAAATTTCATAGGAATTTCAGAATCACTTTGTCAGTTCCTGTAAAAAAGCTAATTGCAATTCTGATAGGGATTGTATTGAATCCGTAGATCAACTGGGGGAAATTTGCCAGTCTAACAATACTAAATCAATCTACCTTCTTTCTGATACAAGTAATTGAAGGCATATATATAAGGATTTTTAGCTTTATTCCACCAATTTTAATATGCTGTGTTTTCAGTTTCTTTGGTTCAAAATGTTTTATAATTTTCCTTTTTGTCTCTTTGACCCTTGAGTTACATTGAAATGTGTTGTTTAATATAAAAATACTTGGGGTTTTCTACCTAGTTCATTGTTGCTGATTCCTAACTAATTCCATTTTGGTCTCAGAACAAATCTCTGCCCTTTTAAATGTATGATGGCTTTTTCAGTGGCCTATCTTGGTGAATGTACTACGTATTCTTAAAGTACGTGCCATCTTCAGTTGATTAGGTTTGGACAACGTTTTTCTGGAGTGAAATCATGCCAGCTTCTGGGAGAGAATTTTGCACATCTTTGCCCGACTACCTGTTCATAAATGTCTTGTTGGTAGCTTGCAGTCCGCCACGGTGAGACTTGGGTCTGTAAGTCAGGTTTTGTTTTTTTTTTGTTGCCACCTCTAGTCTGTTTTTCTTTCAAGGAGCCGGTTTCTCCGCATGCCGCTGAGTGTAGAATGCCATGACTGTCCATTAAGTGAAGGTTAATGATGGTGTTATCAGATAATCAATGTCTTGAGTGATCCCTCCCCTTTCATCTTTGCAGAGAGATGTTGAAAATCTCAATCTGATTGTGAAATTATGTCCTCCTTTTTGTATTGTCACATTTTGTTTCATGAATTTTGAAGCTCGGTTTTTAAGAAAATAAACACAGTTGTTTAATAACTTGACATTTCTGTTATATTGCAATGTCCTCCTGTGACTGGTAACATTTTGTTGTCTTACAGTTAGAGCCTTCTTGGTATCTGCGTTCATTTACTTTCAGCCTGTAAATGTGTTTATATTTAAATTGTATCTCGTATCATTAGATGGCCATAGTCTTGTTGGTCCATGCTGACCATCTGTACCTTTGATTATGATTGTAGCCCATTAACATTTATTATATTAACAGGTGCGTTTTAAGGCTATCATTTCTTTTTCCTCTTAAAGCTTTTTGTTTTTTGCCTTCATCTCTTTTAGATTATTTGAAATTGTGTAGAATTCTGTTTTAGTATATCTATGACTTTTAGCTTTAGCTCACTCTGCAGAATGACTGTATGTGAGAGCATGAGATTGCTCTAGGGATTATAACATACAGTCACACATCACTTAGTGATGAAGATAAGTCTGAGAAACGTGTCATTAGACAATTTCATCGTTGCGCCAGCATACGTCAGTGTCATAGGTGATAGGTTTATGGGACTGCTGTTTTGTATGCAGCCCATTGTTAACACGGTGCACACCTGGACACCATTTTTTCCTTTCTTAACTTACTACTTAGAGTCCTTATTGTATAACGTCACAGGAAATATAGCAACATTTTAGTTGTATAAGGGTAGTTCACAAAGTTCATGGAAAACAATGAAAAAATAAGTTTAATCACAAAAAGGCTAAAATCCATGTATATGAGAGGTCTTAAAAGAGTTTATGGAAAATGGGTATTTTGAAGAAAGTGGATAAATTTAAAAATTTTCTTGCACCAAAATAAACTTTCCTTTCAGTTCCACTTTGCATGAGCTTTTAAATATGCCCTTGTATAGATGTATTTACTACTACATCCCTCTTTACTTGTTTGTTTGGTTTTTTTTTTGTGTGTGTTTTGTTTGCTTTGTTTTTTTGTTTTTTTAACAGGCAGAGTGGACAGTGAGAGAGAGAGAGACAGAGAGAAAGGTCCTCCTTTGCCGTTGGTTCACCCTCCAATGGCCGCCGCGGCCAGCGCACTGCGGCCAGCGCACTGAGCTGATCCCATGGCAGGAGCCAGGCACTTATCCTGGTCTCCCATGGGGTGCAGGGTCCGAGCACTTGGGCCATCCTCCACTGCACTCCCGGGCCACAGCAGAGACTGGCCTGGAAGAGGGGCAATATATTTTAAAACTTATCAAAAAAAATCAAAGTCAGTGTTACAAATTTTTGTTTGAAACTTTCCTTTATATTTTAAAAAAATTAAGAACAGTCTTTGGTGTACACCCAGATCTTCCTGATGCTCTCCATTCCTTTCTCCTACAGATGTAGGGTTCTGTGTGGTGTCAGTTCCCTCCAGCCTGAAATGCAGGTCTGGCCTGTGTGAGTTCCCTTAGTTGTTTTATCTGAAAAAAAATGTTTATTTTTGCCTTAATTTTTAAAGGATATTTTCACTGGATTTAGAATTTTGGATTTATAAGGTTTTTGTCTTCAAGCATTTAAAGATGTTGTTCTACTGACCTTTATAGTTTTTGAGGAGTAGTTAGTGATCATTTGAATTCTTTTCTTAGATTTTACATGGAATTCTTTCCTGTCTGCTTTAGCCCCTTTGATGTCCAGTTGCTTTTTTTCTCTCTAGAATTAATCATATCTGTTTGTGTGTCCTAGAATGTGTGACTCTTGCCTCCATTTGCTGTCAAAGCCATCCAATAATTCTAAATTTTGTGTATTTCAGTTCTAGAAATTTTAGTTTTTATTTAGTTCTTTTACCTGATTTCTATTTTTTTGCTGCAGTTAATTTTCATTTATTGTGAACTTATCTTCTTTTATATCCTTGAGTTGTTTTAAAATCCTAGTCTCCTAATTCCAGCATTTGGGTGAACCCCCACGTGATCTCTGTCTTTTCCTCTTCTGAGTAGATCTTATTTTTGTTTCTTCTTACATCACAGATGTTCAGTCATGCTGTTGCCTTTCTTTTTTGGGACAGAATCTGGCGCCCTGACCGGGATTAGAACCCCGGGTGCTGGCGCCATAGGCGGAGGATTAGCCTAGTGAGCTGTGGCGCTGCCATGCTGTTGCCTCTCTTCCAATGCTAGGCTACCCTTCAGTGTAGGCTGCCTTTTGGTGTTTTTTGGTATCCAAGGGTAGTTGTTTCTAGGAGTTTATAGTTTATAGCCAGAAATGTATTTAAATACCTTGATATGAGATTCAGAACCATGGATTAAGTATAGCTAAAGTTGCAAAGGTGACCCTTAATGATAAAGATTTGACTGGAGGTAGAGGGTAGAGACAAGATATTTTCTGTTAGCAGAAATTCAGTAACTTATGCAAACATTGACAAGTCAAAAATACAGACATATGATT
This sequence comes from Oryctolagus cuniculus, assembly GCF_051225735.1. Classification (NCBI taxonomy): domain Eukaryota; kingdom Metazoa; phylum Chordata; class Mammalia; order Lagomorpha; family Leporidae; genus Oryctolagus; species Oryctolagus cuniculus. Next base: position 174,654,548 of record NC_142869.1, on the reverse strand, counting down.
TAAAGCTGTGTACCTATCTACCTGAAAAAGAACTAAGTCCAGAAATCATTAGAAATGGTTGTTGCTACAAGTAGGAAGGGGTGAATAGTAGCACTCACTTTATTCTTTTTGTTGCATTATTTTATCTCTTTAACTAGATATAAGCCAATAGAAGAAAACCTGAACTTTAGTAAACAAGAAATGTATCCATTATTATCCACTCCTTTCCATGATTGGATAATAGTGAGGGATGATGCTAGTTTTGGAATGAATGTGGAGTTAAACTTTGAACAAAAACTTTAAAATGGCTTTTAGAGATTTTCTTTCCGTCAAAATTATGCCTTTCAGTCTGTTCTGTTGGACCCCTTGCATGTGCCTTGGAGGAGAAAGACGTGGTGGGGAGAAGGGCGTGTCTGTGCCCTGGACTTTGCTCCCCAAGAGCACCAGGTGGGAAGGAGGATTCTGTGGCCAGTTCTTTAGGACTCACAGCTCTGCTTTCCAGCAGGAACTGCTATCTGTGTCTGAACACACCCAGCCTTTTACCTACATGGGCAAAGGGACATGATCGCTTTTTCAAATTAAAAAAAAAAATCTTGGTTACCGAGAGAGGAGGAGGAATAGGGAGATCTTCCATCTGCTGATTTAGTCCCCAAATGGCAGTAACCACCAGGGCTGGGCTGGAGCCAGGAGCTTGTTCGGTTCTCCCAGGTGTGTAACCTCCACTGGCTTTCCCAGGCGCATTAGTAGGGAGCTAGATCGGAAGTGGAGCAGCTGGGACTCAAACCAGCACCCACATGAGATGCTAGCACTACAGGCTGCAGCTTAACCGAGCTGTGCCACAGCGCTGGCCTAGGAGCACTGTCCTTTTTAACAACTTTTCCAATGTGGTCTGTGGTTGTACCACATGGTGCATTGATTGAGGCACATGCTAGAGTCGGTGGCACAGCACAGTAGCTGGCCAAGTATTGGTAATGATCATAACACATTTGTCATTATCTGTCCCTGTACACACTAGAGTGCAACGTTGTTCTGTTAGCAAACTGTATAAGAAATACTTGAACAATCTGCCCTGAAAGGAAAAAACATTAAAAATTTGCTAATGTGGAAGGAAGAGATTAGAAGAAAATCCTGTGATCCATTTCAGACCACTACTGAAGAGTGCTCACACACTTAGTGGCTCAGAGGGCAGACAGACACCTTTAACAAGTCAGTGATTCAGAAGGATTAGACTCCCTGCAAAAACATTTTAGCAAGATCTTAATCACGTTGCCTTTTCCTTATTTTCTTGTGAGAATGTTACAATGAATCTGTTTAAGTCTGAAACCAATAACCTTTCAGTAACTAAAAGTAAAAATTCCACCTGACAGGAATGCATGTCATTTTAAGTGGCAGTATTTTCTGGTCCTTAAAGCAAAGGTTGGTGGTGTAGTAGTGGGAGCTTGAAAAATACATTTCAGTCTTTTTAACTGCTGTGTATTCTGTGAAGTTAGAAGCTGTAAACTGTATACACAGGTGAATCCTACCGTGGATGTAACTAATTCTCTGTTAGATTGCTAGATGTTTTGTCATTATGAGCAGTATTAGCTAAGTCTTGTGTGCTCCGGTGATGGTTTTCTATGATAAAGGCTCTAACTGCACTCCAGGAACGTTGTGATCGTGTGTGCTGTCCGGCCTTCAGTGTACAGGAGCTCCTGTTTTCCTGCACTTAGCTACCGTTGGGTTCACTTGTTTTGTTTTTAAGATTTATTTATTTTATTTGAAAGGCAGAGTTAGAGATTGAGCTTCCATCTGCTGCTTCACTCCCAAGTGGCCACCACGGCTGGGGCTGAGCCGATCCAAAGCCAGGAGCTTCTTCTGGTCTCACACCTGGGTGCAGGGACCCAAGCATTTGGGCCATCCTCCTCTGTTTTCCCAAGCACGTTAACAGGGAGCTGGGTTGGAAGTGGAGCAGCCAGGACTTAAACCAGCACCCATATGGGATGCCAGCGCTGCTGCTATGCCACGGCACCAGCCCCTAATGGTTTTTTTTTGTTTTTTTTTTGTTTTTTTTGTTTTTTTTACAGGTAGAGTGGACAGTGAGAGAGAGAGACAGAGAGAAAGGTCTTCCTTTTGTCGTCGGTTCACCCTCCAATGGCCGGTGCACCGCGCTGATCCGAAGGCAGGAGCCAGGTGCTTCTCCTGGTCTCCCATGGGGTGCAGGGCCCAAGCACTTGGGCCATCCTCCACTGCACTCCCTGGCCACAGCAGAGAGCTGGTCTGGAAGTGGGGCAACCGGGACAGATCCCGGCGCCCCGACTGGGACTAGAACCCCGTGTGCTGGCGCCGCAAGGCGGAGGATTAGCCTATTGAGCACGGCGCCGGCCTCCTAATGGTTTTTTAAAAGCCTTTATTAACTTAATAGCTGGAAAGTAATATTACCAGGAAACAGAAGTCAGACTGAAACTAGGTAACCTAAGCAGTCCTGGAACCAATCCTCTAGAACTGGTTGCTGGGTGAATTGTACAGCAAAATATAATAAATGTTTGGCTGGCTTGGCACAACGAAGCACTGACAGGTACGAGCCTCTGGGTGGCAGCATGAGGGTTCTGGCAGGATACGAAGTCTTGGGCCTAGTGAGGAGGGGGCTGGAAGGTGATGTTGCCATGGAAATCCAGAAGACTGGGAAACCCAAATAGTCTTTAGTGAAAAGGTAAACTGAAAAAATAGTAATACTCATGACCTGCTCTCCCAGGGGGCAACTAGGAAAGTATCAACGCTGAGTTCTAGGTGTGGAAAGGCTAGGGAGAGTGTGTTTGGAGACTGTCACCTCGTGATGTTGAGGGTTTGAGTTGGTTTTATCAGCTTATTTGAGGATTTCCCCAAGTAATTAATGTGGAAGTCCCACCAAAAATGAGCTCAAGTTAGAAAGCGCAGGAGAGGCCACCGTGAAAAAGTCAACACGGAAGTTTTGACTCAGGTAAAATGGTGGCTCGTTGGTCGTAGGCGCCACAGGCCATGAGCTAGTAGCTGCCTAGTTAGTGGGGAAGTAAAGCAGAGAAGTGGAGGCGGAGGTCATATAGGGGAGAGTTGGTATCTAAATCTGAAGTCTTCAGCAGTTTCATGGAAAGTGAGTGTCCTCTTTTAATTTCATTTTTCCATGAGCTTTTTGAAGTCCCCTCACAATTCAAACTTTTCTTTATGGGAAATGTTTTTTTTTTTTTGTAGTTGCCAAATTTGTATCACTGGAATCTTCAAATAATGATTTTACTTTGATAACTAAACATAACCTGATGGAAATAACCTGGATTTTCAGTTAGTGTTTTTAAAAATTTATTCCTACAACAGAATTAGACCATCAAGAACTTCAAATAAGAGGATCTATAGAGAGCCTGTAAGTTCAAAAGAAGTGACATAAAAGAATAAAAGATATGAAGGAATAAAACACTATAGAAAATAAGATTTTTAAAAAGACCGGTTCTATGAATGTAAAATTTAGTAATTAAAATTAAACTACAAACAGCACAGCTGAAAGTTACTTAACCAGATGGCAGATTAAGAAAAACTAGGGGGCCGGCACTGTAGTGCAGTGGGTTAAAGCCCCAACATGAAGCGCCAGCATCCCATATGGACGCCAGTTCTAGTCCCGGCTGCTCCTCTTCTGATCCAGCTCTCTGCTGTTGGCCTGGGAAAGTAGTCGAAGATGGCCCAAGTCCTTGGGCCCCCTGCACCTGTGTAGGAGACCTGGTAGAAGCTCCTGGCTCCTGACTTCAGATTGGTTTAGCAGCTCCCACCGTTGTGGCCATCTGGGGAGTGAACCAGCAAATAGGAGACTTCCCTGTGTGTCTGTATCTCTTTGTAACTCTTTCAAATAAATAATCTTTTTTTAAAAATGTTAAGTACATACTAGATTCTTAAAAATAGGAAGTTTGGATGAAGATAAAGTGATGAAAAATGATTGAAGACGTTAGGTATGAGAATAATGTGAAAATGTCCAGCATTCACGCAGTGGGAGAGCTGGGAGGACATGAGGGAGCAGAGATGTGTGAGGAGATAGTGGCCGAGAGTGTGAGAACCGGCAGCGGTGAGGTGTGCCCGTCACGTTGTAAGGTACCGTTCCAGGAACACAGAGTGTAGCTTCAGTGTCAGACGGGAACGGGGATGCAGCAGGTGCATCCGTTACCACGTCACTGCATAGAAACAGAACTGAGATAGAAAGTACAAAATGGGATGTTGGGACCTGAGCCGAGTAGCAGTGTAAGACAGTTTATTGGGAAACCAAACTTGCCCGTAGAGACTGGCAGACTTTTTTTCCCTTGCTGTTGTAACTTCCAGTAGATATACGAAAACACAGAAGCAGAAAGCTTCAGAATGAAAGCATGGAAGGAAGACATCTGGGGGACAATTTCAACCACAACCGAACACTGCTGTGTTATCAGATACAGTAAGTTGTCTGGCCAAGCACCAGCTGTAGCCAGCAGTCGGGGCCTCTCCCTCTTGCTGTCTTTCTCTTGAATCGATTTGAAAAGAAAATTTAAAAATATATAACACTGCAAAGAATTATTTTTTAAATGACCAAATCTGTGGGGAGCAGGGCCCCGTCTGCCGCAACGTGGCGAAATAAGTACTGAGACTACCGAGACTAGACTAGACCACTGAGACTATTAAGACTAACTCTATGCATCTGATCTGCCATCATATGGCGCTGAGAGAGTAAACAAGTCTTCCACAGCTGTTTCATTAAATAGCTGATTCCTGACCCAACCCCTTAAAAGGGGGTGAGAGACAACATGCGCGGCCGCGCCCCCCTGAGAGAGCTCGCTGGTGCCGCCTCTCCGAGAAAGCCGGGGAGCGGCTGCAAACCTGGGAAGGGCCGGGGAAGAACAGCGCAGGGTCCGGTGTCATTCCTCTGCGAGAGGGGGAGCGACACAAATCATTCTTGGATTGGGTAAATTTCTCAGTAGTCAGTAAGAATACAGAAGACCAATCGGTGAGAATAGAGTATTTGAAAGGATTGGCCAGCTTTCCCAGGGAGTCCCTGTCCCCAGAAAGGAACGGCCTTTTCAGGCACAGGTAGAGTGTGTTCTGGTTTTATTTAAAAATGAAATTCTATGAGGGTAAAAAATACACGATAGAAATTAAACAATGTAAATGACTCCTAAAAGAGAACTAGTTGGGAAAGGTAACACAGAATAAGGAAAATATGAATATAAACATGAGATTTAGATGATGCGTCCAAAGCAGTGCATAGAAGAAATTGTAGAGTAACTATTTTTATGTAAGTATTTTAAATGCTTATATTAAAAAGGAACAAAGAGAGGAAATGACGGTTCTCAACCGCAGCAATACTTTGTAAGAAAGAACAACTGTAAATCCATGAAAAAGTCCAGAAATGAAAGATAACAATGACAGTTAAAAACTGGCTCTTTGAAAAGGCTAGAAGGAAGCCAGTGCTGTGACATAGCAAGTAATGCCACCACCTTTGATGCCGCATAGGATTGAAGACTTTACGTTTGAGGATATATGGGCACCAGTTTGAGTCCCAGCTGCTCCACTTCCCATCCAGCTTCCTGCTAATGGGCTGGGAAAGCAGCAGAAGATGGCCCAAGTGCTTGGGCCCCTGCACCCGCATGGGAGACCTGGAGGAAGCTCCTGGCTTCAGCCTGACCCAAGTCTGGCTGTTGTGGCCATTTGGTAGGTAAACCATAATGGAAGATCCCCCTCTCTATCTCTTCCTCTCCCTGTCTAATTCTGACTTTCAAAATATATGAATAAATCTTAAATGGAAAAAAAAAAAAACAATATTAGGGAAATTACAGGAAAGTTTTTTTATAAAGGGAACTTTGCCATTGTATAAGGCAGTGTATTTGAAAACAGTTGAAACAGTTTTCCAGAAGTAGCAAAACATATAGTGAGGAAAGGATAGACCATTTATAAAGTGCATGGTTTGTGAAACATTAGTTATGCAAAGAAATATAAGACTTTTCCTCATTGCACAAGGTCATTCTGGATAGATGGGAAACCTCAGTGAGAAAGTAAGCTTTAAAAAAAATGGCTGGTGCTGTGGCACGGTGGATAAAGCCACCACAGCTCTGTTAACTCTGCTTCTCAAATAAATGAATCTAACAATAAAGATTTATTTGAAAGTAGAGTTACAGAGAGAAAGAGGCAGAGAAAAGTCTTCCATCCACTAGTTCACTCCACAAATGGCTACAATGGTTAGGGCTGGGCCAGACTACAGCCAAGAGCTTTGGTCCACCACATGTGCCCAGGGACCCAAGTACTTGGGCCGTCTTCCACTGCCTTCCCAGGCGTGTTAACAGGGAGCTGGATCAGAAGTGGAGCAGCTGGGACTTGAACCTGCACCCATATGGGATGCTGGTATTGCAGATGGTGGTTTAACCCTCTGTCACAAAGCCAGCCCCAAGAGATGGATTTTCACAATAAATTAACTGCAAGTCCAAAGGACAACTCAGTTTTCCTTTCTTTTTAGTATGTGGTACAAATACTTGCTTACCTTTTTAAAATGAAGTGTTAAGGCAATAATTATATACTGTAAAATGCACAGATCTTAAGTGTATGATTTGAAGGTTTTTTTTTTTTTAAGATTTATTTATTTGAAAGTTGGAGTGACACAGAGAGAAGAGAGGCAGAGGTCTTCTGGTTCACTCCCCAAATGGCCGCAACAGCCAGAGCTTCTCTGATCAGAAGCCAGGGGCCAGGAACTTCTCCGGGTCTCCCATGTGGGTGCAGGGGCCCAAGGACTAAGGCCATCTTTCACTGCTGTCCCAGGCCATGGCAGAGAGCTGGATTGGACGTGGAGCAGCCAGGTCTTGAACCAGCGCCCATATGGGATGCCAGCACTTTAGGCCAGGGCGTTAACCCACTGCGCCACAGCGTCAGCCCCAGTTTGAAGTTTTTAACACATATTCATGTAAACAACACCCTAATCAAGACACAGGTTGCCTCAAGAACCTTTTGTTCTTTATTTAGTTTTCAAATCAAAAGAACTTTTCTGAATTTTGTCACCACCTTATTTTTACCTGTTCTAGAAGTTTGTAAAAATGGATTCATATGTCTGGCTTTACACATTTCCCGTGTTTTTGAGATTCATTCATGACGTGTGTATCAGTTCATTGTTTAAACTACTGAGTAGCATTCTATGAATATACCCCAATTTGCATAAGAAATTGCCATACTGTTTGTACCATTTTGCCCTCCCATCGTTAATGTCTTAGCGAGCTTTTTTTAACGGTGAAGGATATGAGTGGGTGGTATACAGAAAAGAAAGTGAAAATGATAAATTTCTAAGATGCTTAGTCCCACCGTAATTAGGGAATGTGCACTGACCCTGGGGTGACACACGGTACACATGAGTGAGTGAGGCTGTGGGTGTTGAAGGCCCGTGCACGGCTGGGACCGCACAGCCACTGGTCACCCAGTGACCGGAACTGCATGTACACGCGGCATTAGGCTGCTGCATGAGGGCTGCAGGAAGCGAAGCTGCTGCAGTGATCCTGCCTGCTGGAATGATGCTTAGCAGGGTTAGTCGACAGGAGGATGTGTAAGTTTGTTGGAGGATCTGCTGTAGAGGATATTACGTACAGCTGTGGATTGCTCGCGTGGTATCATGTGACAGTTTGTGTCAAATGAAAGCATACAGCACACAGGAGAGTGCGTTGCCTGTATCCTTATCTAGTAAAATAAGAATGGTCGTAGGAATGTCACCTACCACACGGTGGAGGTGCTCAGGGTAAAGAAGAGGGGTGGGCCTGGGGAGAGCGTGGTGTTTGTTTTAATTTGCAATAGTGCATTTCCTAAAAAGTTGAGGTGGGCTGTAGGTGGCATATAAGACAAGTGTGGGAATGCAGGAAGATTCGTCAAAGCTGGGCCACGAGGTAGTCCCTTATCATAATCTGTTATTCTCTTAGAGTGGAAACATTGCATGAAACGATTCATTGTCTTAACACATAGTTCTTTGATTACTATTGAAGGTTTGGATATTTTATTAGGTTTTCAGCTATTAATAAAAATGTCTTTGGGATTTTCTGTCAGTGTATTTTACCTGTGTTTCTCTAGCAATCCATTTTTATATTGCACCTGAATTTACTGCAGATAGTGGCCTTTTGTTTACAGTATTTCTTGGTGTACATAAATTAAAAACTTCAGAGTAATTGTATGCCTTTGCTTATTAGGAAAGGCTTCCCTAACTTGAACAGGTAAGTGTTCCTGTATTCCTGTGTGTCGTCTTAGCTTTATGGTTTTCATTTCTTTTTTTTTTTTCTTTTTTCTTTATTTATTTGAAAGGCAGACTTACAGAGAGGTAGAGCCAGAGAAAGAGAGAAGTCTTCCATCTGCTGGCTCACTCCCAATTGACCACAACAGCTGGAACTGGGTTGATCTAAAACCAGGAGCCAGGAGCTTCCTCTAGGTCTCCCATGCAGGTGCAGGGGCCCAAAGACTTGGGCCATCTTCCACTGCTTTCCCAGGATAGAGCAGAGAGCTGGATCCAAAGTGGAGCATCCAGGACTCAAACCGGTGCCCAAATGGGATGCACTTCAGGCGGTGGCCTTACCCACTACGCCACAGTGCTGGCACCCCTGTAGTTTCCATTTCTTAATCCATGTGTAATGTGTTCTGAAATATCTTTACCTAATTCTACATATTTATTTATTAAATAACCTTTTGCCTGCTGACTTGAGATATCTTTATATAATAAATTTGTTAATGTACCTAAATATTGGGTTTTGTTGCTTCTTACTCTATTTTCTGGATCATTCTTTCCAAGTCAGTGTCATTGGCTTTCTGTGAATTTTATCCAATTAGTGTTTGCAGATAAGCTCATAGGATGTAAACGTTGAAATAAAATGCGGGCATTCTTTGCCTCACCCATCCCTGTCCCCGTCCCTCTCTGCTGTGAGATGCAGCTGTATTTCTCAGTAGTACGTGCACTGCTATTGTTGCCCGATGAGTTTTGGACATCTGTGACTTCCACTGTGAGAATGTGGCTCTCGTGTGCGCCATTGCTGTCTGTCTGCTTTTCATCCCTCATCTTCAAAATGTGGTTTTGTTTAATTCATTTATAAGCCACGCAAAAGTATTTATGATGTGCACTTCTGGGAACGTTATTTATAGCCAGACATCAGAACAGTTTGTGGTGATGAGTAGCTTTCTGTTTTCCTAAATACTGGAATTGCTTTTTCTTTTTCATTTGTACCTGTGTCTTTGCATATGCTATGCCAGTTCTTTTCACGCTAGCACACGCAGAGCAGTATTCTACAAGCTCAGTCACGTTAGGCAGTCTACAAGATCTGGATTATTGGATTATTATTTCTTTCCCTCCCCCCGCCAGGAGGGGGCAGTATTCCTCCTGGCACATTCCACTATTCTCCCTAGGCTTCCAGACAACCTTGTGAACCGGACTTGTTGACTTTGTGTCCATTGATAGTATGAATGGGATCTTTTTCCATCCTAGTTTTTTAAAGGTTTTGGTTGACACATTGGGACTGTTGAAACTGAAATATAAGCAAATGTGTTCATAGTGATTGCTGTCAACAGCTGTGCTACACACTTTCCTTAACTTTCCTCCAAGTCATGTTTATAACTACTGCACGAGCGTGCACCAGTCCAACCAAGCCCGGGGGGCTGGTGGCCCGCCTTCCAAGTCAAAAAAGGGGCAGACACCTGGAGGAGCTCAGTTTGTTGGCTTGGAATTATACAAACGACTTAAGGAATTTTTGAAGAATTACTTGACAAATCTTCTTAAGGTAAGATGTTTTATGTCTGTGCTGAGCAATTGTGATAGAATGCAAAAAAAAAGTGAATTGATTTTAACCTAAATGTTAGTTTGTTGACTTAGATGTTAGCATGTGTCTGAAGGTGGTTTGATCTTGCCTAGCCTTTTTTTTTTTTTTTTTTTTTTTTTTTTTTTTTTTTTTTTGACAGGCAGAGTGGACAGTGAGAGAGAGAGACAGAGAGAGAAAGGTCTTCCTTTTTGCCGTTGGTTCACCCTCCAATGGCCGCCGCTGCAGCCGGCGCACCGCGCTGATCCTGGCAGGAGCCAGGAGCCAGGTGCTTTTCCTGGTCTCCCATGGGGTGCAGGGCCCAAGCACCTGGGCCATCCTCCACTGCACTCCCTGGCCATAGCAGAGAGCTGGCCTGGAAGAGGGGCAACCGGGACAGAATCCGGCGCCCCAACCGGGACTAGAACCCGGTGTGCCGGCGCCGCAAGGTGGAGGATTAGCCTATTGAGCCACGGTGCCGGCTGTCTTGCCTAGCCTTTTAACTGTCATGAGGACGGAATCTTTGTAACATACTGTTTTATTATTTGTTCACATTAAAAGGTTTTGATAATCTTATACCATAATACCACTTTCCTTAAAGGATTTAATGGGTTTGTATTTGTTAGAAGTTGGTGAGCTTTTTCAATTAAAGCATGTAATTCTATATCCAATTACCTGTGTTTTATTTTGACCCCAATGTGGTGTTCTCTATCAAATGATATATAAATAATGATGACGTTGCTTATACTTTGGTAATCACATTTTTCCAAACTGCTGTGACGTGCCCTTGACTAGTTTGGGTTTCACTCCAAGTATCCATGTCCTTGAGTATGGTGCTTCCTGCTTCGAGCCTGTGCGTGGGCAGTGGTGGAGTCTTCCCCCTCATCTTCTGCCTTTCTCTTCCTCAGTCTTCCTCCCCTGTAGCAAAGGCAGTGTGATGCCTTACACCCAGCCACAGGATGGGCAGTGGCTCCTTCAGCTGGTGCTACCATATCATATAGAGTGAGTGAAGACCTCTGTACTCTCTACCCTGGGAAACTTGCAGGGACTTTTCTGTGTATATATTTTAAATTTTTTTATTTACACAGATAATGTGCAAAAATTTCACCATGCTGAAAAATTGTTTATTTGTTACAAGCTAATTGGAAACTGAAACAGTTTCTGACAGACTCTTAATTGATCACAAATTGTGACAAATTCAGTGATCATTTTCATGTTCCCCTAAGGGTGTTTCTAATGTCTTGCTCTCACGCTTTGTAAAGTGAAAGCTGTAATTCAGTTCTGAAACGAAAACAGCAGATCGTGTAAGCGTGTCGATAGCCATGCCTTCAGTGGTGTCTTTGCATTTTTAAAAAGGTCACATTTCCATTATTGAGAATACCTTAACTTTACATTTTAAAGTTTATTTCATATTATTTAAGTAACAAAGCTGTGGTTGTGTCAAGATCAGATTTTTACCTAGATGGTCACTTGTGTACTGCAGATTTATGGGGCTTCAAGTCTTGTTTTGCCCACTTGAAGTCACTGCAGCCTAGAGGCGTTGAGGGGCTTAGGCCAGGCCCTGACTACAAAGAGCAGGCCCCACCTCTCTTGCCTTCCTCCAGCCCATGTACGTGGTAGTGCTGTACAGTGCTCAGTTTTTAAAGGGTGAGACTTCGTAGATGCCATTAATACCCAATAAAAAATTTAAATTGATTTTCTTCAAAAAGTCTGTGATTTTAAACTATGGAAGTCTCAATAAAAATAATCTTAGTGAATATACATTTTATTTATGAGGTCTCCTTAAAGAAGAAATGTACTATTTTTACAAAAGCACAACAGATTACCACAAAACACAAAATGTTTATAGTTTTTAAGTAAATTTAAAGAAAGAAGAAGATACAATTTAATAGTATTGGCTTCATGGTTAAATTGCTAAATTAAATTGCATGTTAATTTTTTTTTAACAAGAAAAATATCGAGGTGATTTTTCTTGAAATACTTTAAAGTTCAGGATACTTTTTATTGAGTGTGTACCTATTATGAAAGCATTTGTAGTTTAATTTGAAAGAATTTTTTTGCTGTATTCTTGAATTTGTTAATTAGCATGTTTTTTACACAAAATAAGTTAGCCTTATGCATTCATGTGTTTTAAGGCTATCAGTTTGTTTTTGCTTTCATCTTTAATTTGTTAAAATGCAAATTAGTCATCTTAAAGTTTGAGTTAACTTATTTTTAGGATGGAGAAGATTTGATGGATGAGAGTGTACTGAAATTCTACACTCAACAATGGGAAGATTATCGATTTTCAAGCAAAGTGTTGAATGGAATTTGTGCCTACCTCAATAGACATTGGGTTCGCCGTGAATGTGACGAAGGACGAAAAGGAATATATGAAATCTATTCAGTAAGATTTCCTTTAAAAACCTTTCACATGTGTATTTCAGAAAGATACATCACCTTTCAGAAAGGGGATGTAAGCAAATATGAGTCTGTTTCAGAATAGTAGACGGTTTGTCTTTGTTTTATCAACATATTACTCTTAAATATTTGTAGCAAGAAAGTGGAAGGGTGGGTGAATTGGGAGTTCTAAAAACACAACTTGTACACCTCTGCGTTTGCTGTTTAAGGTCTCTTCTACCATCATTTCACAGACCATCATGTTTTGCCTGGGACTCTGTTTCTGCTGAAGTCCTGAGGCCTGGTGGTCCTGGGCCAGTCAGGTCCCTTACCAGAGCTAATGGCCTCAGGAATGACCCTCACCCGCAACAAACTATGAACTGTCCCACATTCCGATATTTCCTCAGTCAACAAAGGTGTTTTCAGAGTGTGATCACCACGCCTGCAACATCAGCGTCACCCGGGCACCTGCGGCCTTGTCCTGCGCTGACTTCATTAGATGCTTGAGACGGGCCGTCCGAGTTTTGACAGCCTTCTGGGTGATTGTCATGGCACACCCAGTTCTGAGAAACACTGTTCCAGGGCCGTTAAGGGAGGACAGAGCGAGAGTAGCAAAAGCGTTCTGTGAAATAAGCACACTGCCTCCTTGAACCATGCTGTTAAAGTCTCAAATTCTGAATAATAAGCTTATCTCTATATTCAAGAATGTTGCCATAGTGGCAATATTTTATTGCTTAACTTTTGAAAATTTGATTAAAAGAAACAGTGCTTCTCAGAATCATGACTTATTTTTATTGTTTATATAGCTCAATGTCTGTGTCAGAGCTGATACTGCTTCATACTGGTACTTTGTTATGTATTACAGAGTTTTGGGTTTGTTTTTGTTTTTTGTTTTTAAGATTTATTTTACTTACTTGAAAAGCATAGTTAACAGAGGGAGAGAGATAGACAGAGCTCTTCCATCTGCTGGTTCATTCCCCAAATGGCCGTAACAGCCGGGACCGGGCCCGGTCGAAGCCAGGAGCCTAGAACTCCATCCTGGTCTCCTACAAGGGTGGCAGGGGCCCAAGTGCTTGGCCCAACTTCCACTGCTTTCCCAGCACAGCCAAAGTGCTGGCCCCTTAAAGATTTTTTTTTTTTAATTTATTTATTTTCATTTTATTTTAAAGGCAGGACAGAGAGAACAAGATCTTCCATCCACTGGTTCACTCCCCAAAGGCCCACAGCAGGCAGGGCTAGACCAAACCAAAGCCAAGATCTGGAAGTCAGTCCAAAGGGACAACAGGGGCCTGAGTACTTTGCCATCACCTGCTGCCTCTCAGAGTATAAGTTAGCAGGACGCTGGGGGAGAAGCAGAGAAGCCAGGGTTGGCCCTGGCACCCTTTGGGATATAGGCATCCCAGGACGCTGGGGGAGAAGCAGAGAAGCTGAGGTTAACTCTGGCACCCTGTGGGATATAGGCGTCCCAGGACACTGGGGGAGAAGCCAGGGTGGACCTTGGCACCCTGTGGGATAAAGGTGTCCGAAGTGGGAACTACTATACCAGACCCCTGTTCCAGCATTACTAAGTTTTTAAACTTTCTGGGGTTAGCTTTTTTGAGGTTTTTTTACTCGTTTTTTTTCTTTATTTCTTTTTAAACATTTTTTCAGTTGGCAGAAGTTGTGTATGTTTATCATGTACAACATGTTGCTTTGAAATTGTATCCATGGTGGAATGACGAATAGGCTTTTCTTATCCACGTACAAATCCTTTCTTAAGGCTCAGTGCTCTCAGTGTAGGACCTGCATGGTTTTGACTGATTTATTCTCGGAAACCTGCTTGCCCTAAAACACCCTGTGTGTCCTACAACACCACCATAGACTTTTTTATATAGAAAACTTTTATTTAATAAATATAAATTTTTTTAAAGATTTATTTATTTTACTTGAAAGAGTTAGAGGAGAGGCAGAAAGAGAGAAGTCATCCATCTGTTGGTTCACTCCCCAATTGGCTTGGCTGCAACGGCCAGAACTGCACTGATCCGAATCCAGGAGCCAGGAGCTTCCTCCGGGTCTCCCACGTGGGTACAGGGGCCCAAGCACTTGGGCCATCTTCTGCTTTCCTAGGCCACAACAGAGAACTAGACAGGAAGTGAAGCAGCCGGGTCTTGAACCTGCACCCATATGGGATGCCAGCACTTCAGGCCAGGGCGTTAACCCACTGCACCACAGCGCTGGCCCTTAATAAATATAAATGTCAAAAGTACAACTTCCGGAGCCGGCGCCGTGGCTCAATAGGCTAATCCTCCACCTTGCGGCGCCGGCAAACCGGGTTCTAGTCCCGGTTGGGGCGCCGGATTCTGTCCCGGTTGCCCCTCTTCCAGGCCAGCTCTCTGCTATGGCCAGGGAGTGCAGTGGAGGATGGCCCAGGTGCTTGGGCCCTGCACCCCATGGGAGACCAGGAAAAGCACCTGGCTCCTGGCTCCTGCCAGGATCAGCGCGGTGCGCCGGCTGCAGCGGCGGCCATTGGAGGGTGAACCAGCGGCAAAGGAAGACCTTTCTCTCTCTGTCTCTCTCTCTCACTGTCCACTCTGCCTGTCAAAAAAAAAAAAAAAAAAAAAAGTACAACTTCCGGATTATAGCAGTTCTTGCCCCCATAACCACCCTCCCACCCACAAACCATCCCATCTCCCACGCCCTTTCCTATCTCATTCTTCATTAAGATTCATTTTTAAATTATCTTTATATACAGATCGACTTAATATTTACTAAGATTTCAACAGTTTGCACAGATACACAAGTATAAAGTACTATTTGAAGATTAGTTTTACCATTAATGCTCATAGTACAACACATTAAGGACAGAGATCCTACATGGGGAGTAAGTACACCGTGACTCCCATTGTTGATTTAGCAATTGTCACTCTTATTTATGACGTCAGTAATCACCCAAGACTCTTGTCTGGAGCTGCCAAAGCTATGGAAGCCTCTTGAGTTCACAAACTCTGACCTTATTTAGACAAAGCCATAGTCAAAGTGGAAGTTCTCTCTTCCCTTCAGAGAAAGATACCTCCTTTGATGGCCTCTTCTTTCCACCAAGGTCTCCCTCAGATCTTTCATTGAGGTCATTTTTTGCCACAGTGTCTTGGCTTTCCATGTCTGAGATTTCTCTTGAACCACAGACTCTTAAAAATCCCTAGTTTTTAACTTCTCCTGTACTATGTTTAACAATAGTTACAGAAAGTACAGAGGAAGTAGAGGGTACTTTCTAGAGTATGTCTGTCATGGCTCACCTTTCTTTAATTTACCTTCAAAACCCACGCATTCTACCTTGTTATGTTAGGCTCGAGTGTATATTATGTGTTATTAATATTTCCTTTAATATTGCTTTCATGTTATTTCTTACATTTTTAGCAGAATTGCTACTTTGAAGTTCTTTATATAGATTAAATTTGCATATAACCTTTTCATAAATACAATATGAATATAAACCCAGTTGCACCTCTAGTTAAATTTGGGAAAAGTAAGGCTGATTGTGTTTATATTTAAATGAACTTCTCAGCATTTTGTATTCTTGTGTTAAAAAATCTGAATTTCATTTTAACTGGATAATCTCCCAACAAATAATACCCATGTATGAATTCTAATATTCCTGTTTCAGAGAATGTTTTATATTATTAGTTAATTTGCTAACATGACTCCTGTGGGGAGTTTAGAGAAATGGATAAAATAAACCATATCATCTTTGAATGTTTTCATTAAAAAGAAGTCACATATGCATAAACACATGCGAGGAAAAGTAGGAATCTGAATAATTAATCTATAGTAAACCACATCCATTTGAAGTATGTAAAATTTAAAGTTATTATTTATAGTTGTGTGCATCTGTATACCATCACCACAAAAAAGAACTTGAAAGTTGATAGATTTTTATAGTCTATAATTTATTTTGCAGACTATTAGGAAACCATGATGATAAATGGAATTATCTTTATTCTTTTAGGTCAAATATTAAAATTATTTGATCCAGGGAACACATTCATAGATTGAATCCACTGTTGTCTTTTAAGCCAGTATGAATTGTCTCTCTAAATGCAAAATTTCCTTTAAACTTAAAATGTGAGCTGATACCTTTTGAAGTTCTAGCTCGTGCAGTAGTCTGATTTCATCATGGTAATAAATTTTTGCCAGGTTATAATCTGGACACTTTGATGAAATCTTATATTCAGGTTATTTCCTGTGACTTCAGATGTCTTGGGAAAACAGTGAGTATAGGCATTTTACACTTTTTTTTTTTCTTTTTTTCTGTCCAGCTTGCATTGGTGACTTGGAGAGATTGTCTGTTCAGGCCATTGAATAAACAGGTACCCACTCTGAAGAACTTTGTGTGTTCTCTTTTATGATCCTTTGCCAGCTTCCTGCCTCTGTCCTTTAGAACATCTTGAGAGTATCCCTTATCTCACATTGTTAATGGCTCTGAATGTTTAAGGGACATGGGATATTAAATATTAAATACTGTAATCTCTAATATATTTCATGTTTCCTTTCTAAAGGTAACAAATGCTGTCTTAAAACTGATTGAAAAGGAAAGAAATGGTGAAACCATCAATACAAGACTGATTAGTGGAGTTGTACAGTCTTATGGTAAATAATTTCAGTTATTTGGAGTTTTCATGTCAAATTACAGTCACAACAGTGCCATACCAGATTCATTTAAAAAACATTTAATATCATCAGGACTGTTAGCATTTACAGAGGTACTCATAATTCCTATTTGGTGATATTTTACTTGATTTTACCCTCTTAAAAGTTGTTTGATCCTTATGCCTTTGAGAAACTTTAATGAAATAGACATTTGAGTTTTCTGATCTCATAATTAGCTACTGGCTAATGATAGAATGCTATTGAACTGAATGATAAATAGAAATCTATCAGCTTGAAACATTGAGGAACTGATAAGTTAACACAGTATTTAAAACCTTGGATAGCATGGTATTTCTTTGAAAGTTTAAATTAGAGGTTTTTATTGCTTTTGGAAATACGAAGTTTTCCAAATGCACTTCATGATAATTCTAAAGGATACCTGGTATGAGTCAATTATTTTTGTGTGTCCTGGCTTTTTTCTTCTATTGAGCGATGCACTTTATTATTAGTGAATAATAATTACCTTATGCTCTGCCATTCACATTTACCTTTATGCCTAACTTAATCTTTTATCTAAGTATATTCTGTGAAATACAACAAAAAATAGGGTAATTGAAATGCAGCTCATATTTATTTCTAGTGGAATTGGGGCTGAATGAAGATGATGCATTTGCAAAGGGTCCTACGTTAACAGTGTATAAAGAATCCTTTGAATCTCAATTTTTGGCTGACACAGAAAGATTTTATACCAGAGAGAGTACTGAATTCTTGCAACAGAACCCAGTTACCGAATATATGAAAAAGGTAAGCTTAAATATAGTACTTAAAGTAGACAAGCTAAAAATGTGCCATTCAGATGAGTTACTGTTTAAAATAGCATATGCACTTTTCTTCACACAAGTCATTTGTTGGGCATTGTTGTCCTAGCATGTCTTCAGCAGGTGTAAATACTTCTTCTAATTCTCCAGGGAGCTTTTTATAAATTTGTTTGCTGACCATGCCTGAAAGTTCTGGCTGTTTTACAGATATATAAAAGCTGTGTGACTTTTGTTTTGAACTATTTTTCCTAGAACGTAAATATCTTAGGGTTGTCTCGGTCTTACCATGTTAGTGAGAACATTTTCAGATACAAATATTCTCAGATTTGTGAGTAAGTTTTTGCTTTCTTCTAACATGTCTCCCTGAGAATCTATAACAGTTTCAGGTTGAAGGTAGAGGAGTAGTCTCTGACACACAGGATCCTGTTTCTCATGTGGGACAAGACCTAAGATTAAACCAGGGTTCCCAGTCCTTTTCTGTACCGAGTGATATGACCAAGTTCTAACAGATTTGTTCTGTATTCACTTTCTTAGAAATACAGGAATCCTGGACTTGGGCTCTGAGGAAAGACCTGTGTCAGGAGTCAGCAAACGTTTTTTGCCAGAGACTGGATAGTAATGCTTGAGGCATTGTGGGCCATGTGGTCTCTCTTGGTGCTGCAGGCAAAAGCAGACGTAACATCCTGTGAATAAATGGGTGTGGTTGGGTTCCAGTACCACTTCATCTGTATTTAAGAAGAAAAACAAAGGTGGTAGGCGGGATCTGGCCTACGTGGAAGTTTGCTGATCCTTGAACTAGATGAGTTAGATTTCTAGGGAGTCTGGGTCTTGTTGGTCTGGTGGCTGCTTTGATCTTATTCCCTGTGCACCTGGTGAGGGACTGCAGACTCGCCTCCTCTTGTATGATGTGAGAAAATAAGCGATAAAGTCCTGTCCAGTTTGTGGTGTTCTGAATGTGTTGTCTCATAGGAGATAGCAGTTATAATTGGGGCTTAGAATAACAACAAAAACTGATAGCTCAGAATCTAAGAAAAAATGGATTGGTTCAGAAGTATTATACTTGAAATATTAATAGTTCCTTGTGTATGTGTATTTTGGGGTTAAATGGACTTTGTATGCTGACCTGGAACCCAGCCAGTTCATTCAGCATTTCAAACAACTGCCTGACAGATGAGCTTTTGAAACGTAATCTGTTTTGAATCTTAGCATTGCCTGTTATTTCATTTTATAGTTTGACAGTGAATATATCTCTTGCTGAAGTCTCCTGTGTGGTGACTCCTTTAAACCATATGTTTTTAAGGTGGAACCTGTTATCAGAGTACATGTATGCAGTGGGGGAGCAAAACTGTCCTACTTCAGGCTTCTGAGTAGATTATGATGATTATTAAAGTCAGCTCTCTGTACTTAGGACGGTGGTAGCTCTCTGGTGCAAGGAGACCAGCTTTATAGGACAGAGCTTTGTAGGCATCCCAAAGCAGAGAAATCTGCTTTTAAAATCAGCCCTAAAGCTAAAGGCAACTTGAGAAACTAGCGTTTCCATCCAATGGCCTGAATATTTTCAGTCCAGCATGAGCCCCGCCTCAGGTAGCAATATGCTTCCTGCTTCCTGGTTCCCATAAAGGTATTTTTTTCTAGAGAAGTTAAAAGTTCAGTTCATATCTGCTTGGATCGTACCAAACATGCTTTCCATCACATTCTCAGAGTCTGTAATGCAAAGAATCTATAAACATGAAATGAGAATTTAGCCATGTGAGCAGTTCTATTCTGTAACCTTTCGTCTCAAACTGGGACGTGAATCTTAATTTTAAATCCGTACTCTGCCATTTACTTAGGGGACGACCTGAACCTTTCTCTTCCGTAATTTCTTCATTTATAAAAAGGGAATAATAATAGGTAATGAAGATTAAATAAGCTTTAATTTTTAAATAATTTACAATAATTTTAAAGTGTATGTGTGTGTGAGAGAGAGAGAGAGAGACAAAGTGCTAGAATAGTGTGTGGCAAGTAGCAAGCCCGGTGTGTTTGGTGTTACATACACACATCTCACAGAACCCCTAGTATGTGCCTGAGAGGGTACAAAGCCACGTGGCAGAAGAGAACAAATGTTACTCAGTAACTTGGGAAGAAATGTTTATATGAAAACATACATTTTATCAGGAATTACAGTAAAACATATCATGAACAATATTGAGATCAAGTATTGATTTTTTTAAGACATATTCTTGAGCAGCCAGTTGGGGCTAGATTCACAGATTCCCTGGTGGCCTCAGTATGCTCTTCTCTGTAGGCAGGAGAATTTTAGTGGGAATATCTGAGACTCCTTGGCTTGTCTTTCTAAGGGTGGCTTTGATCAGCAAACAAACCTAAGCCATGGCAGTATTTTCATGGTGTCTTACTATCTCACATGGTTGAGATTAATCTGAACTATTAAAACTTTGCATGATTTCAGGTTTGTAACATTTTTTTAAGATTTTTAAATTTTATTTAAAAAATTTTTTCTATATTTGACAAGTAGAGTTACAAACACTGAAAGAGAAAGAAAGATCTTCCTTCCGTTGGTTCACTCCCCAAATGGCCTCAATGGCTGGAGCTACGCCAGTCTGAAGCAAGGAGCCACGTGCTCTTCCAGATGTCCCATGCGGGTGCAGGGGCCCAAGCACTTGGGCCATCCTCCACTGCTTTCCCAGGACATAGCAGAGAGCTGGACTGGAAGAGGAGCAACCAGCACTAGAACCGGCGCCCATATGGGATGCTGGCACAGCAGGCAGAGGATTAACCTAGTGCGCCACGGCGCCGGCCCCAAGATTTTTAAATTTTCAAAATTTATCTGAGAGGCAGAAGGAAGAAGAGCCAGAGCAAGTCTCCATCTCTTGGTTCACTCCCCAAATGCCGACGGTGGCCAGCGCTCGGCTGGGACTGGAGCCAACTCAATCCAGATCTGTGTGGCAGCAAGAACCCATGCCTTCAGCCATCACCACTGCTTCCACTGTGCTGTCCGCATGGGCATACAGCTGGAATCGGAAGCCAGCAGCAGGGATCAAGCCCAGCCACCGTGGTATGGGACTGAGCTGTTTGAACCACTAGACCCAGTGCTTTCCCTTCTAATTTAAAACTTTAAAAATAAAATGCCTTGTTTACCAATTTTTGCTTACCTCTTTTTTTCCTTTTGTTTTTACTGAGACCCAGATAAAATTCAAAAGATGCAGTCTTTGTGTAATCTTGCTCAGTTATCTGGATTTTATCTTGATGTTCTATTATAATTCTCTGCCAGGTACAGTGATGACCAGAAGTTTATCTGGGGCAGGTGGCATGACATACTGGCCAAGCCACTGCTTGGGACACCCACATCTCGTATCAGAATGCCTGGGTCTGACCCCTAGCTTTGCTTCTGATCCAGCTTCCTGCTGGTACACACTTTGAGAGGCAGCATGTGACGGCTCAGTTACTTGAGTCCCTGACACCCATATGGGAGACGCAGGTGGGATTCTGGACCCTTGGGTTTAGACTGGCCCAGCCTCAAGAGTTGCAGGTATTCGGGGAGTGAACCAGCAGATAGGAGATGGAGGACTGTCACTGTCACTCTTCTTTCAAATAAATACATATAGATGAGTTAAATTATGCTTAGAGGGAGTTTACATGACTTGGAAGCAACCAAGAATGAAAATGGCTGTCCTTCCTGCGACTTAATGACACTCAGTGCCTAGGACTTTGGTTTCTTTACCAGTACATAAAACATGCTGCTCTCTGCACGGGAGTGTCTCTGTGGTCACGGAGATGCCTGTCTTTTCCAGAAGTCTTAATTGCTGGTGCTTGTCTGCATGTGGCCATTTCAGGGAGTATATTCGTGTGGCTCTTGACATAGGTTAGCTTCCCATACAAAGTAGAACTGCTGAAAGTGGGTCCACACCCAGGGGAGGGTCCCTGGGGTTCTCCGTGTCAGAGGGAGGGATAGTACCCCCAAAAGGTGAATTGGCACTTACCTGAAGGAAAAAATTGATAGACAATTGGACTCCTATTGATGATAATAACATCGTTAGGGTATTTAAAGAGGAATTTTAAATGAAAATATATTTTGCAGAGAAAAAACACATCGGTGATTGTTTAAATATGGTTGGTATTTACCCTCAAACCAAAGAACCTCTTACTTTTTTTCTTAATCTTACTTCATGAGCGCATACTTGTGATTGAATCTGCCATTATTCGCAGAACAGTTGTTAAAAATGAGTCAGAACCACTCCCTGAAATGTCCTGCTCCACAGGCAGAGGCGCGCCTGCTCGAGGAGCAGCGGAGAGTCCAGGTCTACCTTCACGAAAGCACCCAGGACGAGCTGGCGCGCAAGTGTGAGCAGGTCCTCATCGAGAAGCACTTGGAAATCTTCCACACGGAGTTTCAGAATTTGCTGGATGCTGACAAAAATGAAGGTGAGTCGTGAAGCCTCACGAGTAGGTATTTGTTATCATCTGCGGTTTGGAAATTCTATCCTGTGAAGTAACGTTATTTCTAAGGCCATGTTTCTCAGGTCAGCTGCACGTGCGCGTATTTGCGTGTACCCAGTAGGTCTCTGACTTGGCCAGGGTGCTTCCGGGCGACTCGGGGAAGCGCGTGCTCTGGGGTTAGCGTGAATTACGACCTGTCCCATACCCCTGGTTTTTACCCTGAGTAGCTTTCCTGTGAAAATTCTGAGATGATTTCATGTTTTCCTTCACAGCATGTTTTACTAGGACGTGTTAGAAGCTCAGTAAAAGGTAGATGTTCAAGATTTGGGAATCTCTTTTGTCTTCGGTCCTTGTAAATTGAACATATACCATACACAGGTTTAATGAAGAATTTGGAGGACTTTTTAGTGACTTCTTTATGTAGTTGAGAGGTTTATCTGTAGTTTCCTTGAATTTATTCTTTTTTTTAAACAACTATTTGAAAGCTTACTATGTGTCAAAATAAATAACAACTTGATCTTGGGAATTTGGGGAGGCATTAGATATGATTTCAGATTTAAAAATTTCTCTAATGTTAATGGTGTTTTACACTGAAGAAAAATAATCTTCACAACAACATGATCTCATTTTAGCCAAGTATACATAAACCAAATAGAAAACACTAGGTTATGATTGTTTTGGTTACTAAGATCTAAATGCATGGTGATTTCGTGTCAGGGTATCTCTCGTCATAATGGAAATGCGTAGTGAATGGAGTGGGTATACAGTTTGTTTCAGTGGCCACCTTCCTCTTTCAGATCTGGGGCGCATGTATAACCTTGTCTCCAGGATCCAGGATGGCCTAGGAGAACTGAAAAAACTGCTGGAGACACACATCCACAATCAGGGTCTTGCAGCAATTGAGAAGTGTGGAGAAGCTGCTTTGAACGTGAGTAATACGCAGCTGTGGACCTAACTTCACAGTGGACTGCAGCCACATATTCTGCACCTTTCTGTGCCAAGGCAGAGAGTAAGATTGTCCCCAGAGGTCGGCAGAGGGCCCTAGTTTCACCTTTCTGAAGTGGAGCATTCACGGGCACCTTGGGTAGCACGTGCTGCCGTAGGTTTTCTTGTACTGTTTATTCATTGAGGAGGTCACTGGTTTTTTTTTTTCCTTAAAAATTTTCTCATTACTATTGTGTTCTTATCCTAAAACAGAATTTTATTGTTTCCATAGAATAGTTTTTATATTGTACTCACAAAATGTTTTTAATTAAGAAAAATTATTTTTCAAAGATTTATTTATTTGAGAGGTAGAGTTACAGACAGTAGGAGAGACAGTGGGAGAGGTCTTCCATCCACTGGTTCACTCCCTAATGGCCATAACAGCTGGAGCTGAGCCAATCTGAAGCCAGGAGCTTCCGCCAGGTTTCCCCCACAGGTGCAAGGTCCAAGCACTTGGGCCGTCTTCTACTGCTTTCCCAGGCCATAGCAGAGAGCTGGATCAGAGGAGGAGCAGCCGGGACCTGAACCAGTGCCCATATGGGATGCCAGCACTACAGGGGGTAGCTGTCCTGCTATGCCACAATGCTAGCCCCGAAAGATTATTTTTAGAGCGAATACTATTCCTGGATTTCTGCAAAAAGAATATTTTCCCAAATGTTTCTTTGCTCATGGCTGTGAAGTTTCAGACTGCCGAGTTTGTACTGCACAACCTTTCCAGCTCTGGCTTCCTACCTGTTGCCTCCATTCCCAGTGATAGGATAACCCATGAACTTGGGGAAGCTCGAAGAAGAACAGATGTACCCATTGTGTGGCGGGCACACAGTGGGTGCTTAAATACTTGTTGTAAAAAAGAATAATAGAATAAGTAGGTCTGCCAAAAAATAATTAAAGTAGGTAATAATTGTGATCATATGTGGTAGGTGTAAAAGATATAACACAAATATGGTGGTTTTCTAAAGCCCACTGTTTCAAAAAAAGCTTGTTTTGAATTAGTGAAAGTTAAATTATTCCACATAGTTATAAACAGGATTTAAATACTTTGAGAACTCAATTTTTAAAGTTAAAAACTTTTGCCTGATTGAGTTGAACCATTGTATCTGAGAAGTACTTATAATCAGCATATTAAATGCCATAGAAGAAACTACTTAATGATTTTTTAAAAAAGATTTTTTTATTTATTTGAAAGGCAGAGTTACAGAGAGGCAGAGGCAGTCTTCCATCCGCTGGTTCATTCCCCAAATGGCCACTAGGGCCAGAGCTGGGCCAATCTGAAGCCAGGAGCTTCCTCTGGGTTTTCCACGCGGGTGCAGGGGTCCAAGGACTTGGGCCATCCTCTGCCGCTTTCCCAGTAGAGAGCTGGAACCGAAGTGGAGCAGCCAGGACTCAAACCAGTGCTCACACAGGATGCCAGCACTGCAGACGGTGGCGTTACCTGCTGTGCCACAGCACCGGCCCTTAAATGATTTTTTAAGGGCAAAAAAGTTCTTACATGCTAATCCAGTGTCTTGGTCTAAACTGAAATACTTTATGTTGCACCCAAATTGTCCTTTATTAAATAAGATCCTTTGAGAGGTCTTCCCCCAGCGTTTCTTATTCACCTAGGCCGATAATTATCTGCTTAAAAACTAGCTTTACTGTTAAATATCTGGGCTAGATTGAAATTATTAGACTGCAGATTCATAATGTGATTGAAATAGTATCTTTTTGTTACATGCTTCAAAACATGTTTATGAATTTTTTCTTAAGATTTTTGTTCTCATAGTTAAAACTGATTTAAAAACTAAAGGCTGTTCCTGAATAAGTGGCTCAGAGGGGGATTTCCCTCGTGGTGTCTCCCTGTCTGAACCTAAATAAAAACTGGCAGTCCTCCTTGATGAAGCGTAACTGGAGAGAGAGCCCTCCAAACAGGTACTATTTTTAGCTGTGCTGTTTCTTGTACCCTGCCCAGACACCCTTGCCAGCTGCTGCCCTGGGCATGCAGGTGTCGGCTCCTCATGGAGAACAGGGGCTTCCGGGCTGTGTGATGTTGACGTAGCGTACTGCCCCCATCCTTAAGGCATCCAGCATGTTTGGAGTTCTCCCCAGCCTAGATTGGGGTTGAGAGTGCTGACACCCTACTGCTGTGCCAGAAATGAATGACCATGTTGCTATCACTGGGGAAACTGGTACACAAAGACATGCAAGGATGGGGTGTAAAACTGGTTTATTATAGCCAAGCAAAGAGGATCAGTAATTATTTAATAGACAAGTTACCCCGTGTTTGACTTTGGACTGAAAAAACAGTGGGCATGATGGTAAAGAGCACATTTTACATGGCATTAACTCCATTGAGGGGCCCACATTGTGGCACAGTGGGTTAAGCCACTGCTGGATGCTCTGCTTCTGATCCAGCTCCTTGCTAATGTGCCTGGGAAAGCAGCAGAAGATGGCCCAAATGCGGGGCCCCTGTGCCCACGTGGGAGACCCGGATGAAGCTCCTGGCTTCTGCTTGGCCCATCTGGGGAGTAGAACAGTGGTTAGGAAGATATCTTTCTCTGTGCCTCCCTCTCTCCAGCTCTGCCTTTCAAATAAATAAAACCAAAACAAACAAAATTATTGGTAGTCAGAAACTTAAAATCTTGTGTGCTTGCAGGGGGCGGGGCAGAACACAAATGTGTTTAGTAGTTGGCAGTGTCGTGTTATAGAAAGCACTGTGCACTAACATAGGAAGAGAGGTGCCATCCCCTTGGGGAGCACCCTAAAAGTAGACCGTTCCTTCCAGCTGTGTGTCTGGCGCCACCCTCGGTTCCTAGTTTTTCTTTGTTTTTTAAGTCCACTGAGGCAGCTAGCAGACTGGTACTAGTTGGTGTTACAGCTCAAAGGGCCAACAAATGTTGCAGATAAAATTGAAGTCATTGTTTTCACTTATTCAGCAAGCATTTAGGGAATTCCTTTGAATAGTTGAAACTGAAATGCTAACCTTTGTCTTCTCATCAGATCCTGATGAGCTCATGTGCCTAGCGTAGTGACTACATTGTAGATCCTTTTATTTATTTATTTTTTGACAGGCAGAGTTAGAGACAGAGAGAAGGGTCTTCCTCTTTCCATTGGTTTACCCCCCAAATGGCCGCTATGGTCCGCACGCTGTGCCAATCCAAAGCCAGGAGCCAGGTGCTTCCTCCTGGTCTCCCATGCAGGTGCAGGGCCCAAGCACTCAGGCCATCCTCTACTATCTTCCCGGGTCACAGCAGAGAGCTGGACTGGAAGAGGAGCAACTGAGACAGAATCTGGCGCCCTGACCGGGACTAGAACCCGGGGTGCTGGCGCCGCAGGCAGAGGATTAGCCAAGTGAGCCACAGCCCCGACTGATCCATTTTTTTAAAAAAAGAAATTAACTTATTTGAAAGAGTGACTGAAAGGGAGGGAGGAAGAGAGAGTTTCTGTTCACTGGTTCATTCCCCAAATGGCTGCAGCAGCCGGAATTAGCTCAGACTAGCCAGAAGCCGAAACTTGATGTGAGTCTACCGGGTGGATGGCAGGGACCCCAGCATGTGAGCTGTCATCTGCTCCCAGGTGCATTTGCAGGAAGCTGGGTTGGCTTGCATCCTCTGTTTCACTGCCCAGAATGGCTACAGCAGCCAGGGCTAGGCCAGGATCTTCTTCCAGGCCTCCCATGTGGGCTCAGGCGCCCAAGTCCTTGGGCCACTTTTCATTGCTTTTCCAGGGAGCTGGCTCCGAAGTGGAGCATCTGGGACTTGAACTGGCGCTCATATGGGATACCAGTGTCCCAGGCAGTGGCTTAACCAGCTACACCCAACACTGTCCACAGCATTTTAATCTTTGTAAAACATCATTTAATGCTTTAATACTTTTGCTCTGCAGTCTTTTTTTTTTTTTTTTTTTTTTTTTTTGACAGGCAGAGTGGACAGTGAGAGAGAGAGAGACAGAGAGAAAGGTCTTCCTTTTGCCGTTGGTTCACCCTCCAATGGCCGCCGCGGCCGGCGCACCGCGCTGATCCGATGGCAGGAGCCAGGTGCTTTTCCTGGTCTGCCATGGGGTGCAGGGCCCAAGCACCTGGGCCATCCTCCACTGCACTCCCTGGCCACAGCAGAGAGCTGGCCTGGAAGAGGGGCAACTGGGACAGAATCCGGCGCCCCAACCGGGACTAGAACCCGGTGTGCCGGCGCCGCTAGGCGGAGGATTAGCCTAGTGAGCCGCGGCGCCGGCCAATGCTCTGCAGTCTTGATCTTTTGTTTTAAACAGGAAAAATAAAACTGTTCCTTCCATGATACATGAAATCCCTGTATCTAAATTGAAATCCTCTCCGACCCACCCCCGTTTTCCTGAACCTTGTCTTCCAGTGAACTGTTCTGTCAGCTTGTGTCTTCCCCCAGATTCTGTGCACTCGCTGGTTAGACTCCCGGGAATGTCTCTTGATGACAGTCATCTCTGCTCTCTGCTGGCTTAGTCCTGCTGGCTAGGCCAGCTCCAGTCCTCGCTTCGAAGAACTCTGTTTCACTACTCCATTCTAAGCCCCTAGCAGGGGTGGGGAAGGCCCAGCCTGCAGGCTAGCCCTGCCCGGGCAACCACAGGTGGAACTTGAAATTCAATAAATTTACAGCAGGCTAATTTTAAGCTGATAATTTTGTGTGGCCCGAAGTGATGTTACAAATATCCAGATGACCTTGGCAAAGAAGAGATTCCCCTCCCCTTCCCTGTGGCATTTATACACTTCTCTCATTATCACTTGGTTTGCTTATAACTTCCGTGTTTCCTGTCTGTCTGCCATATATTGCAGATGTCTCGAGTGAAGCTCATACCCTCATTATAGTTGTATCCTCTCTGTAATCTTAGCACCTAGCACTTAGCTCATCAAGTATTCATTGATGATGATGGTGAAGAAGAGCTGTCTTCTCCACGGCCACCTCTCCCTTCCTGGTTGTGTGTGTTGTCTCAGCTGGAGCCCTCACTGTTTGTAAATGTGCTTTTCTTGACCTTCCTAGTTCTGTTAAACACCTGTCGTCTATGGTTCAAAATCTAGCTCGATGCCATTTGTTGCAAAAAGCCTGTCCTCGGTCACCTTAGAATCTCCCCCTGGAATAATAGCATGTTGGACTATTTAAGTGATATTTGGGTCACTTTACAGTTCAGTTATCTGTGTAGTTTTCTAACAGAGGGGCAGGCATTAGACATAGCAGTTAAGCAGACATTTGATACTGGAGTGCCTGATTCAGGCCCTGCCTCCTCTGCTTCCAGTCTACTTCCTGCTAGTGTGTATCCTGAGGGGCTGCAGGGGTTGGCTTACATGCCACCCACACAAGAGACCCAGATTGAGCTCTGGGCTCCTGGCTTTGGCGTGGCCCACACATGACTGTTGCAGGCATTTAGGGAGTGAGCCAACCAACAGATAGAAGACCTGTCTCTGCCTTGCCTCTGTCTCTCTGACTTTCAAAGGAAATGAAAGTAATTTTAAAATAAAATTTCAAAGAGTAATTGAAAAATAATCAAGTACCATTTTTGAAATGCTTCTAGCAGAGAAAGATTTACCCACATGTGAATCCTCAGTTTAGCACAGTGCCCTGTGTAGAGTTGCAATATTGTTAGATTTCAATTGCACTCTTTATTCTTCCCATTTAGGGGCTGCTTGCACAATGTGTAAAATTTGGGGTACACCAAAAAGAGTAGATAAATGGAATTTAAACATTGATCTATTTGGGTGCAAAAAATTTTTGAAATTCATGCATAGTTTTTCAACAGCATTTTCCATGAATTTTTTGAAGACCCCCTCAGGATAAATCAGAGTAGCAAAGTAAGCATATGGAACACAAGGCAAAGGTTAAGTGGGCACGTAAAGTGCAATCAGTGTACTCTAACTCTTGGTAAGGGTGGGTCACATATTTGCCATTGAATTTTCCTAGTCAGTACTAGGAAGTATGATCAGCTGGCAACTCAGAACAGTTTTTCCTATTCAGTTCTTTCTCCAGTCTCATCTGGAGGCAACATCCTAAATGTAGAGTGAATCTCAGCAGTACGCTTAGAGGTAAATACAATGTTGACCCACTGGATGACTTTGCAGTTTTCCTTAACAGCAGCTTAGAGCAAAATGCCAAAAAAAAACTGAGGGAGGGAGTCAAATCCTGCACACTTGTTAGTACTTGTTAATTAGCTCTTGAGGATAAAACTGAAGCCATCTTGATAATTACATGATTCCTCAGGATGTGAATGCTGTTGTCCTCTCCTCAAAGGTGGTTTCCTAAATGAACATAAATTGGGTCACAGCAGAATGTGTCACTGCTGTCGGTAGGGTCACAATGGCAACAGGAAAGCATAAAACCGTATCTTAATTTAGCATCCTTGGTTTAACTGCTGTTGAAATGTGATCCAGCAGAAATGGGTGTGTAGGTATTTTGATGTCCAGCAAGGCTGTTTGGTCTAACGTGGGGATATTAGGCTGTAGAGACTGACCCAGAAACCAAATCATGCATATTTATTTTCAGCTTTGAAGGAGATTGTGTCTTGAATGAAATCCGAGGACAAATCGCCAGGAGCGGCTGGTCTCAGGGTTGTAATGATAGTGCTTGCAAGAGGGAGAACTTAACATGAAGAATTTTATAGGCAGAAATAAAACCAGGTAGCTCCAACAAGCATGTTTTCCAGTATGGCGTTAAAGGCAGGAGTGTTTAAGAACTTATCGGAATTATGAAATGTTCTATGGTCCGTATTGAGAGCTTGAGTTGTAAGTAGTTATAAAACCCTGGTCATGTGTGAACTTAGGCTAGAGTGAACAGAGTAACACAGTACTGGATACTTGCGGGAGGTCTGGATCTGCTTTGTACATCTGCGATTCCCTTTGTATTCCACAGTCAACTGCATGCCAGGATCCAGGAGCTTCTTGTGGGTCTCCCACACTGGTGCAGGGGACCAATGACTTGGGCCATCTTCTACTGCTTTCCCAGGCCATAGCAGAGAGCTGGATAGGAAGTGGAGCAGCTGGGTCTCAAACCAGCACCCATATGGGATGCCAGCGCTTCAGGCCAGGGCGTTAACCTGCTGCACCACAGCGCTGGCCCCTCTTAATTGCATTTTTTCCATAAGTTTTTTGAGGTGCCCTATTCTTAGTGGGTACTCCATGAGGGAATGTGCCCCAATGTCTGTGGATGTGTATTCCACTTACTTTAAGAACAGAATAAAGTAGACATTAGTGAGACTGTCCTCGTTTATTTTCTCTCCATATACTGGCTTTCCAAATCCTTTTAGTGGGAATGTGTGGGGTAAAGCGTAATAATTCAGATCATCATTACATTCCTGATTTAGTTGTTTTGGAAATCTTTGGTGCTGCCAGCTTCCCCGAGCACTTAGAACAGCAGTGTAGGCACAGACTGGTGTCCCGGGGGCTCCACTGGCCAGTGCCCTGCAAGAGAGGCAGCTGTTAGCAGACTGCAGGTGGCATCACATAGCATGGAGACCAAGTGAAGAGGTAGAGCTAGCTGGGTAAAGGGGATCCCAGAGAGCACAGCCCTTCAGGCTGACCCCAGACACGGCGCGGCCGGGGGTGAGAACCTTGACCTTGAGAGTAAGCGTGAGAGGGTGATGACCTCGGCAGATCCGGGAAGCCCTTGAAAGCCCTTGCTAAAGAGATTGGCTCATCCTAAGGGCAAGCAGAAGCCAGCTAAGAGAGCATGGAAATAAAAAGATGGAATTTTTATTTTTTAAAAATTGTTCGCATTTTCCATGTGGGAAATGGATGAAAAGGGAGAAGTTTGCCTCAGTGGTTCATGTGGAATGAGCATGACCACAGCCGAGGAGATCTGGGTGGCCTGGAGAGAAGGAATTAGGGAGGATGGGACACTGACAGAGGCAGGCTTTGTGTCTGGATCATTGCCAACGCTGCATGATGAGTACACAGGGCAGATTTCACTATTTGTAGTTAACAATATTTGAAATTTTTCCGCAGTAAAATGTTGAGAAAAGAGGTAGGGTCATCAAGTCATCGGATGTTGGAAAGGAGGAGTCGCCGTGACTCAGGGTGGTAGGCGGCACTTACTGAGATGAGAGGGAGGGCTCCGGAGGCAGAGGCGGGGAGAGCATTGGTCATTTCTGACATGCAGAGGAGTTTGGGAATTCCATGCAGCATCCAAGGGCAGTTGAAGCTTGTGGGGAGGTTTGGTCTACAGATGTAAATGTGTCGTTGGCATAGTGATGGCCATGGAAACAGTGCCAGTGGCCCCTGGGACAACCCTGTGCGATGGTGTGTTTCATGAAAAAGCTCCTGTGTGTGAACGAGTAAAGGGATGTTCATGAATTAGTTATTACTCTTTGGAAAAAAAAAAAACCACTCATTTTAAGATTTAATGTATTTATTTGAAAGACAGTTACAAAGAGGAGAGAGAGGTCTTCCATTTGCTGGTTCACTCCCCAAATAGCTTCAATGGCTGTTGCTGGGTGAGGCTGGAGCCAGGAGCTTCGTCCATGTCTCCCATGTGTCTACAGGGGCCCAAGCACTTGGGCCATCCTGTGCTGCTTTCCCAGGCCATAGCAGAGAGCTGGATCAGAGGAGGAGCAGCTGAGACTTGAACCAGAGTCCATATGGGATGCTGGTGTTGCAGAGGGAAGCTTAACCTCTTCTACACCTTAGCACCAGCCCCAGTGTTATCACTTTAAGGGGGATTATTTAGAAATGTTACCTGTGATTACCCGTCAGCATTTTAAGTGATATTCATTTGGCAATTATTTTTGCATTAAGTGCTTTTTCCAAAAAATTCATTTAGGGGCCAGCATGGAGTAGCGGTTAAATCTGCCATCTCTAATGCTGGCATCCCATATGGGCACTGGTTAGTGTCCCAGTTGCTACACTTATGATCCAGCTCCCTGCTAATGAGCCTGAGAAAGCAGCGGAAGACGGCCCAAGTGCTTGGGCCCTTGCCACCCGAGTAGGAGACCTGGTTGGAGTAGGAGACCGGGCTTTGGCTTGGCCGTTGGCGGCTGTCTGGGGAGTGAACAGCAATGAAAGAAATCTTGCTGTCTGTCTCTTCCTCTCTCACTCTTTCAAATAAACAAACATGTTTTTAAATATTTACTTATTTGAAAGAGAGAGGGTTTTCCCATCTGCTGATTCACCCTCCAGTTGGCCACAGTATCCAGGATTGGGCCAGACTGAAGCCCAGAACTCCATCTGGGCCTCCCACACAGGTGGCAGGAACCCAGGTTCCTGAGCTGTCCTCACCACTGCCTCCCAGGTGCACATTAGCAGGAAGCTGAAATGGAGAGCAAGGTCGCGACTCAAATCCAGACCCTGCAGTAGAGGGCACAGGGCACCCAAGTGGGCTCTCAGTAGGCCAAACACCCCACCCTTAAGTTCCCTCTTAGTGTTTTTTCTTCTCAGATGTTTGTATCAGGTGGAGACCATAATTGCATTTTACTGATTTTTTTAAGATTTATCTGTTTGAAAGTTTCAGAGAGAAGGAAGGACAGAGATATCTTTACTCCCCAGGTGGCTGTAATGGCCGGGGCTGAGGCAGGTCAAAGCCGTGAGCCAGGAGCTCCCTCTGAGTCTCCGACGTGAGTGCCCGGAGCCCGTGGCGCACTTGGAGGTGCCTTCTGCTGGTTTCTCAGATGCATCAGCAGGGAGCTGGATCGGAAGCAGAACAGCCAGGGCTAGAACTGGTACTGTGACGCAGGATGCTGGTATTGTAGGCCTCAGCCTAACCCCACTGTGCCACAGTGCCAGCCCCTAAATTATCTTATACTGTATTTCTTCATAATAATCACATTTATCATCCTTTTTGTTTTACAGAAAAACTATGCACTATTGCTGGTTACCATTTAAAGTCAAAACATTCTAAAAGCATGCAAAATAATTAGAATTAGAGGATTCTGGTCTCATTGCTGAATTACAGGAAATTAATGTCAGGCATTTGGAGACATTGGCGACCCATTGCAGCCATCCACACCGCAGCCCTTGTATCTGGGGTGACAGCTCACCCGGCTGTGCTGTGACCACCCTCCTTCCTGGATGATGTGTCCCCTCTCCATCATGCCGCCTCCCGGGCTGCTACCACGGCTTACCCGGCTCGTGTCTGACTTGGCATGTGGGCCTCGTCTTGTTCCATAGCTGTTGAGGAAATGCTGAACTCGGAAGGTTGGGCTGCCTGGGCCCACAGCTGATTCTTCTGCGTCTCATTCTTGGCAAGATACTTAGCTGTGACTTAGTTTCTTTTATCTGTGTAGTGGGGATAAAAGTAGCTGCCTCGCTGTGTCTGGAGTGTGCTAGTGCTCAGTCTCCGCTCTGCCCCCTCTGTCTCAGCGCTGTCTCCTTTGGCACTGACAGAGAACCTCCCCGCTGGCTGATCTTCCCACTTGATTGCCGTCGCATCGTCCCTTGTGTGGAGTGCCCAGTGGTCTCCAGTCTTCCCGGCTCTGGGTGCTCGGTCCCTGTCCTCCCCTTCCCGTTGCCGGTCCCCAGGAGTCTTCTGGTTGGCTCTGACCTCAGTGCCTGCTAGAATGCCCTTCCCCATGGGCTTGTTCCTCTGACATTATCTGCCCAGCTAAGTTCTGCGTTGCCGGCTGGCTACTGATTGTGGCCATTAATGTCCAAAATGTGAGTTCGTAACAACACAAGGTTGGCTAAGCAAAGCAGTCACTTTGAAAATTTTGTTTTCATGATTCTGCTGAGGTTTTGCTGTTTGTAGTGCAGGCTTGAAATTGGTGCTTAATTTTGAGTGTGGAAAAGATATTTTCTTGACTTACGCGTTGAGACAAAATGTGCCTTGTGCTTCAGTGATACAACCAAAAGTTGGGTTTTTTTTTATCTTATTGGTTAATGTCTTCGAAGAAAAAGCTGAACATTCTAGAATGCTGTATAGCAACACAGTAGTAGATAATGTAATCCAGTAACCAACTTCTGATTCTGTTTCTCTCCTACCGAAGGACCCCAAAATGTATGTACAGACAGTGCTAGATGTTCATAAAAAGTACAACGCCCTGGTGATGTCAGCATTCAACAACGACGCTGGCTTCGTGGCTGCGCTTGACAAGGTGAAGTATGACTTGTGACTTCACTATAGTGCGAGAGTGTGTGAATCAGAATCCTTCTCTAACTGTGTCTCACGTCACACAGGCTTGTGGCCGCTTCATAAACAACAATGCAGTAACCAAAATGGCTCAGTCATCCAGTAAATCCCCTGAGCTGCTGGCTCGATACTGTGACTCCTTGTTGAAGAAAAGGTATTTAAGTGACTTTGTTTTTTCTGAGTGAACCTGTTTGAAATACCAGCTTCTATTACATTACATTTTACAAACAAAATGATTGTATTTCATTCCTTTTGAGAAAATACTTTTAACGTTATACTTTTTGACATTGAAAACCTGCTTTAGTGCCTGCAGGCTGTTTATTAAATCTAAAGTTTCTCTATGTGCTACAGTACTTTTTTTATTTGGTATACTTTCAAACTTTGTTCTCATCTCATGAGTTTGTGTTAGTGCTGTGTCATAGTCTGTGCTTCTTAATCAACTGACAGTTTTCCTAATCAGTTTATGTGTACTAAGAGTTAGAGGCAACATCATCTAATGCGGTTTTCACCTCTGTCTGTGTTGTGTTTTTAAAGTTCTCTGATTTTTTGTTTCTGTGTTTGTTCTGACTTTCCTCTGCTGCTTTCACTTTTAACAGTTTCTGATCAGAAATGCTCAAGGTGTATTTCACTATTCCAAGCAGCAATTAGCAAAAATGAAAGATTCTCCTGCAGGAGGAATAGTCCTCTTCTGGCTTTCTGTTACGGTGGCTTGCACATGAGTCAGTCATGTTTTAAGCAGCTCTCTGAGGCTAGCATAAGCCCATTAGCAGAGACCAAGAAAACCTGCACCTGGCAGAATAGGAAGGCTGCAGACAAGGCTCACTTACAGATCTGTAGAAATTGTCACTGGCGTGCCGGCAGACCAAACCGGCCAGTGGGCTAGGACACAGCCTCCCTTCCAGGTTCCAGGAACGCAAGGGTGGCTCAGCAGCGGCGAGTTCAGTGTGATTTCCTGAGATAACAGAACCAGGTGGGAACCATGTGGACGTGTTGGTACGTGACGAGGAAACATTTGGTAGAGATTGGTAGCTGTGTGTCTTCTGACTTTGCCACAAAGCCATTTGCCCAGAGCCAGTGAGAAACCAAGTATTGGATTTATTTCCTGTGTATTGCAATGATGATCTAATATATAATTAGCAATTCTGGTCAGATCCTCTAATGCATTTTTTTCTAGGAATGAAACGGGGCTTTAAATTGGAATGTGTGTAATGACTTGATTTTTATTTAGATTATGTAAAGTGTGAATTTAAACAGCGAGAGAACTTCCTCAGTTTCTGTGAGAGAACACTTAGTGTCCCTCACCGAGTCCACTGATAGGTCATTGATTAAGGCTGCCGAGCCAGACAGGGCACGGAGACGGGGCTGGCCGTGTCTGATGAGCCCGTGTTGGTGAGTTTCACCTGGAGTCAGAGTGCAGCTGCTCTTGGGACAAACAAACAGCCCTGACCTACGGGGGTGAAGAACAGGACTGAGCTTCCTGAGCCAACTGTCGGGTTAGAAATGCCTCTATAGAGCTTATTTGGTGACGGATTTGTTTTAGATGAAGTAGGTGATTTTGTTCATAAAGGACTCTTGTAGAAAAACTTTTTAAAAAAATCCATTTATACTTAAATCATATTTAAAGAAATGCTTGTTCATTGAATGAATCAGTTACTGAAGGATAATCTGTTTTGTAGACATGACTCCTAATGGAAGGCCTCACTTCGGCAGTAGTCCGAACCACCGCGTTAATTTTATCAGGCTGATGAAAAGGAAACTGTAAATTGTAGAAAGCAATTGGAGAAGTGAGACTCATTTACTTACATATAAATGGATTATCTTAAAGGAAAAGTTCTTTGGGAACCGTTTTGTTTGGAGACTATAAACATCTCTGTTGTCATCTTGGATATTCTAAGTAACTGATTCATAACCTATTTTGTGATGATGCTACAGTATGAAATTGCCAGCTAGCTGTAGGTAAGGAAGGTACCCTTCCCTCTTCCCCTGTACTAATCGGAAGAGAACTGATCACTTGAGTGCGAGTGCTCGATTCCACATCCTCATATGGGAATTTGGTAAGTGGTGCTTGTTACAGTGTTCGCTGATTTGTTTCACAACACAGTGTCGTCTTAAAAATTTCAGTTCCAAGAACCCAGAAGAGGCTGAGCTAGAAGACACGCTTAATCAAGTGGTAAGGTGCTTCATTATCACATGTGTTTTCCGTAGCAATTGATTACACAAATTGTTTGTAACGTTATTCACATAGGGCATCTGAAATGGGAAAGCAATAACCACAGATTTTATTTCAAATCTACAGTTTTACTCCCTAAATTGAGTCATTAATTTTAGCATTTGTATTTTGATCACTATTACTGAGTCTGGTACAACTTGATGTGATTTTAAGGGGTTGATGAAAATATTTAAATTTAAAGTCTTTGGCATAGTTTTTTACCATATAAATGTTGGCAAACAGGCCCAGCCAAAACCAAGCACACATCTTGGCTCCTGGCGTGTGGCGGGTGACAGGCTGCCTGTGAGTGTGCTGTGTTCAGTGTATTCTCTTGGGCTTTGCCAGATGGTTGTCTTCAAGTACATCGAGGACAAAGATGTGTTTCAGAAGTTCTACGCGAAGATGCTGGCCAAGCGACTGGTGCATCAGAACAGTGCAAGTGACGACGCTGAAGCAAGCATGATCTCCAAGTTAAAGGTGAGTTTCCTCTTGTCCTGAGAAGTTCCCTTTTCTCAGTCATTCACAAAATAGTTCTTACTCACTCCAGGCTGCGTGGTGTGCAGGGGAGTTTGTACAGTAGTGTGGGCTCTGCTGCTCCAGGCAAAAGTCCATGCTAGCTTTTGTGGCCAAGCCAGCTCCTCCGTGATCAGGCCTCAAGGACTCTCCCAGTGCTTCCCCACCACGCTTTGGGGCCTTCTGTCCCTTCCAGACACCATCCGCACACCCCCACCCCGGTTCCTGGGTATTCACTTTTCGTTGGCTTTGAGCTGATGGGATGCTCTGGTTTGCCCTGGATTCGGTTGACCGTCTGCAGCCCTGCGTGCAGGAAGGCAGGACCATGAGTGCGCCCTTGCCACCGAGTAGTTCTTTCTCTGCTTCCTTCGCGTTCATCCCTGTGTGGGTGCCTCTGTCTGCTCAGACTGCCAGAGCAAAATACCGTAAACAGGGTGACTCAAACGCCACAGAAACTGATTCTTCCCAGTTCTGGAGGCTGGAGGGTACACGATCAGGATGCCAGCCGATTGGCTCCTGAAGAGGGCTGTCTCCCTCACACGACAGCGCAAGTCTGCAGCTCTCCTGTGCATCTTGTATAAGGACACGGATGGCACCGGGAGGGCCCCAGGTGAGGTTTAGACCTCATCCAAACCCAGTCATCTCCCGCACAGACCATCCGCGAGCAGCGTCACACTGGAAGGGGCGGGGGGAAGTGGGTACCCAGATAAGGGCTGTCTAGCTTCTAGTTGCACTGGTTTTCATAGTGTATAGTTGTAATGAATGGATACTCACGGTGTTACTAACTTTTAGTAGGAGTTTCGTACAGTCGGGTCTGTACCCTGTGCTGTGACCTCCCTTGCGTGCGTAGATCTCTGTACAAGTCAGTGAGACCATTGCCTGGATTCATTTCAGCAAGCTTGTGGCTTTGAGTACACCTCTAAGCTCCAGCGGATGTTTCAGGACATCGGTGTCAGCAAGGATCTGAACGAGCAGTTCAAGAAACACCTGACGAATTCGGAGCCACTAGACCGTGAGTATCTGTGTGAGTCTAAGCCGCTTTTACGGACAGGATTCTTTGCAGCAAATGGGATGACAGGTACAGTGTTCAGAAAGGATGGGAGAGGCCTCTTCCGAATTCAAGGACTCAGAAGCAGGAAGTTCCTCCCAAATGCCCCTCTCTCCTGGCCCGAGTGTGACCTTAAGAGATGGCAGGATGGGGTCACCACGCTGGGAGTCGGGGAGACCATGCAGGCGACCTGCATTGAGGCCAAACCTCTGGACTCTTGCCACCCCACACACAAATGAGACTCATGGGCTTGTTTTATTTTGCTTTCAAACTTGATTTGGATCTCTTTTAGCATTTTTTTTAAGCTAAAGGAAACTTGCTTGGCCTATGTAGATAGTAAAACCAGCGAGTTTGTGACTGCAGGTTTAAAGTAGGAATTAATGCAGTTGGACTGCAGAAATCCATTCCCCCGGGAGAGGCAGCAGGGCATATCCTTTAGGTCATTTTTTTAAACATTTATTTATTTATTTGAAAGGCACAGTTAGAGAGGGAGAGACAGAGATCAACCATCCACTGGTTTACTCCTCAAATGGTCACAATAGCTGGAGCTGGGCCAATCCAAAGCCAGGAGCCAGAAGCTTCTTCCAGGTCGCCTATGTGGGTACAGGGGCCCAAGCACTTAGGCCATCTTCTGCTGCTTTCCCAGGCGCATTGCAGGAAGCTGGATTGGAAGTGGAGCAGCCGGGATTTGAACTGTGCCCATATGGGATGCCAGCACCATAGGCACTGGCTTTACCCATTACACCACAGTGCCAGCCCTATATTCTTTAGGTCTTGCCGTAGCAGGATGGCGTACTTATGCTTAAATCATCACATGATAATTTTTGTCTTTTTAAATGAAAAAATGGGAAATTTTGTTTTTCTCAGACCGAGAATGCTATTCCATTATTAATCTTAAAAGAGTTTTACAAGAGAAGATTTTGGCTATCTGTTAAGATGAAATTACTCTTCTCTCTCTTTCTCTCTCTTTCTCTCTCGCTGTCTAACTCTGCCTGTTAAAAATAAATAAATAAATAAATAAATAAATAAATAAATAATGAAAATACTGTTGGGGCGGGCACTGTGGCATAGCGTGTTGATTACAGTCCCAGCTGCTCCACTTCCCATCAAGCTCTCTGTCATGGCCTGGGAAAGCAGTGGAAGATGGCCCAAGACCTTGGGCCCCTGCACCTGCGTTAGAGACCCCAAAGAAGCTCCTGGCTCCTGGCTTTGGATCAGCTCAGCTCTAGCTGTTGTAGTCAATTGGAGTGAACCAGTGGATGGAAGACCTCTCTCTCTTTGCCTCTCCTTCTCTCTCTGTGTTATTCTGTTGAAATAAATTGGTTTTTTTTTTATCTTTTTGTTTTGTTTCATCTTTTTTTGAGAGAGAGATGGGTGGAAAGAGCCTCAGGATGGGTGTGGGGGTCATCATGCCAGTCATGAACTCACTCAAGTTTTCCTCAGGGGGAATTTGATCAAAGTAAGGGTAGGGCTTTTTTTTTTTTTTTTTTTTTTTAATAGGCAGAGTTAGTCAGAGACAGGGAGAGAAAGGTCTTCCTTCCGTTGGTTCACCACCACCCCCCACCAATAGCCGCCACAGCCAGCGCTGCGCTGATCCGATGGCAGGAGCCAGGTACTTATCCTGGTCTCCCATGGGGTGCAGGGCCCAAGCACTTGGGCCATCCTCCACTGCACTCCCTGGCCACAGCAGAGAGCTGGCCTGGAAGAGGGGCAACCGGGACAGAATCCGGCGCCCCGACCGGGACTAGGACCTGGTGTGCCAGCGCCGCAGGCAGAGGATTAGCCTAGTGAGCCGCGGCACCGGCCAATAATTTTTTTTTCTTTAAGAAAGAGAAGAAATTACTATTGCAGTGTGTGTGTGTGTGTGTGTGTGTGTGTGTGTTTACTCACAATGGTAGTTAGATGTTTACATCTGCATTTTTGCTTCCTTGAGTGTGGGGCTGTACGGCCCTGCCGAGGCGACACGGGTGTGGCTTGAGACGACTGAAGTTGTCCTTGACCGAGAATGGAAGCCAGGGGAGCCACCAGGCAGAGGCTGCCACAGTTGAGCTGGCGGTCAAGTGGAGAAACTGCCTCTCTGCAGGGAAAGAATTTCTGGCTCTTCTTAAACCTGTACTACTAATGAAATAAAATAGACTGAAGTTGCGTAGGTCAGTGCTTGGTTTTCGGTTCAGGCAGGGTCTGGCGTTTCTTGTGTTTGCTGGTGAGAAGCGGTGCGCGTTGGCCCGGCGCGTCCCGCTGACAGACTGACCGCTGTTTCCTCCCCAGTGGACTTCAGCATCCAGGTGCTGAGCTCGGGGTCCTGGCCCTTCCAGCAGTCCTGCACGTTCGCCTTGCCCTCGGAGGTAGGGGCCGCGGCCGCGCGGCGGGGCAGGGTGGGCCGCGAAGCTGGGCGGCTCCCGGCCGGGCTGGGCAGTGCAGCCCCGGTCTGTGTGACGAATGTACGTCACGTCGCGATAGCACCTTGCGTCTGGGAACGGGAACCGCGCCGTTTGTCGTGCGCGGGCGGGAGCGGCGGACGGGCGGAGCCGGGCGGGAGGACAGGCCTGGCGCAGGCCGGGCACAGGGCAGGTGCCGGGCCGGAGGGGCGCGGGGCCGGGCCGGCGCTCCCCTAACGCTGTCCTTGGGCGCAGCTGGAGCGGAGCTACCAGCGCTTCACGGCCTTCTACGCCAGCCGGCACAGCGGCCGGAAGCTGACGTGGCTGTATCAGCTGTCTAAAGGAGAACTGGTCACCAACTGCTTCAAGAACAGGTACACCTTGCAGGTAAGGTCGCGCTGCATTCGGAGCCTTGCGCGGTCCGGATGACGGGAATCCCCGGGAACCCCGGGCTGGGGTCGGCCGGGCTGCTTCCAGCCTTCCGGGCCCGCGGGGTCGGCGAGCGGCGGGTGTGACGGAGTGACACAGTGTGGGCACAAAGACGCGGCATGGGCCGGCGGCTCCAGGAAGCCCTTGGCGGCCGGGACAGAGCAAACAGCGCCTGCTGCAGTGCCAGCGCCGGGCGGTGGCCGCTGACACTGCCCTCCGTGGGTTCGAAAGCGGCTCCGGTTACGTCAGTGACCTCCCTGGAAACCGGTCTTTGTGCTGGCGCTGCTGCGAAGGGGGCTTCGCCGTGATGGCTTGTTTCAGGCTCCGGAGGGCCCCGGTGAGCCTGTAACAGTGACGGGGATGTCTGCAGCTTCCAGGATTCTCTTGTGATCCCCCCAGTCGCGCTGGGCTCAGAGGCGCGCTCCGTTCGCGTGTGTTACTGCGAGGCGGGTGGAGTTGTGTTTATTCCTGTGCACAGAAGACGCGGGGTGCTCGTGCCAGAGTCCCTGCGTGTCCCTGCCCTGTGTCTGATCAGAGGCGTAGCGCAGGGTGTCTGCCACAGCTAGCGTGGCCCAGAGCAGGCGCGCTGTAGGATACCGGCTACAGTGCTCTTCCCCTGCCTTTCTGCCTCTGTTTAGTTTCAGTAGGGTGCTTTTTCCTGGTGTTCCTGGATTCTTGTAAAAAATACTGACATCAACTTTGTTGATCACTTACATGCTAAAAGGCAGGTGTTTTAAGTACCCACTTTGAGTCATGGCTAATGTTTCACCTGTGTAACCACTCCCAAGACAGATCGTTTCTTTATTATTGATTTTTCTTTTAAGATGTATTTACTTATTTGAAAGAGTGAGAGAGGGAGGGAGAGACAGAATCTTCCATTTGCTGGTTCACTCCCCAGATGGCCGCAACAGCCAGGAATATGCCAGGCCTAACCCAGGAGGTTCTTCTAGGTCTCCCACGTGGACGCAGGGGCCTGAGCACTTGGGCCATCCTCCACTGCTTTGCAGGCACATCAGCAGGCAGCTGGATCAGAAGTGGAGCAGCTGGGGGCTCAAACCAAGTCCACGTGGGATGGCGGCTTAACCCACTGTGGGCCAGGTGCCTGCCCGACAGGGAACATTTCTGTGAGGTTTGTTTTTGTTCCCTCGGTCACCAAGACATGAGAGCTGCCTTCTTTGACAGCTCCTGCTCATCTTCCTAGGACTTGAACCAGTGCCCATATGGAATTATTACGTTGTATTCCACTATAGTTATAATATATTCCTTTATCTTTACATCGATACGAAGAGTTTGTTTCCTAGATTAGATCTTCAGACCCAGGCTGCATACTTCTCAGTTTCTCCCACGCATTTAATCTTCTCTTGCTTTTATGTCGGCGCCTCACAGGCATCCACGTTCCAGATGGCGATCCTGCTGCAGTACAACACGGAAGACGCCTACACGGTCCAACAGCTGACTGACAGCACTCAGATTAAAATGGTACTCTCTTCACAGCCTGAGGGCTGCGTGTATTGTGGGGGAGGCACGGGAGAGAATGTGGTGTCTTGGA
Organism: Oryctolagus cuniculus; assembly: GCF_051225735.1. Taxonomy (NCBI): domain Eukaryota; kingdom Metazoa; phylum Chordata; class Mammalia; order Lagomorpha; family Leporidae; genus Oryctolagus; species Oryctolagus cuniculus. The sequence continues at coordinate 174,612,396 of NC_142869.1, read as the reverse complement.
TTTGAAATACATTTGCCTCATGGATGTGAATATGCTCTTAGTCTGAGTTTTAATGTTAAAAGACTTAATTTTTAGTTTCAACATAATACCCACTCCTGCCCCATGACAAGTTTCCCTCATTCATTTAACCAGTTCTTTTTCTTTTTGAGATTTGTTTATTTACTTGAAAGGCAGAGTTAGAGAAGAGAGAGAGATCTTCTGTCTGCTGATTCACTTCCTAAATATTAGGCTGCAACAGCTGGGACTAGGAAGTCAGGTGCTTCACTCAGGTCTCCCATGTGCATGTGGGGGCCCAAGTCCTTGGGTCATCTTCTGCTGCTTTCCCAGGCACATGCCCAGGGAGCTGGATCAGAAGTAGAGCAGCCGGGACTTGAACTGGCGCCCATATGGGATACTGGTGCTTCAGGCCAGGGCTTTAACCCACTGTGCCACAGCACCGGCCCCAGTACTTCTTTCTGATAGTTGACCAGTGTTCGGTCTATGGGTGGATGTTTGAATCGCTTCTGCTTTTTGCTGATTTTGAATAATCCCTCCATGAGTGTATGTTTTCCGTTTTCCTGGGTATAGACCTAGGTATGGAGTTGCTGGGTCATGTGACAACTTTGTGCTTAACATTTTAAGGAATTGCAGAACTGTTCCACGGTGGCTGGACAATTTAATATTCTCACCAGCATCGTATGAGAGTTCAGTGTCTCTAACTCAACGTTTGTTACTTTCCATTTCTTCTGATTGTCATCCTAGTGGGCATGAAATGATACCACTCTTATGATTTGCATTTTCCTAGCAACTGCTCCTGTTCAGAATGTTTGCATTTGCTTATTAGCTGTTTGTGTGAAACATCTTCAATTCCGTGGCCCATTTTTCCATTGGGTTATTTCTCTCTTCATTGTTGTCGCAGGAATTCTTCATGGTCTGTATCTTTTTTTTTCTCTTTTTTTTATTTATTTATTATTTTTTTTTTTTTGACAGGCAGAGTGGACAGTGAGAGAGAGAGACAGAGAGAAAGGTCTTCCTTTGCCGTTGGTTCACCCTCCAATGGCCTCCACGGCCAGCGCACTGCGGCCAGCGCACCACGCTGATCCGATGGCAGGAGCCAGGTACCCATCCTGGTCTCCCATGGGGTGCAGGGCCCAAGGACTTGGGCCATCCTCCACTGCACTCCCTGGCCACAGCAGAGAGCTGGCCTGGAAGAGGGGCAACCGGGACAGAATCTGGCGCCCCGACCGGGACTAGAACCCGGTGTGCCAGCGCCACAAGGTGGAGGATTAGCCTAGTGAGCTGCGGCGCCGGCCCATAGTCTGTATCTTAAACCCTCTGGACACCGTGACTGGGCTGTGTTCTCGCCTTGTTGTAGGCCGTTTTGATTGTGATGAAGCCCGCTTTGTTTTCCCTCCTGCTCTTGTGAGCCGGTGTCTGGGGAATGCCTGCCTGCCGGAGGTCACCGGTCAGTGCCGGCAGCTCTGCCGAAAGGCAGCTGGCCATAGACACTCGAGTGCATTTTTCTAATTTCAGTACTTCGCCAGTGATCTGAAGATCTCCCCTTGGCCGGTATTTACTGTCTTGGTTACTGTTGCGTGGTGAGTGCGGACACTGAGACTTCTAACTGTGCTCTGTGCTGGTCTGGGTCCCTTCTATCACCATATGAACTGTGACACTTCTTGTACATTTCTGCACAAAGAACAGTCAAGGTCCTGATAGGACGGGCACTGAAACTGCAGGCTGCCTTGGGCCTTACTACCGTGGCAGCAGCACTGTCTTCCAGTCCGGGAGTGGGAGGTGTGTTTCCGTCTAACGAGGTCGCCTTTAGTGTCTTTCAAGATGTTTCATAGTTCTCATTGCTTCAGTCTTGCACTTCTTTAGTTAAATTTATTTCTAAGTATTATTTTTGATGCTGTTGTAAATGACTTTGTTTCGCTCTGATTTCTACTATGAAGAAATCCAGTTGATGTGACCTGTAACTTTGACAAACTCATTTATTAGCTCTGGTACTTTGGAGGGTGAATTCTTTAGGATATTTTTAAAAATATAATCATGGCATCTGCAGTTTATTTCTTCCTTTCCCTATTTTGATCTTTTCTTTTTGTTTTTGCCCGGTTCTTCTGAATGAGAAGTGCTGATGTATTGTTGAGTGGAAGTGGTTAAAAAAACGTCCTCGCCTTGTTCCTGCCCTTTGGGGGAAGCTATCCCTGGGGAGTGAGGGGCTGTCGGCTTTCCAGCGCGCCTTCAGGATCGAACTGGAGAGTCCCTGTTGTTCCTAGCTTTTCATGTGTGTTTTCGAGCTCATGAAATAATGCTGGATTTTGTCGAGTTCTTCTCCCTGCCTTGAGGCAGCCATGTGCCTCCTGGTTGTCGGCGGAGCGCAGCCTTTTGAGCGATGGCCCTGTGCGGAGCCACCCCCGGTCGTTTCTTTTGTACACTGCAGGGCCTGATTGGCTGCTCCAGGCTCAGCAAGCCTAATCCCAGAGTCCAAAACGTCTCAAAATCCCAAACCTTTCGAGCACCAACTTGCTGCTCTGAAAGTTCCATCTTTTGAAGCATTTTTGATTTTTCAATTAGAAACGTTGAACTGATCGAGTCTGTGCCGATATTCTGGAGTCTGAGCCACTGGTCGTCCCAGGCGCGCGCTTTGGTGAGGGGCGGCTGCTGGGCCCGTGCAGGTTGTTCTGTCGGGGAGAGTGGTCTGGTTTCTCGTGGCTCCTTTGGTGCAGCTCAGTGCTGACCCTGGAGCATGGCGTCGGGAAGGTTCGTCACAGGTGTGTCCTCAGTGTCTGTGTGGAGAGTCTGCTCACCTTCACCCACATCAGAACGAGGAGACGCAGGTGCCGCCCAGACCGGACAGAGCCGCTCACTCCCTGCTCCGCGCTGGATGGGCCGACAGCCGGACTCTGCGGTCCCTCCGCTCGTGTTCATACTAGACTCGCTTGTTGGGGCCACAGCTGCTCTCTCCCTCCCACTGTGGAGTCGGATCGGCCTACGAAGTGAGCCCTCCCTGGCGTCACTGCTGTGGGATTCCGAACCACGTGGCCCTGAGAGCTTGGGCAGTGCACCGTGGGCCAGCAGGGCTCCCCGTTGCGAGGGCAGCCCATGGCTGGCTGTGGCCGCTGAGGCTCATGGTACGCCTGGACCATGGGGTCACAGAGCTTTGGGCGACGCCCGGGCTGCCCGCTGCTTACAGATGAGAGGCCACACCCCGGCACGTCCGGCACAGTCGTGAACAGCACCGGACCTCCAGTCCTGCTGAACATGTCCGAGAACAGCTGACAGATGAGAAGTGGATAGTGTGGTTCCCTTGCCCACAAAGGAACGACACTGCTCCCAGCTGATCGGCCTTCAGTAGGCTTTATTTAAACAGGAAGAAAGAGAAACCCTTGAGCAAGGGGAGCTCCGAAAGAAAGGGGAAGCTCCCGTCCCATATCACAAACAGCTTATATAGTATAACATTGCAGAAGCATGTAAGCAAGCGTAGTCCATGCTACAGTCCATGTGGCGGCGCTCCAGTCCGGTGCCTGATCACGCACAGTCCATGCGCTCCTTGTCCAACCATAAAGGTGATCACGTGTCTTCATCCAATCAAGCTCCTGGTCACGTAACAGGCGGCTCGGACGCCAGCAGAAAGCTTATCGTTGCTCCACCTGGTGTTTTCTCAACTCTTGGTCAGTGGGAAAAGAAGTACGGGAAGCCCCAAGGCCATAGTTGTTTTGACTCTAGCCTGGGGTTATGGAACAGTCCCGATATCACAGCTCAACAGAAACCGTAAACATCCACACAGCAGTAACTATTGCAAACGGTCAGCAAGCTAAGCCTTAGCATGGGGGCCCATGGCCGGCTCATGGGTCCCCACAGGTAGGTTCCTGTAGGTTTAATGGAAGAAGTCAGTTGTGCATGGTGTCTGATATTTAAATATGGCAATTATCCATGTTCATTATTGAGTAATGGAAACCAACCAGGAAGGGGTTGGTTTTGTATTCGGAGGTGGGAGGAAGTGGTGGGTTCAGAGAATCCGCTGGGCGTCCCCGGGGGTGGTGGTTGTCATTACTGTGCTTTTCATGGGGAAGTGGACCCCGGGGGTTGCCGGTGGTGGTCATTACAAAGAGAAGTGCATTTTCCTTTTCCCTTACCACCTTTTTCTTTAATTGCAGGACATTTTGGCCCAAGTCCTCCAGATTTTATTGAAGTCAAAGTTACTGGTACGTTTGTACTTTCTATGTGAAGCTACAAGGAAGCGCCTCCCGGAGATGGTGTGGTGACAGCATTTCCTTCTTACAGGTCTTGGAAGATGAAAATGCGAACGTCGATGAAGTGGAATTGAAGCCGGACACCTTAATAAAATTGTATCTTGGCTATAAAAAGTAAGGAAGATCTAAGTAGGTGGTCCTAGGCCTTAGGCGGGTGCCCTGGCACTGTGGGGACGTGTCCATGTGAGCTGGGGCAGAGGGCAGACTCAGCGTGAGATGGGCGGGGCCCTGCGCCCTGAGCTTGGCGTAGGCCTTTGCTGCCACTTGGTGACCCTAGGGGTGTTTCTCTGGGTGACTCGAGTGTGCGGGCAAGTACGTCTCCCTACATGGCACGCGCGGAAGGTGCAGACTCTCGGGGCCAAGTGTGCTATTTTGTGTTGCTTGACAGCGTTTGGGGGAGCAGCTTTCCTGTCACAGATGTCCCCGTTGGTGGCAGAGCGGGAGGCTCGCGGGGCTCCCAGGAGGCCCGGCCCCAGGTGGGCGGTGGGGTCGCGCAGGAGCAGAGCCGACCTCTGTCGCCTGCCGGTGGAACCGCCGTGATGGCGTCCCCTCGTTTCTCCACAGCAAGAAGTTAAGGGTGAACATCAACGTGCCCATGAAGACGGAGCAGAAGCAGGAGCAGGAGACCACGCACAAGAACATTGAGGAGGACCGCAAACTGCTGATCCAGGTGACCGGCAGCGGCAGCGTCGCGGTGGGGGAGGCGCGCGGGCGGCGCCTGTTGGGTGTGGCCGTGGTTCTGTGGTTCTGTGCGCGGAGGGAGTCGCCGGGGGCGCTGTGAGGCAGGCGGAACCCACCTGTTCTCTTCATGGGGCAGCAGCCGAGGGCGCGCCGTCGGGTGGAGAGGGCGAGAGCCCCCATGGCCGCGGAGTGCGCTTCCGTCTTCCTTCCGAGCTGCCGGGTAATGAGAGGGCTCGGCAGGTCGCGGTGCGCTAAGGGCCGTGCGCCGGAAGCGAGCGTGGACAGGACTCGCGCCTCCGCGGCGGCCGTGCCCGGAGGGGACCGCGGCGGCGCGTGTGCCCCGTGTGGCCGTGCCCGGAGGGGACCGCGGCGGCGCGTGTGCCCCGTGTGCCCCGTGCGGCCGTGCCGGAGCTGACCGCGGCGGCGCGTGTCCCCGCTCGCTCGCACAGGCGGCCATTGTGCGAATCATGAAGATGAGGAAGGTGCTGAAGCACCAGCAGCTGCTCGGCGAGGTCCTCACTCAGCTGTCGTCCAGGTTCAAGCCGCGGGTCCCGGTGATCAAGGTAGGGAGGCGCGCGGCGGGGCTGCTTCCTGTGAAGCGGCGTCTGGGAGGAAATCCGCCCACTTGTGACTCCGTGTATGCAAAGCGCACCGCTTGCTCACTCACGCGGTGAACCTGTGTAGAAAGCACCCAGCGCCGGGGAGAGCCTGGCCGGGTCCACAGAGCCCGCTACGCAGGGGGGCCTCGGGCCGGAGCCGAGAGGGGCTCCCCCCAGCAGATCCCGGAGCCGGCGAGGGGCGGGGCGGGGCGGGGCAGCCGGGCTCCCTCAGGCTGGGGGCTCGGAGACCCCTGCGTGGGCGCTGAGGGCTCGCTCCCTCGGCAGGCGACAGGCGAGGAGGGGCCGGGAAGGCAGCGTCAGCCGCCCGGGCGAGACCTGCCCGAGCTGAGCCCGCCCGCGGGGCAGCGAGGAGACGGTGGCCCGGCCCGTCCTGATGGTGGCTTGTCTGTCTCTTTCCTTTCATTAAACGAACCCAGAAATGCATTGACATTCTGATTGAGAAGGAGTATTTGGAGCGCGTGGACGGCGAGAAGGACACCTACAGTTACCTGGCCTAGCCCTGCTCCGGGTGCGCCGCGGCCCGCCGGCGGCTCGGACGCACAGGAAAGCGACTCGGTCATAGCAGCCAGCCTGCGCCGTTTGGACCTCCCTTTTTAAAACCGAGACCAGAACTCCCACCGGTGGTCTCAGTACATCAGAACTGCTCAGGATCGACACATTTCAAGTCTGTAAATAAGGACACCGATGCCATTTAACCTAATTTAAGAACAGAGGGGACTGAACCTCCCACGCTGAGGGCTGCATGCTACTGCATTTAAGTCAATACTTGGCTACCTGGTTCCAGCTGCCGCGGGGCAGCGCTTACGGAGAGCGAGGCTGAGGGCCCACGTGTCATCTGCTATGAAGATCCATTTGTATAGTGTGTTTCATTTTCTAATGTGTGAAATAAAGAAAAGTAAAGGATTTCTGTACAAGTCGCATTTGGTTTTGTTTTAAGTTTTACTAATTTCTATATGTAAATAAAAAGATATAATGATTGTGCAAATTCCTACTCCTAGTGTCTTGCTGTAGTCTGAAAGGGCCACCTCCTCTGGACTGACCTGGGCGACGTGGCCGCGGGTTGACGTTGGGCGCCTGCGAGGGCTGAGTTGTGCCGCTGACACAGGCGGGAAGCGTCCCTGCCGGCCAGCGCAGGGAGCGAGGCGGGGACCTGGAGGGGCAGGTGGGCTCCCGGCCCGCGCTCCCGCCCCTGCTACCACCGAAGTCGGCGTGGAGCGGACCCTGCCCTCGGTCGTCCTGGGCTGGCCGGGCGGACGCCTGAGCGTTCCCTGGTGAAGATCGCCGCGTCGGAGACGACACGGCTTCCCGGCCGCCTCCCCACCCGGTGAGCATGGAGCCTGACGCGTGTGTGCCCAGGACAGCCCAGGCCGGAGAGCCCTCGGACGCCGGAGCGGTGGAGAAGTGGGCTCGGTGCTGGTTCGCTTCTGTGAGCTCTGCCCTCTTCGGAGTTGGGTGACCAACTGGGCTGGACGCGCCCGAAGTCCAGGCATAGCTCAAGGAGTGAGGGCCAGCTCTCGGCTTCTCCAGGCAGCCTGGCGGGTAACAGCGTCCCGGGGTCACCCAGCGGGGCACCGGCGGCGTCCTCCCCGGGACTGGGCTCTGCAGGGCGGAGGTGGCGCGCCCGCCGGCGCCTGGACGCCCTCCGACTCCAGGACCCCCGCGCAGTAGCGCAGTAACGCCGTGAGGTCCTGCCGCCGCGCCGGCTCCTCTCCGGGTAGGGGTCCTGCCCCAGTGGGAACTGGCACCGGCAGCCCAGGTGGGCGCGGGGTGGGCGCGGGGCCCAGTCCCCCGCAGTCTTGCAGCTGAACGCCTCGTCCCTGCTCCCTTCGCGTGAGACAAATGTCAGGTCGGTGGATGTGGACAGAGGCCAAGTGTCACTCGCTGCACTTCTCTAGCAAGAAATGCGAAACAAAACCTTGTGTGAGGAATTCACTTTTCATGACAGCTCTGTAGCTGCTTGGAGGCAGAGGCCCAGTGTCCCAAAACCCGTGTGTGTGCAGTCCCTATGGGAATCCTGCCCGCCCAGAGGAGAAACCATGAACATCCAGGAGTTTGCCCTTCAAGGAGACCCTCCCCCGCCCCACCCCGCCCTCTTACTACTTGGACGCAGCACATCTGGATGGTGCCATGATGTTGCAAATGCACTGGGGCCTTCTGCTGAGTTACCACCACGTGTACTTGTGAACCGCTGGGTGCATGTGTGTGTAGCAGCGCCGCAGCGCACCCTATAAAAATGTAGGACACTATTATGGGTCCAAGCTTTTAAAATAAATTAGCCAAGCCTAGTATCTCTGGCCTAATCCTCAAGTCCCAGAATGGCCCACCATATCACTGTCGCCTTTACCCTTTCCTAAAATTTATTTTCACTTTTATTTGAAAACCAGAGGAAGATCTTCACCCACTGCTCATTCCCCCAAATAGCCGCCGCGCTGAGGCTGGGCAGCCTGACGCCAGGAGCCCTGTACTCACCGAGCCACCACTGCTGCCACCCGGGGTGTGCATCAGCAGGAAGCCGGAGTTGGAAGCAGAGCCGGGGCCAAATCCAGGCTCTGAGAGGGGACGACGCCGTCCCAAGCGGGATCTTGATCACCGCAGCAGTGCCCACCTCTGCAGCCACCGGAACCCAGGGCAGAGATGCGCGCTGCTCAATCCCCCAGGAGGAGCCGGCACCACGTGCATCACCCCTGCTTGCCAATCCTTGGTTTTTAGAATGTGGCCAAAGAAGTGGGAACAGGATGCCAGCAGCCAAGAGTGCATCTTCATCGACTCGACTTTCAGAATCCCCGTGGCCTAATCAGAGCTGGACTTTGGCTCCCTCAGCCCAGATGAGCAGGGTAAGCGGGTGCCCTGAGGGAAGTTTCCTCTTAGCTCGGGGAGACCAGGCAAGGGGGCGGTCACCTCCACGCCCTGAGGGCGGCAGACCCCCACCCCCAGTGGCTGCTGGCAAGCATCTTTGGTGTTGCCTGTGTGAGAAAGCAGCCGGGCAGATTAACCCATGGGAGTTTATTTGAAGGCTTGCCCTGAGGACTGGATGACAGAACAGGACTTGCAGGCCCCTGGAATTTTAAATCTTTTGGGCATTTTAAAGTGTTTGTTAATTGCCAACGTCAGTACTTCAGTTTTCTAGACTTGACTGAACCCCAAGAAAGCTCCAACATGTTCTGAGGATCTGACCCTTTGCTGCATAGGTGGTGAGCGGTTTTTGTCTTCAGGAATCGGTCGAGCGGCTGTGTATACCTTCGTGTCATCTTGCCATCCAGTGCACGTGCCTGTCCCATGGCAGACCACACAGCTTTGTCCTAACAGGTGAGTGCAGCTGACTTCTGATCTACAGGACAGTCCAATGTTGAAAATAAACAGCAGCTTTAGGTGAATGGCTGTAACTGATTTCTCATAAATAAATGGGTATTTCAGTTTATAGAAATCAGAATTAAAAGATTACAGAAAAAAGTAAAATCCAAGCAGCTTTTCCATAATACACATTTTCCATGAGCTTTTGGTGATTTCATATGCAAGTATTGAAAAAAAAAGTTGCATGGCCAGTGCCATGGCTCACTTGGCTAATCCTCCGCCTATGGCGCCAGAATCCCCCATGGGTGCCAGGTACTAGTCCCAGTTGCCCATCTTCCAGTCCAGCTCTCTGCTGTGGCCCGGGAGTGCAGTGGAGGATGGCCCAGGTGCTTGGGCCCTGCACCCCATGGGAGACCAGGAGGAAGTACCTGGCGCAGAACTGGCCATAGCGGCCATTTGGGGAGTGAACCAACGGAAGGAAGACCTTTCTCTGTCAAATTTTACAAAAATTTGCATTAAAGTAAACATCGTTTAAGTCTACTTTCTGTTTCAAAGTACTTATAGAAGATGTTCTAGATTGAAAAGAATTCTAACAAGCAAAGCAATGCTCTTTTATGGTGCTTTTAACCTCTGCACAAGCTGGAAGCCGAGCACCTACTCTTGGATGGCAAGCTCTGCTGCTTCCCCCCACACAAACCAAAGTGTCCAGCTGACAGCCCTGACTTAGATGGCCTTTATTATCTAGGATCTCACTGGCCGAGGTGTACCCATCACTTCTGCTCAGAAAACCTTCATGTTCATGGAAGCCACTGCAGAGGGCATTTAGAATGCCATTTCTTTATTTGAAAGGCAGAGGCACAGAGATGACTTCCATCTGCTGGATCACTCCCCAGATGGCCGCAACGGCTGGAGCCAGTTGTTTCTTCCAGGTCTCCCTCACAGGTGCAGGGGCCCAAAGACTTGGGCCATCCTTCCTCCACTGCTTTCCCAGGCTGTACCAGAGAGCCGGATGGGAAGTGAAGCAGCTGGGACTAGAACCCACGCCCGTATGGGAATGCCCCACCAGCTAGGCCACAGCACCAGCGCCTAAAGTGCCATTTCTAATCATGGTATAAAAAGCTTGCTTGTAGGTTAAGAATACAGTGGGGTAAGCACTGTGGCACAGAGGGTTAAGCTGCCAGGTGAGACACCCACACTCCATACCAGTGTCAGTTTGAATCCTGGTACCTCCACTTCTGATCCAGCTTCCCACTGATGCACCCTAGGAGGCAGCAGATGGTAACTGCCACCCACAAAGGAGATCTGGACAGAGTTCTGGGGCTCCTTGGTTCAGCCTGGCCTTAGCTGCTGCACACATTTGGGGAGTCAACCTGCAGACTGGGAGAACTTTTCATCTACTTGAAAAAAAAAACAAATTAAAAAAACCACCAGATAGTGCTCAAAACCACTGAGCAGCAGCTGGCTTGACATAAAGGCGCCACCTCTCAGCTACTTACATCCCGGGATGCACTGTGTTACTGCTGGGCCCAAGTCTCATCTGAACAGGCCCACTTGGCAATCATGAAGAGTGGCTCCATTTAGAGTAGGAAAAGGAGAAATGACCCAACCAACCAAAGTAACAAAATTACCTCCTTATAGGCTAAATGGCTGGCCATTTTGCCCAGGGACACAGAGTGCCAAGGGAAGAACAAGAGGCAAGCAAGGGTTTCCTAGGTGGAAAGTGGGAATAGTTAGAGCCATAAAATACATCCGCACTAACACCAGAAAACTGCAGAGTCTAGGACAACACACAGGAGACCGGAGTCGCAGGCCAGGCCATCAAATCCTTATCCCTGCAATCAGCATTCTTTGCAGAGAAGGCAACTTGCTAGCAAGTAACTAGGAACTGCGGAGCACAGACTGTAATACCCCCACTGCAGTAGACTGACTGACAGCTATCAGGAGGAGGGTACCTGGTAGCTGAAAAATCCCTCTTGGTCGGGGGCTACTCTGAGACAAACTGTTGTCATGCAGAGTACAAGGTACAAGCACCCCCCCATTTTCTTGATATTTTGAGAGCATGTTTTTCCCTACCTCCCCAAGGTAGATTTGTACCTAGTTTGTAGGTATGTTAGGAATTCCTGCTTATACTATTCTAAGAATTAGACCCAGACTAATGGAATTTAGAGGTAGATAGGCTCTTAGGAAAGAGGACAGATTAGAATGTAGCCGCCCTGGTCTCCTGTCTACAAGACCAAGCTCCTTTCTCGGCAACCCGGTGTCATTCACTTACATACATATGTCTTCTGTATACTGACAGGCACTACAACCATTCCTAGAATTTGCCACATTATAATACAATCAGTTATTAGTATCTAACAGGAACACATTTTCTGTCCTTTTCTAAAATCAGTTAATGAAGCTTGATGATAGTTGACTCAACAAACAAGGAGAAGTTCAAGTATTCTTTATTCAAAGTTGAAAAATGTACCATACTGCATTATTGCAAAAATTCACTGGTACAAAACACTTTTGCAGCTGGTGAGAAGGCAATAAAAAGTTGATTTTAAAACATCACTATAAATTATTCTTACAGTACTCTGCAAATTCAGAATTTCAAACTGCATTTTCTTTTTCTAAATCGCCCACAGTACTCGAGGTTCCTGAAGCTAAGGCAGCTGTTTCCGAGAGGAAGGGGAGGAGGAGGTAGCAGATGTCAAGGGATTTCCATTTCTCTTTCGATGCCCACGTACTTCAGGGCATCAGCCTGGCTGTATCTGGAACAACATGAAAAAACAATCGTCACCTTTCCAACATGCGGTGAGACTGCACACAACCAACCCTGCTTCTTACAGTATCTTAAAAAGATAAGTACATACACCCACTTACACAGCTACAGGCATTGAGGTACATTCATGGAAGGCGACACATTCTGTGTCACTGGTAGCCTAGTTAAGAAGTCGCCAGGTTCTGAACTGAGAAACCTGTTTCATTATAAGCATTCCCCTACGCCACTGCAGCAGCCTGCCCCAGGAGGGCACGTCTACATCATGACGTACAGGCCTAACACTGGGAAAGTAGAACAAAAAGGTAATCGTGATTTGGAAACAGTGATCTGAGCCACCAAAGAGCAGCTGCACACGGGTGAAAAGGTGAGGGGACAGACAGAGAAGTGTGAGGCCCCGACCACTGGGTGCAGCCTCCAGGCACCCTCAACCCCAGGCGCACCTGCCTCTCTGTTCAGAGCACACTGGACTGAAGCAGAGACGACCATGCCCCCAGAAGGACCCCCTCTCTGACCCGACAATCTCAGTTCTCTCCGTCAACTGTGTGGTGGTAGTCATTAAGCCCTGGTTTGCAACAACTCTTAAACAGCTTCTGCGTGGGATTCATATTCGGCAACAGGATTCCTTTATTAGACAGTCACCTGACTGCATCTGATTGGATGTTAAATATATAAGCGCATTGAATTTAGTCCACAGAACTTGATAAGCTGTATAAACTGCCAGCCTAAGGCCTCCCAGCATCCCAGTGGTTTTCCTCCCCAGAAAGAGCCCAGAGGCAGGTAGTTACCAACAGTGCTGACTTTTTAAATAATAATGTGGTGTGGGGTATTTCCAGCAACTAAAAAGATGAAGTAGATGTAAGTGTAGAACTAAAGTTCTGTGTAGCATACTGGCAAGTCAAAGCAGGTGGCCGAGTAATCTATGTAAATATGATGTGATCACACTGTCTTCAGACAGGTGCCACAAGCAGGCTTGATGCGTGCACCAGGACAGGAGGACTAGGACTCACACAGCTCTCGGCAGGCTGAGAAGTGGGGCTTTCTGCATAGGTTTTAATCTAATTGTGTAGGTAATGCTTATTTTTAAAATGATGAGTGGAAAACGACATTACTGTGATGGCAGGCTGCAATGCCGCACCGACACCGATGGCAGACAATGCCCAGTCATGCCCAATGACAGCCGATCTCGCAAAGAACTGAAAAACAGCCCTTGTCTACAGTTCACATGTAGGCAGGCAAAGCCCCCAGATCACATTAGAAATGTACTTTTACCAACCTGTAATCAAAAAACAGCTCTTCACCAGTCTGGATGGCTCTTTTAGCAAAAATACCTATCCTGTGATCTCCATTAACCATCATAACTGGAAAGAAAGATACACTGGTGTCAGAGCAGGTAGCGTTAAGACAGGCCACAAGGTGGTTCCCTGACTCGGGAACTTCATAAAGCTGTCCCAGAACTACTCAAGCCCCCATCACTGTATAAGAAAGGGAGTCCATGTTATCAAGCTACAGTTCTGACTTCTTAAGTACCCACCTTTTGCATAGCAGTTTGGATTCACTGAATGATTTGCAAAACGAATTTTGTTACCCTTGCGGGTTGCATCAACTACAAAATCTAAAAAAAAAAAAAAAAATACACTGAATAATTTGTTGTCAATCAATAAACAGTTATTCTGGAAATACAACTGGGTATAGTTCTTCAGGGTTTGAATTCAAAAGCAAAAAGATCATGCAGTCAACTTCATTCAGTTCTAAATGATACTTGGGAGAAAATGCTGTTCTAAGTTAAAACTAATCACTGGTAACTCAGGATGGTTGTCTATCTCATGCTATTACTTATCAACTATGCACTGCTGAGCAAAACCTTTCTAAAAAAGGAATCTAAATTCCTAACACAAAAACATCCATTTTCACATGTAAAATTCTATTAATGTTTTTTCACTATACTGTCTATGTAGCAATCACAGAAAAACTACTTGTTCCGATTGCGTTCCTGAGAACACCTGCACGTGACTGGAACAGCAGCAGCTTCCTGTTCACAGTCCTTGGGTAACACCCAGATCAAGTGTTGGATGATGCTTTCACATGCAACACTCCATGTCCTTCCCAGGTCAGACAGACTCGAAGGGTGCCAAGCTTACACAGCACCCAGGTTCTCAGGAAACAAGCTGTCCTTTGGAGGTCCTCCTAGTCACCTCATGGAATTCTAACGCCATCTCCAAGCACTCAGCAGAAGGCTCCTACGTGCAACCCAGAGGAACTAAACAAGTTCTAGTTCAAACATACCATTGTTCAAGTTGAACAAAAAGCTGCACATGTATTTATCATATACTTTTCCTCTTCTGTCTGCTTCATCTTGAGAAATTATCTAAAAGGAAAGACATAAGAATAAAGTGTTTTGGGGCAGGTGATACAGCCTGGTAGAGCACACAAAAAGCTCAAGAGGATTTAGTCTCAGGGAGACTACTAAGCAAAGGAACACTACAGCCTCTCTTTCCCATTTGGCCTGTTCACTGGTCAAGAAGAGCAGTGACATTTTCAGGACTCCAGCTCAAAGATGGATCAAGTGATTATGCTTGGAGGAAATGGCTAACGAAAGTGTTTCTGCTGAGTAAAAGCCACGGCCTGCAGCTTCAATACAAACTGAAGCTAGGCCTGTGATTGTTTCCCTTAACCTACAACTAACCCTAAGAGCATTTCTAGGTCCTCTTCCGCTAGGCTGTGAATTTAAGCAGGACAGACATACAAGCTCCCATGCTCCCCCTTTCCCCAAATCCTAAAAGCTACATGTGGCTAAAACTGAAGCATTCCAGTTACTAAGCCAAACCAAAACCCACAAGCCCAAGTCAAGCTGGAAAGACATTTTATTCATTTCTAATCAAACCCAATGGACTTGCCCAATGAATATGAGAATATGCAATTAGTGTGCCTTACCTCTCCACAGTATTCAGAGATGAATTCATTTTTCTGTACAGGGTCTTTAATAAAAATTCCCCAGCCTGCCACATCAGATGGTGCCAGCAACAAATGCTAGAGAACAAAAAGCAACTATGTAATCATATTTGGAAAGCAAAGATAGACCTGTTTCAATGCAATTCAATACACTGTAGACTGGGTCATCTGAAAGCTGCTGAGGATAGCTGGCAAACTGAAAACACCGTTGTGTTTCTGTTTTTTAACCAAACACAGGCGGACATTGTGGCACAGCAGGTTCAGCCGCCACTCGCTCGCATTCCCTATTAGAGTGCCTAGGATTGAGTCCAACCTCCACTTCTGATCCAGCTCCCTGCTAATGCACCTGGAAGGCAGCAGCTAATGGCCCAAGTACTTGGGTCCTTGCCACCTCCTGGAAAACTCCGATGAATCCTGACTCCTGGCTTCAGCCTGGTCCAGCCCCAGATGTTTGTAGCCATTTGGATCTTTCATAAAGAAAACATACAGGAGGCCGGTGCTGTGGCATAGTGGGTAAAGCTGCCGTCTGCAGTTCTGGTATCCCATATGGGCACTGGTTCGAGTCCCAGATGCTCCACTTCCAATCCAGCTCTCTGCTATGGCCTGGGAAAGCAGCAGAAAATGGCCCAAGTCTTTGAACCCCTGCACCCACGGGGGAGACCCAGAAGAAGCTCCTGGCTTCGGGTCGGTGCAGCTCCAGCCACTGGGGCCATCTGTGGAGTGAACCAGCAGATGGAAGATCTCTCTATCTGCTTCTGCCTCTCCCCATCTCTCTAACTCTTTAAAATAAATAAATCTTTAAAAAATACATACAGGATAATTAACTCTTACAGAAAATACAACTTCTGGTGTTACTAGTCCCTTCCAGTTATCATTTAGTAAGGTCTTTTAGGACTGTGCACTTTTACTTCCCTATCCCACTAGTCCTTGAATTCCTTGAGTAATTACTTTCAATTTGACTTTAATGAGGATACACCCAATCATTGCCCCTTCTCCACACCTTTTCCCTCCACTCCCAGCTACTCCGTTTTCAGTTCAAGCCCTCCCCAGCCCTGCCCCTACATCCTCCCAGCACTTGCCTGGCTTTCCGTCCTCTTGCAGTCCTGCCACTTCTCCCCTCAGTCTAGCATTCTGGTGGTAGCAGATGCCAAGATCACCACCAGTGTCAATTAGACAGTTAGGGATTCATCCCCATAGTCTTTTCATCAGGGCTTATGATTATGCTTTCATTCAAAACCCATGACATGTCAAAAGGTTCCCTGATCACCCAGGCTTCCAATCTCGCCCTATTCTAGTCCATCCTGCCTTCATTTGATGAGTGTCCCAAATCCCCTCCTCATCAGAAATAAAATAAGCTAAATATTATGAAGAAATTAAATCCAATTGGTGAAAAGTAACCACATAGGGGCCAGCGCTGTGGTGGCACAGCGGGTTAACAGCCTGACCTGAAGCATCGGTTCCAGTCCTGGCTGCTCCACTTCCAATCCAGCTCTCTGCTATGGCCTGGGAAAGCAATGGAAGATGGCCCAAGTCCTTGGGCCCCTGCACCCATGTGGGAGACCCAGAAGAGGCTCCTGGCTTCTGATGGGTGCAGCTCTGGCCATGGCAGCCAATTGGGGAGTGAACCATCATATGGAAGACCTCTCTGTCTCTCTTCTCTCTGTGTAACTCTGACTTTCAAATAAAAATAAATCTTAAAAAAAAGTAACCACATAGTATTCTGAGAACAGTATGGCCCATTTTCTGAACAGGGAAGGGTAGATCTATCATACAATGGCAAGTATAGTATGAGGGGGAGAAATTATAAAATTTTTAGGTCTGAAGATGCCACGGGAAACTAAACAAGCACCAATGTGATCCAATGACCTAAATGCATATATAGCCAGATAGAGTTAAACTATCCAAATGACTTACAGAAACAAAAACCACCACCCTGCATAGCTGACCCAGACTATCAAATCTGCCATACAGACTTTGGTTCAAAGAAACAAGGAGACAAAACACAAGAGTTCTGTGTGATGCCTGAACAGAATTCCTGGTACAAGGGCACTACTAACAATAGTGGGATCTCATAACAGTTCAGCAACCTAAGATGTTTGCCTACCAAACACACACGAACAAAAGAACAGGTAGACAATACTGGAGTAATAACATCAGGGAGCTTAGGGCCAAATGCCCAGATTCGATTTTCTGCTATTTAAAAATCATGTAACTTGGGTTTCCTTATCTGTAAAGTGAAATTGACTATTCCTAGCCCACTGAGTTATGAGGATTAATGAATACACAAAGCACTTAGAACAGTACCTGCAATGTATTATATAATTTAAAAAAAAAGAAAAGCTATTATTACTATAAAAACAACTAAAGATTGTGAATTTCTCCAGCACTCTGTTGTTAAAATTTCTTTTGTTCAATATTTACTTGCTGACTGCTATGATTAAAATCACCTACATGCAATTCTTAGGCTTCAAAGTATTAAAAATACGATTTTTTAATAAAGATTATTTGAAAGAGCTACAATAAGAGAGGGATCTTCCACTCACTGGTTCACTCCCCAGATGGCTGCAATGGCTGAGCCAGGAGCTTCTTCCAAGTTTCCCCCACAGGTGGGAAGGGGCCCAGACACCTAGGCCATCTTCCACTGCTTCTCCCAGATGTATCAGCAGGGAGCCGGATTGGAAGTGGAGAAGCTGGGACCTGAACCAGCACCCATATGGGATGCCAGTGGTGCTGGCAGGGGCTTAACCCTCTGCACCACAACACCAGCCCCCAAAATACTATTTGATTAGAATGAGTCTCTATATTCTGAAAGAAATCATCAACCACTTTACCTTATTACCTTATTTACCTTATTTCCATTAAGGAGACTAAAGATGAACTACTATTTCTATTACCTAACATTAAAAAGGAACTCAAGTCATCTATTAAGCAACTAGTAAAATGCCTGAAACCATCAACGGTCATTTCTCAGAATTTACTGGCTTGGGGCCAGTGCTGTGGCACAGCGGGTAAAGCCACTGCCTGTAATGCCAGCATCTCATATGGGCGCTGGTTCGAGTCCTGGCTGCTCCACTTCCGATCCAGCTCTCTGCTGTGGCCTGGGAAAGCAGAAGATGGCCCAAGTCCTTGGCCCCCGGCACCCACGTGGGAGACCTGGAAGAAGCTCCTGGTTCTTGGCTACAGATCAGCGTAGCTCCAGCCATTGCGGCCATCTGGGGAGTGAACCAGCAGATGGAAGACCTCTCTTTCTCTCTCTGCCTCTCCTTTCTCTCACTCTTTCAAATAAATAAATAAATCTTCAAAAAATTTTTTACTGGCTTATCATAACACTTAAGTAAGGTATTCTATGGAAAACTTAAGAAGGAGATTGCATTACTTGGAAAAATCCAAGTGCATTATTCAAAGAAAAACCATTTTTGGTTTCTCGTCTGCTGTGCCATTCAATGATCATGTTTACTTTTTTGCTCCCAGCTGAATGATCTAGGACTATCCTGACCTCACATAGTCTACCAAAAAGACCTTCTTGAAGTTGACAGTTACCTTTTTGGAACCCCGCTGAATACTACAGTTTTTGCAGGACACATTTTTACTGTCCCAATGGTCAGCAGCTCCACAAGTAAGACAGAGGTCAGGGTCACACTCTCGGACAGCCAGATAGCACGGGCACTGCTTGGTATTGCACTGCGCTTTGCAACGGCATCCAGGAAAGCGGTTTTGACCTTAGAGAGATGTTCATCATCATCATCATCATAATCATCATCATCACATGCAAAAAAGGGCATAAAGGGAAGTATCACAGTTGGGTTGGGTACCCAACTGATACATGTAGCCCTCACAACCACCACCTTACTATCCATCCCACAGTACAGATGAAACAACTGAAGTAACAGCAAAGTATAAGCAGTCCGTACCAAAAAAGATCATCACTGAGTTCTTGTTTCTCCAGTTTGTATTGGTAAATGGTATATAAGGTTCTATGATTATAAAATAGGTATGAAAGAAGGGTTGAGACTACAAAATATCCATGGTCCACGACCATTCTAAAAGCTCACAGTTCTAATCACTTCCTTAACATCCCAGCTTTGTGTGCAGCTTCATTAAACAATTATAAAAAGGTATTAGCCTTATGCTGTATTTCTTTACTGAAAACTGAAATCCTCCTAACAATCTCTGGTGCCTCAAAATTATTTGGTAACTACTAGATTCCCCTTTCATTCTGTGCCAACTTTATTATGATTTAATATAAATGATCAGAGACAAAAGAAAGATTAAGTTCCTTTAATGCAATTTGGTCTGTCCTGCACACACACATACACGTTACCCAGGAGAATGAATGGACACCAGCACAGTGCCAGGTATGACACTCAATAAATGACTGTAAGATAAGATTTCCTAAGTAAACAACAAGGGAGCCACTCCCGTGTCCTTTGGTTCTGATTTAAATCACTATTTTTAATTGCTGGCCAAAGGTCTCCTTAGTTCTCATGCAATTGCATCAAAGCAACAAATACTTACACTCTGAACTACACTGACAAAACTTTTCACAAAAATTTTGTGCTATCACACAAGGGCACGAACTGTCACAAGGCTGCCGTGGATGATCACATGGTTGATAGTTGTAAACATGGTTAGAGGAGCCATCTGAATAAAGATAACAGCAGGCAGGCCCATTAATCCAGGAAGAGGGGAAAGGATCACACACAATGAACAAGAGTACACTCTTCCCTACCACCTTTGGAGCTGTACTGTATTTACAATGTTACACACAGTCCTGTTTAAAAATGATGGCAAAAGCAACCTCCCACCCCAAAGTGCTCAGGAGCTTTGCCACTAAGTCTCAAAGTGCATCTTTTCCAAACTGCTTCTCCTTTAACCAATTAAGTGACTCACTCCATCCAATCAGCTGTCTCTTTACAAAGAGCACTGCTTGGCCATTCATCAAGAGACACCCTCCATTTATACAGGTTTGATGTACAAAAATGAATTCTATCACAGCAACCCCAACTCTAATGCAGTCACTATTCTAAGTCAAATGAGAACAGACATTTAAAGCTAATAATGAAGGTGAAGGAAAGATGCTAACCCTTTTTCAGTTGTATCTTTCTGCAGTGTGCTGCCCACAACCTGCAAAAAAAAACAAAAACAAAAACAAAAACAACACACACACACACAAAGAAAAAAAATACAAACTTCACATAAAGCTAGGGCACAGGGTCACAGCTACAAATCCAACAGACAGCTGCTTCGATGGCTCAATCTGTGCCATTAACACAGCAGTGCTTTAAAGCCAGGTTACAACCGAAAAGGCACACACTATCCAGCTACTATTTGCCATCAGTTCAGAGCAACTCCGAAACAGCCTCATCACTCAGGCTGCCTAAGGTGTGCGGAGAAGCCAGGCTGGTGGCATCCCTTTCTATGCTCATCCACATCACCTGCTCAGGACTTATAAGCAGATATACTTTGTGTAGCAGCAAGTGTCTGTATCTACAGATTTATTCTGATGTGAATTATGCTGATACTATCTCTTATTTCAAGCATCATTAATAATCTAGCTGAGCTACACGGTCAGAAATTCAACCAAAACTTCAGAAAAATCTACTAAAACCTAAATTCCTGTGAGAAAATCTTACAATTTAAGTTCTCAATTAGGATGACTTGACCTTTATTAAAGAAATACACAAAGAGCCTATCTGTAGTTTTTAGGCATATGTATGTGTTTCCTTAGCCACTCAACTATGCTTCTCTTTTAAAGGAGGCAAGCATTTGGCCTAGTGGTTAAGATGCTTTTGTACCATATCTGTGCGCCTGATTCTAGTTTCCTGCCAACAGAGCAGCAGTGATGGCTCAAGTAGTTGGGTTTCTGCCAGTCATGTGGGAGACCAGGATTGAGTTCCCAGCTTCTTGCTTTGGCCTGGCAAATTCCCTGCTGTTGTAGGTCATTTGGGGAATGAACCACAAGATGGGAGCCATCTGTCTCTTTCTCTGCCTCTCAAATAAAATTAATTAAAAAAAAAAAAAAGATACACTCCCTAAAACTAACCTGGAGCTCACAGTAGAAACACCTATCAAAACATTTCCTAAAAAAATGCTAAAAAGGGGCCGGCGCCGCGGCTCAATAGGGTAATCCTACGCCTGCGGCAACGGCACCCCGGGTTCTAGTCCCAGTCAGGGCACCGGATTCTGTCCCGGCTGCTCATCTTCCAGTCCAGCTCTCTGCTGTGGCCCGGGAGTGCAGCAGAGGATGGCCCAAGTGCTTGGCCCTGCACCCCATGGGAGACCAGGAGAAGCACCTGGCTCCTGGCTTTGGATCAGCACAGTGCGCTAGCCACAGTGTGCCAGCCGCAGCGGCCATTGGGGGGTGAACCAACGGAAAAGGAAGACCTTTCTCTCTGTCTCTCTCTCTCTCACTGTCCACTCTGCCTGTCAAAAAAAATGCTAAAACGGGACTATTTATGTAGCCTTTACTGGAAAAAAAAAACAACTACTAAATCATTTATGTTTTTGATAACCAATACACATGGTAACCAGAACTTTTATGATCATTCCACATGTACTGATGGCTGTTGTATTCTTACAGAAAAACAGCAATTGCGAGTGGAAACACGATTTCACAAATATGTTTTTGAAGACAGTCTGAAGTTGTTGTATAACAGCCCAAGTAGAAACTGATCACTGCCTTTATAAAGTGCCTTGCCTGCAGCACCTATTTTGACTTCTCTAAACAGCCTCACAGCAGACTTACCGGTGTTTCCTTTTCTTCTTTCTTGGAGGGGTATCGACATCCTCAGCGGGAGCTGGAGCTATGATACTAGATTCTTTGACTCTAAACTCATACACCTGACAAGAGGCAGTCACAGTCATGAGAATAGTTTTTGAAGCAAATCATTTTTATACTCATTCATACCAAAAAGACTTCTCTCTTCTTGACACTGCTAAATGCTAGGGATACAGGAGAAATAATTGTCCCTACCTTCAGGAAGTAGAGAGTAGCTGCAATTATTTTCTGGTCAAGTGTAGTGATGCTGGGGTGAACACTGTGGCGTAGCAAATTAAGCCACCACTTGGGATGTCCACATCCCCTATCAGAGTGCCTGGTTTGAGACCCGGCTGTTCCACTTCCAATCCAGCTTCTGCTAATATGCCTGGGAAGGCATGGGATAACAGCCCAAGAACTTGGGTCCTTGTCACCCACATGGAGTTCCAACTCCTGCGTTCAGCCTGGATCAACCCCAGTGTTGTCGGCATTTGGGGAGTGAACCTGTGGACTGAAGAGCTCTCTGTTTCTCCCTCTCTGTCACTATGCCTTTTGGATCAGTACATACTTATATCTATATTTGGAGCTCTTGTAATAATATTGAACAGTTATGCTTACCTGTCTACATGTTTTGGTCCCAATTAACCTAGCAATGGCACAGAAATTATCATAGTAAGTGCCAATGAGGACTCTAAACATCGAGGCTTCAGCACCACTCCACTCCACGTTCTCTGGAGGTTCAATATTTGGCTTCATCTTTATTGGTGTCTGACATCTAGAATTTGCTTCTACAAAATCAAATGTAAACAATGGTCAAAAAATAGTGATTCAAAGAGGTATCACCTCACCCTGGGTAGAATGGCTCACATACAGAAATCAACTAACAACATGCTGGCGAGGATGTGGGGAAAAAGGGACACTAATCCACTGTTGGTGGGAATGCAAACTGGTCAAGCCACTATGGAAGTCAGTTTGGAGATTCCTCAGAAACCTGAATATAGCCCTATCACACAACCCAGCCATCCCACTCCTTGGAATTTACCCAAAGGAAATTAAATTGGCAAATAAAAGAGCCGTCTGCACCTCAATGTTTATTGCTGCTTAATTCATAATAGCTAAGACATGGAATCAACCTTAATGTCCTCAACAGTAGACTGGATAAAGAAATCATGGGATATGTACTCTATAGAATACTAAACAGCAGTAAAAAAAAAAAAAATGAAATCCGGTCATTTGCAACAAAATGGAGTAATCTGGAAAACATCATGTGGAGTGAAATAAGCCAGTCCCAAAGGGAAAATATCTTATGTTGTCCCTGATCGGTGACAACTACCTGAACACCTAAAAGGAAACCTGTAGAAGTGAAATGGACACTATGAGAAACAGTGACTTGATCAGCCCTTGTCCTGACTGTTGAGGAACAACTTACTATTTTATTCCTTTTAGTATTTTTTTGTTCTACTTAATACCATTGGTTGAACTCTTTAATTAACACACAATTGTTCTTAGGTGTTTAAATTTAACTGAAAAGTGATCCCTGTTAAATATAAGAGTGGGAATAAGAGAGGGAGATGTACAGTTCGGCACATGCTCACTCAGACTTACTCCTATTGGTAGAGTTAGAAACATACCAGGGGATTCCAAATTAATCCCATCAAGGTGGCATGTAATAATGCCATCTCATTAGTCAAAGTGATCAGTCTAAGTTCATAATTGATCATAATAATAGGACTAAGTGTCAAAGGGATCACAGAAACAAGACTAGTGTTTGCTAATAATAACTGATAGAATTAAAAAGGAGAAAATGATCCAACATAGGAAGCAGGAAACACAGCAGACTCGTAGAATGGCAGATGCCCTAAACAACACTCTGGCCTTGGAATCAGCCCTTAAGGCATTCGGATCCAGCTAAAAAGCCCATGAGAGTTGCTCAGGCATGGAAAGCCAAGACATTGTGGCAAAAACAAACAAGCAAACAAACGAAAAAAAACTAAATGAAAGGTTTCTGTGAGTGAGATCCCAGTGGAAAGAACGGGCCGTCAAAGAAGGACGCACCTTTCTCTGAAGGGAGGAGAGCGCTCCCACTTTGATTATGACCTTGTCTAAGGTCAGAGTTTGCGAACTTGAGAGGCTTCCATAGCCTTGGAAGTTCATGACAACAGCCTCGGGTGATTACTGACGCCATAAATAAGAGTGTCAATTGTGAAATCAACAACGGGAGTCACTGTGCACCTATTCCCCATGTAGGATCTCTGTCCTTAATGTGTTGTACTATGCAAATTAACGGTAAAACTACTACTCAAACAGTACTTTATACTTTGTGTATCTGTGTGGGTGCAAACTGTTGAAATCTTAGTATATACCAAGTTGATCTGTATATAAAGAGAACTGAAAATGAATCTTGATGAAAGAATGGAATTGGAGAGGGAGTGGGAGATGGGATGGTTGCGGGTGGGAGGGAGGTTATGGGGGGAAAAAGCCGCGATAATCCAAAAGTTGTACTTTGGAAATTTATATTTATTAAATAAAAGTTGAAAAAAATTAGTAATTAGAAATAGTATCAAGTAAAACTCAGGATGCACTCAAGAAAAAAAAGCAGGAAATAGGGACCAGCATGTAGCACAACAGGTAAA
Source organism: Oryctolagus cuniculus (assembly GCF_051225735.1). Classification (NCBI taxonomy): domain Eukaryota; kingdom Metazoa; phylum Chordata; class Mammalia; order Lagomorpha; family Leporidae; genus Oryctolagus; species Oryctolagus cuniculus. Next base: position 174,588,463 of record NC_142869.1, on the reverse strand, counting down.
GCTGCTGCCTGCAGTGCTGGCATCCCTTATGGGCACTGGTTCATGTCCCAGCTGCTCTACTTCTGATCCAGCTCCCTGTTATGGCTTGGGAAAGCAGCAGCACATGGCCCAATCCTTGGGTGCTGTGGAGACCCAGAAGAAGCTCCTGGCTTTGGATCAACCCAGCTCTGGCCACTGCAGCTATTTGGGGAATAAACCAGCAGATCGAAGACTTTCTCTCTCTCTGCCTGTTAACTCTCTGCCTTTCAAATAAATAAATCTTAAAAAAAAAAAAAGCAGGAAATAATCATATTTTCAATGAACTAAGTCTAGAAATAATAGTATCAGTAACTAAAATCCAATCAGTAAAATACTAACTCATCAGTACTAGTTTTCTCTCTAACCAAAACAAATCAAAGAACTTCAAGAACACTAAACCACATGATCTGAATTTCACGATGCCCTGTCTGAGAAAGGTGAGAAAGCACATAGCACAAAGAGAAAGAATAAGCTGCATTATCAACCTTTCAACAACCCACAGTCCAGAGTAGGAGTTGGGGGCAGAAGACAGCAGTAACGGTTCAGCTTCACATCCCTGAATGATGTTCTGTGGTCTTGGACTTCTGGTTATATTGAAAACTAACCAACTAAGAAAAGTATCCAATACATCCTTAATCTTCCCAATATGAAGCTTTGAAAGCAATGGTAAAACCCAGTTATTAGATGTGCCTTACCAGAAGAACTAGAAGTTTCATCTTTTTTCTCTTCTTCCTCTTTATCATTGTTTTCTCCCCCTGTTTCAGTTCCCGCCTCCCTATCACTGTCCGTGTCCTTCGACTCCAGCACATTGATGGTGGGGGTGCTGGGTCTGCTACTGTTATTAGGGAGCCGTCCTCGTCTGCGACCCCCTGGGCGTTTTGGGGGGGTCTTTATCCGCTCAGCAGTGAGGGCAGCAGCAAACTCCTTTGCTCCCTCCTACAAAATGAAAAAGGCAGACATCAGGGTAAAGTTCAAAAATCATTTTGGTGGAAGAGCAAAAAATAAAGACTGCATAAGACAAATTAGTCAAGACATCTATCATAATATCCATTTGTCACAAATAAACATTTGTATATGCTTTGTTTTGATCTGCTTTTGATAATTTGAAAATTTTAGATTAATATGGGTTTAATATATTGTCAGGCAAGACCGTTATGTGTAGTGGATTTGTGAAATATAAACTGATTATAATTAAGTTAGACCATAAAATAAATTATGTATATATAAAGGTAGTTATTTCTATATTTACATTTATATTTATACATATTTAAAGGAACATCTTTACAAAAACAGTAACATGTCTAATGTACATTAGGTCAGATTCCTGCTTCAGGAGTTAAGGTAATGCATAGCCCTTTATGGTGGTGTTTACTTAAAGAATACAACACACGTACACAAGCTTGACTTATCACTTCCTGCCATACTATAAAAACATCAGATTCTTTCTTCCTGTGAGGGATAAGCTGCCACAGGAAGACATGAAAGGAACTTCAGGAACAAGACTGCCTGAGGGTTACAGTTCGCATTATGAGGTACAACAATCCAGTCTCAGAAAGTATAAAACAATGGTAAGAGCATGGTTTATACAGAGATCACAGAAACATTTTAGATGAGCCAAATACAATTCTGCCTTATATAGAATATTACAAAATATGCTCAAGAATTCTGTTTTTTTAGTGGAAATAGAAGGGAGAAGTTTGAGAGTAGCCAACAGTTTTATACTTCATTCTACACAAACCAAATTGCTTAAAAATAGGATACCTTCTGCAGGTGCCATTCAATGAATCTTCTGTCCAAAATCCAACAGGCAATTTATACCCATTTAGTTCCTAGGTAGGAGTGGCTTGGTTCAAAGAGGGGAAATGGTAAAAATAAGATAGTACCCGTAAAAAACAACTTTCCTACCTCATATTTTCCTAACCCCTTACCTTGTCTCCATCACTTAAAAAAATAACAAAAAAAAAAAAATTGGGATCTAATATAGCTCAAACTACAGTGCTTCTAAAGAAACTCAAGAAAGAATATGGCTATGAGAAAGACTTAGGAACTACAGCATAAGATTACTGAGTTTCTGGTTTCGAAGTGGGCTACCTGTACTTCACATTCTCACAAACTTTGTGGAAGGTATGAGTCCTTGATCCTAAAGACCTTGAAATGTTGCTGAAGAGATAACACAGATAAACAAAAGATAATAAAAAAATTAATGAAGGACTAAAATGTGTGGTACACGGGCTATGAAAGAAATAACATGGGTAAGAAAATCTACCTATTATATGGCCAATAAAAGTATGGGTACAGACAATGTTAACACTGACTTTATCACCTCCACCGAAGTTCAAAGTTAAGGCTTCTCAAATACCCTCTGGAATAATAAAGCACTAAATCTTACCAAATGCTGATAACACTGTGGTCCACAAGGTTTATTGTCTAGAGCTGTTTCTGTGTTCTTCCGCTTGTAAGTATTGGGTGTTGCATGAAAAGCTGCAAAATAAATTAAACATCAACATCAAGTACCCATTACAACTGTGAAATACTGTCACTTTTTTTTTTAACTCTCCTGGGAAAACTAATTATAATAAACTGTAACCTTCCTAATGTGGTTTACATTACTTTATACAACTTTCCTTCAAGTTCTCATTGAGCTATTACAATGTATTCTCTGCTGTTGCTCCTTCTCCTCCTCCAACCCTAAGCAGGAAGGCAACACAGTAAGTTCTAGAATGATTAGTAATTTCTCTTTTCCTTGCAAACAGAATTGATGCATGTAAACTATAAACATATTTCAATTAAGTCTTTACTATTCTCCATATGAGCAGCTGATATTCCCAAAATAAAATCAGATTACTATTTTATCAACAAAATTCTGACACCTACAATTTCTTGATTTCAGCAATAAATTATCAAATGGAGAGTAAAACACAATACCACTTATTAAAACTCATTTTTTTAAAGATTTATTTATTTATTTGAAAGGCAGAGTTACGGAGAGGCAGAAGCAGATAGAGAGGTCTTCATCTACTGGTTCACTCCACAGATGGCCCCAGTAGCTGGAGCTGCGCCAATCTAAAGCCCAGAACCAGGAGCTTCTTCCAGGTCTCCCATGTGCGTGCAGGGGCCCAAGCAGTCAGGCCATCTTCTACTGCTTTCCCAGGCCCTCGTGGAGAGTTGGATTGGAAGTGGAGCAGCCGGGTCTCGAATTGGCACACATATGGGATGCTGGTGCTGTAGGCAGTGGCTTTACCTGCTACACCACAGCGCCAGCCCCAAAATTCATTTTTAAAGGTAAAGAGGACAGGTACTAGCACTGTGCTTTAACAGGTAAAGTTGCCACTTGGGACACCAGCATCCCATATGGGTGTTGGTTCAAGTCCCAGCTGTTCCACTTCCTATCCAGCTCTCTGCTATGGCCTGAAGCAGTAAATGATGACCCAGGTCCTTGGTCCCCTGTACCCATATGGGAGACCTGGAATAAGCTCCTGGCTCCTGGCTTTGGATCAGCTCAGCTTTGGCCACGGCAGCCATTTGGGAAGTGAATAGAGGATAGAAAACCTCTCTCTCTCTCTGGCTGTACCTCTTCATCTGTCTTTCAAATAAATAAATAATTCTTCGGGGAAAAAAAAGAAAGAAAGAACCTAGGGAGAGCCTGTCCCTTTAGAGGAAAATACGAAGATCAGATAAAAGACTTTATAAAGATGTAAGTGTGTGAAACTTAAAATTATCAGCCCTTGTCTCTACTATTGAGGAAATATTTTTTTCTACTATTTGTTGAATTCTTTACTTAGCAGAGAGTTAAGCTTATGATTATAAATGATTATAAAATAAACTGAATGTATGTCATAAAAATTAAGAGTAAGAAAGGAGGAAGGAGGGTAAGAGACAGGGTAGGGTGGGAAGTATCACTATGCACCTGAATCTGTATATATGAAACATATAAAATTTGTTCACCTTATATAATTTAAAAATTATTTTAAAAAAAGAAGATAGGATTTTGGATGCTTTCTCTATAGAGAAATATAAAATGCTTGAAAGGGTAAAATATTTGCCATGGTTGGGCATTATACAATGTATACATATAATAAAACAGCACATAGTACCCCATGAATATGTACACTTGTATGTCTATCAAAATTTTTTTTAAAATTCCAGAGAGAAAAGAAGTTCTCAAATGTGATAACATTAAAGTAATGGCACACTGGTACATGAAAATAATGTCAATATGCATGCTGTAATAGTATGAACTTTAGAGAATTCATTGTGAAAGCTTGCTTTTTCCTGTACAAATGTTAGAAATAGCTTATTCAGAACTACAAGATGAAAATTATTTCAATTTGAATTAAAAAGTGACATATTCACAAATCATTTCTAAATATTTATGAAAGGATATTAAAACTAAAGTTCCACGGAAAAGACAGGGGAACTAAAGGTAGACTATACGGGAAAGAAGGGGACAAAAGGTAAAATTATAACGTTTTTAAAGTAAAAGTCAAGGCTAAAATTTTGTTTCATGTGAGTGAGCTTGTTTCTCCTAGAAAGAGAGCCTAACACCTTATGCCTAATTTAGCACTGGCTTACATTTTGACCAGCTGAGGACCCCTAATACAAAAACCAAGCTAGACCTAGCAGTACATACATAGCTACATATTTTTTTTTTATTTTTTATTTTTTTTTTATTTTGACAGGCAGAGTGGACAGTGAGAGAGAGAGACAGAGAGAAAGGTTTTCCTTTGCCGTTGGTTCACCCTCCAATGGCCGCCGCGGCCGGCGCGCTGCGACCGGCACACCGCGCTGATCCGATGGCAGGAGCCAGGAGCCAGGTGCTTTTCCTGGTCTCCCATGCGGGTGCAGGGCCCAAGCACCTGGGCCATCCTCCACTGCACTCCCTGGCCACAGCAGAGGGCTGGCCTGGAAGAGGGGCAACCGGGACAGAATCCGGCGCCCCGACCGGGACTTAGAACCCGGTGTGCCGGCGCCGCTAGGCGGAGGATTAGGCTAGTGAGCCGCGGCGCCGGCTCATAGCTACATATTTTTGACAAGAATGTGTTTTGGGGGGCCAGGGCTGTGGTGTAGCAGGTAAAGCCGCCATCTGCAGTGCCAGCATCCCATATGGGCAAGGGTTTGAGTCCTGGCTGCTCCACTTTCAATTCAGCTCTCTGCTATGGCCTGGGAAAGCTGTGGAAGATGGCCTAAGTGCTTGGTCCTTGCTCCTGTGCAGCACTGGCCATTGCAGCCATCTAGGAAGTGAACCAGCAGATGGAAGATTGATTCTCTGCCTCTGCCTCTCTATAACTCTGCCTTTCAAATAAATAAATAACTCTTAAAAAAAAAAAAAAAAATGTCCTGGGAAAAGCAGCCAAAGATGGCCCAAGTACCGGGACCCTGCCACCCACATGGGAGACCAGGAAATCTGTTCCCTTTATATATAAACGAAAGAAAACAAGAACTTCCATGTGCCTCAGGTGCAGACACCCCCCCAAATCCCAGTCACTTAGTCTCTCCACCTCCCTCCCTCCCTTCACAGTCCCACTTTTATGACTGCAAATCAATCTCTTACTAAAATCAGCTGGCTGAATTGAGGGATTGGTGCAACCTGCTCTACAAGGTCCCTAATCACAGGACTACTGGGGTAATTTATTTCCCCTATATGTACTGGCTTGCTTTGTGGGAGAAGGGGGATTTTTTTTCCTAGTAACCCTGGGCCCCAAGCAAAACGCAACTACCACCTGCACCCATCCCACAGACTGACTGGAGCCCACTCTAGCCATCGTCAAACTTCCCTGAAGGACATACTGTTGACCAATAAGCGGATCAGGAGCATTGCACACCGAATGGGAACTTGGACAGGAGCCAGCATGCTCCTTTCAGTCTCAATTTCAATCTGTAAGAACCGTAACTCCTGACCCCTCAGGGAGTCTGGGAATTAAGCAATAGCTACAAAGCTTCTTGCTCTGTTTGTGATAAATTCCTGCTCTCTTGCAATAAACACTTCCTTTCTTCTACCAAGACTGTCTTGCTGTTCATCTGGCAAAAGGATCAGCTTTGGGTCCTATAGCAACTTCTCCAACCACTTAGGGGGCCATATAAGGAGTTCCTTTTAGTATCAAAAGATCAATATGCCAGAGAATAAAATCAGTTTACAGCAAGTAAAATATAAATCTCTTCAAGTTAAAGGAAGATCCTCACTGTCATTCAAAAAGAATAAAGATGCAAATTAAAACTATGTTAAAAATAACACTTTCGCTTACAAAATCAAAATGAAAACATCAAAACTACTTTGACAACACATTTCATTGGCAGGGATCAGAGGAAACAGACATTCTTATTTTGCTGGTATGTCTTTAAACTGGTATATCCCCATATAGCTAAATAAAGTTTATCACTTAAACTGGAATTTGCGAGAAATGAGTACAGGCACGTGCAACGTTATTCACTGCAGCACCATTATGGCAAAAGGCTAAAAAAAAAAAAATCCAAATATTCATGTTTAGGGGCCAATTCAGTAAGTTAGAAAGCCTGTCATAATGCAGTACTACTATGCAGTTGTATAGACAGGCCTAATAATGTATAATATAAAGTCAGAAAAGGGTAAAGTCAGAACACCATGGCACCATTTGAATATGACAGGATAAAGAATATATTAACAGTGCCCAGTGAAGATGTAAAAGAACCATAAAAGTGGTTAAATGCAAGAGAGCTGAAAAACTCAACGGGCAGAAGTGTTAGGAGGGCCGGTGCTGTGCCACAGTAGGCTATGCCTCTGCCTACATCCCATATGGCTGCTCCACTTCTGATCCAGCTCCCTGCTAATGGCTTGGGAAAGCAGTAGAGAATGGCCCAAGTGCTTGGGCCTCTGCTCCAACTTGGGAAACCAGGAAAAAGTGTTAGGGAGACCTCACAGTATGCATTTTAATTCTCTGTTGAAATGTAAATAATATGAATGATGACCTATTAAAAAATAACAATAGCTAATAGAAGCCAGGTATTTCAACTATTTCACACACATTAATTCAGAGATAAAAAACTACCTCAAGCACAAAATGTTATGTTTAACATTTATTTTAATAACTTATTTTATATAAAAAAATGCATGGTTTGTAGTCAAAATTCATGTAAGGCAATAAAATACCTTAAGAATTTGTTTAGGCTCAATTATAAAGAAAATGGCTCTAGTACAAGAAGGGAAGGTGAGGGGAACGGCCAATGCTGCAGCGTAGAAGGTTAAGCCTGCACTGCAAGCATTGGGACTGTTCTACTTCTGATCCAGCTCCCTGCTAAGGTGCCTGGGAAAGCAGCAGAAGATGGCCCAAGTGCTTGGGTCCCTGCACCCACGTGGGAGACGTGGAAGAAGCTCCTGACTCCTGGCTTCAGCCCTGGCCATTGCAGCCATTTGAGGAGTGAACCAGCAGATGGAAGACCTCCCTCCTTCCCTCTCTGTATCAAATAAATGAATAAATATATTTAAAAAAATGAAGAGGAAGATGAAGGGAAGCTGCACCTGGTAGTTGCTGCAGGTGGCAGTCTACTGTCCCACAAAGGCCACCTTTATTAAAGTGAAGTATTTCTCTTCTCTCCAGCTTGAATGAGATCATTAACATGTTCAAGGTTCATCAAAATTACTCATCTCTGAAGAGCACAATGAAATAACTCTAATAATAAGGCGTACCTTATTTTGCTGGTTCATGTGTACAAAAGATACATTAAATGCTATAGCTATAAACAAATTGGAAAGAACTTTTCAATGACTCAAAAACAGAGCTCCCTCCAATTCTTTTCTTATGACATCTACATGCAATTTACAATATTAACAAAATGGTGGTGTATAAAGAGGAATTAAAATGCAATTCAAGACGATCATTTCAAGGGCTGTGTGAAAATAACAGTTTAAGACCAAACATTTGATAATCGTCCAATGCCTAAAGCAAAAAAATGGAAGATATACTACAGATTATACTACCATATCATAAATTTAAACTAGTTTAAGAGTATAGAGCATAAATGTTTAAAAAAAAAAAGAAAAGGGGGGGGCGGGGGGCTGGTGCTGTAACTTATCGTGTAAAACCACCGCCTGCAGAGCCGGTGCTGTGGCTCACTTGGTTAATTCACCACCTGCGGCACCAGCATCCCATTTGGCACCGGGTTCTAGTCCCAGTTACTCCTCTTCCAGTCCAGCTCTCTGCTGTGGCCCAGGAGGGCAGTGCAGGATGGCCCAGGTGCTTGGGCCCCTGCACCCACATGGGAGACCAGGAAGAAGCACCTGGCTCCCAGCTTCAGATCAGTGCAGAACTGGCCATAGCGGCCATTTGGGGAGTGAACCAACGGAAGGAAGACCTTTCTCTCTGTCTCTCTCTGTATAACACTACCCATTAAAAAAAAAAAAAAAAAAAAAAAAAAAAAAAAAAAAAAAAACACCACACACACAAAAAACACCAAAACACCGCAAGCGGTGCCAGCATCCCATATGGATGCTGGTTCAAGTCCTGCCTGCTCCCCTTCCAATCCAGATCTCTGCTGTGGCCTGGGAAAGCAGTATAAGGTGGTCCCAGTCCTTGGGCCCCTGCATCCACGTGGGAGACCCGGAAGAAGCTCCTGACTCCTGGCTTCAGATGAGCCCAGCTCTGGCCGTTGGAGCCATTTGGTAAGTAAACCAGTGGATGGAAGACATCTCTCTCTCTCTCTCTCTCTCTCTGAATCTGCCTCTCTGTAACTCTGCCTTTCAAATAAATAAATCTTCTTTAAAAAAAAAGAAAAAAGAAAAAGCAGGGACACAAAACCCAAAAGGCAAAGCAATGTAAGGCCATTTAGGGCAGGGTCAAAAGCTTCTAGAAGTATTACTATGCCATAAACAGGCACCCTAAAACATAATATGGAAAAAGTTGAACTATATTATGTAAACTCTGAAAATTAGGAAGTATGAAATATATTCTCAAAATATATACCTCAAAAGTAGTTGATGCTTTTAAAAATGTACTTAAAAATAAGGTCCAGTTAACTGGAAAATTACTAAGAAACTTCATTTCCTAAAAATATCAGGGAAAAAAAGTATTATTGGATGTACCATAATTCATTAAGAATATTTTATGCTTTGCTAGTATACAAAACACGGGTATTTAAAAAGCAACTTACTGGGCCGGCGCTGTGGTACAGCAGGTTAACGCCCTGGCCTGAAGGGTTGGCATCCCATATGGGACCGGTTTTAAGACCTGGCCACTCCACTTCTGATCCAGCTTTCTGCTATGACCTGGGAAAGCAGTACAAGATGGCCCAAGTCCTTGGGCCCCTGCACCCACATGGGAGACCTGGAGGAGGCTCCTGGCTCCAGATCGGTGCAGCTCCGGCCATTGCGGCCAGTTGGGGAGTAAACCATTGGATGGAAGACCTCTCTCTCTGCCTCTCCTCTCTCCTCTCCTCTGTGTAACTCTGACTTTGAAATAAATAAATCTTTTTTAAAAAAAAAAGAAAAGCAACTTACCCAGAGGACCAAAAAAAAAAAAAAAAAAATTCAACACTAAGTAGACAAGAACTAATATAGCATTTTTTTAGCCAATTTCTTTAAAACAGAAGTCTGAATTAAATGTGTATAAAACAATCCTCAAGCAACAACATAAAAATAACAATACTGAGTTCATAACATTTTTTAATCTTAACTGTAAGATTCAGTAGAAAATTCTAGTTGTATTAAATAACATTATTTGAGTTGCTTTAAAACATAATTCCACAACAAGAGATGGAAAATGAAAACGTACAATAATTGCACTTACGATGTAGGAAGCAGTCATATTTAAAACATCGCCTACAGAAAAGCGTATGAAATGAATGTAAGCTTTGCTCCCTCTGAACAGATTTAGCATTTGGTCCATCTATATTGGGAGTACATTCAGGAGGAAGTGCACCTGGGAGCTGCTGCTCGGTGAGTTCTTTGTATCTGACAGTAACCAAGAAAAATTTAAGTAAATATAAAAGAAAAATCACTTTTTCAAAATAAAGTTTCTAAAAGGTTTCCATGTATTATTTTAATGTTTATCTTGCCTAAAACAAAAAGGAATATATCTAACATAAATCAATCTTTATAGACAAAGAAGCAATTAGATATCAAGAATCAAATTCAATGAAATGATTCAGGTATATCATGAAAAAGGATATTAGTTTTAATTAATCATCAATGTTACTGAACTTTCTGCTAGTATCCAGAGAAATTTTCCTCTAAATAGACTGCTATAAATTTTACATGTATATATAGTGTATATATAAAGGTATTTATTCAACTATAATGTTTTATAGTGTAGAATACCACAGATAAATATATTGCTTCAAACATCTTGCCCACACTATAAACAAGCAAGTGCTATATTTGTTGCATTTGTAAATAAACGAAAAGGAGAATTTCCACAGCACACAAAGTGAGACTATCTCAGAAAAGCAAATCTTACTTTTCCTTTAGTTCTTCTGCTGTGCCCTTATCTGGAAACATTGAGGAAATGGCTTCAAAAATTTTATCAGAAGGAAATTTCCGAGGTGGGTGGATTTCTTTATCTGATTAGGGAAATATGAAAGGGGGAAAACATGAAGTCAACAAGTTTTCAATCTTTCATTTTCTATACATAACTGTATCTCTATAACATAGCTGATTTTCTAAGAAATCATGAACTTTTTGTTTCACTAACATATTTTATGTGTATTTATGGAATGCGCATATGTCAAACACAAAATTCAAATACAAAAAGTTTTCAGAGTTCTGGAAGGGGCCAGTGCTATGGCATAGCAGGTAAAGTCGCCACCTGCAGTGCCAGCATCCCATATGGGCATGGTAACAGTCCCAGCTGCTCCACTTCCGATCCAGCTCTCTGCTATGGCCTGGGAAAGCAGAAGACAGCCCTAGTCCTTGGGCCCCTGCACCCACGTGGGAGACCCGGAAGAAGCTCCTGGCTCCGGATCGGCACAGCTCCAGCCGTTACGGCCATCTGGGGAGCGAACCAGCGGATGGAAGATCTCTCTCTCTCTCTCTCTCTGCCTCTTCTCTTTCTCTGTGTAACTTTGATTTTCAAGCAAAATAAATAAATCTTAAAAAAAAAAAAAAGGGGTTTTAAAGATTTATTTATTCATTTGAAAGTCAGAGTTACAGAGAGAGGAGAGGTCTTCCATTCCCTGGTTCATTCCCCCACTGGCCGCAATGGCCAGAGCTGCGCTGATCCAAAGCCAGGAACCAGGAGCCTCCTCTGGGTCTCCCATGTGGGTAAAGGGGCCCAAGGACTTAGGCCATCTTCCACTGCTTTTCCAGGCCATAAGAGAGAGCTGGATTGGAAAAGGAGCAGCTGGGACTAGAACCGGCACCCATATGGGATGCCAGCACTTCAGGCCAGGGCATTAACCTGCTGAGCCACAGCACCGGCCCCTAGGTTTTAATGCCAATCATGCTACTAACTAATTTTGTCACTGGGCCTGACTGCTTACTTAACTACTTCGGTCTGTCTCCTCACCTGTAAAACAAAGAGTTTAAACTAGATCATCACTAAGGTATCCCTTTATTATAAAAAAAAAAATCTATGCATCTTTGCAATTTTTCCCCAAAGAATTCTATGCTGCTTTAATATGATCCATGCCAAGCAGAAAATACCAACCACAGACTGTCTTGGGACAGACTACTTTTTGGAGAGTCGCAGCTGACTCGGGAAGAAAGGCATAAGTCTAAAGTCACATATATTTTGGTTATCATCATGGAGTTCAAGGCTCCATTTCTCCCCAGTAGTGTGATCTTATGGATCTAATAATATCCACCTTATGGAGTCTTTATTAGGATTAAGATGGTGCATATGACAGATCACAAAAGAGTGCTCTCTGGGTAAGGCGGACAAAAATCTAGGCCCCCGCAGCGGCTATATATACTTTTTGGGGGTTCACCTCACATAATGGCGCCTTGTGAGATCAGAGCAAGAAATGGACCAATGGGAGCTGCAGTTCATCCACAGTGGTTTTCTCGAGAATCTTCCAATAAAATTAAAACGATACCAAAAAAAAAAAAAAAAAAGGTGGTGCATATGAAGTGATTAGCATACAACTGATAGGTATATAGCATATGCATACACACACAAAGCAATATATACATATAGAACGTTATGTTACAATGATGGTTAAGATGACTGCTCAGATGCTCACGGAAAAGATTAGTTTCTTTTGCTAACAACAACAAAAACACACAAAGATGTTCAACTGCAGGATGAAATGTTGCAAATAATATTCAAATTTTGATACTACTATCAATGTGAGAAAAAGAAGAAATTAATTTCTACATTTACTTCACTATTTTGAAAGAAGAGTGTAACGGCTACCTAAAAAGCTAATAATCAAGCGTACCATCTCGGTTGTCCTCTAGATCCTTCTGTTTCTCTTCTCTGTCATCAGGATCATCTCCATCATCGTCGTCATCATCATCATTGTATTGGCCAAGAGCATTCACCAACTCCACAAAAATTTCATCATTTATGAACCCACATTCTGAAATTTGTTAAGGGATATCAGAAATAAACAGAGGAAAGCGGCAATGACAAAAGTTTATGTATTCCTCTTCTAGTTTGGAAAAGGCCATAGCCTATCAGTATTATAAAAATTAGTATTAAACTGGATGTTTGGGGAACAGTTAAGATCAGTTTCAAGACTGTTCTTAATCAAAGTTAGGAAAGAGAATTTATCTTTAATATTTGTCACTTTTTCTTGAAATCAAGGCCTAGCACTAACCCAATCCTCTACAATTAACTATAGCTTTAGCCCCCTCCCAAACAATGTATCTGTCCTTAAACTGATTATAGCAGGTATTGGTTTACACTAATAATGAAAATGACATTGCAAATATCACCCTCCTTTCAGACACTTTAGCATAACCTCCTAAACACACACATACACACACACACAGATTCTAACTGAATTTCAGGTGCTTCTGTAGTCTATTGCAGAAGATATTTTTGAACAGTAGGGCCATGTGCCACAAAAGCAGAGCCCCAACCCTAATTAATTTTACTAGTAAAAAGTCTTAAAATCTAGATACTCACACAATTTCTATTTGATTTGCCTGTTACTGCATTATAATTTATGCTAACCAACTACAGATAATTAAGTGGCAAACATGAGCCTCCAATTAAAAACAGAGAAGGGGCAGATACTGGGTCTAGTGGGTGGTTAAGGTATCCACATACTGCCGGCGCCGCGGCTCAATAGGCTAATCCTCCACCTAGTGGCACTGGCACACCAGGTTCTAGTCCCGGTCGGGGCACCGGATTCTTTCCCGGTTGCCCCTCTTCCAGGCCAGCTCTCTGCTGTGGCCCGGGAAGGCAGTGGAGGATGGCCCAAGTGCTTGGGCCCTGCATCCGATGGGAGACCAGGAGAAGCACCTGGCTCCTGCCTTTGGATCAGCGCGGTGCGCTGGCCACAGCGCGCCAGCCGTGGCGGCCATTGGAGGGTGAACCAACAGCAAAAGGAAGACCTTTCTCTCTGTCTCTCACTATCCATTCTGCCTGTCAAAAAAAAAAAGATATCCACATACTGTATCCGAGCACCTAGTTACAGTCCTGACTCTGCTCCCAATTCCAGCTTCCTGCTGATGTAGATCCTGGGAGGTAGCAGGTGATATCAAGTACTTGGATTGCTGCCATCCAGATGGGAATCCTGGATTTAGTTCCTGGCTCCTGGCTTCCGCCTGGCCTAATCCCAGCTGTTATGGGCATTTGGGGAGTGAGCCAGCAGACAGACACACTCACTCTTACACTCTCTCTTCCTCATTTGGGCAGTGAACCAGCAGATGGACACACTCTCACATATCCCCCCCCCCCCCCCCCCGCCGCCTCTCTCTCTCTACCTCAAATAAAGCTTTAAAACTTTGTTTTATAAAAACAGGAAAAAGATTGAAAATATTGGGCTTCTGAGCCTATGTCAGTCCTTTAGAGTTTGGTTTAAATTTTAATTTTATTATTAAAAATGATTCTTCATACCCTATGTTAAAAAAAAAAAAAAAAAAACAAGGTTATCTCTCAATTCTTTAGCCATTTTTGCAAGAGAATAAACATGGCTCACCTCTATCTCCGTGTACTTTTCCATCATAATTTTTTATTAGTTCTTCAATGAAAGTGCCGTCCTGGTCTAGAACTTCATCTCCCATATAAGGAATGTTATGTAAAACAGTTTCATCTTCCACCTAAAAGTTTAAAAAAAAATTAAAAACCAGACTTAATCTTATTAAAATATTTTTAAAATGGCAAGGTACTATAACTAAAACACAACTTTTTTTCTTAAGTAGATTTCTTTACTCATTGTACAGAATTAAAATATCAGTCATGAGCAGATGTTTGTCACGGCAATTAAGATGCTACTTGGGGGGCCAGTGGTGTGATATAGTAGGCTAAGCCTCCGCCTGCAGAGCCAGTATCCCATATGGGTGCCAGGTCAAGTTTCCCAATACAGCTCTCTGCTATGTCCTGGAAAAGCAGTGAAAGATGGCTCAAGTGCTTGGGCTCCCGCACCCACAAGAGAGATCCAGAAGAAGCTCATATTGGCCCAGCCAGGAGTTGCCTTCGGTTTGGGGAGTAAACCAGCGGATGGAATATCTTTGTCTCCATCTCTCCTGTAACTCTGTCACATAAATAAAGATCTTTTTTTAAAAAATAAATAAATAGAGATGCTACTTGTGCGGTATCAGAGTACCTTCATTAAGGTACCAGTTCTGCATCAAAATCCAGCTTCCTGCTTATGTGCACTCTGAGATAATAGGTGCTGCCTCAAGTACTTGGGTCCCTGCCACCCATGTGGGAGATCCAAATGAAGTTCCCAGCTCTTGGCTTCAACCTAGCCCAGCATGACTGTTGTAGGCATTTGGAGAATGAACAAGCAGATGGACAGCCCCTGTCTATCTCTGTCTCTCTGCCTTTCAAGTAAATAAAGTTAGTAAATAAACCTTTTCACTTTTTTAAAAAAAAAATTATCTAGTTGGAAGGTAAAGTTACAGAGAGAAAGAGAGAAATCTTACATCTGCTAGTTCACTCCCAAATGGCCACAATGGCCAAGGTTGAGCCAGGTCGAACTCAAGAGCTTCTTCCAGGTTTTCCAAGTGGGTGGCAAGGGGCCAAGCACTTGGATCATCCTCCACTGCTGTCCCAGGTACATTAGCAGGGAGCTGGATCAAAAGTGCAGCTGGCAGAAGAGCCAGGACACAAATCAGCACCTCCACAGGATGCTGGTGCAGCAGGAAGCAGCTTAACTGGCTATGCCGCAAAGCCGGCCCCTAAATAAACCTTTTCAAATTAAATATGACTCAGACAGCAAACTCTGAAAAGCTATAAAGGAATTAAAGAGCTCTCACCAGTAACTGTACCTGAGAAAACAAAACTGTTGACGGAGAAAATAATTAAGAAAAAATACTTCACATAGTGTAACATATCATCAATATTACTATCATATGCCTCTAAGAAGGAAAAAATGCTGCAGACTACGAGGAGACATCATCAATTTTTAAAAATTCCTATTTCAGATACTGAGTATCTTAGAACTGATGAAATAGTTTATCAGAATCAACTATGCATAGCTACCCAACCCAAAAAAAACTACCATAAGTAAACATTTCTAAACTTCACTTAATGCTCTAGGTAAGACAGTCAATATAATAAAATTCTAGGGATGTAAAATAAAACATCAATAGTCTATTATAAAAATTATTCCAAATGATTCACGCTTATATGCAAAAGAACACTGTATGGTAACGAAGTATTTTAATACTGAGATGAAAGCTGACTGTGCTATTAAGGTAACAATAGATTAGCTTATATCAAGGTTCAGAAGACCACAGTGAAGAAAAAGTTGCTAGCTTTGCAGGAAAGAGCCAATCAAAGAAAAGTTCAGGAAAAATGGAGTATTCAAGAATATAAGAGACCGAAAGTTGACATTCATGGAAGATAATTTTCAATAAATAAAAAAGATAATAATTGTAAATGAAGACTGGACAGTTCTGAAGTGCACGTTTAAAGAAAATAGAGTAATTCAAAGTAAATTTAAATCTAAATCTTAAAGAGGCCTCTGAACAGAGTAATGATTAAAAAAGACTTTTAGAAAAATAATTCTGATACACAGAATAGACTGGCTAAGACTGACTAGGAAGACGAGTCAGCTATTTAAAGTGAGATGGTCCTTTCTGTCTCTCTCTCACTGTCCACTCTGCATGTCAAAAAATAAAAAAAAAAGTGAGATGGTGCAGCTGGCGCCGTGGCAGAGTGGGTTTAATTTAATCATCTGCCTGTGGCGCCAGTATCCCATATGGGTACCGGTTCTAGTCCCGGCTGCTCCTCTTCCAATCCAGCTCTCTGCTGTGGCCTGGGAAAGCAGTGGAAGATGGTCCACGTCCTTGGGCCCCTGTGCTCACACGGGAGACCAGGAAGAAGCATCTGGCTCCTGGCTTCAGATCGGCACAGCTCCAGCCATTGCAGCCATTTGGGGAGTGAACCAACAGAAGGGAGACCTTTCTCTCGGTCTCTCCCTCTCATTGTCTGTAACTCTACCTTTCAAATAAATAAATAAAATCTTTTTTTTTTTTTTTTTTTTTTTTTTTTTGACAGGCAGAGTGGACAGTGAGAGAGAGAGACAGAGAGAAAGGTCTTCCTTTGCCGTTGGTTCACCCTCCAATGGCCGCCGCGGCCGGCGCGCCGCGGCCGGCGCACCGCGCTGATCCGATGGCAGGAGCCAGGAGCCAGGTGCTTTTCCTGGTCTCCCATGGGGTGCAGGGCCCAAGCACCTGGGCCATCCTCCACTGCACTCCCTAGCCACAGCAGAGGGCTGGCCTGGAAGAGGGGCAACCGGGACAGAATCTGGCGCCCCGACCGGGACTAGAACCCGGTGTGCCGGCGCCGCTAGGCGGAGGATTAGCCTAGTGAGCCGCGGCGCCGGCCCAAATAAATAAAATCTTTTAAAAAAAATAAAAATAAAGTGAGATGATGCAGGCTGGAATCAGAAATATGACAATGACTGACACAGAAGATAACACAGTTAAGACAAATGTTACATTCAGGAATCAGCAGACAGGAAATAGAAGGAAAAGGAAAACCTTCAAACAATCCTTAGATAAACTGAGGTCAACAGGAACATTCATAAAGGTAACAGTTCTTGAGACAAATGAGGGAAATTGGCAGAAAGGGGAAATTTAAGGTATAAAATGAAAACCTAAGATTTTAATGTATTCATCAGCCAAAGGTGGCAACGTTTTTCTGCCAAGGGCCATTTGTATATTTATATCATTCAAAAAATTACCAACTCAAAAATTAGCCTGCTGTTGGGAGCCAGTGTTGTGGCACAGCAGGTTAAGCTACTGCCTGAAATGCCTGCATCCCATGAGCACAGATTCCATTCCTGGCTGCTCCAATTACAATCAGGCTCCCTATTAACTCACCTGGAAAAGTAGCAAAGATGGCCCAAATGCTTAGGCCCCTGCCACCCACATGGCAGAATGGGATGAAGCTCTTGGCTTGGACCAGTCCAGCCCAGTCCAGTCCCTGGGTATTGGGGCCATTTGGGAAGTGTACCAGCAGATGAAATCTCTGTGTGTTTGTGTGTGTGCGTGTGTGTGTGTCTGCCCCCTCTCTCTGTAACTCTGCTTTTCAAATAAGTGATCTTTAAAAAAAAATATTAAGCCTTCTATACAGACTTATTGAATTTTGATTCCCATCTGCTGTAGCCTCAGCAGGGCCAGACTGGATGATTTCATAGACCTTATGTGACCTGCATCTATATACAGATGCAAACTTACATACACACTATGGTCCTGTTTTCATCTCATTGCACTTCACTACTACCATTTAACTAGCAGAATTCATTTCTTTGGATATAAGACAAAATTAAATGATATTTGGCTGTTTTATCTTCCTAATTGTACCCGTATAACCTTTGCCCCCCAAAACATATTCTAGCCATAATATAGCCTGTCTGAGTTGCTTTGCTCAGTGACCAGAACCCATCAACAATTCCTAATAATATTTACTGACAACTTTAAACACAATATTCTGGGGCTGGCACTGTGGCGTAACAGGTAAAGCCACCGCCTGCAATGCCAGCATTCCATATGGACGCTGGTTCAAGTCCCGGTTGCTCTCTGCTATAGCCTGGGAAAACAGCAGAAGATGGCCCAAGTGTCCTGCATTCACATGGGAGATCCAGAAGAAAATCCTGGCTCCCAACTTCAGTTCGGTGCAGCTACGGCCATTGCAGTCATCTGGGGAGTGAACCAGTGGATAGAAGACCTCTCTCTCTGCCTTTCCTTCTCTCTCTATGTAACTCTTTCAAATAAAAATAAATAAATCTTTAAAAAAAATTCTCTGAGAATTTTAGTTGATTAATAATAAGACCCCCCTCTAAAGGTCTAGCGATATGATTCTCAAACTAAATGTTTTGAGTAGTAAAGCTTTAAACATACAATTTATGCAACTGCAGAAGAGTAGCTCAAGTCTACCTTTAATCTCCTACTGTTATAAAAGTCACTAAAAATATCAATATCAAAACTATCATTTTTTAAACCAGTAAACAATTCTTCAAAGTAGGCTCACCAAGGATACAACATTTTAGTGGTCTTCCCACCTTATAAGTCAAGTACTATGAATTTATTATTTAACAACAGAAGTCAAAAATATACACTTTAATTGCTCTCTCATTCCACCCTCCTTCACTCTACTTCTATAAAGAATTAAACACTTGGGGCCGGTGCCGTGGTGTAGCGGGTAAAGTCGCCACCTGCAGTGCTAGTATCCCATATGGGAGCCAGTTTGAGTCCTGAATGCTCCACTTCCAATGCAGCTCTCGGTTATGGCCTGGGAAAGCAGCAGAAAATGGCCCAAGTCATTGGGTCCTTCTACCCACATGGGAGACCCGGAAGAAGCACCTGGCTCCTGGCTTCGCCAGCTATTGCAGCCATCTGAGGAGTGATCCAGCAGAAGACCTCTCTCTCTGTGCCTATGCCTCTATGTAGCTCTGCCTTTCAAATAAATAAACACTAGCTTTTTATTACAAAAGCTACTGGAAACGTGTAACCTGTGGAAATTTGCTAACTTGTGTTTTAGAAGCCCCAATATTGCTTCCTAGTGTACATTATCACTTAATAACATGCAGCCTAAAATTGTTTTAAGCTCTTAAATAAGAAAAATGCCAAATCAGACTGAGATTATAGGATACTGCTAAGGGGTAAGAACTGTAAACTTCAGTCTTTATCTTATTTTATTTTTTCCACTTAGACTAAAACCCAAGCTGCTTTTAATGTGTTTAAACCTGTGTATGGTTTTTGCTTATCCTTTGCAGAACAGTGGGAAAAGACAACACTACAAATTTTTTTAAAAGTGCATTGCTTGATCGATTATCTGAGAAGCAGAGAGAAGAGAGAGAGCTCCACCCACTGGTTCACTCCCCAAATGCACACAACAGCCAAGACAGCCAGGCAAGAGCTGGAGCCAGAATTCAAACCAGTTCTCCCAGCTGGGTTACGAGGGCCCAATTACTTGACCCATTACTGTTGTCTCCCAGAGTCTGTGTTAGTAGAAAGCTGGAATCAGAAACCAGAGTTGGGTACTGAACCCAGGTACTGGAATATGGGACATGGTTTTCTATACTAGTGTCTTAATTGCTAAGCCTGAGACCTACGCCTACAGATGCATTTTTTTAAAAAGTATTGAGGGTCCAGTGTTGCAGCATAGCAAGTAAAGCCACCTACAAAAATGGTGCCTATAGGTTCATGTCCCAGCTGCTCCACATCTCAGCTCATGGCCTGGGAAAAGCATCAGAAGATGGCCCTGCCATACACATGGGAGAGGTGGATGACGCTCCTGGCTCTTGGCTTTGGCCTGGCACAGCCCTGGCCATTGCAGCCATCTGGGGAATAAACAAGCAGATGAAGATCTCTCCTCTCTCTCTCTGCTTCTCTGAAACTCTGCCTATCAAATAAACACTGTGTTAGTCAAATTTTTTTAATTTCTCTAACAGTCATCATTTTGATAGCATTATTTATACTATCTTGATTCACCTTGACAAGAAAATTATGGGTTTTAATTCAAAATAAGTTACTATCAAATAAGCAGAAGATATACTATTTACATACCATAAAATTCTGCTGTAGGGGAGACCAAGAATACATTATGGGTACTGAAGCAACTGCATTCAGAGTCTTTAATGGGATGACTTGAGTTGGAAAATCCAAGTCACTGGTCACCGAACACTAAAACAGAAAAAATAAATTTGCTCTTAAGAACAAAAGGACAACCTTAAGTTGTAGCCATCATATTGTAAAGAGACACTGTCTACTTACAGAAAGAAAACTTCTTTACCTAGAACAGTAAAGTTCATAAAAATTCTCTTTAACTTAGGGTGAAAAAATTCCTCAGACATTGCAAAATTTCAAAGTCCTCCAATCTTTTCCCATACTTACCAAGATCAACAGGAATCAAAGATTATATTTATGTTAGTCTCAACAACCTGCTTAACTGGTCCATATTCTCACTATACATTTCCTAGCTCCTTCTTAATTTCTTATACCTCAATCACAAAGAATAGTAATATATTTACCAAATATGTCACCTAAATTTTTATTAGAATAAGGACACTTCTTGGATTCACCTTTATCTTCTTTCAAAAACCAGTGTCATTTGCTGATGTTATCGATGATACACAAATATTAAGGATAACAAATTTGAGTTTCAATCACAACAAAGTGGATTCATATCAATTCTGAAGATCTCTTAAATTAGTAGCCAATATTATTTTCCTGTGTACTAGACACTACTTTAAACACACTATATGTCTTACAGTTAGTCCTCATTATAACATTATTAACATTATTCTTAGCTCCCATGTAAGAGTTGAGAAAACTACAGTAAAGAAAGGGTGATTATTTTGGCCAAAGTTGCACATTAGGTAAGGCTAGAATCTAAACCCTGAAAGTCTAACTCTGGAGCCTCTACTCATACTCACTACACATCCTGCCATGACATTATTTCTATGCTTAATGGCATATAATCCCTTCAAATAACATACTTCATACAATCTACAATGTTACCAATTTCAAGGCAAACCATTATCTTCCATATCACCAAAGGAAAATGTTGCCAAACTATGACATAATACAATTCTAATTATGCGTGTTTCATGTTAAAAATGTTGTACTTTTGATTCTGTGAAATATGGTAAAAATTTGTACCCGAATAATCACAGCACTTTCCGTTCTACCTAGGATCCCACCTTTTCTTAAAAGAGTACCACTATTCCTTTCTGTCTCTCTCTCACTGTCTAACTCTGCCTGTAAAAAAAAAAAAAGAGTACTACTATCTAATCATCAGGCCTCCAGAACCTTCCCAAAAATATCCTGGATACCCTATTCATGATTTACAATCAGTGAAAACAGGGCAAAAAAACTGAGTAAGATGAAACATAGAATTTTATGTATGTATGTGTATATATACATATATATATACACTCATACACACACAAACATATTAAATGTTTAATTTCAATTTAGATGAAAAAATAGCAGGACTAAATCTAATGAAATTAGAGTAGAAATTTTTGGCATAGAGGTCATACCTGGCCCCCAAGCACTGCACCAGGCCAGTGACATAATCTCACAGTCATCATGGTCACTGAAGCATAAAAATAATTCCTTCCTGCGCCAGCGCCATGGCTCACTTGGCTAATCCTCTGCCTGCGGCACTGGCACCCCAGGTTCTAGTCCTGGTTTGGGTGCCGAGTACTAGTCTCGGTTGCTCCTCTTCCAGTCCAGCTCTCTGCTGTGGTCCGGGAGGGCAGTGGAGGATGGCCCAAGTGCTTGGGCCCCTGCACCCGCATGGGAGACCAGGAGGAAGCACCTGGCTCCTGGCTTCAGTTTGGCGCAGCATCCGCCGTGGCAGCCATTAGGGGAGTGAACCAACGGAAAAGGAAGACCTTTCTGTCTGTCTCTCTCTCACTGTCTATAACTCTCTCTCTGTATCTCTCTCTCTATCTAACTCTGCCTGTCAAAAAATTTTAAAAAATAATAATTCCTTCCTTAGTGGAAGTAAAGGTTAAAGGATAGAGTACTTAGGAAGAACTCCAACAAAGATTAATCTATTAATTTACTTTCCAAATAGGCAAAGATAGAGATAACAATACTAGAAAGCTTATAGCTCATGTAAATAAGGTGTGAATGTTCACTTATACTCTACAACCTATAATCTTTCCCTTTTCTACTCTTTGGCCTCAGATAGTATCTTTCATACATCTATCTAATAATCCAGTAAAAGCAGTTAACATTTGTTGAGCACATACTATGTTGTAGGCACTGTGCTAAGTCCTTATATACATTATCTTTATTTTTCATTACAACTTTATGACATTAAATAGTTTTAACATCACAACTTCAAATGAGGAGACTGAGGTACAGAAAAATTAAATAATTTGCCTAGTCACAAAATCAGAATTAAAACCTAAATCTGACTGCATCACCCAAGAGCTTATTACTGTGCTATAGTTCTTGCCTTAGTGATGCTCATAAGGTAAAATAATGAAGATAGCCATACAACATCTGCTGTATGAAAGAGACACGTTGGCAACACTACAGGAGTAACTCCTCCACCAGCTTCCTCTTTTATCCTTATTACTACCAAGGTTTCTTTCATTCTTTATTCCTCACTGGGTAAATTTGGGGGTGAGGGTTGGTTATAATTAGCGAATGAAGTGTTACACACTGTACAGTGATTTCAAACCACAACCATTTCATTTATTTTAAAAAGAAAAACTCATTTTGGCTTTACAAGCAGGAGAGGGGATAAATTAATTCTGTGGTTTTAATTCTGCAGAAGAGCTGCCTTTGAAGTTTAGAGGGGGGTTTGCCTCTCCAATTCTGATTTGCTTGCTTTAACAACCAAACCCAAGGTCACACATAAGGTTCAACAGTTGTGTAAGAGGACATGATAGTTTTTGCTTCATCTAATTCTGGTAATGCAGGAAAGGCTGAGTATACTGAATGAAGTCAGCTGGTTTTCCCATGAACAGAAAGAACTTAGAGAAGCACAGAAATTAAGAAGGCATAGGCTAAAGCAGTAAGTACTACTTCCAATCTCATATCTGTATGCTGCTCCCAAACCCCATTATCTCAATTTTGAGTAACCCAGGAATAGGAAATAAGCTCTCTGAGGGCAAAAGTAGCTGAGGCAAAGTAACAGTGTGAAACAATACTCAGCACAGTGTCTCGGAAAAAAAAAAAAAAAGTAGGCACTCAAAAAATGTTTCTGGACTAACAGACTGCATTTGCTGATTTCCTCTAATGGAGACTTCAACTTCAATATCCGTTAAAAGGTAAGAGCACCTTTTCAGAAAACTAACAGTCTACCCTACCTCCTATCTCTGCAGTATCTCTAGAAATGTATCCCATGCTTTAACTGTTAACCTTAATAACCATACTCCTTTCACTCATGAAATCATATTCAAATGCAAAAGCATTTGTTGGTAAAACAAGTTTGGGAATTCTTATTTGACTTAAAGGAAAATTACTCAAAATTCCCAGTTACTTATCAGCAACTTCTTTTTCTCTGAAAATGTATCACCCTTGACAGTTTACATAATTTAGTATCATATCACTCAGAGTAGTGAAAACAATTTTGACCTCATGGGTCTTCAGAACATTTTACCTAATCAGAGTCATGTGTCCTGGAATCAGGAACTATGAGACCTATATATCAACAAATTAACTTCTCTAATTCTAATTCCAACTTGAAGAGCACATAGGGAAATCATGAAAAATGATTTATCATCAACGATAAAGAAAATGACTAGAAGAGTTATCAAGGATGCCACATTTTCAGAGAAATGGAGCTTACTGGTAAGTAACCAGGTTCCTCTGAGGATGGATAGACTTACATCAACCAGCTGGTACAATAGGCGACTGTGTGGCTGGACCACTGGGAGCTGGAGAGGGAAGTCAAGCCAAAAATAGCAGTTGTAGGAGTACACAACCAAACTGAGATTCTTGGCAGGCTGGTTCCAAGTAAAAACTGTGTTATGGAAAATCGTAGAGGGAAGAGCAGGTGAATGGCCTGCAGGGAAGGGAAAGAAATTAACACACCCTACTACGTGCCAGCACCATGCTAGAGATTTACAGAGTTAACACACCCTACTACGTGCCAGCACTGTGCTAGAGATTTACCAGAGTTAACTTCTTTAGAATTGACAACTACCCTACGAGGTAGGTATGACTCCCCATTTTCACAGCAGGCTATCCTAGAGGACAAAAGCTACGGCCATCCTGCCCCTCAACAATCTTTACCATGAGGAGGGTTAAGCCCAACTTCCACGTAGTATGAGGAAACACACAATTATTCGAGTAAAAAATATTCTTGGATAACAGTTGGCTTGTTTATTAATTTGTCAGACATAATTGTTCACATTGTCTATTATCTGTTAGCCTTTCCACCTGAGAACAATGAGGTACAAACAGGAAAGCTGTCCCTCCAGGAGAAAAAGGATGAGCAGAAAGCATCAGTTGACACCAGCTCTTGAGAAAAGCTAGAGATGACTTCTGAAACTATCTTAAATTCCTCAGGATTTGAGGAAAGAAAAGATAACACACACAAGTTTTAAATTAGCTAGCCTGTCTGATGAATATGACACCATATATAATTTAAATTCAAAATTTGAATAAACTTAACAACAGAAGTGAGTTCATAAATATGAAAAACATCAAACTTTTTTTAAAGATTTATTTATTTGAAAGAGTTACACAGAGAAAGGAGATATTTTCCATCCATTGGTTCACTCCCCAATTGGCCCCAACAGCCGGAGCTGCGCCAATCAGAAGCCAGGAGCCAGGAGCTTCTTCCAAGTCTCCCACGTGGGTGCAGAGGTCCAAGGACTTGGGCCATCTCCTACTGCTTTCCCAGGCCATAACAGAGAACTGGATAGGAAGTGGAGCAGCCAGGACTCGAATCAGCGCCCACACGGGATGCTGGCATTGCAGGCAGCGGCTTTACCCACCACGCCACAGCACTGGCCCCAAAAACTTGTATAACATAATTAAAATTTTTAAAAAATGGAAGTGAGTTCATAACCATGTTTGGAAGACAAAAGAGGGGACCTGCATTGTGCCATAGTTGGTTGAGCCACCACCTGTGTCACCAATATCCCAGCTGCTCCACTTGATACAGCTCCCTGCTAATATGCCTGGGAAAGCAAAGACGGCTCAAGTACTTGAGCCTCTGCATCCATGTGGGAGACTTGGATTAAACTCCTGGCTCCTGGCTTTGGCCTGGCCCAGCCTCAGCTGTTGTGGCCATTTGGGGAATGTACCAGTGGGTGAAAGAGCTCACTCTTTCTCTGTAACTCTGCCTTTCAAATAAAATAAATAAATCTAAGGGGAAAAAAAGACAAAAGAGGAGGAAAAAAGTGATTGAAGGAGACAACCTCTCAAATATGAGAGGCAGAAATAAAAATGCAGACAAAAACAGTTAATATCTTGACCCAGATGTATTTGATGAAAGCAACTAATGAAGTGTATTGGATGTGTTAAGGAACAAAAGAGTGACTGGTCTCAGGTTGTAAATTATTTCCATTTTTGTTGTTAAATATTTATGTTACAGAGCCATTCCAAAATGGGTGAAGAACCTCCCCTTGACAACATAAGGCTACTAACTTCTGAACTCACTTTTATCCTTATGCCAGTTGTTATACTTCTTTCCAAGGGCTTGGGAGATGGGAAGGCAGACATATATAACATTTAACATAAACGTACAATAATTTCAGTAAGTTTAGAGACCATTAAAGCTCTTCCCAGTATCCCAGCTTCAGGAGCCTGGTCCTGAATGAAAGAGATCATAAACAGAAAAGACCTAAATAATCCCAGGCTAAAATCCAATGCTATTTGGTCTGAAAGGGGGTATTAGCATAACTCATTCCCTCATTAACTGCAACTTTGCTAAAAACTCCAATTTTGCTAAAATGCTAGAGATCAGACACAGAGCACAGGACATGAAGATAATAAATTCCCAAAAAAGAACATGAAACAACTAATCAGTCATGTTCATCCATCACATTCAAACTCAACTATCTAACTAAAAAACAGGCCTGTGAGTAAAAAATAAGGGAAGAAAGAAGGAAAGGGATGGAAAACAAGGAGGGAAGAAGCAGATAAAAGACAAAAACTAAGAAATGAGACACTGTATTACATAAGTCCATGGCTTCCATAGTTAGAGCAACAGAATCATTTAGAAGTCCTGCTTAAATAATCAGATTTGAGTTTTAATACTATATAGTAGTACAGGTGCCAGTGAAAAACAGACAGACAAGACAATCGCAAGCATGGTCTTTTAAGGGGCAATGCTCCAATTCTGGCTCAGACGGTACACTTGGGCAGGAGATCACCAATCAGGCGGGCTGTTCTGTTATCTTCATAGATTCATAACTATTACTAAACTGGTCACTGACAACTCAATAGTGTTGGGAAAAAAAACCATAAAGCTAAATAGAAAAAAATTCAAAACTAGCCCCTTCCTCACTCTTTATAAAAAAGGAAATTCCTGATGGGTTAAAGGATATTACAATATAACACTAAACAGGACTCGCATTGTGGTGTAATGAGTTAAGCCACTACCTGCAATGCTAACATCCCATACGGGCTCTGGTTTGAGTCCCCAACTGCTTCACTTCTAATCCAGCTCCCTGCTAATGCACCTGAGAAAGCAGTCGAAGATGGCCAAAGTCCTTGGGCCCCTGACACCCACCTGGGAAACCCAGATGAAGCTCATGGCTCCTGGCTTTGGCCTGGCCAGTCCTGGCCTTTGCAGCCATTTGAGGAGTGAACCAGCAGATGAAATTTCTCTCTATATATATTTTTTTCCCTCTCTCTTTGTAACGCCGCCTTTCAAATAAAATAAATCTTTAAAAAAAATGAAAACAGAACAGAAAGGAAAATGGATGAATAAATCATAATAATGAACTAAGAATGACTTTCTGATACTTTAAAAAACAAATCAGAGTGCTTTTGTACCACAGTGCCTGGATTCAATACCCAGACTCCTGACTCCAGCTTTCTGCTACTGCAGACCCTGGGAGGCTGCAGTGATGACCCAAGAGATTGGGTTCCTGCCATCCAACTACTGGACTATACAGGAGACCAGGATTGCATTCTAGCCAGAAGCCAGGAGCTTCTTCCTGGTCTCCCATATGTGGGTGCAGGGGCCCAAGTCGCTGGGCCACCCTCTGCTGCCTTCCCAGCCACACTAGCAGGGAGGGAGCTGGATCTAAAGTGGAGCAGCCAGGCCTCCAACTGGCACCCACAGGATGTGGATGCTGCAGCAGCAATTTTACCCACTACGCCACAGTGCTGGTCCCCGTGCAGTAATTTCTAAAAGCATGTTATTATCCACTTCTAATGTATTCCACGGGAAAAATAAAAAAAAAAAAAAAAAAAAAACTGAAAAAAAATAAAACCCCAGAAGGGTTGTACTACAGGGAGTTTTGCCTTTTATGTTTCTGATTTGACTGTTACAATGACCTCTTAGTTGGAGTGAAAAGATAAAACTCTTGAACAAGCTTCACTAACCCAATATTCACATCAGCCATTACAAAACTTCCTCGGGGCTGGCACTGTGGCTTATGGCTTAGGCCAAGCCTCCGCCAGTGGCACCAGCATCCCATAGGGGCGTCAGTTTGTGTCTAGGCTGCCTCACTTCAGATCAAGCTCTCCATTTATGGCCTGGAAAAGCAGTAGAAGATGACCCCAGTGCTTGGATTCCTACACGAACACAGAAGACCCGAAGAAGCTCCTGGCTCCTGGCTTTGGAGCAGCCCAGCTCTAGCTGTTGCGGCCATTTGGAAAAGTGCACCAGCGGATGGAAGACCTATCCTCTCTGTCTCTCCCTCTCTCTGTCTATAACCCTACCTCTCAAATAAATAAGACCTTTTTTTAAAGATTTATTTATTCAAAAGTCAGAAGTTACACGGAGAGAAAGAGAGGCAGAGAAGAGAGAGACAGAGGTCTTCCATTGCTGGTTTACTCCCCAATCGGCTGCAATGGCTGGGAGATGTGTCGATCCAAAGCCAGGAGCCAGGAGCCTCTTCTGGGTTTCCCACAAGGGTGCAGGGGCCCAAGGATTTGGGCCATCTTCTACTGCCTTCCCAGGCCATAGCAGAGAGCTAGACTGGAAGTGTAGCAACTGGGACAGAACTGGCACCCATATGGGATGCCGGCACCTCAGGCGGCAGCCTCATCCGCTATGCCATAGCAACGGCCCCAAAATAAAATCTTAAAAACAAACAAACAAAAAACTTCCTCAACAGTTGTCAAGGGTAGATAGTGAAATCTGCCAATCCTCCAAAAATGTTATTTAGACATTTTTGAAAAATTTTTTAGACTTAAGATACCTTAATCTTAAATTTACAAAACTGATCCTAATATGACCTTTCCTAAAAGCATAAAACACTTCTATTAGTTTCCTGTCAAAAGAAAACTTTATGATCATGTTACACTGGGGCCAGCACTGTGGCACAGCTGTGGGTAAAGCCACTGCCTGCAATGCCAACATCCCAAATGGGTGTCGGTTCAAGTCCTAGCTGCTCCACTTCTGACCCAACTCCCTGCTAAGATGCCTGGGAAAGCAGTGGAAGATGGCCCAAGTCTTTGGGCCCCTGCACCCATGTGGGAGACCCACAAGAAGCTCCTGGCTCTTAGCTTCAGATCAGCCCAGCTACGGCTGCTGTGGCCATTTGGAGCATGAACCAGAGGATGGAAGATATCTCTCTCTCTCTCTCTCTCTCTGCCTTTCAAATAAATTAATAAATCTTTAAAAAAAAAGATATTCATCTACTCAACCTAAACAAAGACAGAAAGAAAATAAAGGCTAAAGCAACCTAAAGATCATACAGGTGGGAAGGACTAAAAGAGTTAATATCAGACACAATTCTCCAAGTAAATATTAAGAATTAATATCAAGTAAATATTAAGAAAGGCAAGGAGGGATTGGCATGCGGCATAGCAGTCAAGCCACTACTTGGAATTACTACATCCTTTATCGGTGTTAGGTTCCAGTCCCAGTTCTAGCTTCCTGTTACTGTGCATCCCAGGAGGAAGCAGGTGAGGATGACTCAAGTAGTTGGTCCCTGCCACACATGTGGGAAGCCTGGATTGAGTTCCAGGTTCCTAGCATCAGCCTGGACTAGCCCTGGCTGACACAGGCATTTGGGAAATGAACCAGCACATGGAAGATGTCTCTCTCTCTCCGTGTGTATCAAATAAATAAATAAATTTTAAAAGGGGAAGGGGAAGAATCACAGAAAGCTAGGGACTAGGTCCTTGAGGCACCAAGACATGATGGACCTATTTAGACTGAGATTAAAATCAACACTTGCAGAACCATCCATTTATTTTCAAAAACATGGAAACAATGACGTAGGTTCTATGCCATATTTGTTCACAGGCTCATGAAAATCTAAACCTAGAGATCTTTTAATTCTTAAATTTACAAAGTAAAGACAGTATGTTACTTTATTGAAAATTAAGAATATATTTGAGTAAAGACTACTAAATTTTCACTGGATACACTAAAATATTTTCTTTATAACCAGTAACTAAATCTATAATTATAATTAGCTGAGGAAGGCACATTACCAGGTCAATAAATAACGCAATGAAGTGATTGCATGTAAACCAGCCACTTTTTCTTCTTCAACAATATTAAGTTCAAGTTGCCAGCATACAAAAGAACTTACATTTTGCTAAAACCCTCTCCAAATCATTTGCAAACACCAAATGATACACAATGAACTTGAGAATCATTTCAAACATTATTAGAAAGAGCAAGTTTAAGCATGCTTCTCTTTCACAGTCCTAATATGCATAAAGAGGAAAAATTCCAATACAATGAATGAATGGAAAAAGTATCTTACAGTTTTTAGCAAGAAATGGACAAATGCAAAAAGATTCCATCATTAAAACTGGAAAATGGCTACAAATTGAAGAGTTACAGAAGGCAAAGTAATGACAGTCACCTAGGAAAAAATTTTTGTTAAACAGCCACGCATTTTGGCAAAAAGGTTTACATCCTGTCTTATAATAATATATTTGTTTAATGACAGTTTGAAGCTGGTGCTCTAACTTAAAATGATTAACTGGAAAGCAAAGGTAAAACATATAGTCATTGTCTTCAAGAAATTAGAAGTATTTTTTAAAAGAAAAACTAAGAACATATGCTATATTAAAATTTTGGTTAGGTTCTATAATCTCAATAACAAAAAAATAGTTACTAAGTATCTTAAAGACACACTAAGAAAACAATACACTAAAGATGCAGTTGAACTGTAGAGCTCTTTGATCTAAAGTAAGCATCTTCCAGTAGTCACCTCATTCGATTAGAAAGTAAATTTTTGTCAGACAGTCCTTACCAAAATAATCTACAGAAAATCATTTTAAACTGAGTATATCAGGGTCAGTGCTGTGGTACAGTGGGTAAAGCTGCCACCTGCAGTGCTTGCATCACATATGGGTACCGGTTTGAGTCCTAGCTGCTTCATTTCCCATTCAGTTCCCTGCTAATGCACCTGGAAAAGCAGTGTGGAGTATGGCCCAACTGCTTGGGCCCCTGCACCCACATAGGAGACCCAGAAGAAGCTCCTGACGTTGGCGTGGTCCAGCCCTGGCAGTCATGGCCATTTGGAGAGTGAACCATTTGATGACAGATCTCTCTCTCTCTCTGTAACTCAACCTTTCAAATAAAATAAATCCTAAAAAAAAATAAATACTGAGTATATCTACAACTACAGAAGGCAGTGAAGCATTGAGACTTGATTGAAGAATTGAGATCTGTCACTGATGCATCATGCTGCCAGAGAACTTAAGCTGAATGTCAGCACTTATATACAATTAGCTTATAAAAACAAATGGTCAATGAAAACAATGCTATAGCACTTCAATTTTAAATGCTACTGACTTTATGTGTTTCAATCAACACTGCAGTCTAAAATTCCGCCAAAGCTACTACCAGGAAAGCCTCTGTAAATGATGGTCACTTCTATTTTCTCCACCTGCTTGACCTACTTCAGACTCCAACTTTTAAAACAAATAAAGGAAATTACAGATGGAAAAGTGCAAAGCAAAGAAAAAATAAGCAGAGACATATTCTCATCTGAAAAGTCAAGAGGTTAGACTATGAGAGCACTAAAGTTCTTTCCAGCCTTAAAACTTGGATTTATTGATATAATACCGAGAAGCTTATCATAAACTGTATAAACCTCAGTTTCTAAAAGTCGGTGATGATGGTTTCTAAAAAGGGAGAGGGAAAATAAAAGATGAATCATTTGAAGTAAAACCAGCTATCAACAGTGGTGTAAAAAACTAATGATCTTTATCAGGTCAGAGCTCTATTTCAAAAAAATTAAATTCCTAAGGCTAGGGATTTTTCTTCCCTCCATCCCCGCCCAGTATCTTGGGAAAATGTTTCTTCTAAACCTGTGTGAGGTACTGGAAATACTAGGTTTAGAAAACAATTTTATTAAAATGTTGATTTGTTCTCAATTTCTCACATAAATTCAACAAAAAATTCTGTATCTTTATGTTCAACAACTTATCTCTTGACAAAATTAAAAGTAAACTCAATGAGTAAATAGTTAAAAACTATAGTCTTAAATTTAATGAAAAATTACATTATGGGGGGCCGGTGCCATGGCGCTGTCAGTTAATCCTCTGCCTGTGGCATCGGCATCCCACATGGGTGCTGGTTCTAGTCCCGGCTGCTCTACTTCCAGTCCAGCTCTCTGCTACAGCCTGGGAAAGTAGTAGAAGATGGCCCAAGTCCTTGGGCCCCCGCACCCACTTGGGAGTCCAGGAAGAAGTACGTGGCTCCTGGCTTCGAATCGACACAGCTCCAGCCATTGCAGCCATTTGGGAAGTAAACCAATGGAAGGAAGACCTTTCTCTCTGTCTCTAGAGCTTTGTCACTATCCCTCTCACTGTCTATAACTCTAACTCTCAAAATAAATAAAATCTTTAAAAAACAAAAAAAAAGAAAAATTATATTATGTGCAAGTCCCGTTGTTCACCATCAACATGCTCTACTCTTCAGTTTGTCTTAGCGAAGTACTCTTCCTGGCCCACATCAGATCATTTGAGTAAGCAAACTAACTGACGTCTTCTAAGGCTCAGTTTCCTCACCTGGGGGAAAAGGTGTAATACAACTACCTTGAAGATTAAATGAGGTAATGTGTACAATACCTAGCACAGCGCCAGAAGCCATTATTGCTGTTAATTTTATTATAAATCTAAGTTGGGCTTTTTTTTTTTGGTAGCATTTTGAGATTCCCAAAGGCAAAGTATTTCTCCAAATTGCTACAATTTAGTCCTCCACAGAAAAAATTAAAAATGAAGTTGTCTTTTTGTGTAAGCTTAAAGTTCCAAAAGGTCACTAGATAAAATGTTCAAAATAACTAGCTATAAGCTTTGTCACGATCCCTTTTAAGGATGTTCTGATTGGCAGAAAAAAGAATTTTTTATACACAGTATATAAATAAAAAGTCGTTTGCCTCTAATTTCTAGGCTCTGATCTGCAACAGACAAGGAGGAAGATTTAAGCATTTAAATACACTGTAAGTCAGAGCCTTAATGAGTTGTCACCTGAAAAAATGCATAAATAACTAAGAATCATTCCAAGTCATGTGTCACCATCAAGACGACTGAAATAATCATAGGAACATGCTGGAGCCACTAAGACATCAAGAAGTCTTTGAAGCCTACGTGCTACAGTCTTGACAGGTTCATACAACAGCACATTATTGTTTGATTATTATAGTAATGCTTTATGAAAATGATTACTAATGAAAAAAATTTTAGAAAAAATTCCATTGTTTAGATTCTTCCCATGTTTAGAAACTCCTAAACAATGTACTACACAGCGTAATCTTAATTCCAAACCACTTTTTCCCCTTTTTGCTTCAGCTCCTATTTAGAGATCCTACACCATATCTTTCTATGTAACACAGGCATTTAGACAGAAATGCCTAAACTAGAACCCTACTGATTACTTCTAAACTGCTCTGGTTTCTGACAGTTTTATCTCAGCTTGTTCCAAGTGTTTTAATTGGATATTCAATTATAGATTCTACTACATATGTACTGTCTTTCTTTGAGAATAGGAACTCCTGCAGCGTTTAAGATCTACCTCATCAAGATGCTATATGAAAGGAAATTCCGATCTCTCAAATTGGAATTTAAATATTCTTATAGAGAGCCTTAGCCTTCAAACAAAATACACAATAAAAAGATTTCTTGGTCTATGAATATGTGGCACAGTTGGTTAGGCAGGCCTTTGCAACACCAGGATTCCATATTGGAGTGTCAATTCGAGTCCTGGCTGCTCTGCTTCTGATCCAGCCTCCTGTTAATGTGTCTGGGAAAACAGTCCCAGTACCTGGGCCCCTGCCATCCACGTGAGAGACCCAGATGGAGTTCCTGGCTCTTGGCTTCAAACTTGCCCTGACCTGTCTGTGGCCATTTGCAGAGTGAACCAGTGGATGGAAGATCTCTTTGTCTCTCCCTCTCTATTTGCCTGCCTTTCAAATTAATTAATTAATAAGTTCATAAAAAAGGTAATCAAAAGATGTTTATTAAAAAAAGAAAAGTCAGGTCCGGTGCTGTGGTGTAGTGGGTTAAAGCCCTGGCCTGAAGCACCGGCATCCCATATGGGCACCGGTTCTAGTCTCGGCTGCTCCTCTTCCAATCCGGCTCTCTGCTATGGCCTGGGAAAGCAGTAGAGGATAGCCCAAGTCCTTGGGCCCCTGCATCCACGTGGGAGACCTGGAAGAGGCTCCTGGCTCCTTCGGGATCAGCGTAGCTCCAGCCGTTGCAGCCAACCAGCAGATGGAAAACCTTTCTTTCTGTCTCTACCTCTCTCTGTAACTCTGTCTTTCAAATAAATTACAAAAAAAAGTCTTGCTTTAAGTAGTGATCTGATGAGAACATTAAAGATTATTATATTTAAAAGCTGTTCACTAAGTCAACAGTCTTATAGAATCTAGGAATTCATCTAGGGATTCTAAACACAGAAAAATAGCTAGGAGTGTGATCTAAGGCAATCATTAAGAAGAAACAGCAATAACAACATGGTCATCCTGCAGTCACTGATTTCCTCCCAGTAACCAACCAACATTCCAACAGCAAAGATCATTATGTGCTGATAATTACAACATGTTATGTTAACCAACCTCCCTAGTCCCGCGCAATGAGCTCACAGAAGTCATGATGTGCACAGGCTGTATCCTTCGCTGTTTCCACTCTTGGTTTAAGATTTCCGTTCTTTCCAAAATTTTCTGACGATTGGAACTAAACATACTCTTTAAAAAAATGAACAAGAGGAAAACAAAATTGTTCATTATTATAACTTGTAACATCTCTAAAGCAGATTAAAATCTAGTGATTTCTCACAAATACCAAGAGCATCTCTACAAATGCAGATTTTACACGAAACTAGTTTCCCACATTCACATAACACAAAAACACCATACCTATTATTTTATTGTGAGTGGGAGGAAAATTATTTCCATTATTAATTTTGTATTTTAAAAAAGACTTTAGAAACATAAAATTAAACCATTCCTTTGCATTTACACCCTCTTTTATATATACGATATAAAGGTACCCTAAAGAGACTTATTTCCAAATAGGTTGATAGCCTAGATTAAAATCTTTCCACTATCATTAATGTGCATGCTACATGTTAATTAAGACAGATCAATTACCTTGGCTTCCAAGTCCTCATTGATCTTATTATAATCTAACCTTGGGTGAAAATGTACTATTTCAAAATAAAATATATTTAACTTTACAGGAAAAAAAAAAGATCTTTAATTGTATATGCATTTGCACAAAAGACAAACTATACCTTTACTTCATCAGCTCGTCTGAACCTCTTGAGCTGCCTCAGTCGCATGTACTCTGATTTTACACGCTTCCGCCAACAAACTGGTCCCTTGTCAGATTTCTTCCCAGTCTGGCCCATGTTTATTCTAAAAGCAATGGATCCACATTAAAATCACTAATCTAATCGGTCCAGGTATGATTGCCTAAGTTTTAATCCCCAGCAAACAAACTAACAACAAAAAAATTGCACATTATACTGTTGGATATTTGCAAAAAGGTGTTCCATATGTGGTTAAATCCTCAAAGCATTTAGTTTAAAATATGTTTTTATATAACACAACCTTTGAAAGATTTTTATTTACAGAGGTCAGCACTGTGGTATAGTGGGTAAAGTCAGCACCTATGGTGTTAGCATCCCATATGGGCACTAGTCTGTGTCCCAGCTGCTCCACTTCCAATCCACTTCCCTGCTAATGCACCTGGGAAAGCAGCAGAACATGGCCCAAACACTTGGGCCCGTGCACCCACAGGCAAGACTAGGAAGAAGCTCCTGGCTCCTGCCTTCAGATCAGCCCAGCTCCAGCTGCTGTGGCTATTTGCAGAGTGAACCAGCAGATTTAAGATCTCTCTCTCTTTTACTCTGCCTTTCAAATAAAAAGTTCTTTTAAAAAAAATTTATTTACAAAAACTCTCTCTACATTCCTAAATAACATCTATCTTACAGAAATGTGATCTCATTGCAGGTATTAAATTATTCCTCACCACTAGCTAGTTTTTACACCACAGGATAAACATTTGTAGGGAAACAAATGTAGAGGCATTCTCTCGGTTTTTTCTTTTTTTTTTTTTTTTTAAGATTTATTTATTTGAAAGTCAGAGTTACACAGAGAGGAGAGGCAGAGAGAGAAAGAGAAAGGTCTTCCATCCGCTGGCTCACTCCCCAGTTGGCCAAAACAGCGTGCCGATCCGGAGCCAGGAACCAGGAGCTTCTTCCAGGTCTTCCATGGAGGTGCAGGGGCCCAAGGACTTGGGCCATCTTCTACTGCTTTCCCAGGCCATAGCAGAGAGCTGGATTGGAAGTGGAACAGCCAGGACTCGAACCAGCACCCATATGGGATGCTGCCACTGCAGGCAGTGGCTTTACCCACTACGACACAGCGCCGGCCCCTCTCTATTTTTCAGCATTAAATTAGCTGTTATGAAACCAAGACGTATCTGACATACAGCGTTGGTACTCCACATCTCCAGGTTGTGGCCCATTCACAGATTGAAAATATTCAGAAAAATAATCAAAAAAGCAAGACTAGAATTTGCTGCATGTCAAACACTTCAATGATTGCACTCAAATGAAGTAATGTATAGGCACAACTTGCTGTAGCCTTCTGCATTTACTGCCTTTCCCCAGCACTTACTGTTGGAGCATTGTTTGCCTTGCACCTATATCATGTATTATACTTTTTTTTTTTTTTTTTTTGACAGGCAGAGTAGATAGTGAGAGAGACAGAGAGAAAGGTCTTCCTTTTGCCGTTGGTTCACCCTCCAATGGCTGCCACAGCCGGCGCCCTGCAGCCGGCGCACCGCGCTGATCCAAAGGCAGGAGCCAGGTGCTTCTCCTGGTCTCCCATGGGGTGCAGGGCCCAAGCACTTGGGCCATCCTCCACTGCCTTCCCAGGCCACAGCAAAGAGCTGACCTGGAAGAGGGGCGACTGGGAAAGAATCCGGTGCCCCGACCGGGACTAGAACATGGCGTGCCGGCGCCGCAAGGTGGAGGATTAGCCTATTGAGCCGCGGTGCCGGCCAACTATACAGTCTTATAATGGTTGCCTCTGTACTGAAGATGCAGACTTCTTGTCATATTCCCTAAACAACTATTTAGATAGCATTTATATTATGTTAGGTATTATATGTAATCTAAAGATGATTTAAAGAATACAGGAGGATGTGTGTAGGTTATATGCAAATACACACCATTTGATATCAGGAACTAGAGCATCCATGATGGGGAGAACATATAAAGGGACAACTATAATTTAAAAAGGTAAATCCATAAAAGTAAAATTTGCATTCAGTCCTAAAGGTAAAAAACATGAGACAACATAAATAAATTTACAAATTACTCTCCCCTATACATGCTCCTCACTGAACACTGTGACAAATGTATTTTTGCCTTTTGTGCCACCTTTCCTTATATTACAGGTATCTACTAACAAAAAACAAATGCTGGGACCGGCATTGTGGTATAGCTGGTAAAGCTTCCACCTGCAGCACTGGTATCCTCTTTGGGTGCCAGCTAAAGTCCTGGCTGCTCCACTTCCGATCCAGCTCCCTGCTAATGTACCCAGGGAAACAGAGGAAAAAGGCCCAAATTATTTAGGCCCCTGTACCCAAATGAGATCAGGAAGAAGCTCCTGGCTTCACACTAACCCTTCTGGCCATTGCAGCCAGTTGGGTAAGTGAGCCAGTGGATGGAAGATTTCTGTAAACTCTGCCTTTCAAATAAATAAATAAATCTTTTTTAAAAATGCCACAAATGCAAAGTAAATTCTTTTGCCTCATCTTTAGTTGTAGGCTCTAAGAACCAATTATTTTTTAATGTGGGAACAGCCTACAGGTTACCAGGTTATCTAGCTCATACTACTGATTCTCTACCCTAAGTCTATCTAAACAAGTTCTTTTCTAGAATACTTTCTTCTTAAATTATTTTTTTAAGACTTATTTTATTTATTTGAAAGGCAGTTACAGAGGCAGAAGCAGGAGTGAGGAGGAGAGAAAGGTCTTCCATCCACTGGTTCAGTCTCCACATAGCCACAGTGGAGCTTCTTCAGGGTCTCCCACACTGGTGCAGGGGCCCAAGGACTTGGGCCATCTTCTACTGCTTTCCCAGGCCATGACAGAGAGCTGGATTGGAAGTGGAGCAGCCAGGACTCAAACCGGCATCCACTGCAGGCAGCGGCTTTACCCATCATGCCACAGCAAGCCCCTCTTCTTAAAGAATACTTTAAAAAAAAAAAAAAGATTTATTTTTGTTTAAGAGCTATAAAGAGAGAAGGAGACACATATACACACAGAGACAGAGATCTTCCAGCTGCTGGTTTGCTCCCCAGATGGCCATCAACAAGGACAGCTAAGCCAGGCCGAAGCTAGGAGCCAAAGGCTTCATATGGGTCTCCCACGGGAGTGGCAGGGGCCTAACACTTGGGACATCTTCCTCTGCTTTTCCCAGGCCATTAGCAGGGAGCTGGATCAATAGTGGGGCAGCCAGGACATGAACTGGCGCCCACATGGGATGCCAGCATCACAGACAGCAGCTTTACCTGCTTCATCACAATGTTAGCCCCCAAAATACTCTTCAAAAGGCCACTTCTCTGTTAGGTCATGCAGTGCTATATAGCTCACACTAAGGAATTTGCTTCCATTTCTTTAGGAGTAATGGTAAGCCACTAAGTGTTTCAAGTAAAGGAGAGACAGTTCACAATTCTAAAAAACCAAGCTGAGAGCAATAAAGAAACAAGAGCTGAGGTGGGGAGAGTAAAATAACAACTGTGCCACCAGGTTAGATCCACAGAAGTGTATTCTCTAAAGAGATGACCAGCTTTTTAAACTGCTCTGGTGAAGAAAAAGAAAATGAATTCAGGAGTTACTGAGGAAATTCTTTAACCAAATGACGCTCTAAATATGGCAAATGAAGACTGATGTTTGGTGCAGCAGTTTATAGATCTCCTGGGACACCTGCATCCACGATGGGATGCCTGGGTTCTAGTCCCAGCTGCTTGTGATTCAAGCTTCCTGCTAATGCATTCTGGAAGGAAGCACGTGACGACAGTTCAAACACTTGAGTCCATGTCAAACAGGAGACTTGCATTGAGTTGCAGGTTCATGGCTTCAGACTGGCCCAGCCCCAGCAGTTGTGGGTATCTAGGGAGTGAAGCAATGGATGAAAGATATCTGACTCCGTCTCTACCTTTCAAATAAATACAAACTTTTTAAAAATATATATAGGAAGTGGAAGGAGAAGGCAACTTTCTGGCTTGAATAACTATATCTCTTAAGTAGCATTTACCTATTTACATAAAGCTCTCAGGCATAGAGAAAACTACCGAGGAAAAGATTCAGAGGAAGAATAAGAGTCCTGAGTCAGTGGGTCCCTTTCTATAGGACACTCAACCACCACGTACAGCACAGAAAACAGGTCCTGATTCAGAGCTGAAAGGGGCAAAGCAATTCATTTTCTCAAGAACAATAAACATTATAGACCAGGCAGTGAGTGGACAAAGTTAAATGAACATACAAAGATGAGTAAAACTGCTCTGATGGAGCTTTATGTCCTACTAAAAAACGAAGAATAAACAGATTAAAAGATAAATACATGCACACAAAAAAGGACAGGTGACTGGAGAAAGAAAAAGACAGCAGGACTACAGAAAGAAGGCAGCAGAGATGACAAACAGCCTTAAAGGTTACACTGGTGGGGCTGGTGCTGTGGCATAGCGGGTAAAGCCGCTACCTGCACTGCTAGCATCCCATATGGGCACCAGTTCGAGTCCCGGCTGCTCCACTTCCTATCCAGCTCTCTGCTATGGCCTGGGAAACCAGTACATGATGGCCTGAGTACTTGGGCCCCTGCACCCATGTGGAAGACCCGGAAGAAGCTCCTGGCTCCTGGTTTTGGATCAGCACAGCCCCGGCCGTTGCAGCCAATTAGGGAGTGAACCACCAAATGGAAGACACTCTCTCTCTCTCTCTCTCTCTCTCTCTCTCTCTGCCCTTCCTTCTCTCTCTGTGTAACGCTTTCTATCTAATAAATGAATAAATCTTAAAAAAAAAAAAAAAAAAAGGTTAAGCTGGATTTCAAAAAGCAAAAGAGGACAGCGCCGCGGCTCACTAGGCTAATTCTCTGCCTGCGGCGCCAGCAACCCCGGGTTCTAGTCCTGGTCGGGGCACCGGATTCTGTCCCGGTTGCCCCTCTTCCAGGCCAGCTCTCTGCTGTGGCCCAGGGAGGCATTGGGCCCTGCACCCGCATGGGAGACCAGGAGGAAGCACCTGGCTCCTGGCTTCGGATCAGCGCAGCACACCAGCCATAGCGGCCACTTGGGGAGTGGACCAACGGAAGGAAGACCTTTCTCTCTGTCTCTCTTTCTCTCACTGTCTAACTGCCTGTCCAAAAAAGGACAGAGCACACGTGAAGGTCAAGAGTAAGAATGCCAGAATTTCAGAACTGGAAGGCTGAATGAAATAGAACCAGTTCAAGCAGAAGTGTTCTCAGTGTGACCTTGTCTGTGGGCTGCTACAGGAGCAAAGCTGAGAGTCACCAGAATTGTGAAAAGTAAATACAAGAGGACCCGCCTCCGAGGTAAAGCAGAAAATGTACAAGGAAGATGGTGAAGTGAGGCCAAAGAACACCAAAGTTAGGAAGAAATTAGAGCATCAATTTTAAAAATAACTTTGTGGCAACTGTTTGCTTCCATATCTGCTAGTCAGCTAATTGATGAGCTCCAGTAATTCCATGCAAATTATTTTCAGATCACTTAACACTTCAAAGGCCTACAAACTAGGGGGAAAAAAAGGGATTATCTGTAGTCTCATTAGCTTTCAGGCTAATCACAACTAGTCCATCTGCCTTGACAAATTCTTTTTTTTGTTTGTTTTTTTTTTTTTGTTTTGTTTCGTTTTTTTTGACAGGCAGAGTGGACAGTGAGAGACAGAAAGAAAGGTCTTCCTTTGCCGTTGGTTCACCCTCCAATGGCCACCGTGGATGGCGTGCAGTGGCCAGCGCACCGCGCTCATCCGAAGGCAGGAGCCAGGCACTTATCCTGGTCTCCCATGGGGTGCAGGGCCCAAGCACTTGGGCCATCCTCCACTGCACTCCCTGGCCACAGTAGAGAGCTGGCCTGGAAGAGGGGCAACCGGGACAGAATCCGGCACCCCAACCGGGACTAGAACCCGGGGTGCCAGTGCCGCAGGCAGAGGATTAGCCTAGTGAGCCGCGGCGCCAGCTGACAAATTCTTAGTCCTTGGTGGTGCAACCCTATGCAATAAAGCCTGTGAAAGGAACATTTAATTTTTAGTTATGTGCTGTATGGTTATATTACTACTCACTTTCTAAAATGCACATTTTATGTCTTGGTAAAGAGATACTTCATTAATTAGCATTTCATGTCTCAGTTCTAGAACCCTCCTTGACTAGTATTCAGGAATGCCTTCTCTGCTAAGTATTAAAATATAACTCCAAATGTTCACACTCTGCATTAGCAGAAGGAAACCTTTAATAAAATGACTTGCTACCAAATGGATGGGGACACTGTGAATACATCTGGTTTTTAAAATTTTCATTCAAAAGACTTTTTAATTTCATAGGTGAAATTTCACTAGTATGATTTTTATTCAGGATATGAAGCTTCTATAATTCAAAACAGATTATGGCTCTCATTAAGATAAGATTCTATCTGGGGTTGACACTGTGGTGCAGCGGGTTAAAGCCCTGGCCTGAATCGCTGGCATTCCATATGGGCACCGGTTTGAGTCCCGGCTGCTCCTCTTCCAATGCAGCTCTCTGCTATGGCCTGGAAAAGTAGAAGATAGCCCAAGTCCTTGGGCCCCTGCACCCACGTGGGAGACCTGGAAGAAGCTGCTGGCTCCTGGCTTTGGATCAGTGCAGCTCCAGCTGTTGCGGCCATCTGGGGAGTGAACCATCGGATGGAAGACCTCTCTCTCTGTCTCTACCTCTCTCTGGAACTCTTTCAAATAAATAAATCTTTTTTTAAAAAAAAGATAAGATTCTATTTATAAACAGTGAGATCAAAATCTGTTAATTCAAAAGTCAAGCCAGGACGTGGCAGGGACCATCAAAACCTCAACAAAATGTATTGACACATCACAGATTTACATTCATGTAAAATTAAGATAAATCACATTGTCCAGTTTATTTTATGAATCAAATCAAACTCAAAAAAATCTTTAACATCAGCCGTTATGAAGGTATTTCAAAAGTTTCATGGAAAACATGAATAAAAAGTTCATTCTGGTCCAAAAAATTGAAATCATATTTGTTCCTCTTAAGTAGATACTATGCTTCCCTCAGCCCTCCCACCCCATCCTCCGGCATCAAGTCACCCTTCCCTGGGAACTGCATACCCACTCTTCTCTGAGAACTACCACCTACTCTGCAGAGAGCTGAATCAAGCTGCTTGTGACCCTTAGAACCAATGTATCACTTATCTCCCTGGGGACAGTGACCAGCACAGAGTTGGATATATGACCAGAATCAGTCAAGGCTCATTCTTCTCCATTCCAATTTCAACCTGGGGCAATGGTACCCGAGGACTTGTTGAAAGATATCCTGCAACTAACTGTGAAAAGAGTCTGCAAAGACTACCATCAACAGGAAAAACGGAATAAACTTCAAAGCCAAGAAATGGATTCTAGTCACACCACTTGAATACTCAATCAGACCTCACCAAACTAATTCCAGAATTACTTAGTTATGTGAGTAAAAAATTACCCTCCCCACTTTTTTCTTAAGCTATTTAAAGTTTTCTAACATATGAAATACAAGGGCCGACGCTGTGGCATAGTGAGTAAAGCCACTGTCTGCAATGCCAGCATCCCATATGGGCACCGGTTTGAGACCCAGCTGCTCCACTTCCGAACCAGCTCTCTGCTATGGCCTGGGAAAGCGGCAGAAGGTGGCTCAAGTCCTCAGGCCCCTGCACCCACATGGGAAGACCCATAGGAAGCTCCTAGCTCCTGGCTCCGGATCGGCACAGCTCTGGCCGTTGTGGCCAATTGGGGAGTGAACCAGGGAATGGAAGACCTCTCTCTCTCTCTCTGCCTCTCCTTCTCTGTGTAACTCTTTCAAATAAATAAATAAATCCTAAAAAATATATATATGTAAGGTACCAGGGATACATAATTAATAGAGATTATATACACAAGAATCTGTGAATTAGTGGAAGATGGGTTCTCATAGCCTATTTCACTATCATCAATGGGGCTGGGGATAACTACAGTCATATTGTCTTCTGTATCAAGTAAGGCTATTTCTCCACTTCTAAGTTTTGCAGCAGCACCAATTAAGTAGCCATGATGCCCTTTCTAGCTGTAAGGTGACCAGCTCACAAAAGCTGAAGAAATCAGCCTTCTCCTCTGTTAGATGCAATCCTACTCCACTTGTCAGGAGTCTTTACCTGAAAAAAGACATTCCATTCCTGGGGTGGATCTCTTAACAGTTAAGTCACTGGGTGAGATGCTTGCATCCCGAATAATAACCTGGAGGGTTTCTCTCTTTTTTTTTTTTTTTAAGTTTTTTTTTATTATTATTTGACAAGTAGAGTTACAGACAGTGAGAGAGGAAGAAACAGAGAGAGAAAGGTCTTCCTTCCGTTGGTTCACCCCCCAAATGACCGCCACGGCCGGCGCACTGCACCGATCCGAAGCCAGGAGCCAGGCGCCTCCTCCTAGCAAAGCCCAAGCACTTGGGCCATCCTCCACTGCCTTCCCGGGCCACAGCAGAGAGCTGGAATGAAAGAGGAGCTAGAACCTGGCGCCCATATGGGATTCCGGCGCCACAGGCAGAGGATTAGCCAAGTGAGCCATGGCGCTGGCCCAACCTGGAGCGTTTCAATCCCAGCTCTAACTCCTGATTCCAGCTTCTTGCTAATTCTGACATGGGAGACAGCAAGTGATGGTTCAGGTAGTTGGATTCCTGCTACCCACTATGGGAGACTTCAACTGAGGCTTCCAGCTTCAGCCTGGCCCAGCCCAGGAGTGACCCAGCAGATGGGGAGTTCTCTGCTCTCTCCACCTCTCAATTTAGAATAAAACAAAACAAACTACATTCCTTCCCCTCCTCACTTAGCTGCTAATAACTGAAGGGGAGCAAGGGGAGTGCCACAGGCTCCATCAGTACTCTTGATACTTTTTAAAAAGTTCATCGTCCTAAAATTTGTTAAATCAAGACAATAACCATCTATTTAGTCTTTCCAAATATTTGTTTCTACTTGCCTGAAGAAAAATGAAATAATAAACTACATGTAGTATTTATCCTTCTTAACATTAAAACAGCATCAAGTGGGGCTGGCGTTGTAGCACAGCAGATTAAGCCACCTTCCATACATAGTGCTAGCATCCCATATGGGTGTCGGTTCAAGTCCTGGCTGCTCCACTTCCAATCCAGCTCCCTCCTAATGCTCCTGGGAAAGCGGTAGAAGATGGCCTAAGTCCTTGGGCCCCTGCATGTGTGTGGGAGATCCTGATGAAGTTCTTGGCTCCTGCTGCGGCCATCTGGGAAGTGAACCAGCAGATGGAAGCTCTCTCCCTTTCTAATTCTGACTATTTGAAAGTCAGAAAGTAAAATAAATCTTTAATAGTAAAATACATATAGCATTAACTTTATGTCTTCACTGATTACCAAGCTAAATAAGATAAAATTCAAACCCAACATAATTTAAGTAATATGATTTGTAAAATGCCCTATGTTCTTCACTAAGAAAATTTTACTTCACAGCAAGTCTGACATAAAATTGCATATTTTGAAAAAGCACTAGTCTTCAACAGTGCTCTTATGTTCAAATGCCTTGATGGCAGCTATTAGTCTCACTTAACAATTCCATTTTCTTAAAATTTTCAGTTATTTGAGAAGCAGAGAGTGGAGGAGAGGGTGAAG
Source organism: Oryctolagus cuniculus (assembly GCF_051225735.1). Taxonomy (NCBI): domain Eukaryota; kingdom Metazoa; phylum Chordata; class Mammalia; order Lagomorpha; family Leporidae; genus Oryctolagus; species Oryctolagus cuniculus. The sequence continues at coordinate 174,543,920 of NC_142869.1, read as the reverse complement.
GAGAGAAGAGCAGGAAACAGGAAGGAAGGGAGGAAGGGAAAGGTGAAAGAAGGAAGGGAGGGGCCGGCACTGTGGGCTAATGCCCTGGCCTAAAGTGCCGGCATCCCATATAGGCGCCGGTTCGAGACCAGGCTGCTCCACTTCCAATCCAGCTCTCTGCTATGGCCTGGGAAAGCAGTAGAAGATGGCCCAAGTCCTTGGGCCTCTGCGCCCACATGGGATACCTGGAAGAAGCTCCTGGCTCCTGGCTTCGGATCAGCACAGTTCCGGCCGTTGCGGCCATATGGGGAGTGAACCAGTGGATGGAAGACCTCTCTCTCTCTATTTCTCCTCTCTCTGTGTAACTCTGACTTTCAAATATTATATATATATATATATATATATGAGGCAAAACTAGGGTTATCTGCATTCCATTCCAACCTAAGCTCAAACAAAAAACAAGACAGCATTTAGTCATTAATTCTTTTGTTTCAAAGACAGTATTTTTTTTTTTTTACATTTTAGGCTTTTATTTAGTGAGAAAGTCGCATAGGAAAGTGAGAGCTTTATTTAAGAGAGAGAGGTAAATCTGGGTTCATACCGAGTGCCAGGCACCAGCCACATGGAAGAGGCCACGCGCCCTAGAGGTGCAGGGCTCCAGCCAGCCCCCTCCTAGCTAGAGGCCAGGACAGAAGAAGAGAGCTCAAAGGCAGTAATTTTTAAAATTTATTTTCTATTTATTTGAAAGGCAGAGTTACAAGGAGAGGAGAGACGGGGAGAGAGAAAGCACAAGACATCTTCCATTCTCTGGTTCACTCCCCAAATGGCCGCAATGGCTGAGGCTGGGCCAGGCCAAAGCCAGGAGCTAGTCGCTTCTTCCAAGTCTCCCACATAGGTGCTGGCATCCTCCACTGCTTTCCTAGGCACTTTAGGGGGAAGCTGGATCAGAAGTGGAGCAGCCAGGTCTCAAAGCAGTGCCCAAGCAGAGGCTTAACCTGCTATGCCACAATGTTGGTCCTAGTCCTATAATTCTAAGGCCTATGCAGTCTTTAACAAAAGGTCAAGAGCACAGACTCCAAAGCTGAGACTATCTGGGTTCATATCCCAAATCTATCACTAACCAGCTGTATGTGAAATAGGCTAGCTTCATGCCTTACTCACCTCACAAAAGAGGTTAACTTGTGTAGAAAATCTATCTTATAGCCTTGTGATGAGAAATAAATTTATGTTAAGGTACACAGAGCCTGAGAGTTGATAAACACTATAATCACTATCAACTACATAGTGACCGATGAGTAGATCAGAAATTACAACAATCTTATGAAAAAGTTAAATAGATAACAACCTAACAAAAGGTGTTTTTTTAAAAAATAAAATAAAATAAAATAAAATAAACTAGGGGCCAGTGCTGTGGCGCAGTGGGTTAACGCCCTGGCCTGAAGCACCAACATCCCATATGGGCGCCAGTTTGAGACCTGGCCACTTCACTTCCAATCCAGCTCTCTGCTATGGCCTGGGAAAGTAGAGGAAGATGGCCCAAATCCTTGGGCTCCTGCACCCACATGGGACACCCGGAAAAAGCTCCTGGCTCCTGGCTTCGGACTGGCACAGCTCTGGCCGTTGTGGCCAACTGGGGAGTGAACCGTCGGATGGAAGACCTCTCTCTCTCTCTACCTCTCCTCTCTCTGTGTAACTCTTTCAAATAAATAAATCTTTAAAAAAAATAATAAACTATATGAAAATAAAACAAAAGATGTCAGAGGCTATAAGGATAGAACCCAAACTACAATGAATCTAACTTAGCATTATAATTTTATAAGGTAACCTCATTGGAAGTGCAGAGCACAGGGGTAGGAGCTAACTTACTTAACTTTGAAATATCTGTTTCAACTGTATATGCAGGGGTGGAGAACCTTCTTCCTGCCAAGGGCCATTTGGATATTTATAACATCATTGGCAGGCCATACAAAATTGTCAACCTAATTAGCCTGCTATAGACTGAAAGAATTTTGAGTTCCAAATGTGGTTTGCCTTGGCAGGGGACAGACCAAATCATGTCACAGACCTTTTACAGACGTTCCCCACCCCTTGGTATATAGGAAGGCTAAAGACAAAAAGAGTGATACATAAACAGTATATTCTAGTTGGTCAATTTGTTTCACACACAGTTACCAGTTGGTAATTCTGAAAGTACTCTATATTTACTAGGGGTAAACAAAATAAATTGTAGTTAATATGAGCCAGGTTCCTTAATGTCAGAGAAAAAAGAAGTTACAAATAAGCAAAAAGTGGTGCTAGATTAGTCAGAAATATCAATATGAACTGATTTTTTTTTATCGACAGGTAGAGTTATAGACAATGAGAGACAGAGAGAAAGGTCTTCCTTCCATTGGTTCACTCCCCAAATGGCCGCCACGGCCAGTGCTGCACCGATCCGAAGCCAGGAGCCAGGTGCCTCTGCCTGGTCTCCCATGTGGATGCAGGGCCCAAGCACTTGGGCCATCCTCCACTGCCCTCTTGGGCCACAGCAGAGAGCTGGACTGGAAGACGAACAGCCGGGACAACAACCCAGCACCCATATAGGATGCCGGCGCTGCAGGCATATTTATTTTTAAAACATATGTAGAAAGAGAAACAGATAGGAATATACATATGGATTAGCTGACACACCTGTATTTCCAAGCTCTATCCACAGGGTTCCTGGAAGTAGCAACACTCCATTATCAAAGAGCATACCCAGAACCCGTAACTTCTGTCTAATTCTCCAATACAAGGGAAAATGGCAATACAAAAACGATTAATCCTGGGGCTAGAACTGGAGAAATACAAGGTAAGCCTAGAGCAGCAGGAAAAGCAATGCTCAAAAGATGAATGGAAAAATCTTTAAAAAAAAAAAAAAATAGAGGATAAGAGACAGAAGCCAAATTGAAGAACTTCCCAATGACCACAGCAGGAATCATTTCAGCAGCCAAATATATATATATATATATATAATAACCAAATTAATAAGCATCCATAAGCCAATGATTGACTAAATAAATAAATGGAAAAGAGATAAATCTTCCTTACAAGGAATTCCAAATAATCTGTGTACACACTTCCCCTTTGTGGGAGGCAGAACTGTTTCCTTCCCTTGAGCGTAAGCTATATTCAGTGACTCATTTCCAAGAATAAAGTCTGGAAAGGGAAACGAGAGTTTCAATGGAAAAACCTAGAAGATACCAACATAACTAGATGATCAAAATTTAGATCACCAGTGATTAAGTCATCTTGCTAACAAGTATCTCTTCATGTGATGTAATGAGACATGAACGTCCCTTCAGTGACATCCTTCTCTAAAACTTCCTAACCAATAATCTCACTCCAATTATAAGAATATCTGTTAAACCCAAACTGAAAGACATTCTTAGAAAATGCCTAACCAATACTCTTTGAAACTCTCGAGGTCGGGGCCAGCACTGTGGCGTAGCCAATAAAGCCACCGCACCAGTGGTGTCAACATCCCATTTGGGCGCTGGTTCGAGATCCGACTGCTCCACTTCTGATCCAGCTCTCTGCTATCACCTGGGAAAGCAGTGGAAGACGGCCCAAGCCTTTGGGCCCCTGCACCCATGAGGGAGACCCGGAGGTCTCAGATCGGTGCAGCTCTGGCTATTGTAGCAAACTAGAGTGAACCAGAGGATGGAAGACCTCTCTCTCTTTCTCTTTGCCTCTCCTCCTCTCTCTTTGCCTCTCCTCCTCTCTCTGTGTAACTCTAGCTTTCAAATAAAGGAATCTTTATTAAAAAAAAAAAAAAGAAACAGAGGGGCCAGCATTGATTTTAGCATAGTGGGTTAAGACTCTGCTTAGGACACCACACCCAATCAGAGTGCTACATACAAGTCCTCCTATTCTACTTACAATCCAGCTTTCTGCTAAGGCTACTGGAAGGCAGCAGGTGATGGCTCAAGATGGCTCAGGTACTTGTGGCTCAAGTGGGAAACCTGGTTGGAGTTCCTGACTCCTGCCTTCATTCTGGCCCAACAACCCTGGCTGTCGCTGCCATTTGGGGAGTGAACTAGAAGATGGAAGGTGGATTTCTCGTCTCTGTCATTCTACCTTTCAAATAGGTAAATAAAAACAAAAGAAAAGAAACAGTAATTGAGACAGTTTTTGTTTTTGTTTTTAAGATTTATGGAGGGGCATTGTGGCATAGTAGGCTAAGCCTCCACCTGCTGTGCCTATGATCGCCAGTTCGTGTCCTGCCTGCTCCTCTTAAAATCCAGCTCTCGGGGTCCGGCACTGTGCCACAGCGGGTTAAAGCCACTGCCTACAGTGCCGGCATCCCATGTGAGTGCCGGTTCTAGTCCCGGCTGCTCCTCTTCTGATCCAGCTCTCTGCTGTGGGCTGGGAACGCATAGATGACCCAAATCCCTGGGTCCTGTACCCGTGTGGGAGACCCAGAAGAAGCTCCTGACTCCTGGCTTCAGCTCAGCACAGCTCCAGCCTTTGCAGCCAACTGGGAAGTGAACCAGCAGATGGAAGACCTCTCTCTTTCTGCCTTCCCTTCTCTGTGTAACTCTTTCAAATAAATAAACAAATTTTCTAAAAAAAATCCAGCTCTTTGCTTATGGCCTGGGAAAGCAGTGTAAGATGGCCCAAGTGCTTGGGCCCTGACCCCTACGTGAGAGACCTAGAAGATCCTGGCTCTTGGCTTCAGATCAGCCCAGCTCTCTGGCCACTGTGGCTAATTGGAAAGTATATTTAACTTGTAAATCTGCCCCCACCCCTTCTTTTTTTTGACAAGCAGAGTTAGACAGTGAGAGAGAGAAAGGTCTTCCTTCCATTGGTTCACCCCTCAAATGGCTGCCACGGCCGGCACGCTGTGCCGATCCAAAGCCAAGAGCTAGGTGCTTCCTCCTGGTCTCCCATGCCGGTACAGGGCCCAAGCACTTGGGCCATCCTCCACTGCCTTCCCGGGCCACAGCAGAGAGCTGGACTGGAAGAGGAGCAGCCGTGAGAACCCAGCGCCCCACCGGGACTAGAACCCGGAGTGCCGGTGCCACAGGCAGAGGATTAGCCTAGTGAGCTTCAGTGTCAGCTGCTTTGGTTTTAACATAAGGAGTTTGTATCTGTACATTTTTATTTTATTAATAAAAATAAAGTCAAGTCAATGCTGAGACTCCATGCAAAACCCTTATTTGAAAATCATATTATAAAGAAACTAAAGTGTTGAATGAATTCAGGAAAAAAAAAAAAAAAACAGTAAGAGCCCCAAACTGGATTGACAGCTGAGGGAATGGGACCAAAAAAAAAAAAAAATCAATGGCAAGAGACATCCTAAAATTAAAATCCAAATGCCATATATAAGAAAAATTGATCAAAAATGAGAAAGAGGAGACGGCATTTAGCCTAGTGGTTAAGATACCTAAATCCCACATTGGAGTACCTGGGTTTGATTCTCAGCTCCAGCACCTCACTCCAGCTTCCTACCAATGCAGACCCTGGGAGGCAGAGATGATGAATCAAGTATTTGGGTTCCTTGGCCGGCGCCACAGCTCACTAGGCTAATCCTCCGCCTTGCAGCGCCGGCATACCGGGGCGCCGGATTCTGTCCCGGTTGCCCCTCTTCCAGGCCAGCTCTCTGCTGTGGCCAGGGAGTGCAGTGGAGGATGGCCCAAGCCCTTGGGCCCTGCACCCCATGGGAGACCAGGATAAGTACCTGGCTCTTGCCATCGGATGAGCGCAGTGCGCCGGCCGCAGCGGCCATTGGAGGTTGAACCAACGGCAAAGGAAGACCTTTCTCTCTGTCTCACTGTCCACTCTGCCTGTCAAAAAAAAAAAAAAAAAAAAAGTATTTGGGTTCCTACTACTCACCTGGGAGATCTAAACTGAGTTCCCAGCTCCCAATTTCAGCTTTGGCTCTTGTGAGCATTCAGGGAATGAACCAGGAGTGTACGTTTTACTTTAAAATAAAATATTTTAAAGTAAATGCTTTAAAATAACATACTTTACTTTTTAAAAAAGCATTTTCTTTTTCAAAATTAGTGAATGGCAACATTTTCCGATTTCTTCAATATCTTTCTAATAGAAGAAGGCTGCATTCTCAAATCTGCTGCTTCATTCAGCCTGTTCCAATGGTTGTTTTGGCTAAAGTGTAATAAGAAAATTCCAACTCAGATATTTAGCTAGACAAAGAAAGAATACCTGAAGAACTTTTGAGGTAACTGTTCCACGAAAAAAATCGCTAGTTCAACCAGTTCAGTGGCTCCTTCAACTTTAGCGGCTTTTCCTCAAAACAAACACTACAATTCAGCAAGCATTAGTACTTTCTTATACTATTACTTAAAAGGTAGAATCTGAAGTGGTATCAATGAACTTTTCCTACTCTCCTATATTAACATTCATAGGACTATTCACTCTAAATATATAACTTACACGATACTATCTCATCATCCTTCGTTTTGAAAACGACTGATCCAAAGGCCGGCGCTGTGGTGTAGCAGGTAAAGCCACTGCCTGCAATGCCGGCATCCCATATGGGCCGGTTCGAGTCCCAGCCGCTCTACTTCCAATCCTGCTCTCTGCTATGGCCTGGGAAAGCAGTGGAAGTTGGCCCAAGTTCTTGGGCCCCTGCACCTACGTGGGAAGACCCAGAGGAAGCTCCTGGCTTCAGATCAGCACAGCCGATCTTGCAGCCAGTTGGGGAGTGAACCAGCAGACAGAAGACCTCTCCCCTCCACCTACCTTCCTCCCTCCCTCCCTCCCTCTCTTCTCTCTCTCTTATAACTCTGAGTTTCAAATAAATAAATCTTTAAAAAGAAAAAAGGGAAAGAAAACTACTGATCCAATTAGGTATGCACTTTCCAGAGTTGATTTTTAGAGAAAAGGAAAAAAAAAAAAGATAGTTGTTAAATCCATTAATCCCCAGGTCTCCCAAGTGAGTATAGGGGCCCAAGCACTTGGGCCATCCTCTGCTGCTTTTTCAGGTGCCATCAGCAGGGAACTAGATCAGATGTGGAGCTGCCAGGACTTGAACCAGTGCCCATGAGATGCAGGAGAGGACTTTGTCTTCACAATAGTGCTGGCCCCTAATCCATTAATTGCATCAGAAAGTATTTAAGTACCGAGAAGCTTTCAAGTTCACAGGATATGTTATCCAAAAATTCTAACTTTTGCTTGAAAGTTCACCGTTCTCTTTGCCATAAAAATAGGATCAGCTATTTTCCTTAGTAGTAGGCTCACTTTGTTGAGAAAATGTCTGCCAAAAACCCAACTCTGAATAATCACAGTTTATCAGCCCCTCTGTTAAGTCAAAAAAGTAGCTAGTGCAGCTTGCAACTCACATAAGTGCCTTTCCTCAAAATCATACTTTGATATGCATCAAAAGCACTTTTACATTCTCATCTTGCCCCACAGAATGTTAAAAATGCTTGTATTCAAGGATCAAGATTTAATAAAACTAATCATTCTTACTACTTCATCAAGGACATTCTCAAACAAAACCTGTTTTCACTTCAAGTGTTAATATGCCAATTGTTTTTACTCACAGTTGTTTTCACACCATGGGTACAAATGTCAACATGGTAAATTTTTTAAAAAGGCAAATCACATCTTAGTATTATTGTAAAAATAACTTTGATCTCACAGATCTCTTAGGGTCTATGCTTTGAGAACAGCTGACATAAAAGTACCCAGAAATCATATGAATCAGCAGCAATCAAAACACCCTGCTCTCACATTTGACTAGCAGAAAACCTAGAACAGGATATTCAAATTATGTATCTCTAAGAAATTTTTTATTTTATTTATTTGAGAGGCAGAAAGACATAGAGAGATCGCCCATCCACTAGTTAACTGCAAATGCCCGCCAAAAGACAGAGCTGGGCCAGGCTGAAACTGGTAGCCAAGAACTCAGTGTGGGACTTCTATGTGAGTGGCAGGGAAATCCCACCCCTCATGGCCCCTCCACTTGCCCTTCCACTTTACAGCATGTAAGAGCACAGTGAGAGGCCCCAAACGTTAGTGCCTTGAACTTCTACTTCACAGTCTCCAGAACTATGAGAAACAAGTTTCTATTCTTCTTAAGTTACTCAACCTCAGCTACTGTCATAGCAGCACAAAATGAAATACAACAATATTTGGTGTTGAATGACTTTATTACTATAACATCACTTTTCAAAAATAATGAAGCCCAGAGAAAATATTTTTTGAGTCCCCAAATACCTACAGAAACTATAGTTATAAGGGACTGACCACCCACAGGGAAACTAGTTATTTAACTCCTGCAGTTTTCTCCCTGCAATATCCAGACTAACAGTAAGATTTTCAATCCCAGCACTTCCATATGGGGAAAAAAGAAAATGAGGACAAGGATGAGAGTACAAGACAAATGTTGGGGCTGGCACTGAAGAGTAGCGGGTAAAGCCGCGGCCTGCAGTGCCAGCATCCCATATGGGCGCTGGTTAGAGACCTGGCTGCTCCACTTCCCATCCAGCTCTCTGCTATGGCCTGGGAAACTAGTAGAAGATGGTCCAAGTCCTTGGGCCCCTGCACCCACATGGGAGACCCGGAAGAAGCTCCTAGCTTCAGATCAGCGCAGCTCCGGCCATTGCAGCCATCTGGGGAGTGAACCAGCAGATGGAAGACCTCTCTCTCTCTCCCTCTCTCTGCGTAACTGTGACTTTCAAGTAAAAGAAATAAATCTTTAAAAAAAAAAAAAAAGACAAATGTCACCAGATAATTTGTTAAAAAATTAGTTTACTTTTTTTTTTAAAAAAAGATTTTACTTATTTGAGAGAGACAGTGAGAGGCAGAGACAGAGAAAGGTCTTTCCTCCGTTGGTTCACTCCCCAAATGGCCTCAATGGCCGGAGCTGCTCCTATCCGAAGCCAGGAGCCAGGTGCTTCTTCCTGGTCTCCCACGTGGGTGCAGGGGCCCAAACACTTGGGCCATCTTCTACTGCCCTCCCAGGCCATAGCAGAGAGCTGGACTGGAAGAGGGGCAGCCAGGACTAGAACCGGCGCCCATATGGGATGCTGGCACCGCAGGCAGAGGATTAACCCACTGCACCACGGCGTCGGCCCCCTAAAATTAATTTACTTCTTTAACTACAAAGCTAAATTTTACTAAGAATTGAGAACTAATATGAACTTGCCAATTCAGATTTCATTGTTCTTTACAAAGCTAGTTTAGTCAGATTCAGCATAGTCCATTATGGCAAAACCTTTCAGTTGCTATTACACCCAAAATGCAGGGACATAATAGAGAAAATAGGCTTATAATCAATAGATGTTTTATGAATTGATAATTTGATAAAGAATTTGGGAGCAATGGTTATATTATATACTCAATTAAATGCAAGCTAAGGAGAATCACAATCACATGTGACAGTAATGTGAATTTAAGACCACTGTTTCACCAGTTTTCCAGAAAAATAATTCTAAGTGTGCAAACAAAAACCAAATACCTATAATCACAATTTTTGAGCTAAAAAGCATCCTTTAAAAAAAAACTCTAGAGGCAGCAAAAGCCTATTCTTTAAGAGACTTTGGTCTTACCAGCTTTGAGAACCTGAGCAAGTTACTTTCACCAAGCCTCAATTCTTCATCTGCAAAATGCTCTGTTGGAATATGGTGAATATGAGATAAAAACAAGCTGTCCAAAAGTTGTTCCATTCACAAAAGGTACTTGCCTTGGCAGAGTCTCACCTAGAACCTATCACTCTTTGCATAACATCAAGCTACTGGTGGGAAGTAGCACTTCAAAAATATCTTTACAACCTTAGCTCTCAAAGGCTTTCCAAAGAGGCAAAATGATTTAAGGGGAGAAATGAGACAAGTCAATAATTCCTCCCTCTATGCCTGTCATCTACAAGTCTAAATTGATTAATTTTAAAAAATTTATGTACCTGGAAGGCAGAGACAGAGGAAGGGAGGAAGATCTTCCATCCGCTGATTGACTCCTCAAATAGCTACAACAGCCAGAGTGGTGCAAGGTTGAAGCAAGGAGCGTCATCCTCATCTCACACGTGGGTGTAGGGGCCCAAGTACTTGGGCCACCTTCCGCTGCTTTCCCAGGTGCATTAGCAGGGAGCTGGATCAGAAGTGGAGCAGCTAGGACTTGAACCAGCGCCCATACAGGATGCCATACTGCAGATAGCGACTTTACCCACTACAGCACCAGCCCTAACAAAGTTCATCTTAATAGAAGCTTTTTTTTTTTATTTCTTTGACAGAGTTAGACAGTGAGAGAGAGAGACAGAGAGAAAGGTCTTCTTCCTGTTGGTTCACCCCCCAAATGGCCACTACGGCCAGAGCTGCGCCGATCTGAAGCCAGGAGCCAAGTGCTTCCTCCTGGTCTCCCATACAGATGCAGGGGCCCAAGCACTTGGGCCATCTCCTCCACTGCAGCAGAGGGCTGGACTGGAAGAGGAGCAGCCGGGACTAGAACCCGGCGCCCATATGGGATGCCGGCACCACAGGTGGAGGATTAACCAAGTGAGCCACAGTACTGACCCCCAATAAAACCTTTTATAATATTCATAAGGACAGAGTCTACTTTCCTCCTAACAAATAATGCATGGTATTTACTTTCAAATAATTAAAATGCAAGATTTTTTAACAAACTCAAGAGTAAAATGTTTGTAGCCTATATAAATATATATATATATATGTAAAGATATTCAACATCACTAACGCCAATCAAAATCACAATGAGATAGCATTTCATACCCACTAGGATGGCCACTATCAAAAGAACAGAAAATAGGGACTGTGGGGAGCAACTCGGACTAGACTAAGTTACTGGAATTAAGACTTATTCTATGCATCTGCTCTCCCACAATATGGCGCTGGGAGAGAAGAAAACAGCTTCTACACAGCTGCCTCCAGTTCAGCCAATAAACTGTAGGACTTGCTCCTGATTGGAGGAGAGCAGCGTACTCGGCGTGTGGGCAGCCGAGTTAGGATTGGCGGAGGAGGACTATAAAGGAGGAGAGAGATGGCATGCACCAGGAACACCTAAGGGGAACATCTAAGGGGAACACCTGTGCAGCCCCCGAGAGAGCCGGCCGGCGGTGTGCCGCTCCCCTGCGGAAGTGGGGAAAGTGGCCAGGGGGAACCGCCCTTCCACGGAGGTGGAAGGGACAGTAGCCAACCCGGGAAGAACCAGCAGCAAACCCGGGGAGGGCCGAGCAGACGAAAGAACAGCGCAGGGTCCTGTGTCGTTCCTCCATGAAGAGGGGGAGCGACAAGGGACCAGCAAAGACATGGAAAAGCTGGATTTTTTTTTTAAAGATTCATTTGTCTGTTTAAAATGCAGAGTTACAGGGAGAGAGAGAGAGAGAGAGCAAGACATCCACTAGTTCACTCCCCAAATGGCCACAATGGCCAGGACTGAAACAGGTGGAAACCAGGAGCTTCCTCCAGGTCTCCCACATGTGTGCAGGGGCCCAAGCACTTGGGCCATCCTTCACTGCACTCCCAAGCACATTAGCAGAGAGCAGAATGACCAGGACTTGAACCAGCACTCATATGGGATGCCAGCTTCGCAGGTGGCAGCTTAACACTGGCCCCTGGAAATTTTCTGAAGTGTTGGTACAAATATAAAATAGGGCAGTCATGGAAAACACTATGCAGGTTCCTCAAAATATTAAAAACAGGACTATATTATGATACCCAAATTTCACTTCTGGGCATATGTTCAAAACAACTGGGGCCACAGTTACAGTACAATTAAGCCACCACCTGTGATGCCCGATGCTCCACTTCTGATGCAGCTCCCTCCTGGGAAAGCATCAGAGGATGACCAAGAACACATTGAAGTCCCCGATAGAGTTCAGGCTCCTGATTTTGGCCTGGTCTAGCCCTGGCTGTTGCAGTTATTTGGAGAGTAAACTGGCAAGCAGAAGATCTCCTTCTCTCTATCTCTTCCTCTCTCTGTCATTTTGCCTCTCAAATAAATTGTCAGAAAAAAAAAAAATCACAAAACACTTCAAAGCAGGAATCTAAGATATTTGTACAGCAACATTCACTGCAGTCTGTTCAAAATAACCATGAGGAAGAAGCAACCCAAATGCCTATCACCAGATGGATTTTTAAAATGTGGTATATACATACAATGGAATAGTAAACAGCCTTAAAAAAAAAAAAAGAAATTCTGTCACATGCTGCAACACAGATGAATCTCAATGACATTATGTTAAGTAAAATAAGCCAATCACAAAAGGGCAAACACCATATGATTCCACTCACATTAAGCATCTCTAAGTAGTCAAAATCTTAGAAACAGAAAAAAGAAAGGTACTTGCCAAGGACTGTGGGAGGGGAAAGTGAGAATTAGTGATTAGTGAATATAAAATTTCACTTTTGCAAGATAAAAAGAGATCTATCACACAATAATGTGAATATACTTAACACTACTGAACTACACATTTAAAAAACAGTGATGACAATAAATTTAATGTTACAGGTTTTTAACACAATAAAAAAGAAAATATTTGACTTAGGGACTACACATACATTAGGCACATGGCAAGATTCCATTATTTATTAATACTCATACACCTACAAATAAAATATAGAATTTTACAACAGGTTATGACATCAGAAAACATGAAAGTTGCTTTAATGACTAGAACTCTTCCACTGTTTAAAGAAATTCAACTGCATAATTTTCTTAAGATTTTTGGGCTGCTTACAAGTGGTCTTTAAATATCAAAAACCAAGGCACTGGGGTGAGTATTTAGCTTAGCAGTTAAAAGATCAGTTACTTTGCCGGTGTCCCATATCAAGAGAACTTGGGTTTAATAACTAACTGGCTCCAGGGGCCAGCGCTGTGGCACAGGTTAAGCCTCTGCCTTGCCGTGTCAACAGCCCAAGGGGGTGCTGATTGCTCCATGAGTCCCAGCTGCTCCACTTCCAATCCAGCTCCCATGCTAATGTGCGTGAGAAAGCAGTGGAAGATGGCCCAAGTACTTGGGCCCCTGAACCCACGTGGAAGAACTGGAAGAAGGCCCTGGCTCCTGGCTTCAGCCTGGTCCAGACCCTGCCACTGCAGCCATTTGGGAAGTGAACTAGTGGGTGGAAGACCTCTCTCTCTCCTTCCTTCCCCCTCCTGTACCTTCGCCTTTCAAATAAATAGAATAAATCTTTAAAAATAAAATAACTGGCTCCAGCTCCTGACTCTAGCTTCTAGCTAACACAGATCCTGGGAGGCAGCAGAAATGACCCAAGTAATAGGGTCCCTGACAACCACAAATGAGACTTGAATTGAGTTCCCAGCCCCAACTCTCAACTCAGCCCAATTCCAACATCCTAGGCATGTGGCAGTAAACCAGTGGATGGGAGTTCACAATCACATAAACAAGCAATAAAATGGGTAAAATAATCCTACTGCTGTATCTTTTTGACATCTTTTCAATTTACTGGAGACACCTTGATATACTTTGAATAAAATTAGCTCCTATGAACGTACCTAAGGGATGAAAGTATGGTGGTATAAATTTGTAAATTATTTCATGCTCCTCATTCAATTTTTTAAATCAGTTTCTCCAGCTTTCTGACTTTAATCAAGTCTACTAAGGATATAAATTGTCGCGTCCCTCGACCAGCAAGGAAGACACGACCCGAACTCTTCTTCCAGCAGTTTATTCAGGAACCTCTTTCAAACTTCTACTACCGCCTCCTTTCCTCTCCCCTCCCTCTTATAGCCATCAGTGCACCAATCAAAAGCAGCCAAGTGGCAAGCATTGATTGGTACAGCAATGCGGAAGCCGGAAGGGAGCTCAGCCATCTCCTTATTAGGAGATGTTTGTTTCTCGCCAGTCCTTCCGGGGGAAAGGAGCCGGCGCCATCTTTAGGGCGCCGTGCAATGGCTCCCCACAATAAATTAAATTTTTACAATAATCAGTATTATGACAGCAGTTAGCAAAGTGCACTGGATGGTAGGGTACAGCCACACAAAACTCACTTGACAGATTGAGGTAGGGTAAGTAGAGATATTTAAATATTTATTGAGTTGCTGCTAGGTCTTCCAGATTTTCAGGGTTCTGACCCAAAACAATGTCACAAATATTTTATTAGTACCTACAATATTCAAAACCCTTTTCTAGGCTGGCACCGCGGCTCACTAGCCTAATCCTCCGCCTAGCGGCGCCGGCACACCGGGTTCTAGTCCCGGTCGGGGCGCCGGATTCTGTCCCGGTTGCCCCTCTTCCAGGCCAGCTCTCTGCTGTGGCCAGGGAGTGCAGTGGAGGATGGCCCAGGTGCTTGGGCCCTGCACCCCATGGGAGACCAGGAAAAGCACCTGGCTCCTGGCTCCTGCCATCGGATCAGCGCGGTGCGCCGGCCGCAGCGCGCCGGCCGCGGCGGCCATTGGAGGGTGAACCAACGGCAAAGGAAGACCTTTCTCTCTGTCTCTCTCTCTCACTGTCCACTCTGCCTGTCAAAAAAAAAAAAAAAAAAAAAAAAAGACCCTTTTCTAAGGTTTACTGTACAGATGGTAACAAAAGAACTTAAATGAAGGTGAGGGGCCAGCATTGTGGCACAGATTAAGCCACAGCCTGAAATACTGGTATGCTATATGGGCACAGGTTTGAGTCCCAGCTGCTCTTCTAATCCAGTTCCCTGCTAATGGTCTAGGAAAGCAGAAGATGGCCCTTGGGTTCCTGTATCCACAAGAGAGACCTGGCAGAAGCACCTGTCTCCTGACTTCTCCCAGCACAACCCCTGTTGCAGTTATTTGGGGAGTGAACCAGTAATTCTGCCTTTCAAATAACTAAGTCCTTTAAAAAATAAAGATAAGAGGAAGAAAGGAAAACCACTAATATATGTATTTACAGTACTACTTTCTAAGCAGGAGAGAAGCTGTCTACTATTGATGGTATAGGGGGAGTGTTTTGAGACACAAGCTAAACAGTATGAGAAGCTAACATGATAGGAAAAATATTCCAGAAAGAGGACAAAGCACAGACACAAGAAACATCCTGTGTTCTGGTAAGACCGAATGAGATCAGCAGGGGAAAGGGAAACATACAAAGACTAAAGACACCTCCTGCTGTTCTACGGACCACCTAGAATGCATTTGAGGGGCTTCTTTCTTAAATCCACAGCCATGGGACAACAGAGCTGAGCAATGACACGATCAACTAGAGTGGTATATGACACCCAAGAAAAGCCCAAAGCCTTGCTTTCATTTGTCCTAATTAAAGCAGGAGAATGAAAGTTTATATAATTTGTATAATGAAGAAAAACTAAAAATTAGTATGGGTGCAAACAAAGCATTCAGCAAAAGAATTGGTACTTTGCAGAAATAAAATACATAAAATCAAGTATATATACTTGACTATAATGAAAAACCATCCGTGTCTATAATAGAATTTACTTGTCAGAATATAGACCAAGCTTGGCAATCTTATCTACATACCATATTATCATTGTAAGATCAAGTTTATCTTCAATTTAACTTTAAAAATTAGCATTAATATTCTCACCTATCCTTTGAAGAAAAAAACTTAAGGTTTAGCTCACTAAAAAATGAAAGGGCCTGAAATATTCAAAATGAAAAGTTAAAGAACATAAGCGTATGCAGTTAGGCTAGCAGCTATAACAGCTCATCCCTTATCAGAGTACCTGGGTGCAATTTCCAGCTCTGGCACCTGATTCCAGCTTCCTGCTGATGCACACGCTACAAGGCAGCAGTGATAGCCCAAGTAATTAGGCTCCTGCAACCCACACGAGACCCAGATTGAGTTCCTGGCTCCTGGCCGCCGCCCCCCAACAAGGCATTGCAGGCATTCGTGTAGTGAACCAGTAGATAGGAGTTCTCTCTCTCTCTCATACTCCAAAAAATTACTACATATCACTTTAAAAAACTAGTTACCATAGGATCCAGCATTGTGGCACAGCAGGTTAAGCCAGCACTTGCAATGCTGGCATCACATATCGCAGTGCCAGTTCAGGTCCTGGCTGCTCCACTTCTGATTCAGCTCCCTGATACTACGCTTGGGAAAGCAGCAAAAAGGCCCAAGCGCTTGGGTCCCTGCCACCGGTGTGGTAGATCTAGATGGAATTCCAGTTTCCTGACTTCAGTATGGACCACCCCAACCATTGCAGTCATTTGGGGAGTGACCAGTGGATGGAAGATTTGTCTCTCCCCGTCTCTGTTGCTCTTTCAAATAAATAAGTACATCTTTTAAAAAAAACAGTCACAAAAGAATATATATTTTATTATTCCATTTACATGAAATTCTTGAACAGGAGAAATCTGATCAGCAGTAGAGAGGAAATGCTTATAATGGAGCATGAAAGAACTAAGATGATGGCAATGTCATCTATCTTGATAGAGGTGGTGTTACAGGTGTATACAAATGTCAAAACTCTTCAAACTGTATCTTTCAAACATGTGCATTTTACTGTGCATAAATTATACTTCAATAAAGTTGTTTTTAACTAAAAAAACACTTTTTAGAAAGCAATTTGACAATACCTATTAAATCTGAAATGTGCATAATCTTGAAATGGCAACTCTCATTACAGAATGTTATCACATAAATGTTCAAAGACACATAAAGATGTTCACTACTTTTGAGAAAAGTGTCTTATCAGAGAATTGATATGCTGTATTATGATACATTCATAAACTGCAATATTACACATTCCATTTAAAGTAGGGGAACAGGCTTGTGCCAAAGCAGGTGAGTTGACATGTGCATTCCAAACGGGAGTGCAGTTTTGAATCCTGGCTACTCCGCTTCTAGACCAGCTGCTTGCTAATGTGCCAGAGAAGGCAGAATGGAGCTGGCTTTGTTGCTCAATGGGTTAAGTTGCTCCTTGCAACACCAGCATCCCATTTTCAAGTACCAGTTCAAGTCTTGGCTGCTCCATTTCAGATCTAGCTCCCTGCTAATGTGCCTAGGAAGGCAGTGGAAAACGACCCTAAGTACTTGGTGCCTGGAACCCATGACGGCAACAAGACAGTTTCGGGCTCCTTGTTTCAGTGAGGGTTAGCCATCTGGAGAATGAACCAGTGGATGGAAGATCTCTTTCTTTCCCTTCCTCTGTCGCTCTGCCTTTCAAATAAATCAATGAGGAGGCACAGGGGCCCAAGCACTTGGGCCATCCTCCACTGCCTTCCCGGGCTACAGCAGAGAGCTGGACTGGAAGAGGAGCAACCAGGACCAGAACCCAGCGCCCATATGGGATGCTGGCGCTGCAAGGCGGAGGACCAACCAAGTGAGCCATGGTGCCAGCCCCAATACTTTTAAATGAAACAGATCTTAGACTGATCTTTTAAAAAGGTGTGTTGGAACTCAATAACTTGGTCTTACTGTAATGAGATAAATCTGAAAATAGACTTTCATCTATGAATACAATGGGAAAAGTTAAACTATTAAGGTAAGGAATGAGATTACAGGAATCAAGAAAGCCTTCATTTTATAAATGTCTAAATTATTTAGTATTTTAACTGAGCACATATTATTTTTATTTTATATTTATTTTTATGTAACAACAGACATTTCCAAATAGAAATAGATAAAACATATGTAGCACCACTTTCATTACTTGCAAGTCTTAAGCACATATCTAAACTTGAGAAGTGTTAGGTCCCAATAATGAGAAAGTATACCCTTAACAATACTGGCACAATAAGTAACTAAAAATCATTTATCAAACGCTTTGTACCAAGTATAAATCTAAGGGCTATAACCATCTTATCAGATGTTACCATGATCATCACCAACTTACAAATAGGCAAACCCCTAGATCCGAGGCACAAACTGACAGCTTAAGAATTAGACCTCAATAATGTACCTCCCAAGACCATACACCCTTAAAACTCTATACAATACTTTCCCTCAAATGTGTACTATTACAGCTCTAGCTGTGAAAGAAATCTTCAAACACATCTTTTAGTCTGGGGTAGAATATCAGATTGTACCGCCCATAAAACTATAATTATCTACTGTTAAATATAATTCTCTGATTGACTTACTCATTCTTCTTGAAGGAAGCCAGTAGATAATATGGAATCAAACAGAATTTGTGTCGATCATGACAGCAAATCCCCAACTGAATAATCCTGTGCAAATTGTTAACCCCTTTAGACGACAATTTCTTTATCCATAAAGGTTTCCAGAATGTTGCTATGTTCTGTATTCTGATAAGATACACATAAAATTTACCAGTTTCACTTTTTAAGTGTATAATTCAGCAACATTATGTATACTTAAAATATTGCTCAAACACTAGCACCATCCCTCTCTTGAACTTTTCCATCATTCCAGACACTCTGTGCTCATTAGACAATTAACTCCCCACTCCCCTTCTCCTCAGCCCCTAGTAACCCTTATTCTATTGTCCATAAAACTGCCTATTATATCTATTGCATGTAAATGAAATCACTGTTTTTATGACTTCTGTACAAAAGACTTATTTCACTTTGCATGTCTTCAAAGTCCATACATGTTACACAGCACGAATCAGAATTCCATTCCTTTTATGTCTGAATAATATTTCATTATATGTATATACCATATTTTCATTCATTCATCTGTTGATAGAGGCAGAGTGACTTTCACGAAAACTAAAGCAAAAAACAAAAAAGAAAACACATCTGGCAAATAGCAGGCATTTTAATTCCTTTTTCATTTCATTCTTGTCATACTTTTGTACCAAGTAGTGGTACAGTGTTGAGATATTACTAGACTTACATATCTATGTTTTCTTTAAAAAAGATTTACATGAAAGGCAGAGTTAGAGAGAGACAGATCTTCCATCTGCTGGTTCATCCCCCAAATGGCCACAACAGCCAGAGCTGGGCTGATCTGAAGCCAGGAGCTTCTTCAAGGTCTCCCATGTTGGTGCAAGGGCCCAAGAGCTTAGGCCATCTTCCGCTGCTTTCCCAGGTGCATTAGCAGGGAACTGAGTCAATGGAGCAGCCAAGACTTGAAATGGCAGCCACACAGAATGCTGGCATCCTAGGCAGAGGCTTAACTTGCTACACCACAATGCCCGGCCCCATATCTGTATCATTTTAAAAGAATGAATAGTGTCCCAATAATGATTCACAATTAGTGTCACTATTCCCTTCAGTTTTAGCTCCAACATCTACCTCAGGGGTAGGCATTTCGCACAGCAGTTAGGATGTCCCTTGGTCTGGCCATCTTTCATATCAGAGTACCTGGGTTCAACTCCCAGCCCTCCTCCTGCTTCTTCCTAATGTATATCCTAGGAGGCACAGAAGAAGATGGCTCCAGTACTTGAGTCCCTACCACTCACACTGAAGACTCAGATTAAGTTCTGGGCTCCTGGCTCTGGCCTGGCCCACCCCCAGCTATTTGCAGGCATTTGGGGAGTGAAACAGAATGGGAGCTCTCTGTCTCTGCCTCTCTGCCTTTCAAATTCTTTTAAACTGGTAATTTTTTTAAAAACTTACCTCAAATTATTTCAATAAAGAACTCATTAATTCTAACCAGACATCTCTGAATTAAAAGATGTGCTACCCTCTCTTACCCTCTCCCTTCCTTATATTTTTGTCCAAGGATCATCAACATCAACATAAATCAAATTAAACAGCTACTATATGCTAAACATCCAGATGATTTATCAAGCTTCTCTCTAGTTCCCTGAAACACCAAACATGAATACTAATAATTGTACCTAAAGGACTTCTAATTTTCAATATCATAAATTATAACTAGGAAGAACCTTAAAGACTAATTTATCTTGACAATTATTTTTCTTTATAATCACTGCTTCTCAGAAATGGAGGAAAAATATTTTCCAAAGTTCTCTATAACACAAATATATCCTGATTGCTTTGCAAGTTCCTCTGTCAAATGATTTCCCTATATTTTCCATATTCTCTTAATTCGTTCTATTATTAAAGTCCGTGTTTTCTAGCAACTGCCAACGTAAGTGCTAGGTATATATTAAGAAAAATAAGAGAGCCTCTGCCTCCAGGCAGTTAGAATGCAGTGAAGGAGCCCAATGCATAAACAAGTGATTACAATACAATTTGATACATACTGTAATAACAGTATGAACAAAGACTTCTGAGAACACAAGAGTGCCTGGAAATTGCGGGAGGGCCTCTGGAAGGTAAAGTTCATCATCTGATCAGGAACCATTCTCTGAATTTAACAAATTGCTTGTCTCCACTTATGCTCTCATTCAAACTAATGGTTTCACCAATCCATAGAGAATTCGTCATCATTTACAAAAAATGTATTCATCAACAATACACGCATAAAGACTTCAAGGATAACTCATATATCATTTCTCAGTGACCCCCAAATTCATTGTATGATCAACCGAGTTGTCAGTTTTTTAAAAGAAGCAGGCCAACTTTCTTACTCATGGCTCATTTAAAGGTTAATAATAAATTAAATTTACATCCCTTGAGAATGCCACTTCAAAGGATAAAAGATATCCTGGAAAAACTCCAGTGTAACCTAGAGAAATCTGCCTTAAAATTTTTAAATGGCCAAAACAGACCATCATTTATATGTACACGTGCAAGCAAAGCCAATATTAAAGTATTTTTGTTTTATCTAACTACACTAAATCAACAAGTGCTTTTTATATTGCTACTTAAACTAAGTAATTCTAAATTAAAAGATTCATAAAGCTTTCAAAAATAATTTAAAACAAAGTTTAAACCAATTTCTCAGACTTTTTTAAAAAATATCTATGGCAAGTACAGATAGTGATTATCAAATACAGAATACACAAGGGCAAAATTAGAATTTCTTATCCTAAAATACCAAAATTTCTGCCAAAAATCTGCACAACTAGCTCATAACAAAATACCCAAGGTTACTACTATTTTTAAATACATAATTGTCAGCAAATAACATGGACGTAAATGTGATTTCATAATGTCAACCCTTAGAGTAGCACCTGGAATGTGTTGCTCAGTGATGTCCAAAACGCTGCAAAATAGATGTAACACAAAATTTTAGACTGTATTTGTCTCCATGTCTCTAAAACCACAAGTTAGTAGATGCTTATTTGACCTTCAGATAGAACACTATGTGATCAGAAGATAGCCTATGTTTTTCTAACTTCCTTTCTTGGAACATATTCACTTTCTACAAAAGTCAGAATTTAAAAGAGCAATTTTCTCTAAACATTACATTCCCCAACACACCTCCAAAAATGGAGAATAGAATTCTTTATATCTAGAGTAGAACAGACTAGAATCCTGTATGCCTAATTTTAAGGGGATTATGTACAGGAAATTAAAATATGCCCTAAATATTTTTTATTTTCTTGCAAATAAAATTAAATAAACCAGTTAAGACTATATACTTGTTCTGCATTCTTCTAAGTGCTCAATAACAAAGAGTAATAGAAAATAAACTCCAAAACCCACGTATTGACAACACTCCACTATTCCAGAATTAGTCATTTTTAAAGGTTTAAGTGCTATGTTATGTGACATTAAAACATCATAAAATTAAACCTAACTTCTTGAAACCTAGAAAGTAAACCTCATAGTAAAACACTTTAAATAAAGATTCTTATTTCCAAATGAATCTAAATTTCACAGATCCTGGGTGAAAAACAAAGGAATTTTAGGTTAACTGTGGGCAGCATACATTCAATTTTTCAAGCAACGAACACTTCTGCATCCAGTCTTTTCAGACTCACCAAAGCTATTGTTCAGGGAAAGCAAGACCAACTAGTAAGAAACTGCTAACCCTAGAGCCTAAACACATATTCGGAATGGGCATTTTATCTGGATCACCTATTTCTACCATCAAATCTTCATTCAACCCCTCGGGATTGGGAAATAATCGCCGACTAAATGACAGTTGACTTCGTTAGCACCTGTCGCCAGTCCCAGATGTACCACACAAGTTAGTCAAAACAGCTTGTAATTTCTTAGGAAAAAAAAAAAAAAGTATGATTCTTTAAAAACTGGGAACTCACTATGCGTTCACCAAGTTTTCCGAAATCTCGCGCTTCATGCGTCCTCCTATTTCCAAAAAGTCACCCCGCGGCAGAGCCGTGCTGCTGAGTGGAGGGGGTCGCACAATGAAGCGGGAACTCCACAGAACGGCCTCGGGGCGAACAAAACCCGCGGGGCGGACGCCAGCTCCGCGCTGCCCTCAAACTTCACGCGCAGCCCGGCGGGGAGGCGCCCCCCGCCCGGGTCTGCGGCGGACGCGGGGTCTCCGGGAGACGTCAGACGCCCAGCTCCTCCGGAGTTCCCACGTCGCGGCCGCTGCCCGGAGCCGGCGCGGGGCGGGACCGAGCCCTGCCCACCCGCGCCCGCGGCGCCCCGCGCCCCCACGCGCCCGCGGCCGGGGACCCCCGCGTCCTGCCCTGCCCTCACGCCGAGCTCTCCGGAGACACAGTCCGTCCTTTGTCTGAGTGCGGACTCGCGGCTCGCTCCCACCAACTTGTGTGTGTCCCGTCCCACCCGGGCGCTCCCGCGGCCCCGCCACACAAAGGAGACCTGAAGCTCGGGGCGACCACCCGGACCGGGCACCGGAACGCCCCCGGCCCCGGCGCCCCGGCGCGGGCAGCCCCGGCGCCGGGAACCCCCCGCCCCGCGCACGCCTCGGCTCCCTCCTCGCATCTCCGGGGAGGGTCCGCGCTGCCCCGCTCGCGGGGTCGCGCGGGCCGGCCCGCCCCTCACACGGTCCCCCCAGAGGGGTCTCCCCTCTCCCCTCCCCCGCGCCCGCGCGAGCGACGACCGGGGAAGCCCCGCTCGGACGATACCGGGGACCGGCAAGGAAGCGGCGGGCAGGTCCCCGCGTCGCCGCCGCCCTGGGTCGCACTCCCGGAACCCCGCCGGCCGAGCTGCCGACAGCGCGCGTTACCTTCGTCCCGCGCGCCAACCCGCACCGCTCCCGCGCACCGCCCCCGCGCGCCGCCGCCGCCGCCGCCGCCGGGGCTCCACTGCCTTCTGTGTCCCACTGGGTGTCGGACGCGACCGGACCGAGCGCCAAACGCGACAGCCCAATCGCCATCGCTTTTATTTGGCCCCCCCAGTCCAATCAAGCGCCGCCCCGATTGGCGGGATGCGAGGCGGGCGCTCGTCCAATCACAGGGCCTGCCGGGCTCGGAGGCGCCGAGCGAGCCCCACGCAGAGCGCGCTCGGGACTCGCGGGCCGGCGGGCGCGCGGGTGCGCGTGCGCGCGAGCGGCGGGGCCCGGCCTGAGGGACGCGGCTCACCGTGTGGAAGCGCTGCCGCCGCCGCCGCCGCCGCCGCCGCCGTCTCTTTGTTCTTTGGCTGAACGCTCGGCGCCTCTCGGGAAAGCGGTGGGCACGGAAGGCGGGGACGAGGCAACTCTGTGGGGGCCCGGAGGCCGCCGCCGGCAGAAGGCGGGAAGGGTGGGGTGGCGGGAACCGGCTGGAGGGCGGGGCTACGCGCTCGCGGCTCTTGGCGGGAACCGGCGCCGTGGAGTTCCCGGCGGGGGAGGGGCGGGCGGCGAGAGCCAAGTTTGAACCAATTCAAAACTCGGGGGCGGTAACGGTTTTAACTGCCGCGCCGATTTCCCCGCGCGCGGCGCGCGGAGCGGAGCGGGGTTGCGGCGCCGAGTTTACGGGCGGACCTGCCGCGCGGCCTCGGTCTCGGGTGCCCCGCACGCCCGCCCCCCGGGAGAGCCGTCACTTTTACTTCGGTCTGAGGCGGCCGCTTTCCCGCCCGCACTCGGCTGGACTGAAGCCGGCAGAGCCTGCGGTGCCTACCCGTAGAAACCTGGGGCCGAGAGGCCGGACGGTTAGGGCCCCTTTGTCGTGGAAAGCGCCCCTCTCGGACCCTTCCTGGTGATTGTCGTTCCAAGCACGTGCCAGCGTTAAAATGTGTTTATTCAGGCTGCGTGCGGTTCACGTGCCTCACGCTACGTCTCTGCAGAGTATTAAAGCGATGGCAGCGTCTTGGGGTGGTTAGAAAGTGATGGGGGGGGGGGGTGTTAACCTGCCTCAAAGGCGTCAGAGATAAACTGCTTAGGGTACAATCTCTCCTGTGCCTTATCTGGCGACGAAGTTAAAAGTATTCCAAAGTTGTTTTCCATATGATGCATCTGTAGGGCAAAATACCCTTTTTCACTGGGATCCCACATTGGGAGATCAGGCTGGGAATTTTTAAAAGGTCAACTATGGACTGTTGGGTAAAAAGCCTAAAAAAATGTTTTATGAATTAATTTTGTAAGTTAGCCCATGATTTTCCCATCTTTGCTAAATCAACATCTAATTCCTCATATATTCTGAACCAATTAAGTGCTGGAAAATATATGACAGGAAGCCAAAAGAGAAAAAAAGCAATCATGTGCCCCCGTAAAAGCCAAATTACCTTACAAATAAATGTTGGAAAGAGTCCAGAAGTAGATGTTATGCCTCTTCAATGTGACTATAAAGTAGTGAACTCTGTTAATGTCACCAGTACATATCATTTTCCATGGTAAAATGTTCCCATCTAGACTTAACTATTTAAATCTCAAAAATTAACTACTTTTACCTAGATTGCTTATCAAATTATTGATTTTATCTCTCCTTTAATATGTATTAAAACAGTGGGAACCTTATTTAAATATTTATTCATTCATTTATTTGAAAGCCAGAGTGACAGAGATCTTCCATCTGCTGGTTCACTCCCCAAATGGCTGCAACAGCCAGGTCTGGGCCAGACAGAAGCCAAGAGCCAGGATCTCCATCCTGGTCTTTCATGGGATGATAGGGGCCTAACACTCAGCCATCCTCTGCCACATTCCCAGTCACATCAGCAGGAAGCTAGATCTGTGGTTGTCACAGGCTGTGGTTTCACCAACCATACCATGACACCAGCCCCACATGGGAGCTTTTTTTTTTCCCAGAGAAAAATCGAAATTTTATTAGGGACTATCAGAAAGCAAATCGAAGGAATATATAAATGAATGCAACAAAGAGTAAAATGTCATATGAGTTGTTAAGGCATTTAGAATCAAGGAATGATGTTGAATCAAGATGTTTCCAAAAAAATCTCAAGAGGAAATTTTAACTAGCTCCTGCAAAAGCACAAGATCTAGCATGGTGGGACAGTGAGGACTCTCGAGGTGCACAAGAACATAGATTCTGAAAGTACAGAGCTGACAGTGCACCTTGGGAAAAAGAACAGAGGGAGCTAAAATGGCACTGAATATTTTGAAAATGAGTTTATGATGTATATTTAGGTATAAATATAGGGATGCTCCAATAAACTTATGGGAGGGCTGGCACTATGGCACTACAGGTTAAGCCACTGGATTGCAAAGCAGGCATCCCATATGAGTGCCAGTTGGACTCCCAGCTGCTCCACTTCTGATTGAGTTTCCTGCTAATGCGCCTGGGAAAGCAGCAAAAGATGGCCCCACTTCTTGGGCCCCTGCACCCACCTGGGAGACCATGAAGAAGCTCCTGGCTTCGGCCTGGCCCAGCCCCAGCTGTTGTGGCCATTTGGGAGTGAAACAGTGGATGGAAGCTCCATCTTTCTGTCTCCTATGTCTGTCTGTCTCTCTCTCTCTCTCTCTCTCTCTAACTCTGCCATTCAAATAAGTAAATAAATTTTTAAAAAGAAAGAGAGAAAGAGAAAATTATGGGGCCTGCACTGTGTTGCAGTGGGTTAAACCTTTTATCTGCAGCACCAGCATCCCATATGGATATCGGTTCAATTCCCAGGGGCTCCACTTCCAGTCCAGCTCCCTGCTAATGTGCCTGGGAATGCAGCCCAAGTCCTTGGCCCCCTACACCCACGTGGGTGACCCAGAAGAAGCTTCTGGCTCCTGATTTCGGATCAGCTCAGCTCCGGCCATTGCAGCCATTTGGGGAATGAATCAGCGGATGGAAGATCTTGCTCTGTAAACTGCCTTTCAAATAAATAAACCTTTTTTAAAAATGGATGGAAAATAGAGTTAAGTATTTTTGGTTAAGAAATTTTGAAATACGTGGACAGTTTTTTTTCATAATACACATTCCATGACATTTTTGAAGGCCTCTGCCATGTAATACAAAGGCTAAGTTGGAACATCAAGGAGATAGACCAGTGAATCATGATACTAAGTTCAGCAATGACATTGCCCAGTTAAGCAACATAATGTAGGTCACAGTGGGGACGGGAGAAAGAATTTAAAACATTGCAAAAGGACTTCATTGTATCTTGGAGAGCATATTTTGCGGCTATTTTAATATGTTGGCAAATAGAGGAAAGTTAGATGTGAGAAGAAATACTTTGTTTTTCTTATAAAGATTTATCTGAAGATTTCCATCGTAGGAGATCAAGAAAATATGCAGGCCTTTTTATGAATCTTTGTGATCATTTCAATAGGAATATGTGCTTAATGAATACCAACCATGTGTGAGTGTGTGTATGTCTGAATGCTGGTTACCAAAGGGACCTAAATGAAGCAGAAAGCCATGCTACACAGATTGATGTGAGATGTGAAAGTCACAAAGTATTTTTGTTTAAAAATACTCAGAATACAGTTAAAACACTATTGGTAAGTCATTCTGTTCTCTGTTAAAGATACGCTACTAAATTATGGGATGAAACCAAAAGTGGAGAGTTAAAACTCTGAAGTCATGAGTATAATATTCATGAATAATGAAGTAATTCTTCATTATTCACTGCTGTACCCCTAGGGCTTGGCACTGCTGGTGCCCATTATACCCTCGAGGTTTTCCTGGGATCCAGCACTTTCATCTTGCTGAAGATAACTTTTGGGGAGAAGCAGGATAAGGTTAAATGCAAAGTTCAGGCTGTTAGCATCACTGAATTTCCTTTTACATCCCTTCACTATAAAGTTCTATAAAGAACTTTCCTTTCAATCCCATGAATGGGGTTTACTTCCCACACTTTTCATTTATTCACTCAGTATTCAACAATGATCCAGGTGCTAGGAATACAATGGAAGCAAAACAGAAACCTCTGCCTCATGGACCTCATTCTGTTACAGGTAACATGACAAAGGAAGGGGACCTCAATTCTTATCTCACTAGAAGAATTTCCATGTGGACAAAGCAATGAGCAAAGCAAGATTTATTTAAGTCAGAAATCTGCCAGGAATGAGGCTCCAAGAAAGGAAGACAGGAGAAACTGGTGGAAATGGAGTCTTTTGCATAATTCGGGGGATAATTAACAATCAAAGGGCAGGGAACAAAACCCATCAGAGGGCCCAGAACTGTAATCCTGTCTAGCCTGCTCATGATAAAACTGGAAACTCGGAAGGGTTGCATCGGCAGTCTTGTCTTGGTAAAGGCAGCTTTTCAAAGGAGGCATGCAGTGTGATCCAGCACTTTCATCTTGCTGAAGATAACTTTTGGGGAGAAACAAGCATTTTGCACACTCGTGAAGGGACTCCCCTTTCCTCATTCCAGCCCAGGACCAACTCAACTGCCTATTAGCCCATCTGACTGTCACGATTCTAGTGCAGAGGAGCAAATAAAATGTGCAGCACATGACATGGTGATAGAGAAAAGCATGGAAGGAGGGAAGTATTAGGTGAAAGTTCTGTAATTTAAAAATAGGAAATTTCTCATTGTGAAGGTGGCATTTGAAGGAAAAGCTGAAAGAGGTGAGGGTGCACTTCCGGAAACAAGAGATATTCTGTGTCTCCAGAGTGGAGAGGGCCTGAAGTGGGAGGTTGGCTGGTGTGCTATATGACAGAATCAAGAAGCCAGCCAGGAGTGGATGTCAAAGAGTTGAGGGGGCACAAATAGATCTTTTAGGGCCTCGTGGGCCATGGTTAGGACTTCATTGAGAGGATTTTGAGCAGAAAGGTGATTTGATCACTTAAGATCATTCTAGCTACTGTACTGAGAGAAACCTGAAGCAGAACAGGGACCAAATCAAGAGAGCAGGGTGCTGAGCCTATTGTAGAAACTCAAGCAATAAATGATTGTGGCCAAGACCAAAGTGGGAACTATAAGCTGGTAGGAAGTAGATTTTCGAAGTCTGGGCAATAGGATTTGCTGACAGAACTAGATATGTGGTGCAAAACGGTGAGATTGATGTAAGTGTAAACTGCAGAAACAAAAGATGGGATGGAGGCCAGTGCCGTGGCTCACTAGGCTAATCCTCCGCCTTGTGGCGCCAGCACACCGGGTTCTAGTCCCGGTCAGGGCGCCAGATTCTGTCCCAGTTGCCCCTCTTCCAGGCCAGCTCTGTGCTGTGGCCAGGGAGTGCAGTGGAGGATGGCCCAGGTGCTTGGGCCCTGCACCCCATGGGAGACCAGGAAAAGCACCTGGCTCCTGCCTTCGGATCAGTGCGGTGCGCCGGCCGCAGCATGCCAGCCGTGGCGGCCATTGGAGGGTGAACCAACGGCAAAAGGAAGACCTTTCTCTCTGTCCACTCTGCCTGTTTAAAAAAAAAAAAAATGGGATGGAGATTTGGAGGTGACTATAGTTTGAGACAAAGTTTGAGATGCATGGTTTCAACCAAGTAGAAATGTCAAATATGTGGTCATTACTGAAAGTAAACTTTCCCCTACTAGTTTAGGTTCCAGTGGCTGAAAACCTGTAAATTTATGACAGAGTAACCAAAAAAAAAGTTTATTATGTTTGTGGTTGCACTCTTGTGACAGCACCTCCCAAAAAGGAGGAAAGGTTTCTGTAGCAGCTTAATAAAAGAGGTGCTTTAAGGCGCCAAGGAAACTGGTTTACATAATCTGGGGTGAGAGGGTAAATGTCTTTGTGCCCAAGGTCAGCTAAGACGTCCTGGGGGGGGGCACTTGTGGGAACTCATTATCCTAAGGATGTACTTTAGTCACACAGAGGAAGTTCAGATAAGATTTCTACATGTTTTTAAGTAATCTTTGGCTTTATGGAAGTCCAGGGTTGTGGAGAGTTGTGACTGGAAACATCACTTTGGGATCATCAGCAAATAAATGCTATCTAAAACCAAGGGAGTAAATTTAAATAGATAAGAGTTCAAGGTTCTCCAACTGGAAAAGGTTGTGGAGATGAGAAACCAGTGAAGACAGAAAGGAAGCATCAGTGAAATGGGAGGCAGGTAACAAAATACAGTCTCCTGGAAGCTGAGAAAAGAAAGTGATTCAAAGGAGAGAGTAACGAGTTTCATAGCATGCTGCTAACAGGTGGAGTAGGATGTCTGAGACTTGACTCTTGCGTGGATTTAGCAATATGGAGGCCATTGATGCCCTTGATAAGACTGGTCTCAGTGCACTGACGGGGATAAAAACCAGGTTAGACTGGATTCCAGAGTTAATTTGAGAAGAAAATCGGAGGCAGCAATTGTAGACCATTTTCTCAAGACTTTTGCTGAGAATGAAAGGAAAGAAAATACAGTTGCAGGAATAAGTGGGATCCAGAGAAAGAAGATCTTTTTTAAAAACATAGCCATGTTAGTATCTGATGAAGAGCAAAGGAAATAGGAAAATTGGTGATTCAGGAAAAGAATATTCCTTGAGCAATATCCTTAAGTATGTCAGAAGAGGTGGATTCCAAATCTTGGACAGGAAGCCAAGGAAATGGGTCCCAATGCATGAGTAAAGGATTTGGTCTTTGCCAGAAAAGAAGAGAAGATAGAATATATGGGCACAAATGCAGAAACATGTATGTCTGATTGCAACAGATACACATTGGTAACCATCTGACCAAGTGCAGGTAGTGCTGGAACGAATATGTAGAGTTAAGGTGAAAAGCTGTTTAGACCATTATGTTGTGTCATTGCATTTATGACAGTCCTCCCATTTTTGCCTTAAAATAATTGTTCAGTCCCAACAGAAATATAAAATGGATGAATTGGGGCCGGCGCTGTGGCACAGTGGATTAAAGCCCTGGCCTGAAGCGCCGGCATCCCATATGGGCACCAGTTCAAGACCTGGCTCCTCCACTTCCAATCCAGCTCTCTGCTATGGCCTGGGAAAGCAGTGGAGGATGGCCCAAGTCCTTGGGACCCTGCACCCACGTGGGAGACCCAGAAGAAACTCCCGGCTCCTGGCTTTGGATTGGCACAGCTCTGGCCATTGTGGCCATTTGGGGAGTGAACCAGTGGATGGAAGACCTCTCTCTGCCTCTCCTTTTCTCTCTATGTAACTGACTTTCAAATAAATAAATCTTTAAAAAAAAAAAAAGGATGAATTTAGTTTTAGGGATATAGGATACAATACAAAAGTGGAAATTCTAAAGCTGTTTGGAGAACAAATAGTCATATGATACAGTGTGGTTAAAAGATTTGAGATTACCAGAGTAGTATCAATTAAAGGTCTGAGAAGGAATGATCCCTTATAACACGTAAGAGTGGTGTTATATCACAGACTGGAAAACACCTTAGGCTGATTCAAGAAAATATGTAGCATGCAAAGAAAACTTAATAAAAGAATATTTAAAAAATAATTTGTGACTTTTGATTTTTATAAATTCATTTTATCCATTTGAAAGAGAGATACAGAGAGCTCTCCCATCCACTGGTTCATCCCCAAATGCCCTCAATATCCTGGGGTTGGCCATGCCAAAGCCAGGAACCAGGGACTCATCCAGGTCTCCCAGGTGGATGGCAGGGACCAACGTACTTGGGCTATCACCTTCTACCTCCGAGGTTACATTAGCAGGAAGGTGGAACTGGGAGCAGAACCAAGGACTCAAACCTAAACACTCTGATATGAGGTATAGGTATCCCAAGCAGAGTCTAAAGTGCTGAACCAAACACCCATCACTGACCCTTTTCAGAATTAGATTGAGATAGTCATCTCCAGAAAGCCAAAGGAACATGTGTTAAACATCCTCTAAAATGCTCCCAAATATAATCACCTCCTTGGTTTTTTAGATTTATTTTATTCATTTGAAAGGCATAGTTACAGAGAGAGAGGGAGAAATAAAGAGAGTCTTAAATCCACTGGCTCGGCCAGTGCCGCGGCTCACTAGGCTAATCCTCCACCCTGCGGCGCCGGCACACCGGGTTCTAGTCCCGGTCGGGGCGCCGGATTCTGTCCCAGTTGCCCCTCTTCCAGGCCAGCTCTCTGCTGTAGCCAGGGAGTGCAGTGGAGGATGGCCCAAGTACTTGGGCCCTGCACCCCATGGGAAACCAGCTCACTGTCCACTCTGCCTGTCAAAAAAAAAAAAAAAAATCCACTGGCTCACTCCCCAAAAGGACCAGGCTGAAGCCAGGAGCTTCTCTCAGATCTCCCACATGGATGCAGGGGCCCAAGCACTTGGGCCATCCCCCTCACCCCACTCCTTTCCCAGGAGCATTAGCAGGGAGCTGGATCAGAGGTGAAGCAGCAAAGACTCAAACCAGCGCCCATATGGGATGCTAGTGTTGCAGGTCCTGGCTTAACCAACTATACCACACTGGCCCCCAATATTGCCACCTCTTGGTGCTCATACCATTTTGTAATTCTCTCCCTTGAGTGTGGGCTAGACTTTCCACAAGCCTCTAATATGGCCACGAAAGAAATAGGATATCATTTGGGAAATTATGTTACAAAAAGGCTGTAACCAGGGCCAGGGCTGTGGCTTAGTAGGCTATGCCTCCACATGCAGTGCCAGCATCCCATAAGGGCACCAGTTCATGTCCTGGCTACTCCTCTTCCGATCCAGCTCTCTGCTAATAGCCTGGGAAAGTAGTGGAAGGAGGCCCAAGTGCTTGGGCCCCTCAACACATGTGGGAGACGTGAAAGAAGCTCTTGGTTCCTGGCTTTAGTTGCAGCCATTTGGGGAGTGAACCAGCAGATGGAAGACCTTTCTCTCTGTCTCTTCTTCTCTCTCTGTATTCCTCTCTCTCAAATAAATAAAATCTTAAAAAAAAAAAAAAAGACAGTAACCTTCCCGTACCCCTCTCTCCCTATCTCATTCCTTACTATGGAATAAGAATTCAGCTTTGTCTAAAACTTCCACCACCCCATTGTACTATTCACTTTCCCACTAAGCTGAACAAGATGTTACCATCTTATAAGAGTCTTAAGAAATTTTGGCTGGCACTGTGGCTCACTTGGTTGATCCTCCACCTGCAGCGCTGGCATCCCATATGGGTGCCAGTTCTAGTCCCGGTTGCTTCTCTTCCAGACAGCTCTCTGCTGTGGCCCAGGAGGGCAGTGGAGGATGGCCTAAATGCTTGGGCCCCTGCACACACATGGGAGACCAGGAAGAAGCTCCTGGTGCCTGGCTTCGGATTGGCGCAGTGCCAGCCGTGGCGGCCATTAGGGGAGTGAATCAACCTTTCTCTCTGTCTCTCTCTCTCTCACTGTCTATAACTCTACCTGTCAAATTAAAAAAAAAAAAATTTGATCAAAACAAGTGAAGACCGAAATATATTTAAACATTTAGACAATCTAGAAACTACCTGACAGTTTTAAAGGAATTCAACATGAAACTGAGGGGTGCTTAGCCAGAATATGGTTATAAACCCCTGGACAGAATGGCATTTTCCAGATTCAACACCTGTTTTACCAAGGACCGCTGAGGATTTGGGGAAGTGGAGAACTGAAGAATCTTACCATTATTCTGGCATATAACAATAAAGAGTATCAACAAATAAAATAATAAGATGGCCCAAGTCCTTGGGCCCCTGCACCCTTGTGGGAGATCTGGAAGAAGCTCCTGGCTCCTGGCTTCATATCGGTGCAGCTCTAGCCATTGCAGCCATTTGGGGAGTGAACCAGTGGATGGAAGACTTCTCTCTCTACCTTTGCTTCTCTGTAACTCTGCCTTTCAAATAAATAAATAAATATTTTTTAAAAAAGTGATAAAACATCCCAGCAGGGTGAATATGTGGTGGGGAGGGTGGGAGCAGGGAATTGACAAGATAACATGATTTTGATTCTAAAATAATAATGTGAAATGCAAAAGACCTAAAAGAACCAAGATAATTGAAGAAGAGCGAAGGTGGGCAACCTGTGACTACCAAATATTGAAACCTAGTTTTTTCAAGTCACAATAATTAAAACAGTGATGTTGGCACAAAGATGGACAAATAGACCAATGGGAAACAAAATAAGAGTCCAGAAACAGGCCCATACCTAAATGGTTACCTGATTCATGATGAAGGCGACCTTGCAGTGCAATAGGGAGAGGGTCATCTTCTGAATAATTGGTTGTAAGTCAATTGGCTATTCCTATAGAGAAGAAAATCTTGATCTCCACACCAGATGAGCTGATGATCTAAATGTGAAAGAAAACAGAGAAACATTATCAAGATCTTGGAGTACACAAAAAGTTTTTAAGCAGGATTTTTTTAAAGGACTCATAAAAAATAGGCTATATTAACGTTAAGAACTTCTATTAACCAAAATACACTACTAAAATACTGAAAAGCAGAGCCAGCATTGTGGCATAGCAGGTTAAGCCTTCGCTTGTAATGCCAACATCCCATGTGGGTGTGGGTCTCAAACCAGCTGCTCCACTTCTGATCCAGCTCCCTGTTAATGCACCTGAATAGCAGCGGAAAATGGCCCAAGTGTTTGGGCCTCTGCATTCACGTAGAAGACCTTGAAGAAGCTCCTGGCTCCTAGCTCTTGGCTTTGGCCTGGCCTATCCCCGGTTGTTGTGGCCATTAGGGGAGTGAACCAGTGGATGAAAGACCTCTATCTATCTATCTATGTATCTATCTATCCCTCACTCTGTAACTCTGCCTTTCAAATAAATTTTTTAAAAAACTTTAAACAATACTGAAAAGCAGGTCAAAAAATAGAAGAAAACCACAATACACTTACCTGACAAAAGATGTCTGTGCATTGTGTAAAAAAAAAATCATACAAAACAGTTTGAAAAAGAGGACAAAACATTAGGAAAGGGAAAAAACATTAGAAACTGGCACCCAAAAAGATGGATATACATATGCCCAATAAGTATATAAAAGATACTCAGTTTCACTAGTTACCCTAAAATGCAAATAAAATCATAATGTAATATCACTACACCCCAAATGGCTAAAATGAAAAAAAAAATACCAAGTGTTGACAAAGATGTAAAGTAACCAAAGTTCTTTTTTTTAAGATTTTTTATTTATTTGAAAGTCATAGTTACACAGAGAGAGGAGAGGCAGAGAGAGAGAAAGTTCTTCCATCTGATGGTTCACTCCCCAGATGGCTGCAATGGCTGGAGCTATGCTGATCTGAAGCCAGGAGCCAGGAGCTTCTTCCAGGTATCCCACATGGGTGCAGGGGCCCAAGAACCCTGACCATCTTCTACTGCTTTCCCAGGCCATAGCAGAGAGCTGGATTGGAAGTGGAGCAGCCAGGACTCAAACCAGCGCCCATATGTGATGCTGGTGCTTCAGGCCAGGGTATTAACTCACTGCGCCACATCACCAGCCCCAGGTAACCAAAATTCTTACAGCTGATTAGGGGTGTAAATTGGTATAAGCACTTTGGAAAATTGCAAAGATAATATTTACTATACTTAAGTATGAAATATGCTATAAATTAAAAATTCTATATAAAATATAAATATAGCAGGTGACTATGTACGTGTGTATATGTATTTACCAAAAGAATATTCATAAGAGCACTGTTCCTAATAGCCTAAAACTGGAAACTATCCAGTTGCCCATCAACAGTAGAGTGAATAAATTAAGATACATTTACATAATGGAATATCCTACAACAATGCCCATGATTAACCTACAGTTACATACAACAATACGAAAGAATTGAAAAAAAAACAGAATGTTAAATGGAGAAAGATAAAAAAAGAAATGTATCATATGACTATTTATTTAAAGTTCCTTGACAAGCAGAAGTGGTCCTTGATGAAACAATAGTGGGTAGAATCAGAATTGAGGAGGGTAGTGATGAGAGTGGTGATAATGTTTCATTCCTCACTGATATGAGTGCTACATAAACAAATATATTTCAATCATGAAAACTTAATCGAGCTGTACACTTAGAATGCATACCGTTTCTATTTGTGCATTATATTTCAAGAAGTTTAAAAAAAAATCAGAGAGGCGGTGTCAGCCATCATGGAGCCTGTGGAGGCCTGCTGGGAACAGGACTTCTAGAAGGTAACTATGTCTGGGAGACTGTGGTGCAAGGCCATTTTTGCTGGCTTTAAGCAAGGTCTCCGGAACCGAAGGAAGCACATAGTGCTTCTTAAAATTGAAGGTGCTTATGCTCTGGCTGAAACTGAATTCTACGTGGGCAAGAGGTGTGCTTATGTGTTCAAAGCAAAGAATAGCACAGTGATTCCTGGGGGCAAACCTAACAGAACCAGAGTAATCAGGGAAAGGCAACCTGTGCTCACGGAAACAGTGGCAGGATTTAGGCCAGATTCTGAAGAACCTTCCTGCGAAGGCCACTGGACACAGCATCCGTGTGGTGCTGTACCCCTCAAGGATTTAACCTATTGAAAAGTAAGTAAATAAAAATGGATTTGTTCTCTTGTAAAAAAAAAAAATCAGTGCGAGAACAAGGAGTAAGAGTAACAAAGACGGGTAAACAATGAGGAAGGAGGAAAACTGAAGTGTAATCTCCTAGAAGTCACAGGGAAATAGAAATGTTAATAAGAAGGAGGGGGGACAGCACCGTAGCATAGCAGGTAAAGCCACAGCCTGCAGTGCCGGCATCCCATATGGGCGTCGGTTTGAGTCCCAGCTGCTCCACTTCCAATCCAGCTCTCTGCTATGGCCTGGGAAAGCAGTAGAAGATGGCCCGGGTGCTTGGGCCCCTGCACCCATGTGGGAGACCTGGAAGAAGCTCCTGGCTCCTGGCTCCTGGCTCCTGGCTCCGGATCGGCACAGCTCCTGCCCTTGCAGCTATTTGGGGAATGAACCATCAGATGGAAAATTCTCTCTCTCTTTCTCTCTCACCCCTCTCCCTTTGCCTTTCTCTCTCTCTCTCCCTCTACCTCTCTGTAACTCTGCCTTTCAAATAAATAAATCTTTAAAAAAAAAAAAAAAGAAAGGTACAGGGTGGGCATCTGACACAGCAATTAAGTCACTGTGTGGCATGCCAAGATCACAAATTGTAGTGCCTGAGTTGAAATCCTGGCTCCACTTCCAATCTAGCTTCCTGTGAAAGCACACCATGGGAGGCTGCAGATGATTTCTCAGGTCTTAGATCCTTGCCACCATGTGGGAGACCCAGCTCGAGTTCCAGGATACTGGTGTCAGCCTGGCTCAGCCCCAGTTGCTATGAGCATCTGCGGAGTGACCCAGTGGATGGAAGATTTCTGTTCTGCTTTCTCTGTGTTTCTCTGCCGTTCAAATAAATAAGTAAATAATAATAAAAATTTCTTCAGAATATTTAAAGAACTCTTAGAACTCAACAATACAAAGAAAGTAGGGGTGAGCACGTAGCCTAGCAGTTAGATGATTGCATCCCACATTGATGTACATGGGATCTATATCCAGCTCTGGCTCCTGACTCCAGCTTCATGTTAATTCAAACCCTGGGAAGCAGCAGTAATGTCTCAACTGGGCTCCTGCCCATCAACATGGGAGACTTGGATTTAGTTCCCATCTCCCAGCTGCAACCCTGCCCAGCCCTGGCCAGTGCAGGCATTTTGGTAGTGAACCAGCAGATAGGAGCTCTGTCTGTCTACCTGTCTGTGTCTCTCTCTGCCTGTTAATTAAACAATTTATAAAAAAGAATTACTTCATTTGGTAAGTAACAAACTTATAGAGCCCATTACCAAAAATACAGTATAATCAGGCAAACAGAAAATGTTTAAAATCTGAGCCATACCTGACCCTTTATTAATTCATTTAAAAGAAACTTACAGAGCAACTGTCTGGCATAGTGGTTAAAATGCCATTTGGGAAGCCATATTGGAGTACCTGGGTTCAAGTTCTGGCTCTGCTCCCAATTCCAGCTTCCTGCTCATTCACACACTGGGAGGCAACAAATGATGGTCCAGGCAGTTGGGTTCCTGCCACCCATACAGGAGATTTTGATTGAGTTACCAGTTTCTACCTTTGGGCTGGCCCAGCCCCAGCTGCTGCAAACATTTGGAGGGTGAACCAGTAGGTAGGATGTTTCTCTCTTTTTCTCTCTCTCCTCTCTGTCTCTCTGCCTTTCAAATAAATAAAAATTAATTTCTGGAACATTTAAGACCTTTATTTATTTATTTAGCACTTGTTTTGACCCTGCCTGTGCCAGATCAGGACTATGGGAGAGTGGGGAGTGAGGGATATAGAGAAGGATTCCTCAAGAAAGAGTAAACGGAGGGAAAGAGAAAGGGGTGTGGGGTTGGAGAAGGGACTAGTTAGCAATGCCAAGATCAGACGGTGGCCAGGTCGGAGATGAGGCAGAGCAGCCCATCCCCAAGCCTGGGGTGGAGGGAGTGGTGGTGATTCCCTTACCTCTAGAGTCGTCATTGTGTAGAATCTCAGAAGCAGCAGGTGTGGTGGGACCTGCAATCGGGACCAGGCTCTGGGAGATTTCTAACAGAGGAATTCCTGAGTTATGGGAGGGGGTGGGTGGGCATCAAGGTCTTTCTGCCACGAATATCCTGAATATCTCCTCACTGTTCTAAGTACAAGGCAGTGCTCCCTCCTCAAATTATATTCTAACTTGTATTTATTTATTACTTATTTAATTTGAAGGGTAGAGAGAAAGAGAGATCTTCTATCTGCTGGTTCACTTCCCAAATGCCCTCGACAGCCAGGGTTAGGCCAGGCCAAAGCCAGAACCCTAGAATTCAATCCAGGTCTCCCAGATGAGCGGCAAGGACCCAAGTACTTGTGCCATCACCTGCTACCTCCCAAAGTGTGCCTTAGCTGGAATAGGCAGTCGAGCTAGACTTGAACCCAGACACTCCAATATGGGATGAGTGTGTCCCAGTATCTTTAACGCTGCATCAAATGCCACCACTCACCTCAAATTCTTCAATGTACTCATTGAGTTTGCACTGTGACGTCGTCTGTCAGCTGTGTCCTCCTTCCCTGTGGGCCCCTGGCAGAGTGCCATTGCACACACTCAGCACTGACATGTGTGTCCCATTGGCACAGGACACGGAGCTGGACAGACGAGTAAGGTGACTCCAGCTTTGTGAAAGTTCATGACAATCCACTGACATGCTGCTTCGAAACTCCCGTATTCTAATGATTCCCGACTACAGGCTTTTCCTATCAGCAGAAGAGCCTGTTCTGATTCAGTATTCCAAACGTAAGAAATGTTTCCAATTGCAGAAATTCATTCCTAACTTGAAGAGAAAATATTTTCCTACTGATAAGATGTATCAAAGTGGTGTATAATCTTTGGGGGAAAGAAACAGCAGCAGTGATAAAACTTCAGCTGGGGACCATATGTTTTCAAAAGCAGTCATTTTAAACTAAAGGCAGTGTATCAAGTGATAGAACTTATTCATTTGCAGTGTTGTCATGCATGCATAGCTCACCTGTGAAATCTTTGAATAAAAGAAATCACTGACCTTAGCACACTTGAAAGTGACCTCACAAGCTCACTTTTGAATGTCCTCATATAAAGACTATCCTGGGAGACTTTTAAAAGCATCATCAGTTGCTCGATAGTTTATATCTTCTTACTGCAAAAGAAACTAGAGTGTAATAATGAATGAACAATGGCAAAACCTTCTCAGTATATGAACTTATTCATTTTTTAAAATAAGATTTATATATTTATTTGAAAGGCAGAGTGACAGAGAGGGACAGGGACAGGGAGAGACAGAGAGAAATATCGATCTTCCATCCACAGGTTCACTCCCTAGGGCTGGGCCAGGCCAAAGCCAGGATCCAGGAACTCCATCCAGGTGACCCATGTGGGTTGCAAGCACCCAGGCTATCCTTTGCTACTTTTCCAGGCACATGAGCAGGGAGCTGGATGGGAAGCAGAGAAGCAGCTGCATATGGGATTCTGTCATCGCTAAGTGGCAGCTTAACCCGACAGCCCCACACTTACTCATTTTTTGCCCCTAATTTTTTCTATAACACAACTTCTATTATTTTACAAGCCAACGTCCTTCTGATGTGAGATGAATTCCAGCATAAAATGAGATTATTAACTTTTTCCTAAGAGATGTAATCATTTCTATTTTCAGATTGCATTAATTATACATATTGTAATAGCTTTTTTTTTTTTTTTTTGACAGGCAGAGTGGACAGTGAGAGAGAGAGACAGAGAGAAAGGTCTTCCTTTGCCGTTGGTTCACCCTCCAATGGCCGCCGCTGCAGCCGGCGCACCGCGCTGATCCGATGGCAGGAGCCAGGATCCAGGTGCTTTTCCTGGTCTCCCATGGGGTGCAGGGCCCAAGCACCTGGGCCATCCTCCACTGCACTCCCTGGCCATAGCAGAGAGCTGGCCTGGAAGAGGGGCAACCGGGACAGAATCCGGGGCCCCAACCGGGACTAGAACCCGGTGTGCCGGCGCCGCAAGGTGGAGGATTAGCCTATTGAGCCACGGCGCCGGCTTGTAATAGCATTTTCAAACACACTAATGTCTATTCTGAAAAAGTGTTTTTGGGTCCTGCAAACCCGAGTCAGCATTGCTTTACAGTAATAAACAAACCAGCTCAGTGACTCAGTGGAGAAGGGCCTCAGGTGTCTTTCCCCTTCACTCTCCCTCTTTTTCTATAACCACTATTTTTTCCATAACATTTATGTTTGAATGTTGACATTCCTGTTTTCAATTAAGTTTTTTTTCAGATTGTAAAGGAAATGTAAATTGCCTATGTCCCATCTCCCACGGAGATCCACTTTTATCATTTTGGTCCTTTCGCTTTCCTTCTTAAAAAGTGACATTTCATGGGCCCCGTGCCGTGGCTCACTTCGCTAATCCTCTGCCTGCAGCGCCGGCATCCCATATGGGCGCCGGGTTCTAGTCCCAGTTGCTCCTCTTCCAGTCCAGCTTTCTGCTGTGGCCCGGGAAGGCAGTGGAGGATGGCCCAAGTGCTTGGGCCCCTGCACCCTCATGGGAGACCAGGAGGAGGCACCTGGCTCCTGCCTTCGGATTGGCACAGCGCCGGCTGCAGTGGCCATTTGGGGGGTGAACCAACGGAAGGAAGACCTTTCTCTCTGTCTCTCTCTCACTGTCTGTAACTCTACCTGTCAAATAAATTTAAAAAATCTTTAAAAAAAAGTGACTTTTCAATGTAATTTTTAAACATTTTTCTCATTATAAAAGGAAGACATGCATGTTGTGTTTTTCAAGCAACAATGTCAGCAGAATGCTAGGAGTGGAGGAAGCAGGGCTCAGCCACGGAGGGAAGGTTGGGCGACGTGGTCTTTGAGAACAGCATTTCGGCAGCATCTGCCATTCTGAATATGTGTACTCTGCAACCACTGCTAGACATTTCTCATAGGAAAGTTCTGGTACATGCACATAAAAATAGGGATGGTCACTGAAATGTGGCTTATCAAAGAAAAAAACAGGAAATGGCTGCAGGTCCTCACTCGGAACATAGTTAAATGATAGATTAGATGTATATAATAATATATTATTATATTGTATTATAATGTAATAGTATAGCTGTATTGCAGAAATTTTATGTGTTGCATATATTTAACAAATACTATGTAGCTATTAAAATGGATGAGATTAAATAAGTAAAGTTTATTTTTAAATTATTTTTCTTTTATTATTTTTATTATTATTTATTTTATTATTATATTATTTTTTGGTGAATTTATTTCTGAGCCATAACTTTTTGTTTCTTCTAGGATATCTTTTTCTCTTTTCTTTCTTTCTTTTTTTAAGATTTGTTTATTTGAAATAGCAACAGAGAAGGAGAGACACAGAGAGATCTTCCATCTGCTGGTTCACTCCCTAAATAGCTTCAACAACCAGGGCTAGGCGAGGCCAAAGCCAGGAACCAGGAGCTTCTTCTCGGTATCCCACATGATTGGTATGGGTCCAAGCACTTGGGCCATCTTTGCTGCTTTCCCAGGCACATTAGCAAGCGACTGGATCAGAAGCAGAGCAGCCAGGACTGAAACAGGAGCTCCGATATGGGTTGCTGGTGTCATAGGCAGCAGCTTAACCCACTGCGCCCCAGCCCCAGCCCCAGCCCCAGCGACATCTTTCCCCTTTGTGCTGCCCCCTCCTTTGGTTTAGGAAGAATTTCTTCCTCTTCAGTGAGGATCATGATGGCGGGGCAGGAGAAGCTTGTGCCTGGATCACTTGGGCTGTGAGCTCTATAGGAAGGGCAGCATATCTCGGGTGCGTTGTTCATCTGTATATGTTAATAACTGGAGAATCTACATCCAAACCCTGAAGTTCAGCATTCCTTCTGCCTTTATAAATATGCACAACAGAAATTCAACACTCTTTGGGGGCTACCGACCCTGTGCCCAGACTCACTGTTTGTTTCTGGCACACCTATGAACTCCACCATGGTAACGGAATGGCACACTCTTTAACGCGACATCCTTCAGATACCTGGTGGCTTTTTGGATATACACACATTGACGGCCTGGGCAGTTTCTCGGCTGTTCTTAAAGGGAACAGGAAGATCTCAACCTGCTGGCTTACATGATTTTGTGGGAATTTCTGGGTCAAGTGAATAGCGAACCATTTTCAGGGACCACCTGAGGCCGCTTACAGGATGAGCTGCTTGTTTAAGTTGCTGAATAAAAAGTAGGCGGTAAACCAACACGTACTGATATTAAGACATCTCCAAAGCATGCTATGAAATGGAAAAAGGAGCTGTAAAACCGTGTTGTGGTGCCATCACAGTTAGGTAAGTGTAAGAGAGGTAAAGGTGCATATGTACACAGAGCACGCAAAAGGGCGGGAAAGTTCCCACAAAGGGAGAAGGGCAGAGCGAGAACAGTGAGGGGGCAGCTCCCACCGCTGGCCCTGATGCCCTCACAAGAAGGGTCTATTCCTGTACTACTTCTTTCATTCTAAAAAGTGAAACTATGATGTACTTCATTAATTGTTAACACCATCATGTTTTAAGGCACCACTTTTTATATTACAATAGGCACATTTATTCTAAAAAAGTTAATTACTACAGAAAAGTATAATTAAGAAAGAAACATCACCAGAGACCCTCTCTCTTCCTCTCCCTGGTGGAGTAATTCTATTACAGCCACAAACCCCAGAGCCAACCTCGCACTTCCCAGGTCCTCTTTACTGGGCTCTATTCTGATAGAGTACTTCTAATATGCAAATCCACTATTTTTTTTAAAAAAATGTATTTAGTTATTTGAGAGGCAGAGTCACAGAGAGAGGAGGAGAGACACAGGGAGGTTTTCCATCTGCTGGTTCACTCCCCAGGTGGCCACAATGGCTGAAGCTGGGCTGATCCCAAGCCAGGAGCCAGGAGCTTCCTCTGGGTCTCCCACAGGGGTGCAGGGGCCCAAACACTTGGGCCATCCTCCACTGCTTTCCCAGACCACGTCAGAGAGCTGGATCAAAAGAGGAGCACCTGCGACTAGTACCGACGCCCATGTGGGATGCTGGCACTGCAGGCAGAAACTTAAAAAAAAAAATTATGGAACAAAATGGATGCAACTAGAACCCATTATACTTAGTGAAATAAGCCAGTCCCAAAAAGGCAGATACCATATGTTTTCTCTGATCTGTGGTAACTAACAGAGTACCTAAAATGTAACGTATTGGAATGAAATGGACATTTTGAGCTTCATGATTGTTACAGCCCTTGTCTCTTCTGTTCAGGAACAGTGTTTTGTTCTTCATACTATTCGTTGAGCTCTTTACTTAGTGTAGGGTCAATCTTATGAGTATAAAGGAAACTGAAAACAGAGCTTTGTAAATATTGAGTGGGAATAGGAGAGGAAGGAGGAAGAACGGTGGGAGTGTGGGCAAGAGCAAGGGTAGGGTGGGAAGTATCACTATGTTCCTAAATCTGTGTATATGAAATTTGTATACCTTAAATAAAAATTTTAAAACTATTTATGGGCATGGGG
Source organism: Oryctolagus cuniculus (assembly GCF_051225735.1). Classification (NCBI taxonomy): domain Eukaryota; kingdom Metazoa; phylum Chordata; class Mammalia; order Lagomorpha; family Leporidae; genus Oryctolagus; species Oryctolagus cuniculus. The sequence goes on along the minus strand of NC_142869.1, from coordinate 174,501,206 downwards.
AATGAAAGCAGCACGGGGCTGTGGCCGAGCTCCTACAGTTCTGCTGGGGATACTTGTTGCGGTCCCTGTGGGCTCCATCCATCTTGCAGACTACATCTGACCCCAGACAGCACAGGTTGTTCCCTCGCCACTGGCTGTCAAACCGGGATATCTGGGTGCTCCTTCCAAACCCAGTGGGGCCTCCTTTACAGTGTGACACTTCTCTACCTAGGCTCTGACCTAACAATTACCTCCTTTTCTCTCTGGGCTTAAGGTTCTCCTGCTAAGTCAGACATCTGTCACCTGATGACATTTCATTAAAACCATAGTCACTTCACGGAAGACACCACTAAGCACACCAATTACCAGGAAATATGACAAAGTAACGATGTGCTTCCTTGAATAAATATACCAGAATTTATATGTTCTCTTCACACCCCTAAGGGCTCAAAATCTCTCTGAAAACCTCCTTTTGAAATTGCTCTCAGGGGCCAGCGCTGTAAAGCACCGCCTGCAGTGCCGGCATCCCATATGGGCGCTGGTTCAAGTCCCGGCTGCTCCACTTCCAATCCAGCTCTCTGCTATGACCTGGGAAAGCAGTAGAAGATGGCCCAAGTCCTTGGGCCCCTACACCCATGTGGGAGACCCAGAAGAAGCCTCCTTGCTCCTGGCTTTGGATCAGCACAACTCCAGCCATTGCAGCCAATTAGGGAGTGAACCAACAGATGGAAGACCTCTCTCTACCTCTACCTCTACCTCTACCTCTACCTCTCCTTCTCTCTCTGTGAAACTCTGACTTTCAAATAAATCTTTAAAAAAATGTAATTGCACTCAGCTACGGAATCTCCTAAATAGTCACTCTTTTTTTCCTTTCAGTAGATTTTATTTAGAAAGTACCCAACAGGTGTTTGAAGCCAGAGCTGTAGTGGTGGAGCTGTGTACCAGTGCTGGCAACAAAGGGAGCTTGTTCCCTCTGATGTTGGGGTGCCACGAACATGGCCATACACGCTGTTTATGACCAATGTCCATTCTGAGTGGCTGTGTTCATTTCAATTGACCAGTGCTTGTGCCATATCAGTTATAAAAATAATCTTAATTCCACCTCTCTTAGGGGGCTTGACCACCCCACTTCCATTAGCTGTTCCCAAAGCTCCCTCCCCCCAAATTAGGCCACTCTTGTTAAACAGTCAAAACGCACTTGCAAGTTGAACAAGTAACTGTCGACTTGTGATTCACATGAAAGCTCGCTCTCTCTCCTTTAAGATATATTTACTTATTTGAAAGGCAGAGTTACAGAAAGGGAGAGACAGAGATTTTCCATCCACTGATTCACTCCCCAGATGGCCACAACTGCCCAACCACCAGGGCTGGACCAGGTGGGAGCCAGGAGCCAGAAGCCAGGAGTTTCATCTGGGTCTCCCATGTGGGTGGCAGGAGCCCAAGGACTTGGGTCATCTTTCATTGCTTTCTCTGACGATTTAGCAGGGAGCTGGATCAGCAGCGAAGCAGCTGAACTTGAACCAGAGCTCATATGGGAGGCAGGTGCTGCAGGCAACTGCTCTAACTGCTATGCCACAATGCTGGCTCCACTCTCCCAAGGTTTAAAGGATGTGCTCCACTGTTTCCAGTTCATACCCAAAAATCCATTCTTCAGAAGACTACTCTTTTGAAAGGAATGGATTTTAATAACTGAAAACGAATGAAGAGGACAGTCATAAATGATGGTTGAAAACATTTAAGTCCAGAGAATACTTTTGTTCAGATTAATGAGGGAAAGGTGACTGAAGGCTGAAGGGCTAAATTCAGGTCTAGAAAGAGGCTCCTTATGGGGTTCAATTCTGGGAAGTTTCTTTAAAAAATATTACTTCATGGGGCCAGCGCTGTGGCACAGCAGGTTAACACCCAGGCCTGAATCGCCAGCATCCCATATGGCCGCCGGTTTGAGACCCAGCTGCTCCACTTCCAATCCAGCTCTCTGCTATGGCCTGGAATAGCAATAGAAGATGGCCCAAGTCCGTAGGCCCCTGCACCTGCATGGGAGAACCAGAAGAAGCTCCTGGTTCCTTGATTTGGATCAGTGCAGCTCCGTCCATTGCGGCCAATTGGGGAGTGAACCATCAGATGGAAGACCTCTCTCTCTGCCTCTCCTCTCCCTTTGTAACTCTGACTTTCAAATAAATAAATAATTTAAAAAAATATATATATCACTTCATGTGCAAAGTTAGCACCAGACTTGAGAAAAATGTGCAGAACATGGTGGGGAATCAAGGAGGAAGAAAACAAGCTTTCAGGGGCAGTGGAGGCATGAGAGCTGCCCACTGGCTCCTGAACCATCATTCAGAACACAGAGGGAAGGAGCCTGGGAGCTTGGATCTGCCAAAACAGGGAGAGAGGAGGCCACTCAGGCCAAGATTTGTGGCTGTCAGTCCACCGTGGGCACACATCACACAGGGCCAGGCTGATTTATGAGGCCTGTGAGGCCCAGGATATTGATGGCCCCTATAAACATGAGAGCCCAGAGTATTAGAAAATTGGCATGTGCTTTATAAATGCATTCTTCTACTAACAGTCAACCCCAAGCCCAGGGTACAGTGCTCAAAAACAATCTAGATAGGCTGTTTTCTATATCATCACACTGCAAAAAAAATGTTATAAAGAAGCATAATTTATTTTCTCTTACATGTATTTCATGGTACCAGTTTGGCTGCAGTGGTTTCAAGTGCCCCGTTGGGCCAGAGCAACAACACCATGTCATTGTTGACACATAGTAGGCGCAAGAAGCATTTGTCTACTATAAGCTTATGAGTTTTCAGTGTGATTAACCACATTCAAATCCTAGCTCTATTAGCAGAAACCTACTGAACCTCGATCTTCTCATCTGTAAAATAGGAATAATAAATAATTCCTACTTTGTGGAGTTGTTCTGAGATTAACATGATACATGTGAAGAACATGGTTTTTGTAAAGGTATTATTGTTGAAGATATTGGTCACTAACATATTATGGATTTGGAAATGCAATCTCTGGACAACCATTCTGGCATCACATAGGCAATAACAGAGACTCAACAAACTGTCTTCATCCCATACAAGGCTCTCTCTAAAAAGGCACACAAACAGCAGCGGTGAGTGGTGACCTTTTTAAAAACATTGTCAAGACAATTCTTCTAAGCATTGCCTAAACATGTTCCGGAATTTCATCTTTTGTGGTAGGAGGATCAGGCATCTCTCTTTCCTAAGATAATTTCTTTAATTTTTAGTTCTGAGAATGACTCTGAAAGACGTCAGAAGCTGGGCCTGTTACTACACTGTATCATTGTTCTCACTTCTCTCCTCCCTTTGGCTGTGTGACCTTGCAGTCCGGCCCAGCCCCTCGTGTGGGTATTTCCTCACCCTGTGCATGCAGGCAGGGCTTGGCCATATGACTCAGCCTGACCAGCGGCATGTCGGCGGCTGTGATACAAGCAAAGGCTTGAATGTGTCTGCAACTGGCCAGTCCCCCTGCCGCTCTCGCACTGCTGCCATTGCCATGAGGAAGACACATTCTCAGGGATTAAGGCAACCTGGAGCCGACCTGCAGTGTGCAGCCACATCCTGTTAGGTCCAGGTGAGACGGAGGAGCTGTCAGACACGGAGGGATGGCACCTTTGCTGTTTAAACCCCCGAATTTGGAAGGGATCTGTTACACAGCAAGGGCTAACTGATAAACTTCCAACCCTGTCACTTTGGTGTACTATAGATAAAGCTGTTCTTAAATAATAATAATAATAATGCAAAAAATATACTGAAGTATAAGTGAAGTGATATATGGATTATATAATTATAAAATAATATATAAATTATATTATGACCCATATATAAATTATATAATACAGAAATTACATAATAGCATAGAAATACACTAACAATTCAGTGGTCTTTTCTTTCCTCAAAACTTTTAAGTGATCTTTATGTCAAAATGGACTTTTTTAGTGTACAAAAATATAAAGCAAAAAAAAAGAAATTTGAACCTTGATTAATGATGTGTTTCTTTTTGTCAGTATGGAAGCAATATGATGAAACAGGCTAAAAATAATATCAAGATAGAAATGTTCAGAGGTGCTGATGTTGTGGTGTAGCTGGTTAAGCTGCCGCCTGTGACACCAGCATCCTGTATGGACATCGGTTTAAGGCCCAGCTGCTCCAATTCTGACCCAGCTCCCTGCTAATGCGCCTGGGAAAGCAGTGGAAGATAGCCAAGTCCTTGGCCCTTGCCACCCACTTGAGAGACCTGGATGGAATTCCAGGCCCCTGGCTTTGGCCTGGCCCAGCCCTATTTAGCCATTGAGGCCATTTGGGGAGTGAACAAGCCAATGGAAAATATCTTTCCCTCACTGTAACTCTGTTTTGCAAATTAATTAATTAAAAAATGAATTCTTTAAAAAAAAATAAAAGTTCAGAGCAGAAAGGCAGGAAAACCTTACAGATAATATCCACTGGGGCCAGCGCTGTGGCGTACCAGGTAAAGCCGCTGCCTGCAGCGCTGGCATCCCATATGGGCAACGGTTGTAGTGCCGGCTGCTCCTCTTCCAATCCAGCTCTCTGCTGTGGCCTGGGAAAGCAGTGGAAGATGGCCCAAGTGCTTAGGCCCCTGCCAGACCAGGAAGAAGCTGGCTTCGGATTGGCACAGCTCTGGGCGTTGCGGCCAATTAGGGAGTGAACCAGCTGATTGAAGACCTCTCTCTCTCTCTCCCTCTCTCTCTCTCTCTGCTTCTCCTTCTCTCTTAGTGTAGCTCTGCCTTTCAAATAAAATAAATAAATGGGCCATCAAATAAGGAGGTACCTTTCTCTGAAGGAAGGAGAGAACTTCCCCTTTACTATGGCCTAGTCTAAATAAGATCAGAGTTGGCGAACTCAGGAGGCTTCCACAGCCTTGGCAGCTCATGACAAGAGCCTCGGGTGATTACTGACATCATAAATAAGAGTGTCAATTGTTAAATCAACAACAGGAGTCACTGTGCACTTACTCCCCATGTAGGATCTCTGTCCTTAATGTGTTGTACTATGTGAATTAACGGTATAACAGTACTTTCTACTTCGTGTATCTGTGTGGGTGCAAACTGTTGAAATCTTTACTTAGTATATATTAAGTTGATCTTGTGTATATAAAGATAATTGAAAATGAATCTTGATATGAATGGAATTGATATGATATGAATGGAGAGGGAGTGGGAGATGGGATAGTTGCGGGTGGGAGGGAGGTTATGGGGGGGCAAAGCCACTATAATCCAAAAGTTGTACTTTCAAAATTTATATTTATTAAATAAAAGTTTAAAAAATAAATAAAATAAATAAATCTTTTTTAAAAAGATAGTATCCACTTCAGCGGGAAGTGAGAGGTGGTCTGCTGGCCTATATAATTATTTACATTCTTCAGATTAATTATTATTCACCAGATGTAAGGTAAAACCTACTATCTCTTCTATGAGGAAGAATAATGTTTAAATGCAAATAATCAGCCTTTTCACACTGGATGTTTTCCATACCTGTCCTGCAGGCAAATTCCAAAGGTTGATGAAATAACAGGGTTAGCACCATCTATCAAAAGCACCATCAAGGGCCCGATGCTGTGTTGTAGTGTGCTAGGCCTCTGCCTAGTATCTCATATGGAAGGCGGTTCAAGTCCCGGCTGCTCCTCTTCTGATCCAGCTCTCTGCTCCAGCCTGGGAAAACAGTGGAGGATGGAAGACCTGGAAGAAGCTCCTGGCTCCTGGCTGCAGATCAGCTCAGCTCAGGCCGTTGCAGCCATTTGGGGAGTGAACTAGCAGGTGGACGACCTTTCTCTGTCTCTCTCTCTCTGTCTCTCTCTTTCTCTCTGTAATTCTCTCTCTTTCTCTCTGTAACTCTCTCTCTCTCTCTCAAATAGATAATAAAAATGTTAAAAAAAAAAAAAAAAGCACCATCTAGCCACCGTCTAGTTCTATTTTGAACTAACAATCAGTGCTTATGTTTTAACCTCTAAAAGATTATTCACTGTATCCATGCAGCTAACTGAGGCCATCCAGTGGGGCTGGGAGTCTGTGGGCCCCTGCTGGAAAGCCTGTTTCCAGACCAACTGGCATCTCCCCCACTAAGACCTTCTTGTGCTGCATGTGTGACCTTGTGGCTTTAAATCACACCTTCAGGGTGGGGGCAATCTTTCACTCAGAGCTGGCAGGAGAAGGGGCTGGGTCCCTGGGGAGAGTCAGACTGGTTCCAGGAGATCCAGGCTATCTTCTGTGACCTTAGGCTTTAAACCACACCTCCAGGGTGGCTGCACCTTTCACCCAGAGCTAGCAGAGAAGAGGGGCTGAGCCTCTAGAGAGATGGACAGTCTCCAGGAGACCCCCACTATCTTCATGAGCCCCAAGCCAATCAACATACCGTATGTGGAATCCCCATCCAATGGGCACCCCCACAGAATGACTCAATGAAAAACACAGTAATGCCTTAAAAACCCGGACACTTCCTCAAAGCCAGTGTTCCCTGCAGGCACGCCGCCTATCTCCTCTCAGACCAGACGCTTTCTCTGTCGCTTGCCAAATAAAAGGTTTTCTTCTGTCTAATAAAAGTTTCTGCCTCTTTGCGAATTGTTTCTCGGCTTTTTATTTCTATACTAAACTGAGGAAAAGAACCCGCGAACTCCTTGCTCCAGCAACTGCCGTCCCCTCCACAACTGGTAGCAGTTTGGCTGCAAAGAGCAGAACCCCTCTACTAACTGGAGCTCAAGCTACATGGATATTTACTGTTTACTTTCCAAAAAACTCAGGGATAACCCAGGTCAGGATTGATCTGCCCACTTCGTAATGTCATTAAGGACTCGGACGTTCTGTTGTTTCACGTTGCACATGGGCTTATCATCCCCACGCATGTCACTTCATGGCTACAGGATGCGTGCTGTAGTTCCAAGTATCACATGAAGATCCGAGGCAGAAAGAAGGGGCAAGGGCCCAAGGCAGCCGCCGCTTTCTCACATTATCAGGAAAGCAAACGCTGTCCACAAGCCCCCCTGCAGACTTCATCCGGCATCTCACAGGCAAGAAATGCACCACACGCCCACAAATACTCCTCGCTGAAGGAGTGGCTGAGAAAGCACTTACCCACGGAAAGAGGGTGACTAGGGTAAAATATGAATCATCTCCTCAGGCTGGGCACACTATCACCCTGAGCAAAACCAAGCTTCTTTTAGCAGAAATGAGAGGAAATGAGTCTGGGGTAGCAAACATCATCTTCGTGTTACCTAAGCTGCCCTTAAATACCTGTTTAGTCATCCTAATGGGAACAGGAAAACAGAAAACATGGAATTGTGATGTTACCATTTTGGGGGCGGAGCAGGAGCAGGGTTAGGAAATTTTTTTGAACAGTTAAGCAAGCAGCAGATACAACCCTTCCCCCAGGATATCCACACAGGGAATTTGGGAGAGTGCCCCGAGCCCCTGAAAGTCAGCACCGGATGACTGCATTGAGAGTGGTCCACCTACGTGCGAGCACTTGGCACGGGATTCAAGCCACTGCTGGAGACACCCACATCCCATACCAGAGTGCTCGAGTTTAAGTCCCAGCTCCATTCTCCTTCCCGCTTCCAGCTAATCCACACCCTGCGAGCCACCCCTGTGGGAGACCCAGATTAGGATCTTAGCTCCTAGCTTCATCGTGGCCCAATTCAGGAAGTTCCAGGCATTTGAGGAGTGAACTAGTGGAGGGATGCTCACTTTCTCACTCTCATTTTCTTTCTGCCTTTCAAATAAATTAAGAAATTTTATAAGATGCAGTCCTACCTAAAGTCAACTCAGTTTTTCAAGCTGATCCTCTAACATATATAGCTTCTGGTCTCTGTTTTGCTTTTTCAAGTTGGGTACGTTGTGGGTCTGTTGGTTGTTGAGTCTTTTCCTGCCCTCTGTAATTGAGTTTGCAATCAAGGAACTTTGACAAAATTTAACAAGTGGAATTTTCACTGTTTCCTGTGTCATCATGTTGAAAACAAAAAGGCCAACAGTTAAAAACTGAGTTTCTATTTCAAAGTATTATCAAAGTCAAACATCGAATTGCAAAATATTATACAGAGGAAACTGCGCAGGACTAGCTCCTGCTGACTAAGAATTTACAACCTGGGATAATCTGGCAATAATCTCATTTTGAGTCATCAAATGGGAGTGGGGGGAATCAGATAATGTCACTATATGAATATACAAAATCAGTTAAGTCCAAGCTCCATATTATAGCAAGTAAAATCAGAGATTGCTAATAATGTCTCAAGTCGCATCTGCTGAACAGAATATTGCGTATGCTTTGACTGTGAAATAACAACATTTATTTTTCATCATGAGATGCAGAAATCAGGATCCTTACTTCGCAACCACACCCAGTAATTATGTGAAACAAATTTCTGGTAATAGAATGATGACTGAAAATTCATTCTTGAGAGCTTGCATTGTGACATAGAGGGTGAAAGTGCCACTTGTGATGGCAGCATCCCATATTTGTTCGAGTCCCTGTTCTACTTCCAATCCAGTTGCCTGCTAATGTGCTTGGGAAGGAGGTGGATAACGGCCCAAATACTTGTGCCTCTGCTCCCTACATGGGAGATGAGCTCCTGGCTCCTGGCTTCAGCCTGGCCCAGCTCTGACTGTTGTGGCCATCTGGACAGTGAACCAGCGGATGAAAGACCTCTCTCTCTGTGTGTGTGTGTGTGTCTGTCTGTCTGTCTGTCTCTCTCCCTTTCTCTCCATTACTCTTCCTTTCAAATCAATCAATCAATAAATCTTTTTAAAATTTAATTCATTAGTAGGTAGAGAAAAAGCAAATAAAGAACATAGAATAAGAATTGTGAAGAAAGTGTAAAGATAATTTTCTTCTTTCTTTTCCCTGGAGTGGGAGAATCTGTTTTTCAATTTTATTTCCTTCTTTATCAGTCTAGTAAATCAGTATTGTGTATAACTTTATGCTACTATTTCTATTTCTTAAAATACTTATTTATGTGAAAGGCAGAATTACAGAGAGATATGAAGAGACAGAAGGAGAGAGAGACAGAGAGAGACAGAGACAGAGAGGTCTTCCATCCACTGGTTCACTCTCTAAATGGCCACAACTACTGGGGCTGAGCCAGGCTGACTCCCAGAGCCAAGAACTCCACCCAGAACTTCCATGTGGGTGGCAGAGGCCCAAGCACTTGGGCCATCTTCAGCCAGCTCAGAAGTGGAACAGACGAACCGGCATTCATATGGGATGTCAGGCTTGCAGGTGGCAGCTTAACATCTGGCACCAAAAAGACTGGCCCCAGCTTTATGCTTTTTTAAAAATCTAAGCTTCTGGTTCAACACATCATATTTCTTCTCTAACAACAAACATTGCCCGTGTGACTCCTTCTCTTGGCTTCTGCAGGATTCTGAACCTGGCATGAGTTTTGTCTTAGTGAAGACCTGAATCATCCTGTGAGCAGCTATGAAATATGCTCCATCAGGCTGTGGTCGGGGCAGACGCAGGAATTAACTCACAAGAGCAGTGGGCACCCTCAGCAGTCTCCCCAGGCCACAAGCCGTGGAGCTGACACACAACGAGGCTCCCGCCCTTGCTCCACAGAGCAGCCGGGCCTATCAACAAGCAGAGCCCGATTTCCACTGCAGGAGGGTCTGGGCGAAGCTGCCAGCCCAGTAGCTGCAAAACCCTCTTTTCTCCTTGGCTGAGTCCAGTTATCTAAAGTGTGTGCTTGTTGGAGGCTGCCTGCAATGGCAACCCTTACTACTCGGCCTTATCATTTCCCTCTCGGTCAGTCCGCACCGCGCCTCCAGCTGTCCCAAGATTCCTGAGCACCAGCAGAATTGAGATAAATAAACTCAAATGTCACAGGTGTGAGTCAGGAGAAGAGAGGGTGAAATTTTCTCCCTGAACATATTCGCTAGTAATTGAAGAAATGTCTTCATTTCTGTGTTATTGTTCCATCTCTGCTCCTTTTTTTCCCCTTTTCCTCATAAATTTATAGCGGCAACCTGCCATTCTAGTCATCTAAAAGCTATTTTACTCTAGTATTAAAGATGGCCTATCTAAGAGAACTTGTGGTTCCTTTCATGAAAATTTATTTCCATATATATGAACTAACAATTTCAAAGACTCCAATGCATATAAAATTAATAAACCCCAACCCTGCTTGATAGCACAACCACGATGAGGTCTACAAATTGAAATCACTGTTACTGCCCAAATATATTCACATCTGGAAACCTGATGGCGGCCATCCCCAAATCAGTGTTTGCCCTAGAGAGAGCAGTATCGGTGCAAGGGTGTGGTACACAGGTCAGCATGCGCTTAGGACATCTCCGGTTCAGACAACAGCACAGGTCAAGAGCTGACAACATGGAGCCATTCTGAAAAGACAGACCAAAGTGGTGAGGCGTCAGAGCAGCCAAAGATTGGTTCAGGCAGGAGAGGCCTCCGCAGAAAAAGAGGGGAGAGCCTAACTAAGCGCTAACCACTTGCTTTAGGTATGAAGGGGACTTCAAAATGTTCATGGAGAATGTGTATTATGAAAAAGTTATATACAGGTTTCAAAAATGTTTTGCACCAAAATAATCGTTTAATTCCATTTTCCACAAACCGTTCTAGTGTATGAGAGAGGTAGGTTTCCCTGTTTATAGATGGAGAAACTGAGTTCTACGGAGAACCCTTGGTCAGATGTCTCTGGCTTGTACGTTGCTTGGTGGAATCGATTCTATTTCTTTTAGTCTCCATTCTGTTGTCATCATTTTGCACTGGGCCTCTTACTAAAGGGCACTTAATAAACACTTGTTGCATCGATAGCCTTCCACTGCCTAGCTGTCTTGCTGGTGAGGCCCACACGCTGGAGCAGATGGTGCCGGACATTACTGAGCCGTGGACTAATTAAGAGTACCCTGTGTTTCCTTTGAGGCAGGGGATCATCTCCAAGCTTCCAGTTCGCTGATACGGATCAGGACCACATGCTCTGGCCACGTCTGTCTCAATCCTTGTATTCATAGCAAGAAGAGGCCCCCAGGGTCAGGTTCCCAGCTTGGCAGTGCAAGCCCTACAGCTGGTATCTCGGTCTCTCTTCATCAGTTTTCTCCAAGCAAGGCAAGCACATGACATCCAGTATCTTTCCTCCATCTGCCTTACTACCCTCCCCTCTCCAGGACCTTAACAATAATATTGTGTCCTGTGTCCCCGTGAACATTTGATAAGAGTATTCAGAACAAATG